>NW_023425349.1:35014484-35616627 GCF_014108415.1 Molossus molossus
CATTAGTTGTTTTGCCTGTAATACTTGCTATAATTGTGTCTGTCACTGGGGGTGTTCACGTGGCTGTAATCAGTGAGGTGGTGGGAGTCTGAAATGCTGGGTGTGTTTGTGCACCTATAATTCTTGTCCATCCGGGGGCTCTGAAAAACTGAATGTATTTTTGTGTCTAATTCTGGGTGTGATGGTAGTACCATTGCATGTGTGAGGATGGGGCTTCAACAGTTAGATAGTCCTGTGGCTGTAGGGCTAGCCTGGGCTAGGGGGTGGGAGTGGAAGGGCCCCTGTGTCTCAATAAACTGTGCCTCCCTGTCTCCACGGTCAAAACCCACACAAATCTTCTGGATTGGTTCTTGGGGCTCCTGGTCAGGATTGGTGACAGGGAACTAAGGTTCGCATTCCATCAGGGCTAATACTCCATCTGGGACCCTAGCCTTATCCAAAGACTAGGAATTTAAAGTTCACATTCAAGTCTTCTTGGGGTTCTGGAATTCATACTCAGATTCACACTGGGATACTTAAATGTACATGACTCACACTCAGCATTACACCAGAACAATGGGACTCACACTCAGATTCACACTTACATTCTGGGGTTTATACTTAAACCCAGGAGTTTACAATAAGACTCACACTTGGACTCTAGGCTCACACTTAGATTCACATTTCTCTCCTGACTTGGCTTACAGATTTGCACAGACCTAGAGTTCATGCTCAGAATGTCACCGGGAGCCTAGGGCCTACAGTTGGACTCATGCTGAGACCCTGGAACTTACTCCATTCACACATCCTGGGGCTCATACCCAGAGTCACATTAAGACTAGGGCCTCAGGTTATTTACAATAGCTAAGATCTGGAAACAACCCAAGTGCCCATCAATAAACGAATGGATAAAAAAGCTGTGGTACATTTACACAATGGAATACTATGCAGTTGTAAAAAAGAAAGATCTCTTACCCTTTGCGACAGCATGGATAGACCTGGAGATTATTACATTAAGTGATATAAGCCAGTCAGAGAAAGAAATATCACATGCTTTCACTTACATGTGGAATCTAATGAAGAAAATAAACTAACCAACAAAATAGTTCCAGAGTCAGGGATACATGGAACAGCCTGAGATCTCAGAGGGGAGGGGCATGAGGGGAGATGGGAAAAGATTAATCAAATAATTTATATGCATATATGCATAGCTCATGGACACAGACAATTGTGTGGTGAAGGCTGGGGTGGGTGGTGGCTGAGTAGAAAGGGGCAAAGTGGTGGAAACGGGGACATCTGTAATACTGTCAACAATAAAAAATATTACTACAAAAAAAAAGACTAGGGACTCAGACTCACATGGGGAACCTGGGGCTCATATTTGAACTCAAGGCCTCACACAGGACACAGGTTCATAGACTCACGCTTCTATCTTGGAACTCACATTCAGTCTCAGACTATAACTCTAGTGACCCACATGCAAGATTCACACTTCCGTCCTGGGATCACTTAAGGACCCAGTGTTAACACTCAGACTTACAAATGAACCCCACTACTCACATTCAAAAGGCCCTTCAGACTAGGGACTCACACTCACACTTACTCTAGGACTCTAATGCTTATTTATACTGACTTGAATGGGAATCCTGGAACCTACACTATAGTCCTGGGGCTTAGTGTTAGATGCACCCTGGGACCTGGGTTCGCACACAAACCTGTACTAACATCTTGAAGTTCAAACTCAGACGGACATTTCTGGTAATTACATTAAACTTACCCTTCCATCCTGGGGCTTATACTCAGACTTGAATTAGGGCCCTAGTGCTCACATTCAGATTCCTTGCTTCCATCTTGAGGCTTTCATATTCACATGGGGGCCTTGGGGTTCACACTTAGAATCACACCCAGTTACACTTTTATCCTGGGGCTCAAATATTCAAATGCACACTAGGATTGTGGTGTTCACACTCCCAGTGGAATTTAGAATTCATATTCAAATACACCCGTGCTTTCTTTTGGTTTATGGTGTATATCAGGCAGTTGGGGTGAGGAATATCGACTGCTCAAGATTTGTAAGGATACATGCATGGTCACATCCCTCATTTGGGAAGTGGGCTGTTGGAGAGGGTGGTGGTAAAAATATTGGCAGCAGAGGGAAGGCACCAGGTGTTAGACCAGTGGGGTCAGACCAGACCTGGATTCAGCAACCTTGGTACTTGAGTTCTGGCTAAGAAAGAATTCAAAGCCAAGACTCAAACTGTAAGAAAAAATTTATTTAGAAAATCACAGGGGTAGAAGAAGCAGTTATTTGAAGAAATGGTTTTAGGAAACAGATTATAGAGGCAAAGGAAGGGCCCTTGGAGCTTAGAAGTGAGGAAGTAAAGGTGATGCATCTGGGAGGATGGGAAGAGAGAAGAGAAAGGGAAAGGTGCGGGGTGGGCATGCTCCTGGAGGGAGAGTGTGCTGGGTCCTCTGTCCTACAAGCTTTTAAGGGTGGAAATCTTAGGGAAGGTCCCAGTCTATTGAGGATCTCAATAGACTATTCCTTTCAGGGTTGGGATCTCCACTGATTGGTTGGTGCCAGGCAGGGGATCCTGAGGTCAACCTTGTCTGGTTTTGGTGCTTTTCTGAGCCTGGAGCGGAAATACAACTGAGACCTAGATGTTATCAGTAGTCTGAACCAAATGACCAGAAATATGCCAGGGGAGGAAAAGTCACCCTAGGGATGATGTCCTATCCTACAATTGTCTGTTGTTAAGCACCTGGGGCTTTCCACCCTGGTGACCTTCTGTACCTGGCCCATCATCCTTGCTCTGCTCATGTCTATCTAACTGCCTACCACAAAAACATTGACCAGTTAAACCTTTCTGCCTTTACTTTGCCAAGGATACTAGGCTCTTGGCAGGAAGGTCTGAGTAGATTTTTGGTAAAGGGGTGATATGTACCCTTAGAGTCTCCCATGTGCCTTGTTCATGCACAGTCCCCTTAAATAGTTTTGGCCTATCCCTTCTGTGGTAGAGAGAGTCAGGTGTGGGGAAATAAGACTCATGCCCTCCCAAGACATTTCCCCCATCTCAGTCACCCTTACCACACATGGGAAGGGTATGAAGATTATCTGGTGAGGGGTAGACCTCTGGCTCCTTTGATCCTTTAAGGGTGTTGAATCTCTGATTCTAAGGAAGGTGGTAGCCCCTGAAAAGGTGGCTGGAGGAAGCGACTGGATTTGAACCCATCCTTTTCTCTTTTTATGCCCTGGCTAAAGAGGAGTAGGGGCCAAGTTATGTTATTACTTGCAGTGTCTCTTGGAATGCCTGTTGAGCCTTTATCCTGTCTCCAAGGAATGCCCAGGTTCTCCACTCTTCTCAGAACAGCTCTGGGGGATGGGGGATGGGGGATGGGGATTGTTTTGGGCTAGGTCACAGCCACCTCTAGCATTCCACCTACCTTGGAGACACTCTGAGCTTTACATGCCTTTCCACTATAGGGCCAGCGGGTGGGGTACCTGAGGTGCACCACCATCACCCCAAGGAAGCCCGGGACGTCAGGACCTGGTCCTCAGGCTCAGATAACTGGGCCATAACTGTTTCCTGTCCCTGAAGGGGACACATGCTTTCCAGCCCTCCTAGGAGGGTGGGGCCCTTGGAGGAAAGGCACCCTGCTCTCTGCCCCCCCATGGTGAGTGAGTTGAAGTGTAAATGAATTGGAAACATATGGGGTAGATTTTCTTTGAAATGCAGATGAGTTGGGGGGGACCATGTGTGCCTGGTTTGTTGAGGGGGGTGTCCCAGAGAACAAGGAGGCTGAGAAGAGAGAGCTGACCCCCCTCCTTCAGGCCAACCATGGGACATCAGCTGTGTAAATCCTTGTGGTCCTGAATGACCCACACCCACTAGGGCTCCTGGCTTCCTGTGGGGAGGAGTTGGGAAGACAAGTGGTCCCTGTGGGCCAAGAGCACTGAGGTCATCACCCCACCCATTTGCCTCTGCAGAAGGCAAAGAGCCCCCAAAGAACAGAGCCATTCTGGGTTGGGGGTCATCAGAGGTGGGAGCTCTGGGGAGGGGCAGAGGTGGAAGGAGGAGCTGGGGCAGATGTGGGGACAGAGTTAGACTCTGCCTCTGTGGGGAACCAACTCCCAGAAGCTGGGGCTAGAACTATAGTGGAAGGAACTGAAGTTAGACTATGGTGGTGACTTCTGGTCAGCGCAAGAGCTGGTCCTGGAGTTTAGAAATGGACTGAAGAGTTCTCAGTCCTGTAGGAGGATTGGTTTTCCAGACCCGAGCAGTCAGTATACCCTACCATACACTATACTTTCCCCTTACAATACTCAGCAAGGTTGCATAGTAATTGCCTGTAGGCTCTGTGGGACCCAGGGACTGGGTCTGCTTTGCTCCCCTCATGTACCCTGCCCCTGGCACAGACCTGGTACACAGTAGGAGGGCTGTGTTGATTAAACAATACATCTTTTTCTCTCCCATCAGATTGAGTGCATCTCATGGTGAGAACCGTAACCCCTAATACCTAGGAGGGATTAGGTGATTAATAATTATTGAGAAATGAATCATTGAGTGGGACAGACCACAGGGAGATGGGACTTCCCTGGGGTTTCTGGCTTGAGACCCAACGGCCTCTGTTGTATACCCCTGTTTCACTGGAAAGACCCCTGAGTAATTTGTAGGCTACACTAAAGGAAGGACTTCCTTGTACTTGGGGAAGGAGAGCAGAGGATAGGCAGCTTCTTCCTTGAAAAGGTCTGGACTAGGGAAGACTGGGGCAGGGCAATAACCCTGATTTCATGGCAGAGGTCAGAGGTCACCTCTGTTCTCTCTCCAGCTTCAGGATTTTTCAGAAAGTGGGAAAGTCTTTCCCCATGTTGTTGTGAGCATGTCCCTCTCTCTAGTTCTGAGTTTCTTAGACTCTAGCTGAGGCAATGGACCCCATCTCTGAGCCTCTGAGGCTGGGCTTTGAGGTTGTTAAGCTGGTGTGGGCACTACGGACTCTCTGTATTGATTATTAACGGCTGTCTGAGAACACAGGGTTCGGATCTTAAAAATACACTGTCCAGCCAGAGCCTAGGAGTTGCCAATGTTGGCTGGTGTAGCAGCGGCTGCATCTTGATCAGATAGACACAGAGCCAGGAGAGACTGGGAGAGTATGGGGAAACTGAGGCAGCATGGCAGGAGATGCACCAGAGACAGGACCTTTGTTTTACATGGAACAAAGATTTATAAAACTAATGTTGCCAGTTAGTCAGATTATGGCAATGTTTAGGGTAATCTGTTATCCTGCACTGCAGAGAATTTCCTTCTGAGATGATCAGGAGATACATCTGATATCAGACATAAAAATCAAGCCATTAGTAATAAACATTTCAAGTCCAGCTTCAGGATGTTCCAAAATAAATGTGCGGCAAAGAAAAAAATCTTCCTCAACTAGACTTTTCTTTCTTTTTTTAAAAAATAATTTTTTTAATGAAATGCAAATTTTAAAAAATGTTTTTTTCTTTATTGATTTTTAGAAAGAGAGGAAGGGAGAGGGAGAGAGAGATAGAAACATTGATGAGAGAGAACATCATTTGGCTGCCTCCTGCATGCCCCCCACTGGGGATTTGGCCTACAACCTGGGCATGTGCCTTGACCAGGAATTGAACCAGTGACCTCTTAGTGCATGGGTCAACGCTCAACCAGTGAGCAACACTGGCTGGGCATTTATTTATTTATTTATATCCTCACCCGAGGACATTTTTGCATTTATCTTCAGATAGAGCTGGAGGGAGAGAGGGGGGAAAGAGAGAGAGAGAAACATCAATGTGAGAGAGACACATCAGGTGGTTGCCACGCACATAACCCCAACCAGGGCCGGGGACAAACTGCAACTGAGGTACATGCCCTTAGCGGGAACCAAATCTGGGTCTCTCTGGTCCGCGGGCCAACACTAACCGCTGAGCCAAACTGGCCAGGGCCAGGCCGGGCTTTTAAAAAGATTTTTAAAATTGATTTTTAACAAAAATTAATAAAAAAAATTGATTTTTAGAGAGAAAGGGAGAGGAAGAGAGAAAGAAACATCAGTGTGAGGGAGAAACATGGATCACCTGCCTCCTGCACAACAAGGGAATCAAACCAGCAACCTTTCAGTGCATAGGACGATGCCCAACCAACTAAGCCACACTGGCCAGGGCCCAACTAGACGTTTCTGAGCCATTGTCCCCATTCCTTCTCTTAGAAGTCTCCCTTACAGCCCAAGTTCCAATGAGATTCTTGCACATCCCCTTTTTTAGGCACCCCCACCTGACCTCTGACTCCCAGGCCTCTGTGTAGCCCCTCTCTGAAGGAGAAGGGAGCTGTACAGTGGTCCCACAAAGGTAAAAAGAACCTAGCCTCTGGAGGCAGATGCCATGTGACCTTGGTCCTTCAGCTGACCTTTCTGGGCCCCTTTGTGAAATCATGGGATGGGGGGCTGGGCCCTGGCCCAGGCCTGGAGAAAGGGCTGTTTTGGCACCCATCCAGGCCCCTGACGTCAATGACTCTCCAAATAATGGAATCAATATTGGGGGGGGGGGCAAGCCTGAACCAGGCCCCAGCGATTAGAAACAGATCAGCACAAACTCGCAGCTGATTCTGATAGAACTGCTTTGGAGAGCTAGGGTGGGAGGCCTGGAATGAGGTGGACCTGGGTGGGGAAAGTGGGGGGCTCAGGAGTGGGAGGCAGAGCCCTCAAATGTCCAGAGTGTGATGGTACACAAATGGGCAGACTCTGGGGCTGCCTGGGTTGGAATGATAGTGTGGGGTCCCCTGTCCTGGTCCCTTCCTTCTTTGAGCCTGGGGAGTTCCAAGGCTAGGGGAAGTTTGTGAATGGAGACTTCTTTCAGCCAGTGAGTGATAAAGAGTAGGCAAGGGAAGTTCAGAGTTCATCTCTCTGCATCCCAGACTGGGGCCCCTAGACTGGATTGTATTAAAGGGTCACAAGTTATGTAGAGGCCAGAGAGAGAGAGTTCTGAGTGAGGCCTAAGGGAGATGACCTTTTGCTTGGAGGCAGAAGGCATTAATCTAAGATTGAGAGATGGGTATTCCCCCTCAGATTGGGAGTCTTGCCTCCTCTATCAGCTCATGCCGTCTTGGCCTCCTAGAAGGCAGCAGGTGAGGATGGAGGGGGCCATGGGGTCCATAGGGGGCTGGCCTGGCGGCAGCTGACAAAAAACAGGAAGAAGGGCTGGGGGAGCAGCTGTAATTATGGGGCATTTATTATTAATCAGATGAAATTGCTGGAAGCAGCTGGTGTAATCTGTGTAGTGATACAGACTCTGCATGCCCCCCCACCCCACCCCAACACACAACCTGAGCCTTGTTTGCTTTCAGTTTTTTTCTTGTGAAGGTCGGATGGCTCTATATGTGTCTCTGTGTCTGTTGGTGTGCATCTGTGTGTTTTTTCATGTTCTCCTATACCCTGCTTTCTCTCTGTTGTCTTTTTTCCAATGGTCTCTGTCATTCTTTGCCCTGAATGTGTGTCTCTGTGTCTCTGTCTCCCTCTTTTCCTCCCTCTCTTTGGGCCTATCTCTTGGTATGTCTGTATCTGTTACCACTAGCCAGCCTGTCTCTAACACCTTGTTTTAGTTTCTGGCCATCTCTCCCTAGTTGGTGGTTTCTCTGCATATCTGGGCAGAGTTGGATGACATGGAGCCCCTTTCTCATGAGTATGTGTTTAGGCACCTGATCATGCCTTTGGGACAAGTTTTTGGGGAAGAGGAGCATTCGGACCCTGAGGATCTCCTGGGGTCTTATAGAAAGTGAGGGCTCTGCTAAGTGAGCCTATAGAGGCAGCCACTCGATGTGTCCCTTTCACGTCGATGTTTCTCTCTCTCTCTCTCTCTCTCTCTCCCCCTGCCACTCTATCTGAGCAAAAAAAAAAAAAAAAAAGATAGTCCTGAGTATAACGCCAGTTCCCTTACCAACTATGAGTGTGTGATTTGAGCAAGGTGCTTTTGTTCTCTGAGCCTCAGCTACCTAATCTGTGAAATGTATACAGGATTACCTGCAAAGGTGGTTCTGATGATTCAGTACAAAAATATATGTTAACTACTTATCCTGGTGCCTGGCTCATCAAGAATCCTGAACAAGTGTTAGCTGTTACTATATCATTATTATTGGAAAAGGCACTGTGCAGGTAAGAGAGATCTGCAGAAGCAAACTGGTATTGCAGAAAGGCTTTGGAACTAAGAGTCAAATCTGTGCTCTGGAATTAATCAGCTATGTGGTCTTGGGCAAGTTACTTAACCTCCCTGAATATCAGTTTTTTTATCTGTCAAATGTGAATAGTACTAGAATCTACTTCATGGAGAAGTCAAGAAAATGAAATGAGATAATGCATATAAATTGCCTAATACAATTCTTGGAACATAACAGATGCTCAATAAGTTAGAGTGGTGACGAGGCAGAGGAAGAGGATGGTAATGTTTATGCCCTGCCAGTGGCCACGTGTCTCTGTGTGAGTATGCATGTGAGAATGTGTATGATATGGAGGTAGTTGTGTCTGTGAACTGGTTGTGTAGAGATTTTGGATTGTCCGTGGGTGAGTATGAGTATGTATCATATGTGGTGTCAGCCACTGGCTTCTGGCTTCCCTTTGTCCGTGTGGTTCAGAACCTGAAGTCAGCAGGGGGTGCCAGATGGAGTTTGGACTACTCCCAACTTTTCTTCTCGATGCTTCTCTGCTGCCTGCCTCAGTCTCCCTTCCTTACAGTGGGGTTGTCAGTATAGAACAAGCTATGAGTTGGACTAAGGCCTGTGGCTCCTCTGCGACCTCTGATTTGTGCCCTTTGCCCTTCTAGAATTCAGTCTTGTCACATCATCCGCCCCCTTGGTTTTGGAAGTCTCAGGAAGAGTTTGGTCTGGAGGAGGAGGACATTGATGTGCTCGGTGTGTGGCCAGTGGTAAAGAGGTATGTGCTGGGAACCCAGGCAAGGCAGGTCAGTCTCAGGGCATCAAGCAGATACGGTGGGTGGAGCTGTAGGTCTGGGGATGTGAGTGAAGGAGGGCCAGAGGTCCCTTTCTTCTTTTCCCCTGTCTTCCTCCTGAGGCCTTCCATGCTCTCCTACCAGGTCTGTAAAGGGGAAGAGACTTACCCAGTTACAATCAGGTTAGAAAACTGGAATTCTGCATGAAGGGACTGAATCCCAGATGTGGGAATATGTTTCTCTCTCATTGTCAGGCTCCCTCTCTGCCCCCAAAGCATCTCTCTGGCTTGACTAGGGAAGCAGCTGGGTTTGGAGGAGACGGGATGGGGGGTCAGAAAGTCCAAAATCTTCTGGGGCCAGCCCTAGGGCTGGGCCTGACTCTTCCTGCCTTTCATTCAGCCCCTGGATTGGCAGCTCAGGGTTGGGGTTGTCCAAGGAATTGAAGCGCTGGAGCGGAACGGAAGGGCCTATTGTCCAAAACCTGCCAGAGGCCCACAAAGGCTAGCCAGGTTTTTCATCTTAGCTCCCAAACAGACTGGCCATTTTCCTGGCCCGGGAGTGGTGAGGACAGACCCTTCAGAACTAGGACTCGGGTGTTGTTCACAGTGGGATGGGGTATCCCAGGTTGACACATGGCCATTAAAGAGACTTAAAATGAAGCTGGGGTTTTGAAGAAGAGGAAGGGAGGCTCCAGAGGGCTGTAGAGAGTTAAGCTTCCATCTTCACTGTTCCCAGAGGACCAAAGGACGTGGAGTGAGGTATCTGATAGAAGTTCAGATTTATTAATAGATGATAAATGTTTACAGGGGACACACCTGGGAGGAGTCTGATGGCTTGTTGGGAAAGTGAGCTACTGAGCTGTGAGGGCACATAATCCTCCCCTTAAATTGGGAACACCTTGGCGAGCTGGAACAGGAGCTGGAGATGAGCAGGGTAGTGGTCAGGCAAGAGAATGGGCTCCCTGCAGCAAGAGGGACTGAAGCCAGACAGCAGAAAGGACTTCCTGCCAATGAACAGTAGCTCAGATACCCTGACCCTGTCCCCAGGGATCCCAGCAGATCGAAAAGAGCAGGGGAGCTGGAGAACACCCTGGGGGGTGGGGTAAGGCTGAGGTAGCTTCTGTGAAGGCTGAGGAGGCTGGAAGGAGGACTTGGCAGTTCTGTCCACCCTCCCCCAGCAGCACCTCCAGCTCCACTTTAAAAACAGCTTTTTAATTTAACAAAGTGGATGAAAAACTGTTTTTGGAAATAAAAGATATCTGCTGTCTCCCAGGCTAGCACTCAACCCTTGCCGAGAGCCTCTCTCTGGGTCTCCCCTACTGCCAGTGGCTCCTTTCTGCTTTCTGTGTCTCTGTCTCTATTTTTTTCAGTTTTGCTCCTGGGCCCCTTGGCTTTCCTTTGGCCTCCCATCACCCCCTCTCCCCCAGTTTCAGCCTCTGTGGGAGTCTAATCCTCAGTCTCTTATCTCCATGTTTCTGCATCTCTTTCTGTCTTTCTCCTAGTCTCTCTTTTGGAGCTTGTCTCTCTCCTGATTTGTCTCTGTCTCCCAGCCTGTCTCAATCTCTGTCTCCCTTCCCCCCTTTCCTTTCTCCCCCAACCCCTGCTCTAAATGGGTCTATTTAAAACACCCGACGCTGCCAAGTCAGAAAAGCGTCTCCTGATAAAGAGCATTAGGCAGAGGGAGGGAGGAGGAGAGAGGAGGGAGCAGCGGGCGGATGGATTGATCCTAGCCGGTAACCCCATTAATCAGGCATCGTGGATCCCCCTCCCTCCCCCAGCTTCAGCCCCTTCAGAGCTAAAAGCCCCTGAAATATTTATCACCCCTCCCCCATGGGGCCAAGGGGAGGGGTGTGTGGCCCTTGGTGTGAGCATCCCCAGCTGCTTGGTAGCCCCCTCTGTGTGTATGTGCACATGTGTGCATGTGCTCATGTCTGCACGCCTGGGTGTGCACACCTGACAGGCCCAGGGGCCAGCTGCTGTCTAGCCCCACCCCCATGAGCAGCTTGGTTCTCTGGGCAGCTCCTGGGGACCCTGCGTGTCTGGCTGGGCTCCTGCCCTGCCTGAAAGGTTGGGCATACAGAATAGGGAGACTTCGGAGTCAGGTGGGGGTCCTCATGCCCCCCCAATTGCAGTAACGGGAGGACTGGGCGACACTGCACTATCATTTTCAGAGGTGAGCTGGGGTTCAATGATCAGATTCCCCCGAATTTCCAGTGTGAAAAGTAACTTGGGAAATAGAATTGGAGATTCCATGCTCCTAAATGCATGAAGGTAACTTGGAACTGCTGGTTGCAGTTCCCCGTTTATAAACCTGAGAGGGCAGGAATACCAGCTGAAGTGGTTTGGGGGTCTCCTGTTACCCTCAGGAATGCAGGGAGGTGACCTGGGCCTGGGAGGGGGTCTCCATCACCCACAGAGAGTAGGAAGGACTGGGTCCCACATCTCAAGGATTACTGATTCCCCCTGGCAGCAGAGGTCAGTCCTGAGACAGGCAGAGGTCTGTCCAAGTTGGCCTGAGGCAACTTTGCCTTGGGCGGGGTCCCGGAGGTCCCGGCTGCCCCTGGGTTTGACGAGCCCCGGCCCGGAGCCTGGAGGGTCCCCTCCTCCTCCCCTCTCGCTGCATCAAGTGCCACATCTCCTCCTGACTCAGACAATTAGATTCAAAGGATGACCTCACTGCCTGCCGTCCCTCACTCGCTCTGCGCTCGCTGGGCTCGCTCGCCTGTTCGCTCGCGGCGCGCTCCTTCCTCCCCTCCTCCCGGCCCGCTTGCCGCCTCGCTCGCTCGCTCGCAGCTCCGCGCGGCCCCTCGCCCGCCCTCCAGGGCTCTCGGGAGGGGGGTCGGCTTCTGCCTCCCGGGCCGGCCTGGGCCGCTCGGGCCCCAGCCCCGAGCCCGGGGGGGCCCGATGCCCACGGGCGGCCGGGCGGACCCACAGAGCGCCAGAGGCACCGACGGGGCGCCTGCGTGGGGACACAGGTCAGTGGCCGCGCGGCCACAGGGCCGCAGAACTTGTCACCTCAGCTGCCGCCGCCTAGACGCCCCCGCCCGCGCTCGCCAGCCAGCCCGCCTCGGCGCTTCCCGCTCCTTTCTCGGCCTCCGCCCCCCGCGCTGCTCCCCGCGCTCCCCCTGCCAAGCTGTCTCTTCTCTTCTCTTCTCTTTCTCCCCCCAGCACCCCCGCCTCTGCAGCCGATGGGAGGGACCAGGACTTCCTGAGGTCTCAGGGACGGGGCCGGGGGCCCACTGGCTGCAGCCGGACCAGGCCTCTGAGAGAGGAGGGGGCTCTGACGGTGTCCATTGGCCTGGGGGAGGGAACCACCACCTGGGTGGGAAGGGGGCTACTGAGAGAGGCCCAGGGTGTGGGGGTGACACCTAGACAGAGGGAATGAGCTCCTGATATCTTTCTTTTCTCACGTCCTATGGGCCTCTTGCCTGGCTTCATTTGTTCCTACCTCTTAGCTAACTTTAGTCCCCACTGCCTGGTTTAATTTAGCCCCCACAACCTATGTTCTTTGGGGCTCTGTCACCTGGTTTCCCTAGACCCTGCTGCCTGGTTTCTTTTGTTTCCACTGCCTGCTTTCCACAGGTCTGTATCACCTGGCTTTATAGGATTGCCCTGCCTGTTTTCCTTAGGTCCTGCTGCCTGGTGTTTGCTCCCTTGCCTGGCTTCTGTGGAGCCCTATCAGGCTCCCTTTAGGATGGGGAATCAGGGTCCAAGCTACCCCTGGAGTGGCAAGTGGTGAGGATGTCAACAGCATTTCCAATTGTTCCCTGGTTGGGGCCTGGCCAGCACAGCCTAGATTCCATTCTGCCTGGACAGCCACATGGTGTCCTTTCTTGTGATGGGAAGGGGGTGGGTGGGGTCCAACAACACTTTAGGATTCTTGTCCTTAGTAGTTACTTAGGGGGAATACCAGCTTGGCCAATGCTATCCCTGTCTCTCTCTGGGCCTGTCAGTGATAACAGTGCTTTGGCTGTGGACTGAGGTTGAGGCCCCATCTCTTTCTCCTTCCTTCCCCCTCCTGTAGCCAGGCCTGACATTGGTGCCCTATAGACAGTTATGGGCATAGAGCTTTTGTTTAAGAAAAATTGTTGACACTATTACAGATATTCCCCTTTCCCCCCTTTGTCCCCCTCCACCAAGCTCCGCCTAGTCCTTCACCACATTATTGTCTGTGTCCATGGACTATGTATATATGCATATATGTTCTTTGGTTAATCTCTTCCAGTCCCCCCCACCCCATTCCCTCCCCTCTGAGATCTATTTGAAGAAGCCTGGGATCACACAACAGATAGCTAGGCTGAGAGCTGCTGCTGATCCTTAACCTAGAGAAGAGGGGGTGGGAAGGGGAGATAGGAGGGGCTTGGGGAGTAAGCTGGTTTCTGCGATTTCTGGTTCCTGCTCCTACCAGTGCCACCATCTCTTCTCCCAGGGGCTTCTTCATCCCTCCTCTCTGGCGTAGAGGTCCCCTCATTCCCAGTGCTGGTGAAAATGGGCTTAGGGAAGGAAATAGCTGCCTAGGCAGCAGTTTTTGACCACTGTGATACATATTTTAAAAACATGCAATACCTGACTATTTAGTCAGGGGCACTGACCTCTTTTCCCTTAGACTGTCAAATTAAAAAATGACAACAGCCAACAGAACAATAGCCATCCAGTATGAATGAATCAAAATTATACCTATTTTTTTTGTCAAATCAGTAAAAACATAATTTTGTGTGTGCTGCAGAATTTTAGTAATTGGTTTATGTGTGCCATGAGATAAAAAAGGTTGAAAATCACTGGCCTAAGGAATAATCATCTATTGCCTCACTTTTTAGGGACCAACAAAATTCTTCCTTCCTGCCATGGGCTACCCTGAGTTTTACCCTCTCACCCCCAAGAACCACCTGGGCAACCTGAGGTCCCAGAATAGAGTCACTATTCTGAGTGTGTTATTTGTGTATTTCCCCCTGCTGGATATAGGGGTGTGAGAGGCTGAGGGTGAGTGGGGGGCTCTAAGTTTCTGGAGGTGTGATGGTATCTGTGTGGAAGATAGACTGTTCTGAGTGTGTGATGGTATCCATATGTGAGACCATCACTGTTCTGAGTAAGCGCGTGTGAGTTTGTGTGTGTGACTAATGTGTGTGTGCATGCACCCCAGCGTGTGCGAGGCTGTGGCAGTGGGTGTCCATGTGGGAGGCTGTAATGTATGGCCATGATGCTAGACTCTGAGTGCCAGTGTCTGCAAGACACTTTTGGGTGTGTCTTTAAAGCTCTGGCTGTGTGTATGTGGAGGTGGGGACTTTGGGGAGTTCTCCCAGGTGGTCATGAGAGCCCAAGTGTGTGCTGGGACTCAGGGTGAAGTGAATATTAGGTGCTGTTTGACCCTGAATTGCTGGTGTGTGTGTGAGCATGTGTGTGTGCGTACTCATGCCTGTGTTTACCCATCAGGAACAGATTGCTCTGGCTTCCCCACTGTGAGGAGGGGAGAAAGGGGGAGGAAGGATGGCTTGCTTTTGCCCAGCAGACCAGAAGCTTCCTCAGAGCATGTGCAGTGTACATGCATGTTAGGGGGCTGGGAGGTAGGGAGAACAGGACATTATTACACGAAGACAGTCAAAGTTTCTGCCTCCCCCGCACCACCACATCAACTCTAGTTCTGTCAGAAAGATCATCTTTGGTTCTTTTTGTTACAAACCAATGCTTCACATGCACTGCTTCTCCAGCCCTCTTGTGTGTGTGTGTACACATGTATACAAGCTTATAAGCACAGGCTTCTGTGTATGTATTTGAATGTATTTCTGCACCATAACAGTGATGGGGCCAGTGGTGGGGTGCAGTGAGAGATGCTGAGGCAAATAGATCTTTGTCCCAGCCCCCAACTCTGGAAAGCTATTGTGTCCATTCTTCTATCTCCATAGAAGGCCCTACTGCCTCCATTCTGCCCTTGCCTCATCTGCTTTGAGTCCTCTCCCCATCAGCTAAGAGAAGTCTTATTCAACCCCATTGCTCTGCCCATCCCCCACCTTTCATGAAGTTCTTCCAGCTGTCTAACCTCCTGCTACAGCATCCTGTCTCTCCAAGAGGAGCAGCCCCTACTCTCCACAGAATTAACCTGACTGGTATGTGGGCCTTTTCTAGTTAGAGGGGTCCTCCTCATTCTTCTAGAAGCCAGAGGGGACTCTGGACTGGGGTTAAGGCATAGAGGATTTGCTGCTTGTGCCTCAGGTTCTGTGAAGCTGTCCAGAGCCTGTGTGCCCAGTGGGAGGATAGGAACTTATCTGTCCCTTCCTGATCCCCATTTGAGAGGCAGGGAGCTGGACCAGTTGACTTTTGAGGGAGAAAGCCTAGACCTTTGTACTGTATCTAGAGGGCTACTTAAACACAGACCTACATATATGTGTATATATAAGCCCATGCCCAGGTCACCAGGCAGCCCCCATCTGGAGTGGAGTTCCACATGTGGGCATGGGCTGGTGGGATTCAGATTCCCACCTCCTCAGGACACCTCCCAGCTGCCCATCTAGGCTCATCATGGGAAGGCCCCAGGTTTCCTCCACAACACACCAACACACACGTGCAACAGGGCACGCACATGCTGATCTTAGGGTCCCTATGGTGCAAGAGGCTGCGGGTGGGGGGATTGAGCACTCAGAGTCCAGGCTGCTGCCAAAATCCATCAGACTCTTGTCCCCCCCCAGGCCCCCATCTCCGGCTGCAGAGGTCACAACAGCAGGTGCGGATACCCCCCCCTCAACTCACTCACATTGGGCTGCCTCCTTTTCCACAACCTCAGCCAAGGGCTGGAGCTGGGGGATCGCTCCCCCTGCCTTCCTCCTGGCCCCTGGCCCCCCCTCCCACTGGTGCTCAGCTTCTCCTGCCCTGTTCTAGGGGGAAAGAGGGGACCTATGTTTGGGTGGGATGCTTTCCCTTGAGCACTGGAGTTTGCCCCTGGAGTGTGTGGGGTTGTGGTAGTCCAGGAAGAGATAAGGCTTGAATCCTGAACCCAGGCATGGCTTCCGAGTCCTATGCTCCTTGGGGGGGGGGGGCATGGAGAGCTGAGAGGAAGGCCAGGTCTGGATCCAGAGAGAAAGGAGAAAGAGCCAGAGACAAGAGACTCAGACAGGAGGGAGAGACACCACAGGGAGTGGGAGCCTACCCCATGGCCAGCTGCCCCAGCCCAGGAGCTGGCCCCTGACCTGTTCCACCCCCTCCCTGGTGGGGGGCCTGCGGGCCAGCTGCCAGGGACCAGGCCTCCCTCCATAGCCTGCCACCCCACCCCCCCAGCCTCTGGACAGCTCAGGCCTCTGCCCCCACCCCCACCGCCCACGCTGTCCAGGCTGCCTAGGCCTGGTGGGATCTGGGGGCCTCCTGGCCTCAGCCCCTCCTCCCTCTCCTGGAGCTTCCCGCCAGCCAGGACTGTCTCCCTCAGGCTCCCCCTCAGACAATACTGTTCCTCCCTGCCTACCACATTCTTGTACCGGTCTCTGCCCCTGCTCTGTCTCTCATTTTCTCTCCATCTCCAAGTGTAAGTGTCTCTCTTCCTCACTCCACTCTAATTCCTCTTTAGGTCAGAGGCCTCTAGAGTTCCTCTGGCCTTTGAATCAGTTCATGCTGTGTCCTGTCCTGAGTTCTTGCCTCATTGAGAACCAGCCCCCTAGGGCTATTGTGGGGAGAGGCCCCAGGACAGAGTGCCTTTCCCTTCACACAGAGGGATTCTGGGATCTGGGGTTGCAAAGGGGTCCTGGAAGCTGTTGAGATGTCACCTTTGCCCTGCCATGGGCCATTTGTCCTCTATCAGATGAATGTTTCTGACCTCATCCAGCCCTGGGCCATGGGGGAGTCCAGGTCAGTTAACTTTGTTGGATCTCAGTTTCTTGGAGGTACTGCATGGGGCCTCCCTGCTCATTCATTGTCTAGGCCAGGTTGAGCCTATTTGACTATTAGTACACCCACACCAACCAACACCCTGAAGCTCTGAACACAGTTTGTGGTGCATCAACACATACACAGTTAGACCTGGGCTACGGTCAGTGACACTCAGAACACCCCATGTTGGGCTTGTATAACCTGAACTGTCTGCTTCTGCTTTCCAGAACTCACACTCCTCCTTCCTCAAGTTCTGCCTTCAGCTGGGTAGGGGCTGAGGGTGAGGGGTGCAGGGCAACTAGGACCTTGCTGGAGCTGGCAAGAGAGATCTAGGGCCCTGGATCCTAAGCCAGACTCATACCCTAGGTAACTGAGGTTCCTGATCTGGAGCCTGTCACTTGTATCTGTCATTGTTACTGCTGGTGACTGTCAGCCTCTATGGTGCCAGTATTACTGTAGACTATTACTGGGTTTTATTAACATCCCTGTGGCACTATGGATGTCACCATCATTGTTACTCTATGTGACTGTCAGTCTCATTGCATTTTTTATTTTGAGGTTACTGAGACTGTGACTGTGTCAATGTCAGCAGGTATCATTGCTCTGTTTGTTGGTGCCATTGAATGTGACTATCACTCACTGCATCATTGTCAGTGTAGTGACTATTAACACCCATGTGTCGGTGTCAACTGTACAACTGGGTTATTTATACTGGGTGTTATCAATATGTAATAATGTGTCACAGTGGGACAGTAACAGTAAGTTGGGGGCCCAGGATTAGTGTCTTGATGTGTCACCTGTGTGTGTGTATAACAGTGACACTCTGGGGTTCTCTACCAGGAGAAGTGCTGGGCTACTTGTGCTGACAAGGGGTTTGGCTGCTGGGCACTGGGCTCCTTGTTACTGGGGTGGTTTCTGTTTCCTCCTCATTCTGGGGTTGGAGCTGGAGGCCAGGCTGGCCCCTGGAGGGGTCTACAGGGAACCTGGGTCAGTTTGCAGGCCCTTATCTGAGACTGTATGGGATTTATTCTCCAGATTTATCCCAGAGCCAGGGGGTGTGGACTCGGAAAATTCCTGGGAAAGATGCTCTTTGCCCTGGGATGGGTGGCCTGAAGTGAGCTAGGGCAGGGTGGAGGTGTAGTCTGGATGCCTCTGGCCTCAGCTTCTTTACCTGGGAATGGGCCCAGCTGGCACTCTGAGAGAAGGGGGAAGTGAAATTGGCCTGGGGCTTTCTGGATATATGGGACAGAGATGGAGTGGGGTTTTAGTCCACCCTTATCCCCTGAGGTCTTAACTACAGGATCCCCAAAGAGAAGCCCTACAGTTCCCAAGAAGGCCCTGCTCCTTTTGTCTCGTGTTGGCCAGGGCTGCTGCACTGACACTATGCCTCACACTGGAGGAGCTAGGTAGGCTTAGACAGATGCTCTAGGGTGGGCACAGAGACCCTGCCAATGTGTCTGTCATTCTCTCTAGGTCTGTCTCCTTCTGCCCTTGAATCTCTGCCCATTTCCTATGCTCCTCATCTCTCTTCCTGAGTCTGTTCTTCCATTTCTCCTTATTTTGGTCCCTCCTTGTCCCTTTGGGTCTCGGCTCATGGCTTTCCTTCTCTCCCTACCTCTGTGTTCCCCTCTTCCTGGGTTTCTCTCTTTTCTGTGTACCCCAACTATGCAGTATCTCTCTTGGTACCCCATCCCCCACTCTGCAGTGCTCACTCTCAGCACGCCCGCCCATCTCCCATGGCTGCAGCCCCGTTGGCCCAGGGCCCGGCCCTTACAGTAACTCATCGGGCTGATGGAGGCGACTTTGATGAAGAAGCCACCCCTCCCCCTGTGGAGGCCCGGAGGCCCGTGGTGTGTGTGTGTGTGTGTGTGTGTGTGTGTGTGTGTGTTTGCTTGTATGCCAGGCTCTCTCCTTACCCCTGCCCCTCCCCCTAACTGGGACCAGGAAGGAGCTGGGAGCAGAGGGCCACCCGGTCCCTTTTCTCCTATCCTGTGATCTAATCTCCATCTACTCCGCCAGCCCAGCTGCCTCCCCATGCCAAGGTTCCTGCTCCCATGTGGTGGGCAGTGCGTGGCACTGAGGTGGAGTATCTTCTTGGCTGTGAGGAGAAAGAGGAGCAGATGGTAGAGATGGTGGGGGAGGGTCTAAGGACTACCTACATGAGCTGGAGGTGGGGAACCAGCTCTTGTCTCTCCTTCTCTAACACCAGCTCTAAAATCAGACAGTTCTGGGTTCATTTCCTGGCTCCACTACTTGCTGACTGTGACTTTGGCCATCTTAACCCCTAGCCCTGAGGAGTAGCTGAGGGTCAGGAGCCAGGCCACGTGGTAGCTAAGGCTCAAGGAGTCACTGCCGTGGGAGGGATAGCCAAGGCCATGTGGGGCCTACAGAAATATGCTGTGCCAGGGAGAGGCAGTTAGAGCACCTATGGCTGTGGCTGGAGGAAAACCAGGGCAGATGGGGGGACTCACCTGGTGAGGGGCAAGTATAGCAACAGGCAGGCAGGAGCCCTCTCTCATTAAGGAGCCCCACCCACTGGTTCAGGCTGACACCCACATTTGTCTCCTCCTGCTCTAGCCGTCTACAGTGTCTCTGGCAGTATTTCTGACAGTGGCTCTGGCTGTGTCTGGCAGTGTGTCCGGCTGTGTATGTGAGTGTCCCTGGCAGTGTTTTTAGTGGTGTGGATACTTCCTGACTGAGCATCTGGCTGTGTCTCTGGTTCTCTCTAGCTGTTTTTCTGAGTGTATGCTTGTTTGTGTCTATCTGTTTCTCTGGTGTTTTTCTGCTTGTGTGTTAGGCAGTTTCTCTGGCATGGTTTTGGACAGTGTCTGGCTCTCTGGCGGTGTCGCTGATGGTTTCTCTGCCTGTGCTTCTTGCTTTCTATGGTGCTACCTTGGCTTGCATCTGGCTGAGTCTTTTACAATGTTTCTGGCGGGTCTTTTGGTTGTGTATAAGCTGTTCTCTGGCTTTGTCTGATTCTGCCTCACAGTCTCCCAGTATAATTCCAACTGTGTGGACCTGTTTTCGGGGGGGGGGGGGTCTGTTTAACTGTTTTGAGCAGTGTGTCTGGCCAGTGTCTTTGCTGTATGTCTGGCTACACCTTTGACAGTGTCTGGTTGAGTGTTTGGCAGTATTCCTCTCTGGGTCTCTACTTCTGTCTGGTTGACAGTCCCCCGTCTCCTCAGACTGGGTTGGGAGAATCATATTTGGAGCTTTTTCTGCAGGAAATAGTTATTTTCCTGCTCTCAGGTATAAGTGTATGCTGGGGTAGGGTTGGAGGGGGACAGCTGGACCTATTCCAGGAAGCAGGACAACAAGGGGGGCAAATGGATTCTTCCTGGGTTCGGGGGACATGTTCTGAGTGTGCTTTAGGTACCCACATGGATGTGTGTAGACACTGATGCATACCTGCTGAGCTGCAGGTCCCACGCTCCTGGGTGAAGGATGGGCTGAGATCCCTGACAAGGACCTACATGTGAAAACCCCTCATTCTTCTCTTGATCATCTGTGCACATTAAAGCAAAAGCCACATCTGACCTGGGCCACAATGGACCCCTGCTCTGGTACCCTGCTCCTCTGAAGTTCCCAAAGCCCAGTGGCAAGGCTCACTGAGGGGCAGATCTGAGGGGCTCCTGAGCATACAGGATTTGGGCTGTCTCCCCAGAGGCACAGCAAGGGACCTTCCATTCAAGGCAATTTGAAGAAGTATAGACCTCCAACTAAGTTAAAACATTATCCTTTCCTTTTGCAATGTTTATAGCTAATTAGCCAACCTCACCAGTAAAGTTATTTTATTTTTATTTTTTCCATTGATTTTTTTTTTTTTTTTTTTTTAGAGAGAGAATGGAAGGGAGGGGGAAGAGGAGAAACATCAATGTGAGAGAGACACGTCAATTGGTTGCCTCCCACATGACCCCAACCGGGGCCAGGGATCGAAACTACAACCCAGGTACATGCCCTGACCAAGAATCGAACCCAAGACCCTTTGGTGCAAGGGCTGACACCCTAACCACTGAGTAACACCAGCCAGGCCAGTTATTTATTTATTTTTTAAAGAAAAATGACCCTAACATTACTAGTGTTCTGTAACTAATCCACGGTTGACTACATCCTGCAGGCAGCAGCCTTATCGAGCAACAAACCACTGTAGGTTGCCTTCTAGCGTCTTAGCAAACTTTTGCTTACAGATGCCAATAATGTTGTTTTCTATTGCTTGAAAGAGGATCCTGAGCCCCATTAAGAAGGGCATTTGGGGTCAAGGTGCCTGGCCCTAGGGCTGGGATTTCCCAGCCTTGCCTGAGGAAGGGAGGGGGGCTCCCTAGAAGGTTCCTGCCTGGGCTGATGCTGCCCCTTCCCTGCTACCCCTGTTTCTCCCAACAGATGGCCGTTCCTGTCCCATGGGCCTGCTGTGCTGTGCTTGCTGCCACTACTGCTATTGTCTACGCCCAGAGACACAGTCCTCAGGGTGAGTGCTGAGGCGGGGGGGCGGGGGGGTTCCTGCTGACCCTCTCCCAGAGCTGAGTATAAGCCTTCTTCAGCATAGCTATATGCATTCACTCGAGAGCCACACACTGGCATATGCTGGTATCATCATCCATGAACACCCAGAAGGACATGAGTCATATAACACTGATATGCAGGATGACCCACAGATGTTGTTTCATAGGCATAGTCCTTCAGTCCCTCCTGGGTGGTCTCAGGCTGATGGTATCTCTGGCTTGAGATGATCTATCCCTCTTCCCATTAGGATGGATGTAGGGTACAGACAGGTGGGATGGGAGTTGGGGGTGGCTAGGGCCAGGGCCTGTGTACAGTATCTAGTGAATTGGGGTCCCCTAAGGGCTTTGGGGGGCATGCAGTGGGAGGCACTGAGAGAGACAGTGGGCAAGAATGCTTCTCCATATCCTACAGGAAATATGGGGACAGAGATGGTAGACTGAGAACAAGATGGGGGAACAGGCAGGGTGACAAGTGGGAGAGGGCTGGCACACTAAGGAAGGGGACTGGTCAGTCAGTCAGCTGGAATGGAATGGAATGGCTGGAGGAGGCAAGTATTATTCAGGTAGTACCAGTGGCAGACTCCTGTCTTCCCCTTACCAATGTCCAATGAGGGTCTAGTTCTCCCCACAGCTCACAGGGCAAGGAGCTGCACCCTTGCTGGGAAGCAGGCACCCTCTTAGCTTGAGCACCAGCCCTTCCACTGCATTTGAGGCAGCACTTCAAAAACCCACAATACAAGGGCTGACCTCAAAACTCCTCAAATGAGGCTCCAGTTGTAGGGAGCTCCCCTTTTAGATGTATTCTGCATCACCCGTCCCCACCTCAGCTGACTTGGGTAGAGGCAGAGAAGGTGGGGCAGCCCTGAGGCCCAAGCATGGAGCAGACACTGATGGCTAAGATCTGCCACCCTCAAGGCTGTGGGTTCAAGGAGGGCAGGGGGTCGAGGCTACTGTGTCCTCTTCCTTGTGCGACCAGCACTGAGACCCAGAGAGCCTGGCCTGCTCCAGGGCTGCTCCCCAGTAGGCAGGGGCTAAACGGACCACTACTAGGCCAGCCTGTTGACTTCCCTCCTGCAGTTAACCTGCCCTGGGCTCCTGCGCTGACCTGGCTTGCCTAGGCCTGCAGTGGTCTCTACCATTGGCCTTGTCCCTGCCCAGTGTGTAAAGCAGAGCCACATGTAACCAAGGCCACATCTCTGTGATTGTGTGACTGTTCTTGTGCATTAGGCTGTGTTCTTGTGTGAGTGACACCATGTCTCTGTTTGTGTTTCTCTGGGTGGTTGCATCCTTGTGGGCTGTGCCCTGGTGTGATATTATCTGTCTGTGTGTGACCATGCCCTCTGTGGGACTGTGTTCTTGTGGTTGAGACTGTACCCCATGTGTGATAGTTTCTCTCTGTCTCTGTGTGTTTGCACTCCTGTTAAACTATCTCCCCATGTATGAGAACATGTTCCCATGTATAACTGTGCCTCTGAGTAATGGTGCCTTTCCTGTGCATGCATGTGATCTTATATCAGGTGCTACCATCCCTGAAGTGGGACAGTGTCCCTGTGTGGCTGTGACCTTGTGGACTATTGTCCTGTGTGTGCTTGTTCTTTGTTGTGATTATCCTTGTCCTATGTGTGTGGTGATGTGAAGTTGCTTAGGATACCCGAGGGGACTGTTTCCAGCATGTGGTCCCCATGTGAGCCTGTGTGCACAGGTGTGAGGGAGCCCTCAGCACTGTCCCTCTGTGTTCTCTGTGTCCATGACCTCATCCTGTCTCTGTCTCTCATCCTGGCTTCTAACAACCTTTTCACAGCTGATTCCTTTGGAGCATTTGTCACCGTGTCAGGGCCAAGAACCTCATCCTCCCCCTGCTGCTTGATTTAATTTCTGAAATGGACAGCATATCAGTAGGGACACCCATGGGGTAGGAGGAGAGCTGTCCAGAGACAAAGGATTAAATCACTGCCATCTTTGGAGCTGTTGCATGGCTGTGTGTATTGCCATTGTTGTGTTATTGTAGTTGTGTGACACTGTGTGATTGTCATGTCACGTCACTGCCTCTGCCTTGTGGCTTGTAGTTTTCTTCCGTCATTGTATTGTCATTTTTTCATTCCTGCTCTGCCCTTACATTGTTGGTTTGTCATTGTCATTGGGTTGTGTTTCCATGTCCTCTGTGAGGCGGACAAGGTGCAGTGAGGAAGTGTTACCTCACTGCCATTATATTTGTTGTGCTGTTGGGTTGCCATTTCTTCATCTTGTGGCTGTACCTGCCCCCCAGGATTAAAGGGCCATCCTGGGTCCACGTTAGTTCTGAGTTGCTGTTGGTCAGTGTTGATGTGTTGCCGCTGGGACCATGATAGCCACACCCCCTCCTCAACGGTCAGTTTCCAGCCTCCTCCTCAAGCAGCTGGACGCAGAGTCTCTGCTGGGGGGGTGGCGTGCAGAGAGAGGGGCTTGGCATGTTTCCTGGAAGCTCCAGGTTTTTGGAAGGGAGGATAGAGGGGGGCTCAATGGCTAGGGCTGGTGGAATGGGGGGGCTCTATGGCTTGAGCCTTGGACACTGGGCCTCTGGTCAGGGGGAGGCCCCCATTTAGTCTCTGGTCCAGCCTCACAGCTGTGGCCTCCAAGGCCCCCAGCCGCCGCCCTTCCGCCCCGTTCATCCTCTGTTCGGCTGGTCCCAGGCTCCACAGACGAATGGTCAGGGCTGGCTGGGTTTCCTGCTTCCCTCTTCTTCGACAGGGACAGGGAGGCTCAGAGAGGGGCAAGACAGAGACAAGCAGTGGAGGAGAGACCTGGAGATAGGGAAAGACCCCAGCACAGGGAGGCTGACAGAGACAGCAAACAGGGACAGATGTTCCAGCAGCACAGAGAAAAGCAGTATGGGGAGGGGGCTGGATGGAGGGAAGGGGGTATCTGGAGACATAGGGGGGATCCCTACCCCCTGCTGTCCTGGTGGTGTTAACAAGTCTAATTAAGAGGCCACTGGCCCAACTTAATTGGCTCGTTAACAGGAACTGCCTCTGAAAATTTCCCAACTCAGTGGGGTAGCTCTCTGAGGGGAGACTTGAATGAGTGTTAACGAGGGATCCCGCAGCCCCCCCACCTGGACCCCTCCCCCTCACTCTTCCCCTCCTACCCTCACTCCACAGATCTGGCTGGGACCAGGGAAGCATCTGTCCTTCCAGACTTGGGGGGCAGGATGCAGAGAGTAGATTTGCATCTCCCGGCTCTTCATGCCTGTTTC
Organism: Molossus molossus; assembly: GCF_014108415.1. Taxonomy (NCBI): domain Eukaryota; kingdom Metazoa; phylum Chordata; class Mammalia; order Chiroptera; family Molossidae; genus Molossus; species Molossus molossus. The sequence goes on from NW_023425349.1 coordinate 35,038,989, forward strand.
TCTGCTGGTGTCTGTAGAAGGGTGTCTGGGACTTTCTCTGTCCCATAGGCTTCCCCCACCTAGTGCTGCCTCTTGACAGGTGCTCCCTCCTGCCCTTCCACTCTAGTCTCCTGGGCTCCGTCCATCACGCCTGGATTGCGGAGGCCAGGGCTGGAGTTTGCTTTTGGCTCTGACAGGCCCCTCCTGGGGGCAGGAGAGGAATGGTCAGAGAGCTCCCTTAGTCCCAGCACTCCCCCACCCCCAACCCAAGCAGTTCCTGCCTCACGAAGTTGACAGCTGCCAGGAGTTCCCTAGGGCTCCTGTCCTCCACCCAGCCCATTCTCTCTTCTCCTGCTGCTGCCCAAGCCCTGGATGGCTGTTTGGGGGGTGGGGAAGTAGGGCTCGTCAGGGGGGCCAGAGTGGGAGAGAGAGAGAAAGGCAAGACAGAAAGAGATAAGGATGGGGAAGAGAAACAGATGGGGGAAGACAGAGAAAGGAGTCCAGGAATGGGGCCCCTCCAGCTTGCCTGGGTAGCAGATGTAGTGACTGGGGCTGGGCCTGTTGATGGTAAGAGGGTTAGGGTCATGGGGGTCAGGAAAACTTTTTTTTTTTTTTTTTTTATCCTCACCCGAGGACACTTTTTCATTCTTTGTTCAGATAGAGCAGGAGGGAGGGAGAGAGAGAAACATCGATGTGAAAGGGACACATCGAGTGGCTGCCACCCGCACGACCAACCAGGGCCGGGGACAAACTGCAACCGAGGTACATGCCCTTAGCGGGAACCGAACCCGGGTCTCTCCGGACCGCAGGCCGACGCTCTAACCGCTGAGCCAAACCGGCCAGGGCAGGAAAACTTTTTAAAAAATATGTTTTTATTGATTTCTTGGAGGAAGGGAGAGAGATAGAAACATCAACGTTTGAGAGAAACATCAGTTGGTTGCCTCCCACTGGAGATCGAGCCTGCAACCCGGGCAGGGGGAATCAAACTGGGACCTCTCAGTCCATGGGATGATGCTCAATCCACTGAGCCATGCCAGCCGGGCAGAAAAACTTTTCAAAGGACCTAGGGACTGGAGGTGAACTGCGTTTTCACTGAGTTCTAAAATACCTCCCAGCACTCTACACAATCTCAATCTCAATCTCTCTCTCTCTCTCTCTCTCTCTTACACACACACACACACACACAGATCATCCATTTACACACACACAATGTTGGAGACACTCACATATCTGTATACTTGCACAGCCACAGAGACATCTTACACACTCATCTCCCCAAGATACTTAACACCATCAGACACGGAGCCTCTTGGCCTGGATTTCTCACTCGTGCTTAATCAGAATTTCATCCTTGCACATTCACCTGGGGTTGCTGGGCACAGCTGTGACCTGTCTTTTGCTCTGTGCTCCCCCCCCTCCAGAGGCACCCCATGTGCAGTATGAGCGCCTGGGCTCAGATGTGACTCTGCCTTGTGGGACAGCCAACTGGGATGCAGCTGTGACGTGGCAGGTAAACGGGACAGACCTGGCCCCTGACCTACTCAATGGCTCTCAGCTCGTGCTCCGTGGCCTGGAACTGGGCCACAGCGGCCTCTACGCCTGTTTCCACCATGACTCCTGGCACCCGCGCCACCAAGTTCTCCTACATGTGGGCTGTAAGTGTTGCTCCCAACCCCTCATCCAATCTCCTACTTCACCCAGAGGAGTTGTCCCCAGACCCCTGGCCTAGATCAAGTCCCCTTCCTGCTGGTGGAGGGAGGAGGGCTGCAGCATCTTGCTTGCCCTCTGATTCCATCCCAGCCTGTTCTTCTGACCTCTGAGCCAAGTCTTACCCACTGAGTCTAGACCCCTGGATATTTTGCACATATATCTCCCCCTAACCCAAGAGGTCTTTGAGATCCTGAAATTCTGTTCCTGTGACAAGATGGATAGAGGAGAGCTGGCAGGTCATGGCCCATCTGGAGCCTGGTGGGGATTAATCCTGGGGTCACAGATCAGAGCAGGAGCAGTCACATTCCACTGTGTGCTGTCACAGGGGATGGCCATGAGGACGTTATGGAGGAAAATGAGATCTGTGGTTATGTAGACAGATATGGGTGCTCAGGAAGACCCAGGAAAGAAGGATTGGAGGAGGGAAGGAGAGGAGACTAGAGAGCAAGAGGAATCAAGGTAGCTGGCGGTACCAGTCACAGCAACAGAGACACCATAGGAGGGTCCTTTGGAGGAGAAGGTAGTATATTCCATTTGGACAGTATCTTTTGGGTTTCCTTAGAGGCAGATCCCAAGATGAAAATTCATATGCAAGTAGTTTGTTTGGCGGGTGATGGAAACACCGTAGGGGAATGGGAAAATGATAGGAAGTTAAGTTAGTCAGTAAAGAGTTACCAGACATTAAGTCTGGGCTATTGGAGCTTAACTCACTGGGGGAACTCTTGCAGTCCAGGCAGAACATGCACCTTAGAGGTCTCTTGCCAGAGGAGTGAGGAAGCATGGGTGCTTATACACCAACTCCTGCCCATCCTTGGTTGGGGGATTCTCCTGGGGTGAGGATGGGGATGTTGTTAATTCTGCAGCACTTTTAGCCTGGTGCCTCAGCAGGCAAAGCAGACTTTGGTGTCTAAAGAAAGCTCTTAGGCAAATAACTGCAGAAGCAGCAGTGTATATGGGTGAGGGATCTGTGGCACTATCCATATCTGCTATAAACAGGTTTGTTGGAGTCTTTGGGTGACAACTGGGAATTGATGGCTGGTAGTCAGTGAATCTAAAGGTCTGAGGTTCAGGGGAGAGATCTATGTTGGAGATGGGAATTTGGGAAGCTGTCAGCATCAAGGCCCTGGGAGGGATGAGATGGCCAAGGGGAGAGATTGTGAGATGTGGAGAGAAGAGGACCCAGAGTAAGCTCTGAAGACCATCACTGTATAAGGGGTTGATGGAGAGAAATAAGCCACGAAGAGAGGAGGAGCCAGCAGGAAGGTAGGGGGAAGCCCAGGTGAGTGGGGTTTGGAGAAGTTGGAAGAATGAGGTTATCAGTGTTGCTTAGGGTCAGCACCGGGATCCCAGCCAGAGGCTCCCACTGACAGAATAAGTACTCAGAAAACAGTTTTATTTTCTCCTTGAGCCAAAGATTCAAGCTTCTCTGGCCTCGTGCCAATTGGGTGATGCACCCCACTGCCTGAAGATGGTTTCTTTTTTCTCCCTGGCAGCTACCAAGAGGAGGAGATGCTTGAGAGTCCTGGAAGCAGGCCCTTGTTCCATTGTCAGGAGATTGGTGTGGATAACCATGGGCAATATTAGGTTGAAGGGTTGCTCAGGGTTCTCCACAAAAACACTGACCCACCAGTAAGGCAAGAGGAGGGGTGGAAATATATTTTGGTGGGGAGGTGGCTTTCCTAACCAAACAGCTTAGTTGCAAACCAGGGGTGAAGTGACCCCTGTTGGCCAGGTCTAGAAATGCAGGACCAGCCTACAGGAGTCCTTGACCCACCTGAAGTGGAGGACTCAGCCTTTCCCCCAGACCTTACTGGGGGTTGTATATACTGAGTGCCGTGGAAGAAGGAAAAGGCCAACTTGGCACTGTCACTTACATGCCTGACTTCTCAGTTTGATTCCCACAAGTCTTCAGGATGGACAAGGTTGGCAGTAATGGCTGGGCCTTGGTGACACTGCCCCCGCCCCTTCCCCATTCCTGATGACTTGATCTTCTTTGAGGGGGATTGGATCTAAAAGTAATTGCTATAGTCTGTATACACAGGACATGCCCACAGCTGCCCTGTTGTGACCAGAGACCAGACCTTTTGTATATAGTGTTGACCACTCCCCACGCCCTGCCTGTCAGAGGAGAGCTGGCCATGAATTGGCTGTAGCATTAGTAACCGGTACTTATCTCTCATTGCCTTATTTCCTTCTAAAGAGCTGGTCAGGGGAACAAGGGACATTAATCATGATTGTCTCAGTCACTTCATATTAGTAACAAGAGACTGGGTTTGGCAATACTCAATATCAAATTATGCTTCTTGCCAGCACTCAGAGAACAGGACAAAGTTACCCCTGATTTGTGGGTTGTTCAAATCAAAAATTATTTAATGTTTATCCTAAACATATATGATTTTTAAGTCTATATCTATGGGTACCTGATCATAAAAATGTTCTATTGAAAGTCCTCTTACTCAGACAGATCCCTGAATTGCTTTCTCTTGATCGACCTTCCTGCCCTCAGGTGGATACTCGCAAATACCTCTGAGGAGTCCCCTGTCCAGGATGATGAAGGGACCCATACACACATTAGAAAATAGGATCATAGGGTTCCCTTTAATAGTCTTTTGTTTACTAGACACAGCTGATGCAGTGTTGTTTTGATTTTAAGCTAAAACAAATCAGAGATTAATCCACTAACTGTATGTATTTATTTATTTCTTGACAACCACTTGGCTACTGGTGTGCCCTAGGCCCAGTGCAAAAACAAGGTCCTTGCCTGGGGATACTCCATTGTTGTTGGGGTTAAAGACCAGAGGACACACTCAACCAATCAAGATAGCAGGAAGATAGGAACTCCGTCCTGGGGGAGGCCCCAGGGCCAGCCTTGTGCTGTTAGGGGGAGTATTTGGGTGATGGGGGTTTTTTGTTTTGGAGAGAGAGAGAAACCTCCATTGGTACTCCACCCATTTATGCATTCATTGGTTGTCTTTTGTATGTGCCCCGACTAGAGATCTAACTGCAACCTTGGCTTTGGGGATGAGTCTCTAACTAGCTAGGCTCCTAATACAGGAGCCAGTCGTGTGTTGCTTCCCAAATGACTAGTTTTCTTTTTCTTTTGAACTAATTTCATCGGCAGTCAATGGTGAGAAATTAAATGTAATCCACTAACTTTAAACTGGACAGTTCTTACTCAGTTTTTAAAAAATTTGTATTTGATTGGTCAGGATGGGAGCTCCAGATCCCCTGGTTCAGCACTACTTTGCCCTGAGCCCTGTTGGCTGGGAAGGAAAGAGCAGCCTGTGGGAGGCAGGAAGGGGTATTTGGGAGTCCATAAGTTGGGATATATATCAAGGGATGCCACAAGACAAGGTTGGGACAGGCCATGACCCTTGAATGCCAGGCAGGAAGGAGGAGTGTGGGTGGGGCCTGGGCAGGGCTGGAGCTGGAAGGGTCCTGCCCCGCCCAGCCTGATCTGGCGTGGCCAGGGGTGTGGGCTGCTTGCCCCTCCTCCTCTTTGGGCCTCTGGGCCAGCCTCATGCATGCTGGGGGCTCCAGCCTAGGCGGGCTGGCGAGATGAGAGGAAAAACATGCGGTTTGGTGGGCTGGACATGGAAAAACAAGCCAATTAGGAGGAAAACAAACAAACCCCAGGCCAGCGAGGGCACACGCACACATGCACACGCACACACGGCCCCGCATGGGACCCAGGGACACCCTGCCACTGGCTGGCAGCATCACTGGACATTTCAGGAATCCCGACAAGAGGCAACTCAGGATGCCTGGGCATTCAGGAACACGCCTGTATACTCCGAGTGTGATACTATATGTATGCATGTGAGCTTCTCCTAACATGCTGTCATACAACGTTCAGCTCATACATGTGAACACACTTGGAATTCTGGGCACCTTTCCACACCCAGTTTGAAAAACAAATTCAGGCTTAAACTCCATCTTATATATGCAGTGTCTCAGGTATGTAGTCCTGCTGTCACTGTGTTTCAGACAGAGGCACATTTACACGTGCTCTCACAGCATACCTCAGCTGCACAGACCGTCTCAAACTCGAACAGCCTCTCCCTGAGTCACACACGCAGTCATTGTCACACACAGCCAATCACACAGTTACACGACTGCCCAGAGTCTCAGTCACACACATGAAGCCGCTCAGCATTACACACACAGCCACACAGTTGCATTGTCTTAAAAAATTGTTTCTCCCCCAACTCGCAGCACACTCACAACAGGCCTCCTGATCACACTCTGTCCCACAGCCTCACACTTGGTCTCTCACAGCACCCCCACCTCCGCCCACCCGGCCCCTCAGCTGGGCTCCAGCTGCAGCAAGTCACTCCTTTTCTTCCTTTTCTTTGTTTTTCTTTCCTCCTTTTCCCTCTGAGAAACCTGGTCCCTGTCAGGAAACCCAAGCCCTTCCCTACTCAGGGCCCAGGGCCAGGCAGGAGTAGCCAGATGACAGACAAAGCCCTGCCTGGCCCCCCAGCCCTCCATGACCTGCCCAGTTAGACAGGGAAATTTGTTTGAGGGGGAGGCTGGTTTGAGAGGGGAGGACCGTCTGAGAAATGGAGGAGGCTGGTCAATGGGGAGGCTGGTCAGGGGAAGGGGCCTGTGAGTCCATTGCCATGGCCTGCTCTGCCCTCCCCCCAATCCTGGGCGGGCAAAGCTGGGAGCTGACTCTGCAGGCTTCAATCCCTACCCCTCCACCCCCCAGTGCCCTTCTCCTTTGAAGCTGGGGGTAAGGGGGGGTGGTGGCAGAAGGGAGGAGTGGAAGCTTTTCAGCTGACCTCAGAATGTCCTTTCCTCCTGGGGTGCCTGCCAACTCTGGCCTGGCCCACAGGCCCCCACAAGGCACTTCCTGTGTCCTTGGCCGCCCCCCACCCCACCCCCACGCCTCTGTGCCCCTGGGCAGAGAGGGAAGGGATACAGTATGAAGATGGACACAGGGCCAGGAAGGCTTCCCAGGGGAGGCAGACAGCAGCGAGCAGAATGCAGGTTGCCCCTGTGGGGGCTTAGCTAGCTCTTGTCTCCTTTGCAGGCCTAAGGCATGCCGCTGCCTCTGCCCACAGCATTGCCCTCTCCACTTGCTACACCCAAGCTTCCCTGATGCCTCTCTGAGCCCCTATTTCTCCTGCTGCAAAGCCGGATGGGGTCCTGGGGGTTCAGCCCAAATACATACATGCATACTTTACACATACTGGACATGTGTGTACATGCAATCACACAGAGTCACTCACAGTCACGTGCATACTGGATGAAAGCCCACAGTTCCCCATGTGTCACCATGGCCACTCAGCAAGCATAGACATGCACTCCCCTTCACTGTCCCTGGCTTATTGAACTGCCCCCTCCTATTTCCTGTCCACCTGTCAGGCAGGAGGCGGGGAAGGGGAGAGGGGGACACAGGAGGGAGGTGTCAGTGTCCCTGGAGCCACCACAGACATTCCTTGCCTGGGTCAGATCACAGAAGCTGCCTCCTTCCAGGAACCTGAGCCGGCTGTCCTCACGCCTTACCCAGTGCCTGAGGGTGGGACAGCTGGACTTAAGTGCTCATGACATCCAGAGTGTGGTTAGACAGCAGAAAAGACTTCCCTAGTGTGTTTGTGTGTTCCTATCCTCGGGTGTAGTCCCAGCTTTGACTTGCTGTGTAGTCCCAGGCAGTCCCTCTTCCTCTCTGGACCTCCCTATTTCAGAGTGAAGACAGCTGCTGACCATGTAAAGGGCTTTTTAAAGGGTCTGTGATGGAGAAGCCAGGGCTAGGGCTGGGATGAGGTATACACCAAGGGAATAGCAGCTTCTAATCAGCAGGTACACACACATGTAGTCATACAGGAACACACACTCTGAGAGCCATGCACGTAGATTCTTCTACACGTGTACCTACATCCCATCACAGGTCAGTCATTCATGTCACATAGAGACATGTGCAACATATATAACCCATAGAGACATGTGCAACATGTACAGATAGAAACATGAACAGCCACCCGGTGCTTTTGTTGCTGTGGAACCACCAGGCCTGTCTTCATGTTTCTCATTCTCTACTGAGGGGAAGCCTGGGTGTCTCTTTTCCAGGGAGTGCACCCTGATCATCCCAGCAATCAGGCTCCCCTTGGCCTCTGTTGCCAAGTTTGGGAATGGACACAGTGTGGCAGGAGATGTGGGGCTGGGCTGATTCCCCCAGACAACACCTCCATCCTGTGATTGATGAGCTGAGGCCCGCAGCCCCCTGCTCCCCATAATTCCAGCGTCTATTGAGCAGGTGGGGGGGGGCTCCCTCTCCTTACAGCCCTTGTTTTTCTTTAATTAAACATCTGGCTCTCTGTGGCCTGGGAAGCCTCAGACCCTTGCTGACAGTCCCCCCCTCAACCTCTGGCATTGCTGATGGGTTAGAGGGGGAGAGCTGGGGTTCTGGGGCCCACCTGTCCCCATACTAGTGCAGGGGACGGGAAGCTCCAAGAATGCCCTGACCATGCTCTCTTCACCCCCAGTGCCGCCACGGGAGCCTGTGCTCAGCTGCCGCTCTAACACTTACCCCAAGGGTTTCTACTGCAGCTGGCATCTGCCTGCCCCCACCTACATCCCCAACACCTTCAATGTGACTGTGATGTGAGTAGACACACCTGTGACTCAGTTCCAATCCTGACCTCTGACCTCTCTCCTGCACACCCCACCCACCCCATGCCCACAGTCCAGACCCATAGCCCAGCCTTTGGCTTGACCTTCCCCAACCTCTGCCCGACCTGACCCTTGATGTTGGTAACCGTGCCTGGGCCTCACCCCTCCCAGGCACGGATCCAAAATTATGGTCTGTGAGAAGGACCCAGCCCTCAAGAACCGCTGTCACATCCGCTACATGCACCTGTTCTCCACCATCAAGTACAAGGTCTCGATAAGTGTCAGCAATGCCCTGGGCCACAACGCCACAGCTATCACCTTCGACGAGTTCACCATTGGTACGTGGGAAGAGGGGGGTCCCTGCTGCTTACTTTAATGGGAGTGTGTAAGTGGGTATGTGCCAGAGGTGTATATGAGCATTGGTGGGATATTCACATGTGTGCACAGGTATATGTGGTATGTATATGCACGCTGTACATATATGCAAGGCATTTATGTACCTGGGAACATTTGAGTGAATGTCCTTTACCTGCAGGGGCCGAGAGACCTCTATAGCAGCTCTTCCCATCATCTCTCTGGCTCCCACAGCATACAGGAGGGGGAGGGGGGGCAGGCTGGGCCAGACCCTTGTGCAGCTGCAGCCTCCACCCCCCCCCACACACTAATAGCTTCCTTACGGCCTGTGATGAATGAGGTGTCAGAACAGGAGACAGGAGTGGGACAGATACTGAGCCCCCCCCAACCCCCATCCCAGCCAGACCTCTGCCTATCTCTGCTCCATCCCAGCCAGACCCCTTGCCTTCTCTTACTGCTAGCCAGACCCAGCCAGACCCTCTGCTTGCCTCCCCACCCCATGGCTGGGTCTCCAGGCAGACTGTTTCTACATGAGGTGGGCCGTTATATGCTCCCATCAGATCCTCAGCCTACCTTCAACTGAGATCTGTAAAACCTGTGGTCTGCTTTTAACCTTGACCCACAGAGGCAACTCCAAACCCATACTCTTCTAAGGGAGTCCATGTCTCAGTTTGGAAATGGAAAAGTTGAAGTGAAAAGCCAGGCTTGGGGGGAGTGTATAATGCTGGTGTAGGAGGGGATATCCAGGTGACGATGAGGGTGACAGTAGAACCATCATATAGGCTTAGTAATTGGGATACTGGTGTCATCATGAGGATGGGGTTGGGATGATGGAGTGAAATTTGGGATATTGATATCATGAGTCAGTAACAGTGACTACTATAATGACAGTCATTGGTGATGATAGGATGTGAGAGTTGAAAGTAATGAAATGGTTGTTAAAGGTGCTGTCAGACCTGACAGCAGAGAAGAGGGATGGCAACCATGGTGGTTGACAATGTTGAGATGGTGGACATGGTGGCTGGGTGGATGAAGTGGTGGTGTTCCCAGAGATTAGTGTGGTAATGAAGCTATGTCTCCTGAACAGTGAAGCCTGATCCTCCAGAAAACGTGGTAGCCCGGCCGGTGCCCAGCAACCCTCGCCGGCTAGAGGTGACATGGCAGACCCCCTCCACCTGGCCCGACCCTGAATCCTTTCCTCTCAAGTTCTTTCTGCGCTACCGACCCCTCATTCTGGACCAGTGGCAGCATGTGAGTGCCCTATCTGACTTTGCTCAGATCCTGAGTGCCTGTATCCCCACTGGTAGCTGACTTAGTGTGAAGCCTGAGGGTAGTCAGGGAGGCTTTCTGTGGGGAGAAGTCACCAGGTGGGCCTGGTAGGATGGATGGAACTGAAAGAAATGTCCTGATCTAAGGCCCTTATAGGTTCCCGGTGACCCCCATTAGATGGGAACACATCTGTTTTTGTAGCTCCCCAGGGTTGTGGAGAGAAATGCTGGAAAAGATAGGCAGCAGGCAGTTTCCTTACTTCTGGCTCTCAGCCCTAATCAGGCATCTCCCTCTTACACTTTGGCCCAGTCTCTGGGCCTGTGCTGGACCCAAGGTCTAGGACAGTTCCTATCCTCAAGGATTTACAGATAGTCTCAAGGGGTCAGAATTAGGCAATGAAATCCAGTTTGGCTCAGGGTATGTGAGTGTTCAGGCCATGACTAGTGTCAGGGCTCCAAAGTCACATCTAGCTTAGAGGTCAGCTTAAGGTTATGGGTCAGAAGGTGGCCTGGGCTAGGAACTAAGCAATGGACAAGGGTGAGTGTGGGTCAAGCTGTGCTCTGAGATGTTACTCAAACCATGATAGCTCTGAGGAACATACAGAGGTTTGGGGCGTACTTGAGATTCTCTCTCCTTGATAGCCCTGGGTTCATAGAGTTGTGGGCACTGTGTTTGGCCTCTGAGGTAGTGTGGGCTAGGAGGGTGCTTCACGGGGCAACACAGGCTGGCACCTGGGGGTCAACTTGTATCCCCACCTCATCCACCAGGCTCTAGCCCCATCTCCTCATGTCCCCTCCCAGCTAGCCTTTAAAGTGCGTAATTCGATTCCAGGATGCCTGTCCGGGTTGCAGGCCTGGCCCCCACAAAGGCTGCTCACACTCTCACATGTTCTCTGACAGAGTCCGGAGTCCCTCCTGCCTGGCCAGCTGCCCGCGCCTAATGCATTGCTAATAACCAGGGTCTAGTTTCACAAGCCCCCCTCCCCAGCTAACGAGCTACAGGCAGCAGCCCCGCGCGCGTCGCGGCGCACACGCCTTGCAGTGGACCTGGCACACTGCCCACCACACACACGGAAACATGCACACACACACGTGGTCCCCAGGAGGAACCATGCTCCATACATACATGTGCTAACATGGCAAAGCCATGCACTGGCCTGCACATTGGCAGAGCTGACCCCCACACTGAAGTGGGAGAGCAAATATGTGGGGCTCTGTAGCAAGAATATGTGTGGCCTGTGGCACGTGCTAGCTCTGTTCCATGTCTCATTGGCATTACAGTTGGCCAGATTTATGGCTCTTTTGAACTTGAGTTTTGCTCTGAACAGAATCTACTCTTCCTGATTCTTGATCTTAGAGGCAGGTGTATGATTGGAGGTGTGGGGGTGTAGAGGGGAGAGGAGAGAAAAATAACACTTGGATTTTCAGGAGGAGATGAGAGATACAGGTCAGGAATTGCACAAGAATGGACACCATGAGGCCTGGCAGGGGCTATCTGTCCATGGACAAGGTGGGAGACAAATACTGGGACCCAGTTTGGGTTTTCCTTCCCAGTGTCTTCTGGCCCTAACTCAGCAGGGAGGCCAGGAGACTGGATGGAGGACTCAGGGGTGAGGCCAAAGCCAGCAACTAGGGAATTCCTGCCAGTTGAGGATCCATTCTCTTAAGGAGGTGGATTAAGGGATTAGGGACAACCTAGCAAGAAGGGCTCAGGCCTAGGAGATGTGGCTGCCAGAGGGCATTGGGCTTCTGGGACATATTCCTAGAGGTTTGGTGTCCAGCATAAGCCAACCAAGGAGGTGGTAATTTGATCTGCTTCCCATAGCTCTTTCACTTTGGGGAAAGACAGATGTGGAGGTCTTGGAGGCAAAGGAGGACCTGGGGATCCCCAAATCCTGTTAAGAGGGAGAATGAGCTGAAGGAGCTGGAGTTACTCAGCCAGAGGGAGTCTTTGCAGAGCAAAAGGGGAATGGGGGATCAAAGGTGGAACTGAAGCCCAATTCTAGGAGAGGAGGGACTGTGGGGCCCACTGATCTTCCAGGGCTGGGAGTAGAATATACTAAGCCCAGGTCTGGGCCCAAAGTGGCTCTCACCCTGACCCTGACCTTTACCAGTGCCTTCTTCTGCCTCAGGGCCATAGACTCAGAGGGAATTGGAGGGGCTTCCCACTTCACTTGGACTGAACTGCACACACACAAATACACATACACACATGTATGTACTCACAGTCTGTTAGATCAGGTAGCCCAGACCCTAGTTTTGGGGGTGGGGGGGCGGGGGGAGATTGGAACAGGGACCAAAAAAGTCCTGAGGCCAGACATGGCCCAGAGCAGCCCCCTCCTCCGCCACCCCCACCGGCTGCCCCTGTTTATGAGGCGGCTTAATGAGGCAGCGGGTGCCGCTGAGATGAACCAGAGCCCAGCTTGGGCCTGGGAGGGGTGCTGGACAGGCAGGCCAGCCTGGAGTATGGGGGGAGACCAGCAGGATAAGGCTGGCTAGGGCGGGGGTGGGGTGATGATGCCTCTAGGAAAAAATGGAGCAGCTGTTCTGCTGTCTTACCACCCTGAGAGCTGCCCCCAATCCTTTTCCACCTCAGGCAGGGCCATAACCACATTGAGGCCTTCTTGAAGGGGAGACTAGATGGGCCAGGCTGGTGGGTGCATTGGGCATCCAGGAACACAGGCTCCGAACTGGAACTCATGATATGACAGAGCTGACTGAAGTCTGTTGCTTAGCATGTGCGTGTCCTTATTACAACCCTGTGAGATAGATCGTTAACACCGTTTTACAGATGAGGACCTCAAGGCTTAAGGAAGTTAAGTGACTTGGTCACCTAGCTAGTAGGGAATGGAGCTAAAATTTGGACTAAGGCAGCCTAGCTCCATATCTGTGTTTGTAACCTTCCCTATAAACAGCTTCTTGATGGGAGAGGGCTGCACAGTGCCATTCTTTCTCACCCTGTTACTCTTGTTACCTCTAGGCTGGGACTGAGGTCAGGCTCAGGCTGGGGATTGTGACAGAACTGGGATGACAGCAGAGTCCAAACACTGAGCAAAATTCTCCTGCCCTGGCCAGTTTGGCTCGGTGGTTAGAGTGTCGGCCTGCGGTCCAGAGAGACCCAGGTTCGGTTCCCGCTAAGGGCGCGTACCTCGGTTGCAGTTTGTCCCCGGCCCTTGTTGGTTGTGTGGGTGGCAGCCACTCGATGTGTCCCTTTCACATCAATGTTTCTCTCTCTCTCTCTTCCTCTCTCTTTCTCCCACTCTATCTGAACAAAAAATGGAAAAATGTCCTCGGGTGAGGATAAAAAAAAATTCTCCTTACTCTCCCCTATGGGTGCTTCCAGTCACCCTAAAGATTTTCTTACTCTCCGTCTGAACTATCTTTGCTCCATTGAGGGTCTTATCCCTGAGATGTCTTTACTCTCCCACAGGAATATTCTCAATACCCCCTCACTCCCCCTGGGAAGTTTTCATTCCCTACAGGGGTGTCTTCACTCCTTTCCCCAGAATTGTTCTCATTTCCTTTGGGGGTGCCTTACTCTTCTGACTCCCAGAGGTCCCTCCCACCCCCACCTCCCACCTCTTATCTGGCTGCAGGTGGAGCTGTCTGATGGCACAGCACACACCATCACAGATGCCTATGCTGGGAAGGAGTACATCATCCAGGTGGCGGCCAAGGACAATGAGATTGGGACGTGGAGTGACTGGAGCGTGGCTGCCCATGCCACACCCTGGACTGAGGAGCCACGACACCTCACCACGGAGGCCCAAGCTCCGGGTGAGCCTGCCCACCCACTGTGTTCTCAGTCAGTGCACTGTTGCTTGGCTTTATCCTGCTCCCTTCAACTCCTCCTGGGACTTAGACCCTCTGCCTCAGGGGACTCCATACTCTGTGGCTGCCATACTCCCATTTATCTGTCCAGCCTCTGCTGTTCCTGATTCTTGCTGTCTGACATTCTTTGTAGAGGCCATTGGGTGGAGGGATCATCTCTGAGCCTTGGGGAAACAATCTGTCTGATGCGGGCAGGCAGGCGTGTTTGAGAGAGGAGGTAGGGGCTGTCTGATGGGGAGGCAGCACTGGTGTGATACAGGAAGCAGTAACTGCTCCTCATGAACCCCCAGATCTGGGTGGGACTCCAGCCCCCACCCTGCCCTGAGTTTCCCCCATGTTCCCCAGAGACCACGACCAGCACCACCAGCTCACTGGCACCCCCGCCCACCACGAAGATCTGTGACCCCGGGGAGCTGGGCAGCGGCGGAGGACCCTCAGCACCCTTCTTGATCAGTGTCCCTGTCACTCTGGCCCTGGCTGCCGCTGCTGCCACTGCCAGCAGTCTCCTGATCTGGTAAGTCAAGTGAGGCTGGGCAGCAGAGGGGAGCCCATCCTACTCTGGTCCCTCACAGTTCCCTGCCCTGTCTCCCCAGAGCCCGGCATCCCACGAGGACATGCCAGCGCACCTGCAGAGGAGCAGGAGGCCGGAGCTGAGCCCGCAGACCCCGGTTTCTATTTTGCACACGGGCAGGAGGACCTTCTGCATTCTTTTCAGACACAATTTGTAGAGACCCCGGCAGGCCCGGGCCTGCCGCCCCCTAGCCCCACCACACCACACCGGTCCTCCACCCTCCCTTAGGGGAGGAGGACCACGCAGCTAACCCACCCACCAAAGATCACCTCACCCCGACCCTGCCCCCTCGGGCTGGACCCTCCAACGCCAGCGACTCCCAGGAGCCCTCGGGGGGCCTGAGGGGATCCTCTGACATCTACAACTTCTCCTTCTGCCCCAGCCTCCTGTCTCTCCCAGGGTCTCTGTTGCCACCATCAGATTATAAGCTCCTGACACTGGGGGGGCCCAGCCATCCCCCTCCCCCCAGCGCCCATACTTTTCAGTCCCTCACCTCTTTTCCTGTTTTGTACAACCTTTTCCTTTCCCTGCTCCAACCCCACAGTATTTAATGCCCTGTCAGTCCCTTCTAGTCTGACTCAATGGTAACTTGCTGTATTTGAATTTTTTATAGATGTATATACAGGGGTGGGGAGTGGGGGGTTCTCATTAAACGTCACCATTTCATGAGTCCTTGGAACAGACTGCTTTGGGAGGGTATTCCTATTCCAAGGATCCCTCTTCTTTCAGGCCTGGAGGAGGAAGAAATTATAGTTGGAGAAAGACTGCTTCTTTGGAGGGTAGGGCTCCCTGGAGGTCAGGGGCAGATTGTGGGGAATGAAGTGTCCAATGAGGCGGGTACCATATGGTGTCCAGTCAGTCCTGGATGCTTCTGGATCCTGGCAAAGCAGAAGCCTGTCAAGGGTCATCTCTGGAGCTGCCGTCCACAGGTGCCAGGCCTGGGCTTGATCAACTGAGGCAAAGATGCAAGAAGGTGAGGAGGCCAGGCTTCATCCTTGGGGCACGGGGTGCGGGTGTCATCCCCACCATCTAGGAGACAGGTTCCAGGGATTCTAGCAAATCAGGCCTGGGCTCAGCCAGGCCACAGAGCTCAGAGTGCAGACATCTTGGGCATGGGCAGATGAAGAAGGCCACTTGGAATGTGGCTAAGGGTCAGGCCTGTGCTTCAGGACTAGAAACGTGGAGTATAAGGTTTACCCGGCAGTTAGGTTATAGTTAGGACTCAGTGTGAGCAGGGGATGATTGAGCTTTGGTTTAACAGGGTGCCTAGTCCATCTCTACACCCTGTCCACACACTTCTAGTTTCCAAACTGGGACTCCAGGGTCCCTTTGGTTTCTCCTCAGAGGAGAGGCCTCTGGCTGCCACAGGCCTGCTCAGATCTAGGCCCCCTTGTAGAAGCCACCTCATTGTGGACCCTTAGCTGAGAATGCCCGGGGATGGGGCCAGGTTGATGGGTACCTTTGGCTGGGGGTGAGGGGAAAGTGTTAGACTAGAACCCCAACCGGGGGAGCTAGGCACAGCTTTTTTCTGAGTGGCGAAAACAAGAAGAGAGAAGTGGAGTCAAGGTTGTGTGTACACTGAGCCTGCGCAGTACTCCCCATGGCAGGCTCTGATACCACACCTCCACTAACAGAAGGGGCCGACACACACACACACACAAATTTAAATCCTTTTCCTCAGACCAGGGTACAAAAATGGACATTCCTTACTGGTCTCACCAGGCCTGCCTGGGATCATGCTCTGGGAGGAGGATTCAGAGTCCTCAGCACTGATGAGTCGGGCCTGGACAGGACTTGGGGCCAGGTAAGGGGCTCAGAGTGAAGGGGCCTGGCTCTCCTACGGCCAGGACCAGTGGAGAAGGGTGTTCCAGCTGGGAGATCCCATGGAAAGCAAAGGCCTGATGTCAGTGCAGAAAGGCCTGTGGCTTTTCAAGCTGAATAGCCCCAGCTGTGGGAGCACATGGCTCCTTGTTCATGGGGAGAAGCTTCCAGGCTGGACATATGGTAAGTGGCTGTGGACCTGCCTCTGTACCCTGGACCCCCAATTCTGCCTGCCTGTCTGGTCCCTGCAAGGTGTGGCTTGGGCCTGAACCTGCACTCAGGTCCAGTATCAGTGGAGGGGACAGGGACCACCGACTGTTGCCAAGGACATTGTATTCCTGGGATGGGTCTGAGCCTACCCCTTCCCTATCCTTGAAGTATGGGGGCTGAAGTTAGGGGGTCTCTGGCCTGTGCTGTCTTCCTGCCTTGAGAGCCTTGGTCAACCCTGACCTACCAGCCGCCCACCCAGGGCTTGGGCATCAGCAATCTGGCCTCCATTAGCAACATGGGAAAGCAATTATGTGGGGTCTGGGGAGGAGGGGTGGGGTGGCTGCTGGAGCCTTGGAGGCTGGTAGGAAGGAGGACTGGGGCATCTCCCTGCCCCCAACCCCAAGAGAGAGACCAGCCCCTTTCCAAGCCCTAGGGTGGCTAGAAGGGCAGTGCTATGCCCCTAACCAGACTGGGCCTGGAGTCATCCCTCCTTGGGAGTTCTGGCCCTTGGCCTCACAGAGGCTGCTTGCCTTGAAGGGGCTTGACTGTTATCTGCTGCTGCCTCTCTCAGGCTCTTCCTTTACATCCATTATTTCTCATGGTGGTTCTGGGGATAAGTACAGACATCACATTTTGAAGCTAAGTCAGAATCTGGAGAATTAAAACACTGCTGAGGGGTCTGCTGTGGGGGAGTTGGATCTAAGGCCCAATGTGCATAGCAGCCCAGCCTCTCAGCTCACGAGTTCTTTGTTTCCTCAAGGTGCTCTGGCGATGGGGCACTCCTCTAAGCCCCATTGTTACAATGCTAATTTGTCTCTGTCCCTAACCACTTCTTGCTGAATCAATCCCTATCTCTGTCTCTGTTTCTCCCATTCCTATCTCAAGATATTTCTTTGTCCCAGTCCCTATTATGTTTCTCTCCTTATGTCTTTATTCCATCTCTGTCTCTCTGTGTCTCCATCTCCTATCTCTGCTGCCCTGTTTGTCTCTCTCTAACCATCTCTTTCTCTGTCTTCATCCCTGTCTTTGCCTTCTTGTTTCTCCTGTCTCTCAATCTTCCCTTTTTCTACCTTTCTCCCTTTCTGTCTCTGTGTGTCCACCACCATCTCAGAGTCTCTGTGTGTCTGTTTCTCACTGTTTATCTCCATCTTCGTGTCTCTTTGCCTCCCTCTGTGTTCCTGCGCTGGTCCAGACTCCAGCCTGTGGCCGCTGTGTCTCTCTGACCTGAGCTGGGGGCTATCCTGGCTTCTGCTGCCCCCTCTCGGCCACCTGCCTGCCCTTCATTCCTGCTTCTGGGCAGGCGGCTATCCGCACACACATCCCACATCTGCCTTCCAGCAGCCAGCCAGGAGAGAGGGAGGTGGTTGGGAGACACTAGGCAGGAATCCCTCCTGAGTAGCCTCCGGCCCTGAGAACACCCCAGAGCTAGTGAGCTCACTAACAACCTAGGCTGGGACTCTGAGGAAGTTCATTTTCACATGGAGAGAACGGAATGTTTGGCTCCAGTCCCTAGCTTTGTACACTGCACCTGTGTGTCTATGTTTTGAGGCCCACGTGTTCACTGTGCCCACACCCCAGAGCTACTGAACCTGACCCTCAGATGGTAACACCTGTCTTGGGGTGCAGGGCTAAAGCCCTGGGGGCAGAAAGGGTTGGGTATAATCTTCACACCCTTCTGAAGGAGGGCAAAGCAGGGAAGGAGATCTGAGGAGTGGAGTCTGATAGAGCCCGTCTGAGGAGGGAGGCTGGAGGGGACCTTATCTGATGGCCACTCTGATGAGGAAGGCTAATTTGAAGGTGAGTGGGTCTGAGGGCCTGTGTGACATGATTACTCTGAAGGGAGGCTGGTCTGATCCATGCTGCTGAAGAGATCTTGGAGAGGCCAATCTGAGGGGTAGGCCAATCGAGAAAGGGTCTGAAGGGTCCAGTCTGAGGAGAGACTACTCTGAAGGCACATGGGTCTGAGAATAGGATTACCAACTAGTCCTAACTTGCTTGGGACTTTCTCAGTTTTAGCACTGAACATCTCAAATCTTGGGAAACCCCTCAATCCCAAGCAAACCGGGACTGTTGGTCACCCTATTTGAGAAGGCCTTGCCTAACAGCACCAGACTGATGGGGGAGGCTGATCTGTGTGTGAGTAGATTCCAGGGGGCCTGGTCTGAAAATGCCAGTCTGAGGGAAGAGGCTGTTCAAGGGTAGAAACATTTTTGGGCAGTAATCAGGCCCAGAAGGGAGTAGATAGTTAAGGTCCTTCCAGAAGGGCAGTGGCTTGGGGCGTGGCCACCAGGGGGCAGGGCAAGCTCTCAGGAGAATCAGAGGCAAAGGCCCCAGGAAGGAGCCAGTGTGGAAAGTGTGCCTTCAATAGCATGCCCTGTGCCTCACGAGCTAGTTTGTGGTGATGGTGTACAACCATGTAATTGTGTTTTTGAGTGACTAGGTGACCAGGGGCACATGTGTGGTGTGTGAGTGTGTGGTCTGTGATGGAGAGTATGTATACCTAGTGTGGTTATGCCTGAGGCCTTACCTGGGCCTATATGGAAGAGAGCAGAAGCACCTTGGAGCGCCAGGGCAGGGAGGCAGTGGGAGTGAAGCAGTCAGAGAAGGTTCCCTGGAAGGGGCTGAGATGGGGAAGAGAGACGGGATCCAGGCTTCCCGACCTGTGCCTGCTCCTGCCCACCATAGTATTCCCTGAGAATCCCGACACAAGAGGTAAGTGCTTTGCTCACACTTAGGCATAGCCCCAGACCAGTCTGCATGACTAGGCCCTGCCTTCCTCTCTAGCTTCTCTCCTGCTTCCTTCAGCTGGCTCTCCTCCAGCTGAACACTGCCCCTTCTCCTGCCTAGCCCTGTTCCCCTAACATTGTTCCTATCTCCTACGCCCACACCTGGGTTCATGCTGCGCCCTGCCCAAATGCTCTCATGTGAAGCATTTGCGGTCCCTCTGATGTTGCCTTCATGAAACACTCCCTGTTCATTCCCTCTTTACCACGGACTGAACACCCACTATGTGCTGAGGCCTAGTCCTGTGGGCCTCTTTCTCCACAGGGACTTGAAAGGGCTGGGGACTGGGAGCTGCTAAGGTCTTGCCCATTGGAGGTTCTGAGGGGAGAGGTGTGGACCAGGCAGGCAAAGCCAGGGATCTTTGGGTTAGGACAGCAAAGTGAAGCCGGCATAGAATCACTTCACCCCATCCTAACCCCCACTAACAAAATGAACAAACGCCAAACAAAACAAAACAAAAAATGCTGCAGCAAACTCAAGTCCACCCAAATAAGGAAATTCTTTTTATAAACCTTAAAAATGTGATAGCCAACCCTGGCCAGGTGGCTCAGTTGGTTGAGTGTCATCCTGTACACCAAAAGGTTGTGGGTTTGATTCCCAGTTAGGGCATATACCTAGGTTGCAGGTTTAATCCCCAGGAGGCAACAAATTGATGTTTTTCTCTCATATTGATGTTTTCCTCTCCTCTCCTCTTTTCTCTCTCTCTCTCTCTCTCTCTCTCTCTCTCTCTCTCTCTCTCTCTCATATCCTTGGGTGAGGATTAAAAAGAAAAGTTATAGCCAAAGAACGTAACAGAAGATGATTCTGGTGCAAAAAGTGAGTGGTATGTTTCCTCACCCTATGCCCAAAACTAGCATTGAGAAAAGGCGAGTCAACAAAACACTGAGAATTCTTACTATTATCCTGTAATCTGAGAGAAGTGGACTGCTGAGTAAGTAGATTTAGGGAAAGTCTGGAAAAAAACCTCTGTAAGTAGAAGCTCCTGTGTTCCTTCATGAGACCCCAGGAGAGGCAAGAAGAGCCGCCATGGCTTTATATCTTCCCCAGTGTGGAGCTCAGGTTGGGGGAGACAAGCCAAAGCCTACAGGGTGGGATGTTCCCCACACCCCAGCTAGAACAAGATAGCTAACAGGACCTCAGAGAAGAAACAGAAGTCAGGCCCCAGTCAAGCCACCCTCAGACCACAGAAATGGTGGTGGGTGGGTTTGAAGGCAACAGCCAGCTTTCAAACCATAGCTCCTAAGGAAAGACAAATTGGTCTAGAGAATCTGAGAAGGAGCTCAAGGACCTACATTTCAGAGCAAGGAGAGGTCTACTAAAGTGAGCCATGGTAAATAGTTGTAAGAGAAAAGAAAACGGCATGGCCTTTAGGTATACAAACCACAGCCACAATATAGGTAAGAAGGAGGGAAAGTATGAAGGAAGGGAGAGACGGAGGGAGGGAGGGAGGGGGAAAAAGGAGCAAGGAATACTGAATAAAAAGAAAATAGATGAAGAACCCAATCTAGAAGAAAACACACCAAAGGAATAAAAGCAGATTCCTGGAATGTTCTTCCTGTAATAGAGGGCCTTAATTATAGTATAAGATTAATAGAACAAGAACTCAAAGACAAGATGATAAAATAAGATGAGATAAAGAGAGATTATAGAACTAAGAAAAAATAATAAAGGACCAAAACAATACCATTACAGATGTAATAAACCAGAAACAGCAAAAAACAGAATAGGTATGGCTGAAAATCAAAGTAATGAATGTTGTATAGGAAAGCCTTGTGATACTGAGAGTAAATGTGATGGGCAAAGATATTAAAGCAATCAGAATGACGTTAATAGATAGGACAAAAACAAGCTACCATGAACATAATTGTTGGCAGCCCTAAAGTAGAGTTTCCAAAAGTTAAATAGAAAAAGATATTAAGGTATAAAATACAGAAAAGCTTTCCCTGAAATGAAGGAAGACCTGAATAATCAGATTGAAAGTGCACACCATACACCAGAAAAATTGGTACAGAATAATTGACGTTAAGACACTGATTTAGTTACCAAACTTTGACAATAAAATAAGAATTTTTTTATGCCTAGGTTTTTTACCACAGCTTTTTTATAAAAACCTAGGCATAAAAAGCAAGTCACATACAGGGGAAAATGCAGCCTGATCTCAGATTTCTCTGAGGTAACACTTGGCAAAGATAATGAAGAATCTATCTATCTATCTATCTATCTATCTATCTATCTATCTATTCATCTTTGTTTTGGTTTAAGGCAAATAACTTTACCTCCATGAGCCTCAGATTCCTAATCTTCAAACTAGGGGTAACAAGATTTATCTTAGAGGATTTTTTTTTGTTTTTGTTTTTTAATTAATTTTTGTTACAGATGTTTCTCCTCCCCCCCCCCCCACTGATTCCCCCCTCCCCCACCCTCCCTGCCCTGTCCCCAGTTTGTTGTCCATGTCCACTGTTCACGCATACATGCGTATAAGTTATGTGGTTTATCTCTCTCCTCACCCCCTCTTCTGAGGATTGTCAGTCTGTACCCCACTGCCATGTCTCTGGGGCTACCCCATTCCTCAGACTGTTATGTTCATTATATTCCACAAATAAGTGAGATCATATGATACTTGTCTTTCTCTGTTTTGCTTGTTTCACTTAGGATGATACTTTCCAGGTCCCTCCATGTAGTCTCAAAGGATAAGAGATCTTTCTTTCTTACAGCTGCGTAGTACTCCATTGTGTATATGTATCACAGCTTTTTTATCCATTCGTCTACTGATGGACACTTGGGCTGTTTCCAGATCTTAGCTATTGTAAGTAGTGCTGCTACAAACATGGGGGTACATATAGTCTTTCTGATTGGTGTTTTTAGCTTCTTAGGGTATATTCCTAGAAGTGGGATCACTGGGTCAAATGGAAGTTCAATTTTTTATTTTTTGAGGTAACACCATATTGTTTTCCGTAGTGGCTGCACCAGTCTGCATTACCACCAGCAGTGCACTAGAGTCCCCTTTTCTCCACACCCTCGCCAACACTTGTTGTTTGATGATTTGTTGATGGCGGCCATTCTGACAGGTGTGAGATGATACCTCATTGTTGTTTTAATTTGCATCTCTCTGATGATTAGTGATGATGAGCATTTCTTCATATGTCTCTTAGCCATTTGTATGTCCTGTTTGGAGAGGTGTCTATTTAGTTCCTCTGCCCATTTTTTAATTGGGTTCTTTGTCTTCCTTTTGTGGAGTTGTATGAGCACTCTATATATATTGGAAATTAACCCCTTATCTGATATATCATTGGCAATTATGCTCTCCCATACAGTGGGTAGCCTTTCCGTTTTGATGATTGTATCTTTCGCTGTGCAGAAGCTTTTGAGTTTGATGTAGTCCCATGTGTTCATTTTCTCCTTTGTTTCTATTGCCTTAGGTGATGCATCAGTGAAAATTCTGCTGCGTATGATGTCTGAAATTTTGTTGCCTACAGTTTCTTCTAGGATTTTTATGGATTCATGAGTCACATTTAAGTCTTTTATCCATTTTGAGTTTATTCTTGTGTAGGGTGTAATTTGATGGTCTAGTTTCATTTTTTTGCATGTAGCTGTCCAATGTTCCCAGCACCATTTATTAAAGAGGCTGTCTTTACTCCACTGTTGCTCTTGCCACCTTTGTCAAATATTAATTGAGCATATTGCCTTGGGTCCATTTCTGGGTTCTCTGTTCTGTTCCACTGGTCTATATGCCTGTTCTTGTGCCAGTACCAGGCTGTTTTGATTACGGTGGCTTTGTAGTATAACCTGAAATCTGGTAATGTGATTCCTCCAACTTTGTTCTTCCTTTTCAAGATTGCTGTGGATATTCGAGGTCTTTTTTGGTTCCATACGAACTTTTGAAGTACTTGTTCTAATTCTGTGAAGTATGCCGTTGGTATTTTGATGGGGATTGCATTGAATCTATAGATTGCTTTGGGTAATATGGACATTTTAATGATGTTAATTCTCCCAATCCATGAACAGGGTATGTGCTTCCACTTTTTTATATCTTCCTCTATTTCTTTTTTAAATGTCCTGTAGTTTTCTGTGAATAGGTCCTTTATTTGTTTGGTTAAGTTTATTCCTAGGTATCTTAATTTTTTTTGCTGCAATGATAAATGGGATTGTTTTTTTAGTTTCTCTTTCTGTGAGCTCATCCTTGGTGTATAAGAATGCCATCGATTTCTTGATGTTAATTTTGTATCCTGCTACATTGCCAAATTCATTTATTAAGTCTAGTACATTTTTGATGGCGTCTTTGGGGTTTTCTACGTATAGTATCATGTCATCTGCAAATAATGACAGTTTCACTTCCTCCTTTCCAATTTGGATCCCTTTTATTTTTTTCTTCCTGTCTTGATTGCTGTGGCTAAGACTTCCAGTACTATGTTAAATAAGAGTGGCGAAAGTGGGCATCCTTGCCTTGTTCCTGTTCTTAAGGGAAATGCTTTTAGTTTTTGCCATTGAGTATGATATTGGCTGTAGGTCTTTCATATATGGCCTTTATTATGTTTAGATATGATCCCTCTATTCCCACATTGCTGAGCGTTTTTATCAGAAATGGATGCTGGATTTTGTCGAAGGCTTTTTCAGCATCTATTGATATGATCATGTGGTTTTTATTCTTCATTTTATTTATGTGGTGTATCACGTTTATTGATTTGCGAATATTGTACCAGCCTTGCATCCCTGGGATGAATCCCACTTGGTCATGGTGGGTAATTTTTTTTGGTGTATTGCTGGAGCTGATTTGGTAGTATTTTGTTCAGGATTTTGGCGTCTATGTTCATCAGGTATATTGGCCTGTAGTTTTCTTTCTTTGTAGTGTCTTTTTCTGGTTTTGGAATTAGAATTATGCTGGCTTCATAAAACGAGTTTGGAAATCTTCCTTATTCTTGAATTTTTTTAAATCGTTTGAGGAGAATGGGTGTTAGTTCTTCTTTGAATGTTCGGTAAAACTCCCCCGTGAAGCCATCTGGGCCTGGGCTTTTGTTTGCTGGGAGAGTCTTGATTACATCTTCAATTTCTTCTGTTGATATTGGTCTGTTCAAGTTTTCTATCTCTTCCTGGTCCAGTTTTGGGAGACTATGTGTTTCTAGAAATTTGTCCATTTCGCTTAGATTGTCAAATTTGTTGCCATATAATTGTTCATAGTAGTTGTTAACGATCTTTTGTATTTCTGTGGTGTCAGTTGTTACTTCTCTTCTTTTATTTCTGATTTTGTGTATTTGGGTTCTCTCTCTGTTTCTTGGTGAATCTAGCTAAGGGTCCATCAGTCTTGTTTATCTTTTCGAAAAACCAGCTCTTTGTTTCATTGATCCTTTGAATTGTTTTTTTTTTTTTTTTTACTCTATGTCGTTTATTTCTGCTCTGATCTTTACTATTTCCTTCCTTCTACTTGCTCTGGGGTTTTCTTTTTGTTTGCTCATCTTAGAGGATGTTTTGAAAATGGTGAGATAATATGCCATCCTCCTTTGTGGTAGGCTAAATAATGGTGCCCCAAATATGTCAGCATCCTAATTTTCAGAACTTATGAATGTTAATTTATATGGCAAAGTGATTTCACAACTGTGCTTAAGTTAAGGATCTTGACATGGGAAGATCGTCCTGGATTACCAGGTGATCCAATGTAATTACAACCATTCTAATAGAAAAAAGTCAGGGAGAGGTGATAGGATAATGGAAGCAGAAATAGGAAGATGGAGGAAGGGTCCACAACCAAGAAATACAGGCAGCTGCTAGAAGCTAAAAAGGCAAGGAAATTGACTCTCCGCTCAGAGCCTCCAGAATGAACCAGGCCTGCCCACACCTTGACTCTTGAGCCCAGTGAAACTGATTTCAGACCTTTGACCTTCAGACTGTAAGAGAAGAAATCTGTGTTGTCTAAAGCCACTAAATGTATGGTAATTTGTTAAAATAGCAATAGAAAACAGATACTTACACCTTCTTAGGAACTATTCCCCAGGCCCAAGTTGACCTCCCCATCCATCTTTCATCTCATCTCCTAATTGTTCATATTCTATTTAAGTTTCCTTGAAATTGCCTACCTTCCAAGGCTGCTCAGAGGTGGATAGGTCTCTCTTCCTTTCTGCCTACCTAGCCCAGAAGAGGATCCAGCTTGTTGACAAATGAACAGATGAATAAATGAGGGCTAGGTGAGTAGTTGGTACTTCTAAATAACCATACTCTCTTTCCCTGGTGTCAGGATCTCTCCCTTCCCTATTTCTACCTCTCTCTCCCCCTCCTGGCCTGTCCTCCACATATACACACTCCTTCAATCCCAGAACACTGACCTGTGTCTATATCTCTTACTTCTTTCTTCAGCCGTTGGTCCAAAACATTTCCTGTTGTGAGTCTGTTAGTAGGTTTACGTGTGTGTGTGTGTGTGTGTGTGTTATGGAGACCTATGAATACCTTTATGTGTATTTTCCTGAATATGTGATATGTGTGTAGTGAGTGTTAGACATGTGTCTCTCCCTATATGTGTTTTCCTGTGCACACCTATGTCTGTGAGTAGGCTTGTTGCTTCTGTATACATGTGTCTTTGCTTGTATGTATGTGGGTCTCTGACTTTTGGCTTGTGTGTGTGTGTGGTAGTGTGTGTCTATATATTCAGGGAAGGATACCTTTAAAAAAATTTTTTTATTAATTTATTTTTGTTATAGATGTTTCTCCTTTTTCCCTCATTTACACCCTCCTCCTGATCCCCGCCCCCCATCCCCAGCATGTCCATTGGTTATGCATGCATGGATATAAATTCTGTGGTTTATCCCCCCCCCCACTCCCTCTTCTGAGGTTTGTCAGTAGGGAAAGATACCTTTTGATTTCTGCCCCCAAGGGATTTGACCACCTGATGCAGCAGTTTGTGTGCTGGGATAACTTCTTGTCTCAGGCAGAAGGCTTTTTCCTCCGTGTCTCTTGGAATGAGGATCTCAGGCCCAAGGCAGAGTCAGCCACAGACATTTTTCTGACTCTGGCCTTCTAGAAGCCTAAGCTTGAGAGGGTTATGCTAAGGAGAGGGGACAGGGGGCAAAGCAATTGAGAGTCCCTCCAGATGAAGAGGGGGTCTATGTTTGCATGGACAGGTGGGATCCACAAATACCCTCTAATGATGCCGTAGAAGTGGGGGCAGAGTGGGCTTAGGAAGGGGGGATCCTGGACATTAAACCCCCAATCTGAGCATCTCAACAGGGATCACATGAATCATAACATAAAATACCCAGGACCTCTGCATAGTTGGGGAGGATGGGGTGAGGAGAAGCCCGCAAAATGACCTTCCTACTGGCTCCAGGAGCTGGGAACCGGAAGAAGAATTACACTTACTTTTGTTTTGCTTTACTATTTTAACCATTTTTAAGTGTACAATTCTATGGTATTAAGTATACTCACATTGCAATATATATTTATTTAGCATATATATTTAATTTTTTATAAAACAGAGAAACATTACCAATTTTGCTCACACACCAACTGAACACACCAGTGACTGGGCTCAGTGTCACCAGAAAAACACATACCAGTTGGGGGAGGGGCGCTGTGGAGAGGCAGAAGACACTTCCTACCCCTGTGGGGGAGAGCAGGGGAAGGATGGGAGGGAAAAGCAGGAATGGTGGCTGCAGAGGTGGTGGAGACAGGCAGCCTGGGCTTTGAAAGCCAGGGGCTTCTAAGTGTCAGAGGGCCCTGGGAGCTGGGGACACCTGGTCAGATTTGTGCAGAGGAAGGTGAGGAGAGAGGAGAATGTGGAGCCCTTGGTGGCTGAGAGCACGAGCAGGCCTGAGTGAGGTGCCTTTAACGGATGATGTGGGAGGCCTGAGAGCAGGTAGGAGAAGAACCAGGGCGAGGGCAGCAAAAATGGTGTTTTTTCAAGCACATAGTTACCAAGTCTTGATAAATGTGGGATGGAGAGAGGCAGGAGAGGGAAGAGTCTTGTACAACCCCTGTTGACTGAGAGATGGTAGGACTGTTTATTGATCTAGTTAGTATAGGAGGTCAGGCTTTGCAAAAGTTGCTAATAACCAAGGCTCAGACATTCAATCACTTGCCTATAGTCACAGAGCAAACAAGGGGCAGATGATCTCAGAGGTAGACATGTCAAATGTAAGGCTTGGGGGACCTCTTGGTAGAAGGCATCTGGTCAGTAGTTAAAAGAATGGATGCTGAGGTCAGACAAACATGGGATCCTGTTGACCTTGGACAAGTTGATTAATCTAAGGTTAGTTTCCTTAAGTGAAAAATGGGAAGAGAGTACCTATCTCATAGGATCACTGTAAGGATTTAATAAAATAATGTATATAAAGAAATTAGCATGGTGCCTGCCATATTGTAAACACTCCATAAATCTTAGCTCTCTTAATAACCATAGTAGCAGCAGCAGCAGCAAATATTAGCCTGGGACTTGGGAGTGAGGTCTGGGTTAGTGTTAAAGCATTGTCAGCACAGACCTGGCCAGTGACTCAGTTGGTTGGGCAGCATCCTGTGCATGAAAGGTCATCAGTTCGATTTTTGGTCAGGGCACATGCCCAGGTTTTGGGTTCTGTCCCAGTCCAAGTGTGTGCAGGAGGCAACAGACTGATGTATCTCTCTTACATTGATGTTTTTCTCTCTCTCCTTCTCCCTTCCTCTCTCTCTCAAATCAATAAAAACATTAAAAATAAAACAAAGCATTGTCAGCACAAAAATGGGCACTGCAGCCACAATGCAGGGGAGATCACTTAGGGAGATGAGAGGGTGGGTGCAGAGAGCACAGCCACCAAAGAAGCTGAGGAGGGACCAGAGAGGTGAGGGAGACAGACAGCAAGCTTGAGGTAAGGGCAATGCAGCAAACTTGGGTTTTAATCCAGACTATCATGGCTGCTATGGGCACCTTAGAAAACGCCTCGATTGCTTTGAGCCCAGATTCCTTCATCTGTTCCATGCACCTGTCTTACATGCAGGTGAGGAATATCTATGATGATGTAAAGCTCTGACAGAGTCTAGGCATTTAATAAACAATAGCTGTTTTAGAAGGAGAAATAAAATCCCAGAGAGAGTGGAAAACAAGGGAAGATGGAGTTTCAAAAAAAGGATCAACAACTTCAATGCTGCCAAGAAGTCAACAAAGATAAGGACTAAAAAGTATTCATTGGATGTGACAAGGGGGTGAAAGTGACCTTGGTTATCCAGCTTCAGGAATGATGAGAGCAGAAGGTGGGGGCAGTGGCTGAGGAGTGATGGGAGGTGAGGAAATGGAGCTGTGAAAGGAGGGGACAGCTTTGCAGGGATGATGAGGAGTGAGCAGGTGGGTTCCGGGGCCGGGATAGGCACAGTTTTGAGATGGGGAAATCAGAACAGGTGGCAAGTTTGCCTGTGTCAGAGTGTAGCTGCTTTGTGTCCACCCTGCCCCCACCTGCCAAAGACTGGCTCCAACCCTGGGACTCTTTGTTCTCCACACAAGGCCTTTCTGTCTAGGTATAGACCACAGTACCATCCCAGAGCCCTGGGTCACCTAATGCTGAGGCCAAGCACCTCCTCTCTCTGCCCTACTTTCCAGTGTGGCCTGGGAAAAGCGAACTGTTTCACACCTTCTGCAAGGGCCTTAGCTTCTGTCCCTGTCCTTGCCTAGATCTGCACAGTCCAGGGGAGATGGACAGTAATAACATAAAGAGCTATTCATTATATCCTTTCTCCTGGTTCCTTCCCACCGTACTTAAACATGGCTACATAAGAAACATATAAGAAATTTTTAAAAATGAAAAAGCTTCCTCTGACTCCACATTCTTCCAATCCTTCCATATCTATTCTCCCTCCTAATTCCTATAGTAAATCATCTTGAAAGAATCATCTATATTGCATCTACATTTTACTCACTCTTGAAACCACTAAAATCTGTCATCTACCGCATACCCCATCTCCACTGCCCACTAGAACTATTTCTTTTTCTTTTTTTTATCCTCACCCAAGGACATTTTTCCACTTTTTGTTCAGATAGAGTGGGAGGGAGAGAGAGGAAGAGTGATAGAGAAACATCAACGTGAAAGGGACACATCGAGTGACTGCCACCCGCACGACCCAACCAGGGCCAGGGACAAACTGCAACCAAGGTACATGCCCTTAGCGGGAACCGAACCTGGGTCTCTATGGACTGCAGGCCGATGCTCTAACCGCTGAGCCAAACCGGCCAGGGCTAGAACTATTTCTTGCCAAGATAATCAACAAGCTCCTTGTTCTTAAGTCCACTGGTCCCTTTCACATAGACTACTGGACTTCTCTTTGACATTTTGGATTGCTGACCCTTCCCTCCTTGAACCTCTGTCCTTTCTTGGCTTCCCTGAAACTATGTTCCTTCCTGGTTTTCCTTCTACCTCTGACAGCTCCTTTCTTAATTTACCTTGCAGATTTATCTTCCCCCTGCATCCATAAAGGTTAGTATGGTAGACTACTTTATGTTTTGTTTGAATTGCCCTCCCTTCTGATGGGAACTACTTTTCATTCACATGATTATCATGGGAACAACCATCTTATAACCCTCCCTGGTGTAGGGAATGGCATCTGACCAAAGTCAGGCTGATGAAAGCAAGTCCTTAGGAATTTTGGAACTGGAACTGAAAAGGAGAAGCTGGAACTAGAACTGAAAGAGATGAGCCAACATCTTGTTGGGTACCTGGATTTAAGCTGTAAAGTTGAGAATCGTCAGAAACTGGGTTTATTATTAGGTGGACTGGAGAAGCATAGGAAGCATATCTGGAGAGGAAAAAAAGAGAGAGAAGAGGCAGGGTGGGGATAACAAATGGCTTTCCAGTTCCTCTGACTCTTCCAGTGTATCTCCATCCTGATTGCTAGGCCCTGTCAGCTTCCTAACCAGGCCATCAACATTAGAGAACAGCCAATAAACTCAGCTTCTGCAATTGAGCAAGGCACCTAGCAGTCTGAGGTCAAGACTGAAACACATTTCCTTATCCAACTTAAATATTTACTCTGTTGTCCCCTAACTATTTACAGACCACCCAGTTAGATGTCCCTGTCAGGCAAATGTGATGATGCTTCCCATTGTAAAGTGAGTTGAGTGGAATGCGAGTGAGGCAAGGGCATCATTCCAGGGCAGGTTGAAGAAAAGCTTCCAGCCTTGTCACTCCAGCTAATGATTCCCTATGAAGCCAGAAGGCATAGTCAGAGAGACTGAAAGAGACCCTAGACATAGTGCTAAAAAAGAGAAATCACTCCTTCAAGAGTTTGAGCAGGCCCTGAGTCTTCTTGGCAAACCTGGAGAATAAGAGAGCATGGTTCTACAAAATTCTAGTATTGATTATGGTAGTAGACATATGTTGTATTCATGGATGTCCTTCACCTTTTAGTTTTCTTATTGGAAAATTGTCATTTAAAAACTCAAGCTTCCTCAGCCCTGGCCAGTGTGGTCAGTTGGTTGGAGTGTCCTCCCATGCACTGAAAGGTCATGGGTTTGATTCCTGGTCAGGGCACATACCCAAGTTGTGGGTTTGATTCCCGGTCGAGGTGCGTATGGCAGGCAACCAATCGATGTTACTCTCTCACATCAATGTTTCTCTCTCTCTCTCACATCAATGTTTCTCCCCCCCCCCCCGGAAAGCCATTTGTTGTCCCCACCCTGCCTCCTCTCTCTCCTTTTTTCCTCTCCAGATAAGCTTTTTATGCTTCTCCAGTCCACCTAATAATAAACCCAGTTTCTGATGATTCCCAACTTTACAGCTTAAATCCAGGTACCCAACAAGATGTTGGCTCATCCCTTTCATCTTCATAGCAAGAAGATGGCATCATCATAAGATGGAGTCTCCAACAGCCTAGATCCCTGAGTGACCACAGTGAGCAAGACGACTCTTCTTCCTTTCATTCTGCTGGAAATAATAGCATGAGCAAGAAATACCCATCTTTGTTATTTTAAGCCAGTAAGGTTTGTTACTGCTGTGTTACCTATCTAATCCGGACTGTTATAGGAAAGAAGCAGGTTGGACATAGGGCTTTGATTTCTGCTCTTGCTGGTAGTACCACAAGTGTCCAGCTGTTGGGTGTGGTAGTGGTAATAGCAGTGGTTTCCCAGTGGTTGCAATATTGAGTTCCTACCACAGAAGTGTCATAGAGCTTGTAAAGTTGGCAGTCAAATTGAACTCTTGGTGCTTAGTATTTGGAATGGCAGTGGTGTGGTTTCCTCATCAGGTTGTGTGGTATGGTTTGGGTGTTGTTCCTAGAAACTTAGCCTCAAGCCCTCCTAACAATTCTCAGCTAAATAATATCTTTTAACAAATCTCTTTTATGCTTCAACTATGCAGAGTGGATTCTATTATTTGTGAAAAAGCACTCTGACTAATAAAATTACTATATTTAATAAATCTCATGTTCCATGAATTATAAGAGGCAAGTTATTTTATGAACTACTACAAAAAAAACAGGCTAAAAAACTATTACATGCCCTTAATTGAAAGACATATTCTGATTTCAGAGTTATTTAAACTAGAAAAAAAAAAAAAAGTGCTTTAGAGTCAATGACATATGTTATTAGCAAAAGGAATTCTCTCCCAGATGAAACGGACAGACAGCTGATTATGGTTTTAAAAGAACTATATCATCTGGGAGGAAAAATAAAACCACACCCAATCCTCATAAATGCAGAGATCTATATCTGCTCAATCCCAGAACAATCCCTCAGACACCAGCAGGAAGTGCAGTACATTAATCAGTACAGTGCCCCACAGAGAAATCCTCTACAATGGCACTCTCAGAATACTGGATAAGGGATCTCATCCCTGTAGGCAAGACCTTGGGGCAGCCAATCAGGAACCCCGTAGCTAAAGAAGTATGTCAATAGCCCAGCCGGTGTGACTCAGTGGTTGAGCAGCGACCCATGCACAAGTGGTTGAGGTCGTCAGTTCGGTTCCTGGTCAGGGCACATGCCCAGGTTGTGGGCCCAATCCCCAGTGGGGGGCATGTGGGAGGCAGCCAATTGATGTTCTCTCTCATCGATGTTTCCATCTCTCTCTCCCTCTCCCTTCCTCTCTCTCTAAAAAAATCAATAAAGAAAAAAAAAGTTTGTCAACAGATGACACGAGATTTCCTAGTCCCTTCATTTTCATTGTTATTTGTGGCCAAAAGAATATAGATGATGCTTGGGATTAGTGACCACTGTACAATGCTTTCTTTTTACTCCATTTTATTATCTATTTCTTCTATCTCTAAATATTAGGAGGTTTGGATTTTTTTTAGGTAGG
Source organism: Molossus molossus (assembly GCF_014108415.1). Taxonomy (NCBI): domain Eukaryota; kingdom Metazoa; phylum Chordata; class Mammalia; order Chiroptera; family Molossidae; genus Molossus; species Molossus molossus. The sequence continues at coordinate 35,071,367 of NW_023425349.1, forward strand.
AGGTTTAAAGGTAGTTCAAATGTGCTTTAAACAAAGGTAATAGGATTATTGGAAGCCATTTTTACACCTTGTAGAGACCTGACTATAACTATAGCACAAAGGGACATTATCCAGAGAACCTATATTTGAAGAATAGTGGCCCTATGAGATAACCACCAGAAGCAATAGCTGGATGTGTCACTGAGCTGCCCTCCTTTGGAGAGGAGGTGAATTTACTGGCATATGTATGTGGGATAGTTGGATTATGTAGGTGAAGGCATTTTTGGAATCATATATATAGGAAAACAATATGTGTTGGGCAAAGGGTGAACTACAGTGAACACTTGCCATTCTGCTTTTTCAGGATCTCTCTTCCCCTAGGAACCCCACCCCATCCCAGTGTCCATGGGGTTATCTTGTGGGCCACATTTGATCTTCATTTATTCCTTGACCACAGTTGATTGGTCCCAAGTTAAGTATCTAATTAAGCGGAGCCAATCAGAGTACTTTCTGAGGAATTTGCAAACTGCAATCAAGAAAGAGCCAGTGTCTGGTTGGATACCTCAACAATAAGAAGTTAAGGTTGGGGATTGTCTGAAGTCAAGATTTTCATCATGTGGACCAGAAGAGCATTGGAAGCCAGTCTGGGGGTAGGGATGACAGAGGCTGGGGTGGAGGCAGGGGAGGGAAATGGAGACAGACAGGAAATAATAAAGATGACAGGTGGAGACAAAACCTAATGGCCTTTGAGTCTATTAGTTCCAGTTGTTCCTGAGACATCCCTGTCTTTAGGTTTAAGTTATCTGATTACAAATGTATCTTTTTTTGCTTAAACCAGTTCTTACTTTTCCTGGGTGAGCTCATCACTTTTCTGATTTGACTGCTACCCTTTGCTATTAACTCACAAAATGTTAAATTCCGCCTGGACCTCTCTCCTGAACCTCAGACCTGTTTATCCAACTATCTATTACAGACATCTCAACGTGGGTGTCCAATCGATACCTCAAATGCATCGTATCCAAAACTGAACTCATCTTCCCTGCCACAGCCCCCTGCTAAAGCTCACCCCTTCTCATGTGTTCCCTATCTCAATAAATGGCATCACAGTACCCCTAGTCATCAATCTGGGAGTTATCCCAGATTTTCCCTTTCTCTTACCCCCATATCCTATAGGTCTAAGTGCCTGAGTCCTACCAATTGTGACTCCCAAATGTCCTCAATACTCTCCTGTTCTTTCCACTCCTACTCCCCTACATCATTTCAGTCCCTGTCATTACTCCTTGCCTTCACTCTCAAATACTGTCAATTCCTCTTTCCACCCAGCAGCTCAAATCATCCTTCTGATTTCTGGATATGATCACATTACCCCTCTGCTCAAAATTCTTCAGTGGCTCCCCACTGTTTTCAGGATAAAATCTGAGCTCATGCAGCTGGGTTGCAAATTCACTCACATTACACTCAGATGTGCAATGATATAAGTCCCCTCTGTTTCCTAGAATCAATTTGATCTTGCTCACATTCCCCTCACCCTGCTGGGTAAAAAAAAGGGCAGGGGAACTATAATCAATTCACTCTGGTGAACTCAGTAGGGTCCAGGAATTTTGGGGGGGACAGTCTCTAAGTAATTCAGTAGGTTTGGATGACTCCATCTTTCAGATTATTTTACCATTTTCTTTCTCATTTTCAAGATAGCATTTGGATTTATAGGAATTTCATGTGAATTCCATGGCATTGGGGGAAGGGATCCTTTAGCCATGTAGTCCTTGGCGTTGTCAGTCTGCATTTACTGTAATGTGGTTGGTCTGGTGTAAGTGAATTAGTGAATTACAACCTGGAGAGGTAGCTATTACTATAGCCATTTTACAGATGAGGAAGCTGAGGCTAAAAGCAGTTAATAACTCTGGCCAGGTAGCTCAGTTGGTTAGAGCATCTTCCTAATACACCAAGGCTGCAGGTTTGATCCCCCATTAGGGCACATAAAGAAGCAACCAGTGAATGCATAAATAAGCGGAATAAGAATTTGATGTTTTATCTCTCTCTCTCCCCCTTCCTCTCTAATTTTGTTTTTAGAAAAAGGGTTAATAACTTGCCCAAAGTCACAAAGTTAGGTAAGTGGCAGAATTAGGAATCAATGCCACCCTGATTCTGGTAGGCACTTGGATCTGAGTTTAGAATTCCAGAGATAAGTTAAGGCTGGATTTGGGAGCACTATCTTCATAGTACAGCTTCAGGGATGTGTTTGTCCATGGAGAATATGTAGAATGGGGGTGAGAAGAGGATCCAGTTCAGAACGCTTCGGAATATGAGGTACGGTCGGTCAGAAGGCCTGCCTGATGGTTCCTGCCTAAGCGGATCTTCCCCTTAGGGGAGCTTCCAAGGATGGAGTCATGCCTGTTCCAGCCAGGGCTGAGCCATCCCTCTAGGTACCCCATTCCTGTCTTTCCCAGGGTCCGTCACAGCAGCTCAAAGCACAAATCTCACCCTGGCCAGTTTGGTTCAGCCGTTAGAGCATCAGCCTGCAGACCAAAGAGTCGCGGGTTTGATTCTGGTCAAGGGCATGCACCTCAGTTGCGGTTGAGTCCCAGCCCCGGTCGGGGGTGTGTGTGTGTGTGTGTGTGTGTGTGTGTGTGTGCAGGAGGCAACCAGTCGATGTTCCTCTCTCTCTCTCTCTCTCTCTCTCTCCCTCCCTCCCTTCCTCCCACTCAATCTAAAAATAAATGGAATGATATCCTTAGGTGAGGATACTAAAAAACAAAAACACAAAACACAAACCTTAACTGATACTGGGTGGGAACTCAGCAAATGTGTCCAAAGAACTTGTATTGGCAGAGGTGCTCACACTTCCTGGGCCCAGGGAATGTAGAGCCAACTACAGACCCTCTGGAGTGGGGAAGCAGATTCCAACCTAGGTGGGAGTTGACGTGAGGGAGTATAGGGAGTTTTCAATATGAGGAGGTTGTCTCTTCCCAGGTGTGGGGATGCAGAGACCTCTACCAAGTGTGGAGGGGTGGTCTCCTCGGATACGGGGGCACAGAAGCTTTGGCCTTTCTCAGATGTTAGGTGTTCAGCTCTTCCAGTTGCAGAAGGTGCAAGAAATCCGGCAAGTAGGTGAGCCTCACTGCCTCCACCTCCCTCCCCTTGGAAAAGGATGAAGACCAATAAATAGCCCCTTCTGCCCTCCACCCGCCCCGCCCCGCCCCGCCCCGCCCCGCCTCGCCCCGCCTGCCCAAGGGGCGGGCCAGTCCCCACCCCAGCTCACGACCAATGGCACGTGAGTCTGGAACAGTCAGCCAATTGAACGGCGGTAGCGGCGTGGGGATGGTTCCACCCCCCACAGGCCGCCGGCCGCCGGCCTTCCAGGAGGCGGGGCTCTTCGTTGTTTTTGCGGTCGGCCGAGCCGGGCCGAGCTCAGCCGAACACAGCCGAGCCCAGTCGAACCACGTGTCCGGACCGCCGCCACTGCCGCCGCCGCCCGAGCGCCGCCGAGCAAGCAAGCGAGCGAGCGGCCGCGGCCGCGGAGGAGGCGCCGCCCCAGGGGGAGGAGGTACCCGCTCACCGCAGACCGCCAGCGGCAGAGGCCGCCCCGGTCGCGCCGCGGCGGGAGCGGCCGGCGGAGGCTGCGCGGCCGAGGGGAAGGGTCGGGGGAGGGGACACCGCCCCAGTCCGCCTCCCGCGCCCCCCGCCCGCAGGCTTTCGAGCCTCAGTCGGCGCTCAGCATCTCGCTACCCTGGACCCTCTGGCGGGCGTGCACCGGGCTCAACTCAGGTAGGGGGGCCCTTCTCCCACAGACACGGGGGCTGAAACCCAGAGACAGAGGTAAAAAGACCGACACAGAGACACAGACACAGCCGAGAGAGAGAGACAGACAAAAAGACAGACACAAAAGAGACGCACAGAACCACAGAGACAGACCCCACGGAGAAAGAAGGAAAGACACGTTTAGGGGGACAGAGGGACATACAGCCATGAAAAAAGAGGAAGAGACACTAGAGACCCATAGACACAGGCAGGGAGAAAGACAGAGACTGATACAGAGATACACAAAGAGACAGACTGGGAGAGAAATGAGACATACAACAGAAGCTTAGAGATGGAGACACACGGAGAGACACACAAATATAGAGATGGGTGTACAGATGCAAAGGCACACATCCAGGTAAGGGCATCGAGAAACACACAGACACACACCTGACCTGGAGACAGTCCCACCTAGTTACACAGAGGTCACACCTAGGTACACAGACTCACACATGCCCGCCAGGGCCTCCACAAAGTTCCCTCTGTGTGAGCTGGTGCCTCCGGAGGTCTTGGGCTGGATGACTGGAGTCTGGAGAGTGGGGAGGCAGCCAGGCCATGCTGAAGCTGGTCACAATCCCAATCCTCCAAGGCTTTGGGCTACCTGGGTGCTACCCACTCACAGAGTGCTTTAGAGGGCTGAAAGCTGGGTGGGCAGAGCCAGAGTATGCCCACCTAGTCTAAGAAGGATGAGATATAGATTGCCTGCTCCAGCTTCCCCACTGTGTCTACACACCCCTCCAGGTGCCCAGAGCCAGGCCTGAGCATGGGGTGTTGTTGGCTCTGTAGAGTATTTGGGCCTGCTGGGTCCCAGTCCTCTGCCAGGGAGCCAGAGATGTAGCTCCTTTCTCTCCTCCTCTCCTAGGCCTCACCCTGTTCCTTCTCACCACTCTTTCCTTTACTCTGTACCCCCCACAGGCTCAGGACTGCAGGTGGATATCTCTACTGCCCAGGAATCATTGAATGTGTGGACAGGACAGAAGACCAGCTATACCAGAGTTCCGCCTCGGCATGGGACTTGCCATTGAGGCAGCCCCACTGTTGGCCCTGCTGTCTGTGCTGGTCTGAAGGTGCTGCCTGTCATGGGGGCAGCCATCTCCCAGGGCGCCCTCATCGCCATTGTCTGCAATGGCCTGGTAGGCTTCTTGCTGCTGCTGCTCTGGGTCATTCTCTGCTGGGCCTGCCACTCTCGCTCTGCCGACATCGACTCGCTCTCTGAATCCAGCCCCAACTCCAGCCCTGGCCCCTGTCCTGAGAAGGCACCCCCTCCCCAGAAACCCAGCCATGAAGGCAGCTACCTTCTGCAGCCCTGAAGGCCCCTGGCCTAGCCTGGAGTCTGGGACCTAAGTCCACCTCACCCAGAGCCTGGAATAAGGATCCCAGGGTCCAGCCAGCCTGGGGTCCAGAACTCAGAGTCCTGTCTGGAGCTGGACCTAGCAGCCCAGAGTTTAGCCAGCCTCGCTCCAAGAGGGGCTCTGGTGGCCCTGGGTAAACAGGCCCAGGGTGAGGGTTTATGAGTTGGTGCTAGGGCCTGGGCCATCTGGACTCTGCTCCATCCCAAGGGCCAGGGGCTGGGTCCACCCTCTCCCTAGGCCTAGTGCTTCTAGGTCCTCTCAGTTGGGGAAGCAAACTGGAATCCTTGGCAATAATGGGAGGGTGTCCAGGCTGGGCCCCTCCTCTGGTCCTCCCACTGTTTGCTGGATAATAAATGGAACTATGGCTCTACCCTGAGATTTTCTCCTCTTCCTGAGGGCCCTGAAATAGCAAAATTAATTGTGGGGGGTGGGCTTCCAGACACAAGATTTATTTGTATAAAGTAGGAATGGGTAATGGTGATTGAGGGCTGAGTCCTGGGGTGAGGTCCTGGGACCAGGGCTAAAGCAGGATGTTAAGGGCAGATGCTGGGACCTGATCAAGGGTGGGGTCACACATTAGATGCTAAGGCTGGGCTTATTACTAGGATCAGGGGCCACAGTACTAGATTCAAAAAATAAGAAAGGGACTGAGGCCAGGTCCTTAAATCTTGGGTTTTACTTCCCTCACCAGGTTCAGCAGTTTGTCCAATTTTGCGATCTCCACAGCTGGACCCTTCTGCACCTCCTGCCCTTTTTTTTCCTGGGGAGAAGGGAAGTACATAGGGATGGATGGGCCACTTCTCTCTGGGTTTCAGCAATACCTCCTCTGCCCAGCCTGCCCCGCCCCAGCTGTTCCCTGCCCCTCCCCTGCCCGGTTAGATTCTAGATCCCTGCCTCCCCCACCCCTACCTGATCCTTCCCCAACTCAGGATAGGTGACACAAGGGCCCAGCTGAGGTTTGCAGGAAGCGTCCAGATCTGGCTCTGAACCTCATATGGACATAGGGTCTTGATGCCAGGAGGAGTCGGGGAGGGTATTCACCCACCAACCCTCAGAGGAACAAGCCTTTCAAGCTAGGGGAGCTGTAGCCCTGGGGAGAGGTGGAATCACTGAATGGTGGGACCACCCTTCCCATAGGCAGGTCCCTGGCTGAGTTCTAAGATGGAGCTAAGAGGTATGTGTATTTTAGAAGGAGATGGGTGTGAAAAAAACACAAGTGCCCTCTCCTAGCACTCTAAACCAATATTTTTAGGTCAGGTTGGGAGTGGGGTGCTATTTGGAGCCAAGCCTGCTGTGTCAGACATACCCAGGGTGTCAGGAGACCCAGGAGGGCAGTTGGGATATCCCATGTGATTCTAGATGTCCTTGGCTGGGACAGTTCCTCAGAGAAGCAGATCCTGAGTTTATGACCTTCCCCTCCTACAGAGCACTAATGTTTTAGCTGGTAAGCTGGATTCTAAGTAAAAGAAACTTGGGACACTGAGCTGTGTGTCACTCACAGGCCTTGAGAGCTCCTTGGCAGATGAGCACCAGTCCTATCCTCCCTTCTGTCCAGACAGTGGGGTGTGGGCTAGGCTTGGGCAGCTGCCATTTCCTGCCTTCCCTCTGCTCCAAGCCCCTGCCCTCTCAGCCACCTGTGTTCAGTAGCACCTGCCCCAGCCTTGCCTGCTGAGAGCTCAGCCTGGATCTGGCCTGGGCTGTGAGATGGGAGAGAGTACAAGACCAGCAGCCCCCTTCCTGGCCCCATCCTGGCTGCTGATACCATTCAGAGCTCTGAGTTCCTCCCTGGTGTGACCCTTGCACCTGCTACCAAATCTGTCTCCCCTCTGCTTGTGGGCCAGTTCCTTTGCCACTACTACTACATTTACCTCTGTACTCTAGAATCAGAGAACAAAGATGTCTTTTTCTCTCCTTCCCACATTCCCAAATTAAGTTCATGTTCTCTTCTTGGCCCCATTCCATCCCCTGGGAGGTAGGAGACCTGGCTTTTAGTTCCAGCTTTGTCGTTAACCCTCTATATGACTTTGGGCAAATCCCTTGCCTTTCTAAGCTTCAATTTCCCACCTATATATGCAGTAGTTAGGGTAAGATAGTCCTTGACCTTTGACAAACTTCCCACGGGAAACTCCCTGGGCCAGGAGTTGGACCTATGTGGCCAATCCTGCTTGGGAAGGGCAGGGGGGCTGCAGCCCGCAGAGGAGAGATAACCAGGGGACTTCTGTTTCCACCAATCATTTGGCTGCTGATAGGATCAGATGGCAATTTTACAGGAACCTCCAATCCACCCAAGTATCAGCTCTTAACTGTCACCTGCTGAGGTTCTCTAATCCCAAAGTACCCATGTTCTCGGGTCCTCAGAGACATAGGTCACCAGATACACAGAGTCCAGCTCTCCCAGGCATGACTGACCCTTGCTCTGAGAGGAGTTGAAACTGACTGTGAGAGATCCTTGCCTCCCTGGGTCAGAGTGGGCAGGGCAGGTCCCACCCAGTTCTACCACCCTCACCTCATGAGGGCTGTATTTCTGCCCTAAGAAATGACCATCATCTCTCCCACAGGGCAGTCCAGCTCTGCCAGCTCAAGCCTGGGTCTCTCTCCTTACTAAATTAAGAGCAGATTTTATCTGTTTCACTAATTGTGCTGCCTCCTTCCCCCTCCTTGAGGCCAACTAGCTGGGCTCCAGCAAAGAACTTAAGACCACACCCGACCACCCCAGCCCCAGCCCACCACAGCCTCTGGGCCACAGCTGCAGGCGCTTAGCAGCCTTCTGAGTATTTATAGCCAAGTCCAGCCCCCTCCCCCAGCTGGCTACAATTATAGGCCCAGCCGAACTTCCAGCCCTTGCCTCCCTGCCATGGAAGGGAATAGACCAGGCCAGCACCAGAGGGATGGTGCAGTGGCCCCTGGCTTAGTAGGGGTGCAGAGGGGCAAGTGTCAGTTGTTGAAAAAGACAGGCCCCTGCCCTTGCCTTAAATTGCAGTAAATGCCTCAAATTGCAACTACGGATTCTGCTCATCAGGGCAACTTGGCCCAGCCCTGGCCCAGCTCTGATCCTTGCCTGGAATTTGGCAGAAAGCAAGTTCCATTTCCTTGCTTAGCAACCAAGTGTGCAGGACTGGACTCTGAGCTCCTGGGCTCTGGTTTTTAAGTTGGGCCCTTGAGCTCTGGATTCTAAGGTCTGGGTTCTTAAGTCTGAATCTGGACTCTGAGATCTAGACTTTGAGATCATGGCTTTGAGCCCGAGGGCTCTGGGTAGGGTCTCCAGATCATTAGAGATCTCAGAAAAGAACCAGAGCTCAAAAAGAGGACTGCCTGGCTGCTGACCTAGTTATCCTCCTCATGGCTCATTTCCTTCTTCCCTGTGTGGTCCCACAGTTCCCAGCACAGGGACCGCTGGAGCTGAAGCCCTGTGTAAGTAAGCTCAGCCAATGAAGCAGACTAAGCCCCAAGCACCCTGCCTGGGTGACCAAATAAACCAGTGGTGCTCACGTGTTTCCCCCAGACTTCAGATCTATATGGTCTCCTACTCACCGGATATCTTCACCTGGGGGCCCCCACAGGAAACTCAGATTCAGCATGTCTAATCTGATCTCATTGTCTCCTCACAAACCTGCTTCTCCTATGCGCCTCTTTTGGGATATGACATCACCCTTACCCTGGGTCTCTCAAACCACAAATCTGGGGTTTACCCCCTTGCTTCTCCCATTTCTCCCATCCCCCACCACCCTGGAGACTGTTTCTTTTGGTAGCCTAAACTCTCCAAGCATACCTTTGGCATCTTGCGCAAGTTGGGTGAGAGTTTGAGGCAGGTGACATGCCCACGGTCATCGCCCACAATGATGATGGGGTGGATGGGATTGAACTGCACGTGGGTGATCTTGTTCTTCTTTTTGGCCACTACGGGCTGGTTGCAGATAGCTTCGTACTTGTTGATGGCTAAGTCAAACACATGGGTCTGTAGAGAGGTGGGTGTCAGTACACTTGAGGCTAATGAGGCTTCAGAGGAACCACCCTGGGCTCTCTGGGGAAAGAGGATAGAAGCCTAGCGCACTGGAGCTGGATGCTGTAGAGGGGATTTGTGTCTGCTTATAAAACGTTTAGTAGAAAATTTAAGTCTATAAGAATTAACAATAATAGCAGCTACCACTTATTGAACACTTACTATGTACTAGACTCTGGGCAAGCATGGTACATGGTTGTATCATCTAATTATAATCTTCACAGCCACTCTATAAGGTAGGTTCTGTCATCTCCATTTTATAAATAAGGAGACAGAAGCTCTTAAGGCTAACTTGCTAGTAAGTAGCAGGGTCAGGGTTCCTACCAGTTAATATAAGTAAGGTATTCAGATAGTGTTTGTCATATAAGTACTCAACAAATGTCTGCTCTAATTTTTACCATGCCCTAAGTCCAAACCATTAGCAACTTTTGCCTGGACAGCTGTGGCGGTGTTCTAACTGGACTTCCTGCTTCCACTCTTGCTCTTCTACTACAATCCATCCTCCATGCAGCTGCCAGGCTTAGCTTTATAAAAAATCTAAAATCCTCCAGTAGTCTCCCTCAGCATTATACATAAAACCCAGATTCCTTACTCTAGATTCTCCACTCTCATCTCACATTCTCTCCCCTTTGTTCACTAGACCCCGGCCACACTTGCCCGCCTATTCCTTACACTCATCAAACTCACTTTCACCTCCGGGCAGCTGCACTGGATGTTCCCATGTGTGGATACCGCCCCCTCCCCATCTTCACGTGGCTAGCTCTTTCTAAGCTAGAAAGAGGTGCTTTCTAAGCACCTCTCGGAAGAAGCTTTCCCTGACCACTCTATCTGAGAGACCACTCAGTCCTTTTCTTTTACATCACTCCCTTTCTAAAATAGAACAGCTTTATTGAGATATAATTCAACTATTTAAAGTATAGAATTCTTGGTTATTAGTATATTTGGTTATGCAATCATCGCCACAACCACTTTTAGAACATATTCATCACTCCAAAAAGAACCTTGAACCCATTAGTAGTCATTCCCTATTTTCTCCCACCACCACCACCCTAGCCCTAGACAACCACAAATCTACTTCCTGTCTCTATAGATTTGCTTATTTAGACAAATATAAATAGAATCATGTAAGGTGTGGTGCTTTGTGACTGGATTCTCATACTAAGAAGGCGTTCACGGTTCATCCATGTTATAGCATGTTATCAGTACTTTATTCCTTGCTATTGCTGAATAATAATCCTGTTGGATATACATTTTGTTTATCCATTCATCAGTTGATGGACATTTGGATTCTTTCCACATTTTGACCATCAGGAATAATGCTGCTATGAACATTATCCTCTTTTAATTTCTGCCTAGCACTTAGCACTAGGGGAATTTTGTTGTTGTTGCTTTTTGTCTCTTTCCCTTCCCTAGAATATAAGTTTCATGAGAGCAGGAACCTGAATCATCAGGCCCTGGCCTGGAGCTGGACATCAGAGTTGGCCCTTCATAAACATCTGTTCAGCAAATAGATGACTGACTGACTTTAATGGGATGCCTTAATCACTGCATTCAAACCATAAGCCTCTCAGTTTATATCAAAGTCCACAAGGAAAATGGGTTTGCATCTCAGAATTTTCTTACAAAATACTTTTTGCTGAGCTTTTATCAGTTAGTGTTGAATTCCCATCTCCCCTTCTCAGATTCAACTTGCACATTTCCAGGGTGGGGACTTCACTACCTTGTAGACACTAATTCAATCACAGATCAGCTTTGACTCATAAGTTTTTCCTTATGTCAAGCTGGTACTTGTACTCTGTATCTCCCACCCCAGGGGCCTCAGAGAAGATAACGGCTCTTCATGGCATCCCCCATGCTCTCTCCTTCAAATGAACAGCCCCATTCTCTCCTTGAGACCTCATGGGATGAACAATTCCTCTTCTGACAGGGCCCTGGGTAGCTTGGCCCTTGAAAATACACAGACAGTCCTTGTGTCCTGTCTTCCCCATCCTGGCCTGGGCACAGGGTATGCTCTCTAGGAGGTAGACCCTGGGATACTCATCCTATCTCCAGTAATCGGCTCAGCAGGGTTGCAAAGAGGACACTCACCTTCCCATTGGTAGTGACTGCAGCAAACACAGTAGAAGAGTATGGTGCCCAGGCCACATCACCCACAGCTGAATTTAGATCATAGATGAACATTGGGGTCCTGCAGTGGTGGAGGGGTTTAAAATTCATGACACAGAAGGTTCACAGTGCTAGGGCACAGAGGTCCCAACCCAGGGTGGGGCCTGGGAAAGACAGGGCCAGGGCCAGGTCCCTCACTTGATGGTGTGGTCCCAGATCTTCACTGTCCAGTCGGAACTGCAGGACATGAAGACCTTGGCGTGGTATGGATTCCAGGACACAGCATCCACTGCCATGTTGTGGGCATCATAGGTATCCAGGAATTGGCTGGAGTAGGATTTAGAGCACTGTGGGTTGAGTAAGGGATCAGGAGTCAGGAACGAAAGAGAAGTCAGCAGCCACCACTTCCTTGGAGACCCTGGAGGATCAGAACCTGAGACTCCTCTTCTGTCCTTATCCCGCATCACGTCACAGAGAAGCCGGGGCCAAGCTTCTCTCAGCTCTTCTCACCCACAACACATCAGAGAGAAAGGAGGAGCTTAGACACCTGGGGGCTGGGGTGAGCAGGGAAGCCTTCCTAGAAGCTGTGGGAATATGTTGTAGTCTTCCCGGAGGATTACAGGCCAGGCAGAAAAGGCCTTTTCTCCCTGAGCCAAGACAGAGTGGACTGGGGGTCCTGGGTGAGGTGTGGCCTAGCCTGTGTCCAGGCCAAGGCCTGTGGACAGACAGACAGAGCCCTGGGTCCATCTGCAGCCCAGATACAGAATCCTTGCAAAAATGATAAACCTCTGGCCTTGCCCAGGTACGAGCAGCTACAGAGAAAGGAGCAAATCCCAATTTTATGACTTCCCATTTGGTTTCTTGCTCTGACCAGCAAGCCTCTGTGCCCTCTCTCCTGGAGACAGTGTGACTAAGTCTCATTCCCTCCTAGGCCACCAATGGGAGGAGTGGAAAGGGGGTGGGGATCTCTTTTGCATTCAGACCAGCTCTAGCTGGGCCTCAGGGGGCTCCTGGGAGGCTGCCTGTAATTAACATTCTGTGTCTCTAAGCCTAAGAAAAGCTTGCAGTAGAGCTATTTCTGGATGGATGGAGAGGTTCAAAGGATGTTCACCTAACACAGACCTTGCAGAAACTGGCCATGAAGTTCCATCCTGCCAGCTGGGATGCACCCGATATTCAGAGATAATTTTTCTTGTTACTTGGCCTTCAAAGCTCAGCTCAAGTTCGGATCTCCACTAGGAAATCTTCCCAGAATGTTCCAACTCCCACCCCCACCTCTACCCCCTCCACTCCCAGGAAGGGAGGGAGGGCTCTGAGGGAGGGCTGGGCTGGACTCAATTCACCCTCTAGATTCTTCCTCCCCTTTCCTGCAGTCAGCCCCTCTTTTTGCCACCCAGTTAGCTCAAGAAAGACATTTTCTTCCCTCCAGAAGCCTTCTAGATCTGATGAGTAGTACTAAGATGTGTCAGAATAGGATCTGTTGCGAACGTTAAGCTCCCGGGATACTTAGGTTTAAGCAACCCTGTAAGAAGCTGGCGCAGGGGCCAGACTGCCTCACCTTGTAAATTTTTCCCTCCTCTGTGCCCACTAGGAACATGTAGTCGATCTCTCTGTGGAAGTCAAAAGCAGTGCCACAGCCTTGGGAGAAAAGAGAGCAACCTTAGCTGGGGCCTGGGCTGGAGGCTCCCAGCACCTCCCCTCCACAGCACATCCCCCAGGACAGCCTGGGCCCTGCCCCTGTGAGGGCTGTGGTCAGTCAAGCAAACAGGAACCAGTGCTCTGGCCTGCTGCTGATCCCAGGCAGTTGGGACTCTGCAAACGGCCAGAGCTTCTGCAGACAGGAATGGGGCCTGGGTAAACAAGGCAGGGATTGAGTTTAACAGGGTCAGGGTCAGGGTAAACAGGGACAGGGTCTGCAAACAAGGACGTTGTCTTCTGTGCAAACAGGGATATAGTCTGCATAAACAGGGTGGGGATTGAGTAAACAGAGACAGAATCTGGGTAAACAGGGACCTGATCTGCATAAACAGGGTCGGATCTGCATAACAGCACCTGATCTGCATAAACAGGAACAAGGTCTGCAAACCGGGATGGGACCTGCATAACCAGGGAATGTTTGCAAACAGCCAAGGCCTGGGCAGACCGGGCCAGGCTTTGCCATTACCTCCAGTCCTGGCTTCAGCACAGTACTCAGTACTGGAGAAGGCTATGATCACTGACCCTCACGGGCCGAGTGCTGTGGCTGGGCCTGGATGTGAGTGAGCTGAGGTTCCTACCCACTGTGTGTAGCTGTAGCCCCTCTAGACCTTCTGTGGTGCTGCCCTCCACCTTCAGCTTGATGATATCCGAGTGAACCAGTTCGCTCTGCAGTCACAGAGGGGATGGGGAGGGTACACAGACTGGGCTGGATCAGCAGGGTTGGGGGGTACCTTTTCCATTCAGCTTCCCCCACCCCCCATCCATCCCTGAAGACCCTTTCTAGGAAACAGGCACCTTCACGAGCGTCCAAGACACGATCCTGCCATCAGATGACACAGAGAAGAAGTTAAGGTTGTTGTCCATGTCATCCTTCTGCCACTTGACCTGAAACATCCCAAACTGTGAGCTTTGGGACTCTGCATGTGTTAGGCTTGTGAGCTGAGCAGGGCTTCCTCAAGAACCCATCTGAGGTTCAGAAGCAAGTTCTGGAAGCCCATTTCCCAGAGTCCCATGATTGGCCCACCCTTCCTCCTTCTATCCATTTCTGTCTCTTATCCCTTTACCCTTGACTCTCCTGGGGCAACAGGGCCAAGTCAGGGCACTGCCCTAAACCACTGGCTTGTCAGTGGAGGTGCCCGATTACTCCCTGGGTTGGGTTCAACCTCCTCACATAGACAAGGCCTAGAAAGGACAGGGTCCATCAACCAGTTTCCTCAGTTATAAAACAGGAACCGAACAACACAGGTTTGTTATAAGGAAAAAAAAAAAAAAAAGAGATAATAAATGTGAGGCCCTTAGGTCAGAACACAGCATAAATTAAGTGTTCAATAAATATTAGCTGATGTCCTCGTTATCACTATCATCCTAGGAATTGGGGTGCAAATGTTCTGCAGCTGGTTTTTCCCTGCTTGCCTCCTCCCCGATATCCTCTCCCAGGCTTGCCTTTCTCTAGGCAGTCTTTCCTCTGTTCTCACCTTCACTTCACTACTAGCTCCTGCTTCCAGAATCTTCCTCTCAAATCTCAGATTTGAGCTGCATTTCTCCATCTGCAAATTGGGGTTAATAATCCTGCCCCACCCATCTTCTCAGGGCCAGAAGCAAACATATGGGAAAGTGTTTTGGAGACAGAGCTGTTGTCTTATGAAGATGACATGCTTGAGGCTCAAGTTTCTGTTGCCAGATGTGGAGGCTGGGCTAAGCCATGTCCCGAAGGGCTGGGGAGGGGCTGGGTGCCTAGAGCTTTCCATCCTCCTGCTCCCTCCAGACCTCACACGCTGGGACCACGGTCCCTTCCCTTGTCACAGGCAGAGGCCCAGTGAGGGAGGGCAGGAGCCCAGGGCCACTGCTTGTAACCACAGCTGTCACCATGACTGTTGAGGGGTGCTGGCGGGGAAGAAAAAAGGGGTTGCCCTTCCCCAACCACTACCCAGGCCTGGCAGATCAGAGCTGCAGAAGGGCAGCTGCTCTTTTGCGCTTTCACTGGGGTGCCTGGAACACCACAGAACCTGTGAGACACAAGTCAGAGCTGGCCCAGATGCAGAGACCACTTCCCCTTCAGTGAAAAGGTAGTCCCTTTAAAGAGGGAAAGGGGTGGGAATGTCAAAGGCCAGGCTGTAAGAGGCGCTAGGGAGCTGCAAAAGGAAGTGTTTAATGAGCAGCCGCCAGCATGCATGGAAATTGTATTTCACACCCCACTTAGCAGCCTGATGCCCAATGCGGGGTGGTGTGTGCATTTACAAGTGAGTGTGTATGTGTGTAAGTGTGTGCAAGTCACTCACATGCTCCTGGGGTAGAGGTAGGAGGG
Organism: Molossus molossus; assembly: GCF_014108415.1. NCBI lineage: Eukaryota > Metazoa > Chordata > Mammalia > Chiroptera > Molossidae > Molossus > Molossus molossus. The sequence goes on from NW_023425349.1 coordinate 35,086,605, forward strand.
TAGGAATAAAGTGTGTGGGGGTGCAGGTGGTAAGTGGGGTTAAGAGAATGAATGAATGCCCAGGAAGCAGGTGGTGGGGAGGAGATGGAGGCTGCTTAACAGTTTCCTTCTCCTCTGCCTTATCTAATTAGGGCAAACCTGCTTGACCCCAGTTTGTGCTCATTTATTTTTCTTGCCACCTTCCCCAGTGTTGTACAGAACACACACACACACACAGAGCCAGCAAACCCTTGCTGGTTGAGGCTTCACAGTGGGCCATGAATGGGGCTGGGTTACTCGGGCAGGCTCCCTGGGGAAGTAGCCTGTGTCATGAGACAGGAACCTAGTTCTTTTTGAACAGACAGCTTTCTCCCCGGTTCCAAAACCTTCCATGGCTCCCTGCTGCCAACAGAATAAAGTTCATCTGCCGCAGTCTGGCATTTGAAATCCAAAATAACCTCCTTAGTCTCCCTGACACACAGTCCCTTTGAGAAAGATCTAGACTCTGATGTTTCTTATATCTCATTCACCAGCCTGTCTCTCCTTTAAGTTCCAGGCTCACACGGTCAACTGGCTGTAGGACATCTCCTCTTGCATCTTACATTAACTTCTGGCTAAACCTGTTCCTCTGTTGCATTTCCCACTTCTGCATATATCCTACTGGGCACCCCAAACCAAATTCCTGGGCACCTCAAATCAGAGCCCCAGGCAGCAGCATCAGTTCTTCCCTTTTCCATATGTTTCCACCCCGCCAGTGTGGCTCAGAGGTTGAGCATCTACCCATGCACCAAGAGGTCACCAGTTCAATTCCTGATCAGGGCACATGCCCAGGTTATGGGCCCGATCCCCAGTGGGGGGTGTGAAGGAGGCAGCCAATTGATGTTCTCTCTCATCGATGTTTCTATCTCTCTTTCCCTCTCCCTTCCTCTCTCTCTAAAATCAATAAAGAAAAAAAAATCAGTTGTTTCCTTCTATTAGTGTTACTGCTTCAGCAGCTGTGGACCCTATCTTCTCATTTCTCTCTCACTGCCTTGGCCTTAGCTCAGGCTTCAAGATTTCTCATGCTGCAGCCAGAGGAAAACTCCAAGACACAAACATAGCTATGTTACTCCTCTGCCCCAAACCTTCTAATGGCTGGGCAGTGGTTTTCAAACTATGCTGGGGTAAATCCTAGGATCCTGGGGAAAGTACTTCAGGGGACAGGGAGGTGGTAATGGGGACTCTGATCCTACCAGTGCAGCTCCACTTTCATCTTTTTAACATATTGGGCTTCCATAAGAACACCTCATTTGAAACCACCGACCTACAAAGTCCAAGCTTCTTACTTGCTAGAGAAGCACACTCATGACTGGGTGCTTGTGCTTTTCTTAGGCCTTGCTCCCTCTCCCTGTCTCTCACACTCTGCTCCAAACGATGTGCTGTTTCCCAGCAGGCCACTCTGCTTGATGCCCCTGTGTCATTGCACCTGTGACCTCTTTGTATCCTTCTTCATCTAACCAATATTTCTCATTCCTCACAATTCAGCTCAGGTGTTACTTCCTCTAGAAAGGCTCCCTGGCCCTATTGGCCCTGCTCCCCATCCCAGACAATCTGAGTGCCCCTCCTCAGTGCCCCCATGAGCCCTCTGTAGCCCATAGCATACTGCCCTGCCATGCTCAGCCTGTGGCTATGGTTATCTCCTCACCAGGAACTCCAGAGACCAAGCCCTTAAGCATCTTTGGCTCCCGGAGGAGCTAACAGGGAGGAGTTACCAAATGGATGAATGAGGAGGAGGAGGTCGGGAAATGAGGGAAAGAAGGGAACAGTGAGAGATAGGCAGGCCCTTCCCATGTCCCAACCCATGATTCCAGCCAAGAACTCTGAATCTTTGGTTTTGCAAAGGCAGCAACCCTGTTTTACTGACAGGATGGTGGGAGAGCAGAAGGCCACCCCTCTCCAGATGACTTCCAGTCTCCCTGGCACCTGCCCAGTGAGAGGGATAATGTGGCTTCTACATGCCCCATTTCTTTCCCCAACCTACTATTTGATTTGAAGAGCATAGCAGAGTGGGAGCAAAGTGGTTGGCTAAGCTTAGCCTCTTGCCTCAAGTGGGCTTTAGGAGGGTGGTCAGGCCAACCAGAGATACCCCACGCTTAGCCTTGGACTATCTGAGAGCAGGGGCAGGGCTGATACTAGTTCAGGCCTGACAGAGCGGCTCTTTTCTCTTCTCCCTGGGCTTTAAAATCCCTGCAGATATCTCTGGATGGAGGCAACGAACTGGGAGGTGTGTTTTTTCAGTAGAGAGAACTCCAAGGTTGCAAGTTCTGGCTCCTGCTTTGGTGGAGAGTGGTGGGGAGAGTGGTTAGTGGGTGGGGCACTTCCCTCCCTCTGCCCCAGCTCTGGGTGGAGGATGAAGCTGAAAGAGCACCATGTCCCCTGTGCCTGGTATTCTTCCCTCTGCTCAGGCCTGTCTGTGAGCTGGGAACCAGAACCTGAGGCAGGCGTCCACATGACTCAGGGAGCTCAGGGCCAGAAGAGGCAGGGGTGTACCGCCTGACTGCAGACTGTCAGGACAGGGGGCAAAGGAAGATGGTAGTCCCAGCACTACCTGATGAGCCCAGAGACCTTGAGTGACTTGAGGCAAAAAAAACTGTCCTTAGATTCTCCCATAAGGTCAGGGTACAGAGCCTCAGAAGAAAGTGGACCTTTGGAACAATGTCAGAGCAATTGAGAGTGAAACCATGAAATGAAACCCACTCCCAGTGTAAAAAGATGGGAGACAGGGTAAAATCTACACCCGATGTCCAAGTGTCTGGAAAAGAGGGGTGTTACAGAGAAGCCTCAGGGTCAGACCTTGCCTACCAGGCCTTATAGTCCCACTCAGAGGGCAGACAATGGGCAGCACCCACCCCTCTCTGGGAGTTCCCCCAAATCTAGCTCAGATGCCATAGGAGAGCCTTGTGGGGAATTGAAGAAACCCATAGACAGGGAACTGGAACCCTTGACCTACTCAGCAGAGGCCTATCAGGCCCTGGGGGTTTCTAGCCACAGGCTCTGGGTCACTAATCATCACACTTAAGAGAACCTTAGCAGACAGATGAGTCCTTTTGATGCGAGCTCTGGGGTAGCAGACTGAGCTCTTACTGTAGACCCTCTTACCTTCTGATTCTCGCCTTCAGCTCTTCTCTGCCGCTTCTCATCCCCTTGGCCTCTGTCATTCCCATCCCCTTGCCTATGGCCCTCTCCTCTCCAAAGTCCCTTCTTCAGTGGCTCCCAGGCCCACATGCTAGTCATCCATACCCAAGTTTCCCCTCCTGGTCCAAGGCTGACCTGCCATACAGGGTCTGTGTGCTTGCCAGACTTGGCTGAGCTGCGGAAGGCGGGCTGGGATTGGAGCTTCTTGAGGTTGTAAATGGCCACATTGCCATCATAGTAGCCTACCACCACCAGGTAGGGGTGGTCCACATGCATGTCGAGACACATGATGCCGCTCTCGCTGCTGAAGGTGTATTCAGGGAAGCTGGGGTTCTTCATGCTGTAGAGTAGCAACATGCCTCGGCTCTGCTTCATGAAGTCATCTGCACCGAGGAAGATGGGCCTCTGTGGTTGGAGGATCTAGTTGCCCTTCCAGGAAGCCCCTGGGCCCCTTCCCCACTGGATGGACAAGCCCTGCCCTGTTCTGCCACTGCCAGAGGACTTCATCTTCTCTGTCTGTGAAATGGGATCATAACCCTTGGCCTACCCTTTCTCAGGGTTCATGGGAGGATCCAACAACCAGTAAAGCTGACCAGGCTTATCTGAGGGACTGACCATCATTCTCTACTCTGCCTGGGGTATAGGAAAGGGGTATGCAGGCTCAAAATATTGGAACATAAAGAATGTGTGTGGGCTTGGGAAGGAGCAGTATCCTTAGAGAGGGTTCAGATGCCTGGGCCAGGGACAGGTCACTGTCCTTAGATGCTTCCATGATACATATGTGCCTCCCAGCCCCCTAGCCAAGGACAGGGGTTTGGTTTGGACTAACATGGAATTAGCCACCTCTGGGCACATTCCCATACTCTCTGGCCCATAATTCCCTGTTGCAGCCTGAGCCCCAGCTCTAGGCATGTTCCAAGAATTGAGAAGTCCCAAGCCAGCCAGTCAGGCTTCCACAGGCCACTGTGCTATCCTTCTGGCCTGGGCACAGCTTTTGTTGATCCACCATGGACCACTTGGCAGAGTTCCTGCTTCCTGTCCACCTCATGTCAAGAGAAGGCTTCCCACTCTTTCTTTCATTCTCTGTACACTTGGTGCCCATCCTGACAATCCAGTCTCTGAACAGAATCCAGTCCCAAGCCCTCAAGTCCAGCTCTCTTGCCACCAGCCCAGGGCTCTTTCCAAACTCAGAAGAGCCAGAGCTGGAGAGGTGGAAGGCTAGAGCCACCCTTCATCTTGGAGGCCCCATACTAAGTAAGGCAGCCTTTGGCTGAAAAGAGGACCCTCTCCCACACACAGTGGTCAGGAAAGAAAATACTTCTGCTCTGGGATAAGTGAGCTTCTCCCTGCTAAGTGCCCCTCCTTGAGGAGCTCCTCTGCATGTATCTCATTATTATAGATGAGCAGGTCTTTCACTTAGTCTTTCACCAAAGGATGGAGTAAGCATGGCCTGGTGTGGCCCAGTAGGCTTGCTTTCTCCAGTGGGAGGGTTGCCTCTTGCTAACTCTGTTTTGCTGGATCATTTCTAAGGCCTCTCTGACTTGCTCTTCAGTGATCCACAAGATTTGGAGGAGGAGAATCAACCATCTCCTAGAGCCTGAGCTGGCAGTTCTCAGAAAGTCATGGTCTTAGGGAGTGATAGCTTAATCCCACCATAGACCTCTCGCTGCCCTTAGTTCCCTCTGCTAGGGCTCAGGCATAGAGTCGTGCCCAGTGAGGATCATAGATGAATGTCTTCTTGAACTGGTAATCACCAGTGGGGGCCTCAGCCCTCCAGCTCTATCCTTGCCCTGCAAGTAACAGCTATAGATTGTGGGGGGGTGGGGGTCACTCTAGAAGAGTTCTAGCTGTCAGGAGAAGCCTGGTCTCCTGCTCAGGATTCAGGGAGGGCAAGATAGGCAGAGGACATGTTGGAACATCAGGCTAAAGCCAGGTCAGTGGGCACAGGGAAGTAGATGATAAGCTGCAAAGACAAGGATACTGAGCCAGCCTCGGACAGCAGGTCCCTCCTCTCTTACTGTGGCATCCCAAATGACTCCAGTTCAGGGCTGCAGCTGTTTTATGACTCCCTTTATTAAGTCATATAAGAGGCACAAGAAGGGATGTGTGGTAGGCTGAATAATGCCCCCTTCCCCAAAGATAGCCATGTCCTAATCCCTAGAACCCATAAACATGTTACTTTGCACAGCAAAAGAGATTTTTACAGATGTGATTAAGTTAAAGACCTTGAGATGGGAAGATTATCCCGGATTATCTGGGTGGACCCAATGTAATCACAGGAGTTCTTATAAGGGAAAGAAGGAGAAAAGAGTCAGAGAAGGAGATGTAACAACAGAAGCAAATGTCAGAATGATACAATTTCTATCTGGAAGGGAGCCACAAGCCATGGAATGTGGGCAGCATCTGGAAGCGGGAAAAGGCAAGGAAATAGATGTTCCCTTGCAGGGGTGGGGAACCTTTTTCTGCCAAGGCCTGTTTGGATATTTATAACATCATTCACGGGCCATACAAATTATCAGCTCAAAAATTAGCCTGCTATAGTTGGTCAGGCTAATTTGGTGAGGCATGTGATGTTAGCTTGTATGGATTTCGTAGGCCTTAGACAGTTCACCGGCTGGACGTTCCCCACCCCCGCTAGAGCCTCCAAAAGGAATGAATCCCTGCCAATCCCTGATTCTTATTCAGTAAAATCTATTTGAGACCTCTGACCTCGAGAACTGTAAGATAATAAATTTGTGTTGTTTTAAGCCAATATGTTTGTGGTCATTTGTTATAGCAGCAATAGGACACTAATGTTGTAGGCAATCGGGGAAGGCTGACCCAAACCCTACCTTTAGGAATCAGAAGGAGATGCCCCCATAGAAGCACCTTTTCCTGGGATCGTTTGGAAGCAGTCCCTCTAGAAGCCAGGGGGATGGATGCAATGATCCTCAGCACTTCTGATGACAATAATGAAATCCTCCCTCAGTTTCTTACACCTAAGCCCTGCCACCTTGGACTCCAGGAACAGAAATGGCCCTTGGATCAGGATTTTCACAGTCTCCAAAGGCAGGGAACCACCCAAGGCTGCCCCAAGAAAGGGCATCAGTGCTAGAGGGTTCCAAACCTCCAGCATGGCCCAGAAGCCATGGTGCCAGGCTGGGCTCAGCCCCCCAGGCAGCTGGGCTTTTCCAAGCACTCTTATCCAATTAGAATTCATATTTAAGCAGTGTGGGAAGTAAGAGCAAAGCCTTGGAGACAGAATACATCAAGCAGGATATTTAATTTGATTTAGGGAAAATGAGGCAAACATTTGAGAACCTAAATAACTAACCAGTAATTAAACTAACAACAGGAATGCCCTTGCACTACCACCCTCGAGCACAGTGGCCTTTATGGACTGTATTTACAAAGAGACCTGACAACATAATTAGTACCGTAAATTTTACGCAGCCTGCAGCAGAGGAGTGATGGATTTGGAGTATGAAGGATGAACAGGGAGAAATGAGGTGGATGAATTTCCATTTTCAGTAAATGAAATTAACATTGCTTAATTAGTGAAGCTGACAAATAAATGATCAGGGAAGATTTAAATCCCTACCAGTGTATCTTTGGCCTGGGCAAGTGCAGGGACAGGCCAGGATGTGGTGTGACTGAGTGGGAATGGGTTTAGTCCTGGGACTCAGGGCCAGGCTTTGGCTCCTTTTGATGGTGCAACCCCTAGAGGGAGGCTGGGCTAAAGGACAGCTTGCTCCCCATCTTCTGTATGATAGCCAATCAGGTCCACACAGAGTTTCTAAGATCTGTTCTATCATCCCTTCCCGACAGACCATAAGGAGTCCCTATTCTTGTGCCATAAACTGGCTAATAGGTTGGAAAGGGCCCCATCAGTGCAGCAGGCCAGCATAATTGCAACCCTACTTTTCTGCTTTTCCTGGACTAGCTCCCTTTGCCCTCCAGTGTTCTTCCACCTGCTTTCACTTGCTGATAGCCTCTTTCTCCACTCTGCTGGGAACATGGAGCCTTGCACTAGGGGGCACCCAGTCTCTGCCCTATATGCTGCAGCCTGGCATGCCCATCACCTGGCACCCAGCAGCCCCAGAGGGGAGGCAGGTGTGAATGCTTCTGTGCTGCTGAAGGCAATTGCCTGGACTCCCTCTCCCCACCAGCTTGCTCCTGGCCTGGTTCAAGGCAACCTACATTGTCCCCCAAATGGAGGATTGCCCCCTGTCCTTCCTAAGGTACATAGCTATCCCTGCCAAAGTCTCATTTGGCTGGGTCAGAGAATAGTCTGGGAATTCTAGGCAAGAGGAGGCCTGGGCTGATCTCAACAGGGTCAAACCAACAACAAACCCAAAGGCTCACTCTGGTGTTTGTTCACATGAGGCAAAGTCTGATGATGGAAGGCTGGCATCTGGAAGCTTCCAAAGACTGTGATGGATGCTGGTGAGCCAGCTGCTCCTTACAATGACCCTATCTAGTAACTAGGGTGCCTTTGCCCTGCCTCAGCTTTGCCTCTTTCTTCCAGGGAAGCACCTGGGCACTCAAGCATGGGACTCCCAGACTCCCAGAGGCGACCTCAGGAGTGAATGTAGGGGCCCTTCTGAGTCCCAGCCCAGCTTGGCTCTGCTCCGGCCTTTGCAGTGTTGTGTGAAGATATGTGGGGCTCTGGAGAATAGATGCCTGTCGAAAGTGGTCAACAGCCCCTGTACCAGTAACATCAACAGCAAACACCACCGCTGCCACCAGGCCTTGCTCCCTAAAAAGAATAGGTAGGGGCCTCGTCTGACTCCCCTATGTCCTCACAGCTTTCTTTGTCTGCTCAGGTCCTCTAAGAGTCCTACAGAAAAGCTAAGGGAAAGACCAATAGACAAATCAACAATGATTGTCCTTTAAGCATGGGTGGTCCCACAGCTTACAGGGCACATTTGCCCCCTTTTAAATAAGTGTGCCTCACAGTAGCCCTGGGTTAGAGGGCTGGCAGGTGTCAGCCTCTCCCTGTCACCAATGAGAAAACTAAGGCTCAGAGAGGCTTCTGGCCCCAGGTCACACCACTGGAAAATGACCCACCAGCCAGAAGGCTTGCAGCTGAGTGGCACCTCCCAGGCATGTGGATGTGGCTGAAAGAACCAACAAAGAGACCCTTCCTGGGCAAGTGCCTGTCCCAAGGAGGCTCCTGGGCCTATTGGACTTGAGGTCATCTATTCCTGGGGGGTGGGTTACTCTTCTCCACTGCTCCTGGAAGAGGCTGCCTCCATGCTCCACATGATTCTGATCAGCCAACCCTGCTTCTGGCCCTAGGTGGGAGGAGGGTGGGGCAGAGCACATGCAGTTTCTTCTCCCACCTGCTGGGGAGCCTGCACACCCCTACTTCAGGCCTGGGCAGAGAGCCTGGACTGAAAGCAGCTTCGTACCCATTCATGTCCACACCCATTCCTGGGAGGGCCTGCCCAGCCCCCCCTCCCTGTTCCAGGCCCAGTAGCTGCAGCAGAGAGGGAGGAATGTGCTAGTTCCTTGCCAGAGGGGGAGGGTGCTTCCAGCTTGGCAGCAGCCCACCCTTAGGAGTGGGGACACAAAGCGGGCATTTAGGGCATCCTCAAAGGCAGCCCAGACCACGAGACTGGGAGCAGCTCCAAGATCTCCTCCCTGAGAGGAATGACAAACACTAACTCTTCTTTACCCACCCCCCCAACTCCCCACCCTGGTCAAAGAATGGGTAGACAGGCAGTCTGAGGGGCAGAGACTGGGAACTTGTAAGCCTGCCAGCCAACAGCAGCTTGGAGAATGGAAAGGTTTTCCTGTTCGCAGAAGCTGATCCTCCCAGCTAGAGAACAAGCTGTTAGCTTGGGGAGTTGCAGCTAACACGAAGTGTGGGGCCCTCTCCTGTTAGGAAGGGGGAACATCCAGACCAGCAAGGAGGTAGGGGTTTTTGCATGGACCCAGGAACATGAAGGAAAAGCAAATTGTCACAGTTACCCACAGTGCTGTCTCCTGATGAGGTGGGGGAGGGCAGGACCCCCCTGAATAACAGTGGTCTCTCAGGGCCCGGGGGCCAAGTAATGACATCCCCCACCCCTTCCTGCTCTAGGGTCTGGTCAGGAACACTCCCCTCCCTCAGCTCCCTATCCTATCCTTCTTAACCATCCCATCCTTCCCCAGGTCTGGTCCAGTCTACCTTTTCATGCTTCTCAAACCCACTTCTCCTTCCCCACTCCATAGTCATGGTTCAGATCCTGCACCAGTCTCTTAACTGGTCTCCCAAATCCAATCTCATGCCTGCAATTCCCCTACACTGGTCATGTCCCTGCCCTTCTCAAATTCCTTCAGTGATTTCCCCTTGGGAGAAGGTCAGGAGACTGTCCTCAGGACAAGGGCCAAGTTTCTTGGAATGGCTTACCAAGCCTTTGGAAGCTGACCCTGGTCCCCTTGACAGCTTCACTTCCCCGACCCTGATTCCCTTGACAGGTTCACTTCTCGCCATATCTCTTGTGCCTCCAGACCTTTGCAAATCCTGGCCCCTCTGCCAAAAGCGATCTCCCTTTCTTTCTTCACCATAACAACTCCTTCAAGGCCCATTTTGGCATATTTCTTTACCCAGCAGCACAAATTGCTGCTGTGATTGTTGTCTTATGACAATTGTGAGCTCCAAGGGCATTGACTGTATTCTAGTTATCTCTGTATCTTTCACACTTGGCAAAGAACTCTGCACTGAATAGGCACTTAGTTATTGCTAGCTAAGTGAGCAAATAAATAGGTATTACTTACAGGAACCATGTCCCACCGCAAACAGATCATTGTACTTTGGATTCCTGCAAAAGAAATATGAACCCATTGGCCCAGGAAATGGACATGGCTCTCCCATGGACATGAGATTTCCTGTGGACATTGGTACCTATTGACACTGAAGACATCTACTCTGGAGGTTAGAGACCCGGTTTATTCTACAATCTCATAAGAATCCCAGTCCCATTTTCTCTCATGATGCTTCGTGTCACCCTCAAGGTAGCTAAGTGCAGCAGAAGTGCCCTGCTTAGGGCTTGGCAACAGGAGACACTCAGGGACTGTAGGTTTGCTGCAATGCCTACACTCACCAGCAGAGGGCGGTGACGGCCAGGCGCTTGGCTTTGTCGTTTTGGAACTTCCAGAGAGGCAGCAGCGTACCCTCCTGGTCCCGGTATTCATCAGCAGCATCCTCATAGTACTTAAAATCTTAAACACACAGACTGTCAGCCTTGGGACTGCCACATTATGGCAAATCCCAGTCCATCACCTTCTATCTGTACCTCTTTGGACAAAACAATTAACCTCTCTGTTTCAGACTGGGAATAATAATAGCACCTATCTCAAGGGACTCTTATGAGGATTAACAGAGTTATATATGTAAAATACTTAGAAAAATACCTGGTACATAGTAAGCTCTCTATATGTGTTATCGTTACTGTAACCATTGTTGTTGGAGGTAAATTACAATAAAGCGGCCATGTCTGCACGGATAAAATCCCAGGTTTGCCCATCTTAATAGCCACTGCCAAGCCCCACTATAGTGAAACTGCCTGGATCCCTTATGGTTTCTCTGAAATGAAGTTCATCTCCTGGCCTGAATTATCCTGCCTCTCGTTTCCCCTAACTTAGGTAGAAGCCCCATCCATCTTTCTACTTATCTAAACCAGAAACCTGGGTAACCCTTGACTGATCTCTTTTTTAAAAAATATGTTTTTATTGATTTTTGAGAGAGAGAGGGAGAGAGATTGAAACATCGAAGTGAGAGAGAAACATCGATTGGCTGCCTCCTGCATGTCCCCCACTGAGGATCGAACCTGCAACCTGGGCATGTGCCCTGACTGGGAATCAAACCAGGACCACTTTGTCCATGGGTTGACGTTCAATCCACTGAGCCACACTGGTCGGGCTTGACTGATCTCTTATATCTCTCATATTTTCCTTCGGATTATCTCTTTAATCCACTCACTTATCTCCAAACCCTTAGCCATTGTCCAGGTTAGGCTCCAACAACAATCACATGGATCATTACACCATTTTTCTAACTGGTCTCCCTACCTCCAGTAACTCCTCCTCCAGCCCATGTTCAGAGCTACCAAGGTGGAAACAAATAAATCACCTCACCATGTATCTCCCCCACCCTGCTAAGAACTCAATGGCTCCTCTTGCACGAGCTCCCTGGTCAAACCAAGGCTCCAGACCACTACTTCCATGTCATTTCCAGCCCACTGTTCACGTACCCTCTATGTATCAAATAGTGTCTAAAATGTCCTACTCCTCTGTCTTCCTGGCAAATTCCTACTCACTCCAGATCCAGATCAAACTGCTCCTTTGCTGTGAGACCTTCACATTCTAGTTGTTGTTTTTTTTAAATTTTTTTTTAACAAGGAATTTATTTTTATTTATTTTATTTATTTATTTTTTAATCCTCACCCGAGGACATTTTTCCATCTTTTTGTACAGATAGAGTGGGAGGGAGAGAGAGGAAGAAAGAGAGAGAGAGAAACATCGACGTGAAAGGGACACATCAAGTGGCTGCCACCCGCACAACCAACCAGGGCCGGGGACAAACTGCAACCGAAGTACGTGCCCTTAGCGGGAACCGAACCCAGGTCTCTCCGGACCATAGGCCGACGCTCTAACTGCTGAGCCAAACTGGCCAGGGCCACATTCTAGTTGAACAGAGTTTATTTCTTTCTCCATTACAGCCCAGTGCCTCTCCTCTGCTGAAACATCTGTCACACTGTGTTACCTCTATCCTTTGCCTGTCTCCCCTACCAGACAGCTTCTGGAGAGCAGGAAGTATGTGATAGTCGTCTCTGGATCCACAGTGCCTAGCACAGGGCCAGCCACAAAACAAACAACCAATGACTGTTCGAAGAACACAATAAAATAAATCAACAAAAGTGAATGGTTCTGTCTTCTTTCCAACCAAGGGTGACCTATGAGAAAATGAATCCTTTTATCCAGTATGGTCAAGGACATGCTCAGACATGGCACCAACCCCTCTCACAATGTCCACACATTGTGGGACTATATTCAAACCTCAAAAATGTCTTAGAACAAAAAAATTAGAGTGGTCAGAGGCATGAGCCTTTATCACATCAGAGATCTCTGAGCTTGGGCTATCTTTGAAATTGCCTTATTTCAGAAAGACTAATTGGTAACACTTCTCTGTTTTCACTTCTCCTTCATGATTACACTTTCCCAGGGGGAAAAGAATATGCAATTTAAAAAACATCAAAGTTCAGTGCATTTTTATGTTACTGTGTTCTTATAAATGAAAAAGGTTCATCAAGGCCAATTTCTCCATGGAAATTAATCGTGTTTGCCACCCTTTGGGGGGCTAGTTTCAGAGGCTGGGTTTCAGGAAACCAAGCTGTGTGAGTGACAAATTCATTCAGAGCTACTGTGTACTTTGATAGCTTTGAAAAGCACTCAAGGTCATTTCCCAGCCTGAATGATAACAAGGGGGCTTGTTTAGGCTTCTGGTGTTGGCAACCCTGGTTTCTATGTCCCATGAGTGAGCAGTGAACATCAAGTCACCAAGAAGAGCCCTAAGCTGTCAGCAAAGGAGACCAGCCAGCAGTCAGGAGCTACCAACTCGGGGGATGCAGCTGCTCCATATAAATGCACAACCTCTTAGGGAAATATAGGCCACTTGGGAATGTGCTGTACATGCCCTGGGAAGGATTCCGTTTTCCTGGCTCTGTCAAAGACATAAGAATTTCCCAGCCCCCAGGATTTAAGCATATCTGAATCAATCTCTTTCTTCACCTCATCACTAATTAATGACCAGCATAGATCTATTGAATGTTTATTTGAAATGTCTCTTCCACCTCAGTGGCTCTGTGGCCTCATGCTGAAGTGCTTAGGCTATGGATCCAACGGGCCTGTTTCTGAGTCCTGATTACACCACTCACACCTCACACAAGATGTAGTTTTGAACAAGTGGCAAAAATACAGTCTGAATTTCTCATTATAATGTGAAGATAATGGTATTACCATGAGAGTGTGGCTGTCAGGATTAAATAAAAGAACACATGCAAATAGCATAGCATAATGCCTGGTACATAGGTCATTCCCAGGGAATGCTGGTGCTTGTTTTTCATTATTACAAGTGTTCCTTTTTCTCCATCCCCTTGATGCAGTCTTGGCAAGGTGTGGCAAGGCCCACTCCACCCCACACCTGAACCTCACCTTCACCTCTGTCTCTGTATCCTGCCCAATCACATTCTCCTCCAGCCCTGCTCTCACGGGGTCGCATCCCTGCTTGGATAGTATGGTTGAACTGTCTTCAGAGAAAGCTCAGATTTCCTGTGTGACATTCTTGGCCCTCCATTAATTAACTGACTCTAACAACCTCTCCAGCCTGAATTTTCATCATTTCCAACAAAGCTCTATTTGGGTCACTGAGCCTACTGCCCCTTGTCCTCAGAGTCCACTGCAATTCATTTTCACCACCAACTCACTGCTTATGCTATCCCCTGCGCACAACATCCACCCTTCTGCTAATCTCCTACTCAAACTCTGCTTACCCTTTGGTATCTAGCTCAACCCTCCCTGAAGCCTTCCTTGATTGCTACCATTTATTGCTCATTTCCCTTCCTTCATTCTCAAGGTTCCCTAGAGAAGTTTCTGTCTGCATCCTAATATTTATATTGTCCCCAAGCAGGACAGAATAAAGAACAGAATTAGAAAGCTCAAGACCTAGCTTTGGGTCCTCTCTGCCATTCACTAGCCAAGTGGCCTTGGCCAGAGCTTCTTCATGTATGAATTAGGGTTAATAATTTTGGCTCTGCCTGCCTCCTAGGAATCCTGGAAGATGACATTGGTTCACTATTGTGAAGGTGTTTCTTGTTGCACCATTGTCAGATTTCATAATTACACACATTTTTTCTTATGCCATTGTTCATGGTTGACCTGTGTTATAGTCTTATCTCCCTAGTCATATCCAGAGGAAAGAGGGATTATTTGTTCTCCCCTTGCACTTACGAGACCTATCATGGAACATTCAAATACTGATCCTGTAAGAGGGATTTTTAATGCAGGCTATAATGGTTGTTGCCAGAACTTCAAATCTTACCCTGAGCAACATCATCATATGTGTTCTGGTTGACCATCCGCTCCACAATTTTAGCAGCCTGCGTCACTTTGGTGATATCATCACTCTGTGGAGATTCAGAGGCAATAGGTTCTCTCATAAGCCAGCACATGAAAGATCATACCCTGAGCCACGACCCAGACTTGCAAATGGGTCAGCGATGCCATTCTGATACCACCCACTCCAGAAAGCTCTGTAAAGGTATCTCATCATGCCTCAAGGTCCAGCTCATCCCATCACACCCTCTGGGAATGCCCAGCTCACAAGTAGCACAAGCAGTCTACACTGCCACACCTGGCTCCTGGGCAGAACTTGCTTTGTGCTCTTTCATTCTTAGCTTATTCTGGAGAAGGCAGATCTCTGAGCATAAGACAGGGCATTAAAGAGAGTCCAAGAAGGGTACTGGAGCAGAGAGCACACAATGGCAGGTAGGGGACTTTTTTTTTATAGGGATGGAGAGATTTCACCAGCTAAGACAATGACAGACTCCCAATAAGGGCCTCAGAGATTTAGTCAAGAATTGAGGAATACATAGAAGCCAAGAGGGGAGACAGACATGCTTGTACACAGGGAGTATCAGACAGAACTGACTCCCAGTCCAGGGCCCTGTGCACTGCCCAGACCAAAGAGAAAGCAGGAAGTTTCATGTCAGAGAAAAATTACTCATTTTGAACCAAAAAACAGATAATCATTCTGTGGAATTCCACAAATCCACGAGGTGAACCACTTAACAGGTTATCAGAGGAGCAAAGAGTTTAGGCTGGCAAGAAAAACCCAAGAGTTTAGGGCAGGTGGCAGGAATGAACCAGCTGAGTGGACAGCCCTCCAGAAGGGCTCCAGAGGACCAGGACCATGGTTTTCAAGGATGAGATTTCCCAGGAGTGGCAGTGGCATGAAGTGGTTATTAAGAGAATGCGTTCTGGAGCCACCCAGGGCTGCATTCCCATCCCACTCCACAGATTAGAAGCCAGGTGGCAACTTTGGCAAGTTGCTTAACTTCTCTGAGTCTTAAAGTACTTGTAATACAGTGGGGATGAATAATTTCACCTGCATCATAGGGTCATTGTAGCATTAAATGTAATAATGCACAAGGTATTATTAACTTAGTGCCTGGTTGGTGACGGTGGTGGTGGTGTCAGAGGAAATATGTAGACCAGTGTGGTGGGGGTTTATAAAGTCATATATGGGGAACTGCCCTTTGAGAGCCTTTTGTCAGTTCTCAAACTGACTACAAGTTTATCTCAGAAAACTGACCAAGGACATTCATGAGAGTCTTACAATCACAGTCCTTAGAGTTCACCTAGTCCCAGCTACTGCCTCTACTGCTTGATTCAAAGCAGAAATCCTTTCCACTCAGCAGCTTCCTGGCAAATGACTCTCCCCACGTCAGACAGCCTCTTCTGTGGTCAGAGAGCCTGTTGGCTGAAATCTACTTCCCTGGGTCTTTTACCCATGGTCCTAACTCTGTCCTCTAGCCACAGAGAATTGTGCATATGGTAATCGCTCCTCTGATGCAGGGCACAGTGCCTCATCCCCTGAGTCAGCACTTCTTCGAGTGAACCCTCCCAGCTCCATCAACTGTGGCTTGACACCATCTATCAATCAGTACCAAGCAAATACTATGTTAGGAGCTGTACATACATTATCTTGGATTCTCACAACAATCTGGCAAAGTAGTTATCATTAGGATGTCTTTACAGATCAGGAAACAGGTTTTAGAAAAACCTAGCTAATAACAAGTCTGTGGAATTCAGGGCCCATACTCTCAGTCCCACACAGAGAGCCAGTTCCTTTGCAATCCAACCAGTTAAGGTTTCTGTAACCATGGTCCCAGCTCAGAGCCCATAGCCAAACCCCTGATATATCGTCAAGTGAACACTGACCCAGGCCAACAGCCCCTCTGAAGCCCCTAACCTGTAAGGGAATGATGAAGAGAAAGTTAAGGGTATGGACAAGGCAATCTGTAGCACAGAAACTTTATCTTTCACCCCAGGATTCCAGTATCCAACATGGTCATCATCACTAAGTACTTGGAATAAGACTGAATGAAACAATTGGGGCAATATCTATTGAGCCAAGGCAGGGAATCCTCAAACATCTCCTAAAATATTTTTTATCAGGCGCAGGGAATTGAGTGGAAGTGGGCATACCTCAGACAAGGAAGCAGAACTACCTTTAATCCATCTGGCTGCTATTCTGGGGTGGAGCAGAGTCACTGTCCTCAGAGCTTTCTGGGAGCTCTCCAGGGTGCTGAACCCAGATTCTGGCTTCCTGTGGACCTCATTCTTCCCACCCTATTGCAGGTCAAACTCATCCTGATTTCCATACTGAGACTCTGGCTCCTGACCCAGCTTTCTCTGTTTTGAAGGGACAAATGTGGCCCTTCAACATCTCCCGGTGGTGAACCTTCTTGCAGTGACCTTTTACTGTAACTTCCATGATGATGGTCAAACCTATGCTGGCTACACCCACAGTGAGCCCCTTAACCATGACCTCTATAACAACTCCTACATGGCTCCTCATGGTAAATTCATCCCAGAGGGGCAAGACTCATTGGCCTAGATTTGCTGGTACCCATGATAAGCTTTGACTTGGTTTCTGGTCCTGAAGACCCACCTAAAAGTTTGAGAGCAAGTAAACCCAAGGACTAAAGGTCAAAGAGTAAGTCATCCTTCCATCAAGGCTCCTTATTCTCACATCCCTTCAACCTGGGAAGACTCCCCAACTCTTCCAGGGTGCACATCAGGCTTTCAATAGCATTCCTCTCTTCTGTTGTCCCTAGCCCAACAATACTGAATCTCTTCTAGCTTCCAGATCTATATAAAACTAGGGGGAAGTGTGGAATGCCAGAGGCAGTTGTAGCTCTCCTCAAATCTTCCCACAAGGAAAGAACTATTCATACTTCAACAACAGCCCCCAACCCTTTGCATGTCTATAAATTCTTCCCAGATAGCCAGGCTTATGTCTACCCAGGGGCCAAGGTCCAACCCAATCATTCTCTGTGACAGAGCCATGGTAACCCTCACCAAACCTGGGACTCCATAGATGTCATCTTCCTCATAGACATCTTCCCCATTTTTTTAGCCACTGGTGTCTTTGTCTTCTCCTTCTCTTTGGTCTTTTCCTGCTTCTCAAGTTCCTCTATGTAGGCATCATAGATTTCCCACTAGGCAAGGGTGAAATGAGAAGGATCAATGCAGGGCAAAAACTTCAGCAAGCCAGCTCCTCTTCAGCCTTTAGGTCCGAGGAACTGATCACACCAACCCCTATCCCATGCCTCCACATCATCTTGTACTTGGCCCACTGTAATTATGTATTCAGCATCTGTTTTCCCTGCTAGCCATCAGATCTAGGACAGGAATAGAGAGCTCTCGGGGAACCTCTTGGCTGGAATTCTACTCTGAAGCCCAGGGGCTTGGTTGTCAGCTGGAGATCAGTATGTTCCAGCCTACTATCCCCATCAGGCAAAACAAATGGGCAAACATCAGGCTAGCTCACACTTTTCTTAGTGATTTATGCAACTCTGAACTAAGAAATTAAAAAAAAAAATTTCCCCCATAGATATGGAATAAACTTATTGGCTCAGCTTGGCTGTCTACAGTACTGACCATACCTTCTCAGCATAAGAAGATAAACAAAAATTAGGGACCCCTACTAACTGTATCTGACAGCAAGAGAAGCCCAAGGACAGCAGAGAAAGCAGCAAGGACCTGAGGCTGGGCAAATGGCCTAGATCACACTGTGTGCTCTCCAGAGCTGGGCAGTCACTGCCACCTGGAGGCCAGAGAGGCACACCTTACATTTAATAATTCACCTATGGGCCAGTACTTCATACTGAAATGTACTTCAATGATATCTCATTTAGAGCCCTCCAACAACCCTGTCAGGCTGCCTGTTGTACTCATTTGACAGAGAAAGAAACAGGTATTAAGGGTGGCATGGTTTGGCCAGGATTTTACAGTATGAGCAGTAGACTTGGGGCCTGAATTCAGGTCTCTTGGCAACATATTCTGCCCAAATCAGCATGCCTATCCAGTAGGACTTGATGGGGAAGTAGGGTCAGCAGGAACACTGAAGGTTGTTGGAAGGGCAGGATTAGAAAGTTAATGCTTCAGAGTCAGCCACAGGGTGGCATGAGTTACAGGGAGTCCATGGGAACAAATGTTTTCCCCTGGTCTTGGAGGAACTTCCAAAAGCCATGCCTCTTTCCTCTTTGGTCAGCTTTGCCCCAGTGGGCATGTGACTGATCCAGAGCTCACTGGGTGGGGACCTACTGTCTGATCAAGAGATTGTTGGATGGGAACCTAGTGTCTCAAGTGCCTGATGTTCAGAGCCTGAACAAGGAGCAGGGAGGTGGATGGATGAGGAGGGTAGACTGTCAGAATCTTTGACCACACCAGTCTCCCTTGTTGTCAAACCAGACAAGGATGCATGGTGGGTAGGGAGAAGGTGAGGGTTTTTAGACTGGCTCAGCGTCTTACCTGATTTGCTGTGGCTGAAAAGTTTGTCCTGGGAGGAGGCTCCATTTGGCATTCTCGGTCCTAGAGAACAATGACAACAGGAAACCTATAGAAAGCATTTAAGCGCCATCTCACTTAATCCACGAGTATATCCATGGGTGAAGCATTTTGGCTGGAGCTGAGGGCAAGGTGGGACACAGAACAGGGGAAGTAAAGAGGGCCAGGACCAAAGTCAGGGAAGTAAAAAGGACCAAGTGACAGAGTCAAAGTCTACACTTTCCATCTAAACCTCCTTCAAAAGAAGGCTAAGCTAGAAAGCAGGGTCAGTGAGGTCACACTGTGCAAGTTTCAACAAGAAAAACTAAATGGGGGATGGACAGATCTGCAAGGAATCAGGCTTGTGGTCAGCCTCCAGAGGTCAGCTTCTGATAGGCCATTGGCTAATTAACATCCCTCACCCTGAGAAGTCTTCTCCTAATACTGGGGTCTCTGGCTCCACCAGGAGCAGGCACATCTGTTTGACCCCCCCCCCCCCAACGGTGTATCACTCAGATTACCAAATGTCAGCATAGGGACTACAGAGGGTGATTAAGAGCTGCCCAAAACCCACCCTGTTGACCTCTGCCCTCCATTCACAAATTCATTTATGTAGAACACTACCTTTTACATATGTGTCTCTCACCTGAAATCCTGAGAGATTCTTTCAGGCTGGTACTCAGGGACCTCCATACTTATGAGCCAGGGAAATTTTCTAGCCTTTTCCAGCTAGTCTATCACATAGACTGTCAACTTTGGTCAAATTGGCTCCTAGCCCCACTTCCCCGGCTCATTCTGGCTTCCTGTCTCTTCCCCAGATCCTGACCTTTTCAAGACCAGTTCAAGATTCACTGTCTCAGTGGGGGCTCTAGTCTCCTTGTTACTCCCTCTGAACTGCTGCCTGGATGGCTTACAGGGACCTAAACACATGCTCCCAGCTCTCCTTGGAGAAGTAACCATGGCATCTACTCTGTCACCCTGCCACACTGAGGGCTGCTGGGGCTTGGGCCAGGCCTGCTTCTTCCCTCCCATGCACAGTACAGAGTTGTGAAGTAAAGGGGCTGGGGTTGAGGCTGCTCTACCCGGAGAGGGTTGTTGAAGGTCTGTGAAGCTCTTTCACTGAAGTTGAACTGGTTGGTGAGCATTCTCTCCTTAGGCGGTTTAGGAGTCATCAATTCTTCTTCAGTCACTTTTTCAGCTACCTGGGTGGGGGAAAAAGACCCATGGGACCAGGACTCAGCCATGAGAAAAAGGTGGTGGGGAATTGGGAGAGGGAAGAAGTCATGTCCTGGAATAGGATGGCAATGGAAAATGGTGTTGATGCCAGGCATTGGTACCTGCAGCCTCTAACTTCTCACTTTCAGCCACCTCCTGCAATGAATCAGCCCTGAAGCCTCTATCTACAGCTGGAGTGGGAAGGGGCAGATAGGTTGGAGAGCAATACTGTACTGTACCTCAGTTGCAGGCACATCTGTTTGACTCCCAGCTTCACCTTCTGCTTCCTTGGGCTCTTCTTCTTCTTCAAGGATTTCTGTTTCTGAAGTTACCAACCTGGAAGACTCCTGAGAACCTTGGTAGGATATTGTTGATAAGCTCAAAGTCACTTCCCTATTCCCTGGCAAAGAAGGCCTTCTGGGTTCCTGCCTTTCAGACCCCACCTGGGTTCTCCTTGGCCTGAGCCTCATGGGTTATCTCTCAGACCTATCCAGGACAGCCAGCAGTTGGATTTTACATAAATAGATCCTCTCCAAATTTCTAGCTTAGCAATCTACTCCTGAGAGTAACCAGAGAAAGGGGACCAGGCTGCAGCCTCAGGCTGGCCCAGAGGCCTACCTGTCGCTAACTCAGCATGGTAGTGCTGCCGCCGTCCTTCATCTGAGTCTTTGGGGATCAGGTTCCCGTCCTGGCTGTAGTGAACTGCCAGTTGGTTCACAAAGCCAATATGCTTATATGTGCCTTCCTAAAAAGAGATGGGGCTGAGTCAGACCAGGGGTCCTCAGAGGGGCTGGAGTCAGAATGTAGTCTGTCTTCATTCTCTAAGGCCTAAGACAGTCTGTCTGTTAATAGATATATAACTCACCAAATCCTCAGTTAGCCTGAAGTTTTCACTGCATTCCAATTTAAAGAAGAGGAGAAAACTGGAATAATTTTTTTAAGTGTATGTGTGTGTGTGTGTGTGTGTGTGTGTGTGTGTGTGTGTATAATTTGTTTATTTTAAATTGATGTTTACAGTGAGGGGAAGGGAGAGGGAGTGATAGAAACATCAATGAGAGAGAAACATCGGCTGCCTCCTGCATGCCCCCTACCAGGGATCAAGCCCGCAACTTGGGCATGTGCCCTGACTGGGAATCAAACTGGTAACCTCTTTGTGCATAGGCCCCCACTCCACCACAGAGCCACACCAGCCAGGCAAAGATATATTTTAAAATACCTTCTCCTTCCAACTTTGAATAGTTCTGGATTTACCTATCATTGGCTCCTATATCTATGCCAGGGGATACTGGCTCACCCGTTTCACCACACAGCCAGGTCACACATAGTCAGCAGATGCATTTGGCCTGGCCTTCTCTTCACTGTACTTAGTGGATGCCAGGGCTAGATAGATCCTCAGAGACATTCAATCCCCAAAACCCCTGTTCCATAAAAGAGGACCACAGAAAACTAAAAAGGGTTGGAGTTTGGCACTTGTTTAGGTCACACAGCAAATGAGAAGCAGGACTAAGCTTAAAGCCCAGGAACCTGGTTCATTCCTTCTTCAACAGATAATTTTTGAACAGCTACAATGTACCAGTATTTTCTAGGTTTCAGGGATATAAAGCTTAGCAAAAACAGACATAACCACTGTAGTCATAGAGCCTAGAGTCTCGTTCCTCTACACCAGCGGTTTTCAACCTTTTTAATCTTATGGCACATATAAACTAATTACTAAAATTCTGCAGCACACCAAAAAATATATTTTTTGCCAATCTGACAAAAAAAATAGGTATAATTTTGATTCATTCACACTGGATGGCTATTGTTGTGTTGGCTGTTGTCATTTTCTTATTTGACAATCTAAAGGAAAAGTGGTCAGTGCCCCTGACTAGCATTGCGTGTTTAAAAAATTCTTGTGACACACCAGTTGAAAATCACTGTGCTAGATTGTCTCCTCATTGATCAGCAACCAAAGGTCCCTTCCTTCATTTAATACAGTTCTTCTCAGCACTTTTCAAGTCATACTGAAAATTACTACATTTGTATGGCATACTGGGTAAACTCACTACAGAGGACACCATCTTATAGGTTCCAGTTGTACCAGACCCACCTGCCCCTGGAGGACTGAAAAGATCACTATTTCTGAACATAGGTTGGGAAGTTCTGGCTTAAAAAATCATCACAGCCTGGCTGGTGTGGCTTGGGGGATTGAGTGTCGTCCCATGGACTGAGAGGTCCCGGTTCAATTCCCGGTCAGCACACATGCCCAAGTTGCATGCTTGATCCCCAGTGGGGGCATGCAGGAGGCAGCCAATCAATGTTTCTCTCTCACATCAATGTTTCTATCTCTTTCTTCCTCTCTCTAAAAAAAAATCAATAAAAACATATTTTATTTATTTTTAATCTTTACCCAAGGACTTTTTTGCATTTATCTTCAGATAGACCGGGAGAGAGAAAGGGAGGAAGAAAGAGAGGAATATCTACATGAGAGAGACGCATCAACTGGTTGCCACCCACATGACCCCAACCAGGGCCGGGGACAAATTGCAACCAAGGTACGTGCCCTTAGTGGGAACCGAACCCGGGTCTCTCAGGACCACAGGCCGACGCTCTAACACTCAGAAAATTGGCCAGGGCAATAAAAACATATTTTTTTAAAAAGTCACTACAGCCCTGGTCAGTGTGGCTCAGTTGGTTGGGCATCATTCCGTGCACTGGAAGGCTGGTTTGATTCCTGGTTGGGCTTGATCCCCAGTAGGGGTTGTGCAGGAGGCAGCCAATTGATTTATCTCTCTCACATCAATGTTTCTATATCTCTCTTCCTTCCTTTCTCTCTCTAAAAAAAAAAAATCAATAAAAACATTATTTATAAAAGAAAAAGTAGTAGCTTTGGAGACCTAAAGCTATTGAATCACAGTGAAGGACCAATGAGATGCAGACCAGTTCTGTGGAGGGTGCCAGGTGGGTTTGGGGGGCTGTTAGAAGGTTGGTAAGGTGAGCCTACCTGGGAGCCTGGGGCTACCCAGCTGGCAGTTGACTCAAAGGAATATTTTCTAATAAGTAGGCTTCCCAGAGAGCAAGAGGAGTGCACTGATACCCACAAGGCAGTGCTAATCCTCTCTGTGTGGCATGCCTCCCAGGCCAACACACTGAATCCTAGAAAGACCCTCTTTCACATGTCAGAAGGACAGGAAGGAGCCCATAGAGTGCACCACACTCCAGCATAAGATCAGGGAGGGCAAGGCAGATTCCTTCTGCCCCTCTGCCCCTTTATGGGCTGCCCAAGAAAGGCCATTAGCACAGCTTAGGAGAGGAACCTTTCAGGAAATATATCTGTATTTGTTCTGACTTTTTTGTGGAGGGGTTGACTACTCAATCTGAAATAAGAAGCAGTATGTTCACAAAACTTCACCAAAACTTGTTCACAATTGTTCATAGCTGCATTGTTCATGATAGCCAAAGGGCAGAAACAATCCAAATGTCCATTAACTTATGAACTGATAAAATATGGCATATTTATACAATGAAATATTTGACAATAAAAAAGAAATGAAGAAAGGATACATGTTACAACATGGATATATCCTGAAAACATGCTAAGTGAAAGAAGGCAGTCACAAAAGACCATATATTGTATGATTGCTTTTATATAAAATGTTCAAAATAGACAAATGTATAGAGATGAAAATGTATTAGTGGTTCCTAAGGCTGGAAGGGATGGAGGACTGAGGAGTGACACCTAAGAGGTACAGGGTTTCTTCTGAGGGAAATAAAAATGTTCTAAAATTAATTGCAGTGATAGTTGCACAATCTGTAAATATCCTAAAATCCATTGAGTTATATACTTTATTTATTTTTTATAATGTATTTTTATTGATTTTTAGAGAGAGAGGGAAGACAGAGGGAGAGAGAGAGAAACATGGATGTGCAAGAGAAAAGTCCATCAGCTACCTTCTGAATGCACCTTGACTGGGAGTCCAGCCCACAACCAGGGCCCTGACTGGGAATTGAACCAGTGACCTTTTGGTGCACGGGACGATGCCCAGTCACCTGAGCCACACCAGCCAGAGCTGACTCGTATACTTTAAATGGGTGATTGTGTGGTATATGAATTATATCTCAATAAAACTGTTGTGTTTTGTTTTATTTTTTAAAGAAAGAAACTATTAATAGTGGTGATCTCCAG
The DNA here is from genome assembly GCF_014108415.1 of Molossus molossus. Classification (NCBI taxonomy): domain Eukaryota; kingdom Metazoa; phylum Chordata; class Mammalia; order Chiroptera; family Molossidae; genus Molossus; species Molossus molossus. The sequence goes on from NW_023425349.1 coordinate 35,110,717, forward strand.
GGAAAGGGACAAGGTTGGGCAAAGTCTAATTTTCATTATACTTTTGACTCTTTTGAAATTTGTACCATGTGCTTCCATTATATATTCAAAATAATTATATATGTCTTAAAAAGAAGTGTAATGTTGCTTTGGAGTCAGCAAACTTGTTCAAATCTTGCTTTGAATCCTGGTTGTGTGACTTTTATAATTTGTTTTATCTAGTTGAGCCTCAGTTTCCATAAAATAAAGATAAAAATAGTTCCTATATCAAAGAAACCTGAGGATTATTTGAGATATCATATGTAAAAGGTCTAATATAAGACCTGTCACTATTACACAGTAAGCATGTAACAAATGGATCTTAACATAGTAAAATAAAAAACATAGCCCTGGCAGGTTTGGCTCAGCGGTTAGAGCGTCAGCCTGCGGTCCAGAGAGACCCGGGTTCGGTTCCCACTAAGGGTGTGTACCTTGGTTGCAGTTTGTCCCCAGCCCTGGTTGGGTCATGCGGATGGCAACCACTCGATGTGTCCCTTTCACGTTGATGTTTCTCTCTCTCTCTCCCCCTCCCATTCTATCTGAACAAAATATTGAAAAATGTCCTCGGGTGAGGATAAAAAAAACACACAAAACATACCCAACACTTCCACCTTAGCTCGGATTGTACTTGAGAGCTTTCTTCAGTCAATACTCATAAGAGCTGATTTTGCTATGGCTGAAAACAGTGTTGTCCTCCTTAAAGATGTGCCACATACGTGTCTACTGAGAGAGAACATGTCCATACCACATGTACCAAGAGAAGTCCCTGATGGAGTCACCTGCCTGCCTGAATGTGATTTTAAGAGACACTGGAAACAGAGCCAACTGGGGCTTTCTCCCAGGCAGGAATGTTGGGAAAAAGACCAGCTCCTTGTCCAGAGGGGAGTTTGTACTCCACCCAGGTGTCTGGCTGGAGGATAACCCAGCTTTCAAAGGCCCAATAGTTGACGTTAGTGGAAAATGTGTTACAAACATTGGAAAACTATTTTTCTAACCAAATGATTGACTTCAGGATTCTTGAAAAGAGTGGCTCTGCAGGGCACTTAAGACAATGCAATTAGCAAGAATGCAAGGGAAATTCATAAAGAAATTTCAAAAATCTCTGGAAAACGCCATGTAAAATCTCAGTGTTCCAGCCAAAGACCTTGGTTTAAAGGTAATCTCTCTAATAGCTGAGAGGCTTTTGCAACTCAGCAAGTCATTGCCAACCAAGGAGCTCCTGAGGTGCCTGCCCCAGAGGGGATGACTTACTTACTTTAAAGCTGTACCTGACAATGTTCTGGGGTGCATGAGGGTTGTTGGCAGTCAGAATTCGGGTAAACTCCTCCTTTAGCTCCTAAGGAAAAGAAATACCAAGAGGGTCATACACAGAGGGCCTCCATCCTCCTCTGAGGCTTGGGAGGACCCTGCTGGGTGTCAGCAGATATCTCACACCCAGGTTCTGTGCAGGCTCCTAATCAGTACTGTGGAGGAACACACTCTGAAGCTGGAGGAGTTGGAGAGAACAAGAGTAGGATGCTGCTAACTCACTGCATCAGTCAAATCCAGCTGGTCAGGGGGTCTGACTGTGGCTTTGGACTGGACCCATTCATCTGTCCCTTCTCCCACATCGGTCCCTGAATCTTCATCCTGGAAAAAAATCTCATGTGAGGACCAGAAATGCCTGATCTGCTTGGACAAGTGAGCATGCTGCAGAAAGCCCTTTCATTCAGATACCTCGAAGCCAAGCTCTGCCCTGATACATAGAATACAAAATATACAAAAACCTACTCATGAAAGAGTCCAAAGGAACTGCTCAGGCCAGAGTTTTCATTGCCTGAAAGATCATGGCCACATCAGCCCTGGGGGTCAGGACTTAGCTGGAACATTGTGGTGGGCCCTTGGCCCCAGTAGTGTACCAGAAGTTCTCTCTACTGCCTCCCACCCAGCCCGGAAGCTGACAGCCAGGATCAGCTGCCAAACACAGAGCTTTATGCACTACAGAAGGCCACCTTGCTGTTCTTTAAGCTACTTCAACTTTAACTCATATTTTACCTTCCAATTTGCCACCTTAAGTTTAATCTTACAGCAATACTCTCAGTACTTGGTAACTTTAAGCCTCATCAGATCCTTGGAGCAAAAAAAATCAAGGACTAGGAGTTTTACCTTTCCCTGACAGACAGTTAAACACCTTGCCAACGTAGCCCATGACATAGTAAAAAATATTCACTGTCACAAGCAATTAAAAGTGTACAAATTAACACAATGCAGTTTTTCACTATAAAACTGGTGAAACTTAAAACAAAAACAAAAAACCCCACCACCAAAAAAAGAAAAAGAAAACCAACAAAACAAAACTAATATCCAGTGTTGGTGAGGTTGTGGGAAAATGAGCACCCATAAATTAGCACTGCTTTTCTAAAGAGCAATTTGGAAATATTTATTAAAAGCCTAATAAGTGTTTATACTCTTTGACTCAGATTTATATGTATAGAAATTTATATTAAAGAAACAACCAAAGATATACCCAAAGATTTAAATGCATGCATGTTTGTTGGAGAATTGATTGTAATAGTGGAAAAGAGAAACCATCTAAACGTCCAACAATGGCTTTAAGGACTATATGGTAAAATACTAGGCAGTAATTTTAAATGATGCTATAAAAGTACATTTATTGGTAATGAAAAGCACTCTAAATATATCATGTAAAAAGCAGATTATAAAATAATACCTACAGCCCTGGCCGGTTTGGCTCAGCGTTTAGAGCATCGGCCTGTGGATCAAAGAGTCGTGTGTTCAATTCTGGTCAAGGGCATTTACCTCGGTTGTGGTTCGTCCCTGGCCCTGGTCAGAGTCATGCAGGAGGCAACCAGTCGCTGTGTCTCTCTCACATCAATATTTCTTTCTCTCTTTGTCTCTCTCTCTCTCCCCCTCCCATTCTATCTGAAGATATTTGAAAAAGTATCCTCAGGTGAGGATTTAAAAAAAAAGAGAGGGGAGCCCTGGCCGGTTTGGCTCAGCGGTTAGAGCGTTGGCCTGTGGTCTGGAGAGACCCGGGTTCGGTTCCCGCTAAGGGCACGTACCTCGGTTGCAGTTTGTGTCCCTTTCACATCGATGTTTCTCTCTCTCTCTCTCTCTCTCTCTCTCTCTCTCTCTCTCTCTCTCCCCCTCCCACTCTATCTGAACAAAATATCGAAAAATGTCCTTGGGTGAGGATAAAAAAAAAAGCGGGGAAAAAATAATATGTACAGTTTGAAATTCTATCTAAAAATAAATATACGTAATTTTTTTTTTATCCTCACCCGAGGACAGTTTTTCCATTTTTTTGTTATGATAGAGTGGGAGGGAGAGAGCGAGAAAGAGAAACATCGACGCGAAAGGGACACATCGAGTGGTTGTCACCCACACGACCCAACCAGGGCCGGGGACAAACTGCAATTGAGGTACGTGCCCTTAGTGGAAACCGAACCTGGGTCTCTCTGGACCGCAGGCTGACGCTCTAACCGCTGAGCCAAACCGGCCAGGGCAATACACATAATTTTGATATATGCATGGAAATATCTTGGAGGATACAATATCACATATTAACCAAGAGGTTTCTGGGGGTGGTAGGTTTAAGGGTGATTTTAATGTTCTTTTAGCTCATTTGAATTTTCTTAAAAATAAATAAATAATACTTTCAAGAGAAAAAGTGCTATTAGCTTTTGGTTGAGAGATTGTGGTGGTTTTAGCACTTACTCTCTTCCTGGCTCCTCTGCCCGCAGTGATGCTCTGAAAGAATGAAAACAGAAGGTAAGTCATAAGCAAATCTCCATGGGGATATCAAGGATAGTATTACAGGGAGGCTTCTGCCCAAGGACCTTGCAGAGAAGGGACATTGAGCTTTTCCAAGTCTCAAAAATAGACCTCTCAGTGGCAACATGTGTTTCTTAGCCCAGCCAAGGAAGTCCTGTATTTGAGGCAACCCCATTCCACCATCAGTGGGACTGGCCTATGGAGAGCAACCAAGTACCTTAGCCCTGGGCATGTCTTATTTATAACTAGTTCAACAAACCTTTTTTAAAAGCCTATTTTAAGTGCTCAGCTCTGTACTAGACATTAAGGGGATTTTAAGAGCAGATTATATTCCTAAACACTTGTTTAGGATGAATGTAAGTTCTTTACAAGCAGGTACTTTGTTTTATACACTGCTGTCTCATAATATAATAGGTGTTCAAAAATAGTTGGATAAATGAATGAATGCCATCAAACCCATTAGTAATCATGACCCTAGAAAAAATGTTTTTCCTCTCTGGGCCAAAGTTTTTCATTGGTAAAATACATGGGATTGAATATAATGACCTTCCAGTTTTAACATGCTCAATTTTTATGTTCCCAAGATCAGCATACTCAATTAAACTTGATAAACATTTTTTTGCATATCAATCAGCTCTTGTTTTATTTGTGTTTGCTCTTGTTTCATATTTTTCCTTTTCAAAATAAAAGTTATTTATTTCTCTAAGCATTGTAAACATTTAAAAATTTTTATCGCCCTGGCCGGTTTGGCTCAGTGGTGAGAGTGTTGGCCCGCAGACCAGAGAGGCCCTGGTTTGGTTCCCGCTAAGGGCATGTACTTCCGTTGCAGTTTGTCCCTGGCCCCGGTTGGGGTTGTGTGGGTGGCAACCACTCAATGTGTCTGAGACACATCGATGTTTCTCTCTCTTCCTCTCTCCCTCTCGCTCTATCTAAAGATAAATGCAAAAATGTCCTCGGGTGAGGATAAAAAAAAAAAATTAAAAATTTATCAAACTTTTATAAAATCCTGAAAAGATTTTTTTTTGTATTATTTTTAAGCTTTTGAACATTAAATTCTTCATGCATTTAGAATTTTGGTTTTTAGAAGTGGGAGATTTTGTTTTCCCCCTTCTTCTCTCCCTCTGAGTACATCTGTGCAATGCTTATGCAATTTCTTCTACAACTTGATAAACATTTGTTGAGCATCTATTTATGTGTCAGACACTAACCTAAGCAGTGGGACGAAGACAAAGAGAGATAATGTACCTGTCCCAGTTTGCTTAGGGTCCATGGAGGACAGAAGAGTATGATCAGTGCTCATCATTTACTTACTCACTCACTCAGCATATGTTCCTTTGAAAGCCTGCTCTGGCCCTGGCCGGTTTGGCTCAGCGGTTAGAGCATCGGCCTGCCGTCCGGAGAGACCCGGGTTCGGTTCCCGCTAAGGGCACGTACTTCGGTTGCAGTTTGTCCCCGGCCCTGGTTGGTCGTGTGGGTGGCAGCTACTCGATGTGTCCCTTCACGTCGATGTTTCTCTCTCTCTCTCCCTTCCTCTCTCTCCCTCCCACTCTATCTGTACAAAAAATGGAAAAATATCCTCAGGTGAGGATAAAAAAAAAAAAAAAGAAAGCCTGCTCTGTGCCAGCAATAGAGATATGTATGCACAGGGTGCTGTAGGAATGCATGGAGGCACCTACGCACCCTGAGGTGTATAAGAAGGGCTTCCAGAGATGGCAATTTCTTAGCTGGGTATCAGAGAACAAGTAGGGGTGTCCAGATGGAGAAAATGTTTTTCAGAAGGGCTTTTCTGAAGAGCACAGCATGTACAAAGTCAAGAGGAGAACAGTGGCAGAGACAGTAATATGTTCCACAAACAAACAAAAACCCTACAGTAGCTATACAGAACAATAGGTGTTTCAGATGATGGATCAAGAGGGAGATCAGTGAAGGCTGAAAATGTGAGGGAGGAGCTCTTGGAAAAAGCCAGCCTAGGGCTCCGCAGCCTAGGACAAGGCAGCAGAGAAGACAAAGGACACATGTTGGTGTCAGCTCTCGCTGACAACCTGTGTGATCTTGGTGAAGTCTCTGGGGCTCAGTTTCCCAAATGCAAAGTGTGGGAGTTGGACTAGATGAGCTCTTACAGCCCTTATGTGATAGGGTCTCTGGGAGAGGTTTTGGTGGTAGAGAGGAGAAGAGAGACTCCAGGGGAAGAACAGAGTATGTCTCAGCTTGATCTGGGATTGTTGCTAGTAGGACAGGCAGCAGGATTCAGATTTCTGCCACGTTGCCAAGGTTTCCAGTGATGGGAACCCTTCTCTGAGACTAAGCTGCATGAACCAGAAAGCTGCTTTCCTTTGAGGGGCCTCTGATCCCTAAGGTAACGAGATGGAAACGCCACAATGCCCAATAGCTTTCTGGCCCACATCAGGGCCAATCCCAAACAAAACTGCCAGCCTTAAATAGAAAACAAGATCCAGTTACCACTGCCCCCATAAATATGTCTGTAAAACATTTATCTGGCAATAAAAAAACGGACAAGGCAATTTGAGTGTAATTGTTTTTGGCAGTTGGAAATATTTCAATTAACACACTATAAAAGCCACACTATAATAAATGCAAAACAGGCCAGTGAAATCAGCTACAACCCTGACTTCCCAACCATGGCAAAGGAGATTGAATGTCAGGCTGCCACTTTGGGCCCTTGGTCTTCCAGAAGGAGAAGCCTGACACAGACAAGCCAGAATTCCTGAAACGCTTTTAATGATTCCTCCCAGAAGCCATCAAACCACAGGAAAAAAGAGCCCAAACTCCCTGCCCTGGCCCTCAGAACTCTACCATCTGGCTGCAAGTCTCTATTCCAGTCTGCTCTCCCACCCTTCATGTGCTAGGACTTTGAGATGCAGTCCAGTGAGGCTACTCACATTTCCTGAGCTTGGCCTGTGATTTCCCACCTTTACACTTTTGCTTTTACCATTCCTCCTCCCCAGGAACATCATCTTCTCCTTCACCCTCCCTGCTCCCACCGTCTTTGTCTAACAAAACCCTACCCAACTAGCCTCTGCTAGTCCTTCATCTAACCCTGACATATTATCACCTTTCTCTGACCTCCCTCTACTCTTCTTTCCCTCACTTTGAGCAAAACTCTGCCCCATCTTCCATCACCACCACAAGAACTGGTCAAATGGACACTCTGTTGTCTCTGGGTTTTGGTCTGCAAACGGGGACAGTACTACAAAAAGGAACATAATACTACAGTATTATGTATAGGGGCAGCTTGGAGATTCCAGCAAAGGAGGTCCACCATTCTTATACCATTAACCAAAGAAGGTCCTCTACTCTTGAAGAGGTCATTCTATTTGGCCACGAGTGATACAGGAAAAGGAATCACCCCCGCCTCCCTGACCACCATGGCAGTCCAATTAACCCAGATAATCAATGGGATAACAGATGTCCTAGCCTGAATTCCTTCATAGTAGAACATTTTTCTATTCTTGTTACAGATTTTAGTGTGAGCATTCTAAGAGCAGCAACTGGTAACAACACAGCTGCCTAGAGGTCACTCCTCAGTTCTCTTATAGGACCTGACATTGCTGAGGGCTCCCTTGCTCCTTCTTTAAACTCCTTCTCCAACTTTATTTCCATCACTAACCTCTCCAATAGTTCCTCTCAACATCCTTGACCCCCCCAGGAATATATACTTGACCCCACAGTCTTCTTATTCTATGTACTCCTCTCTTGGGGAGTATGTAGCATATTCCCACCCATAGTTTCATCTTCTTCCATGTGATGAAACTCAAATCTATTTCTATAGCTTGGACTTCACAGAATCTTGTATTTAAATTGATGACAGAGTACTCAAACTCAACATCTTAAACACTGACCTCATTATGTTCTTTATCAACCCTAATCATTATATTCTTTTTCCACACCAAACTTCCATTTTTTTCTAGCATTTCCTATATCACTCAGTGCACCACCGTCCATTTAGTCACCCAGGCTGGAAATTGGGAGCCATCAAAGAGACCTGCCTTTTCCTCACTCTCCCATTAGTATATTTCAAAGTCTAACAATTCTCTTTAATATCTTTCCTAACTATCCTCTCCAGTTATACCCCTCTTAATTCAGACCCTTACTATCGCTTGCCTAACTACATTTGATCTCCCTGACTTTTATTTCTCTCTGTTCTAATAATTACATCATTATTATCATTTTCAACTATTGAGTACTTATTCTGGGCCATTCACTTACTGAGTAATTTATCTTTTTATTTATTTATTTATTTATTTTTATTAAATTTTTTTTTACTTTATTGATTTTTAGAGAGAAAAGAAAGGAGAGAGAGAGAGATAGAAAGGAGAGGGAGAGAGAGATAGAAAGGAGAGGGAGAGAGAGATAGAAACATCCATGAGAAAGAACATCGATCAGCTGCCTCTTACATGCCCCGCACTGGGGACTGGGCCCACAACCTGGGCATGTGCCCTGACTGGGCATCGAACTGGTGACCTCTTAGTGCATGGGTCGATGCTCAACCACTGAGCCACACCAGCTGGGCTAATTTATCTTTTTAAATTATCTCATTTAATCTTCAAAAACATCCTATAGGGTAGGAGCTATCATTATTCATATTTTACAGATGAGGAAACTAAGGCATAGAGATATCAGAAACTGACCCAATCATAACTAGGAATTGAAACCAAACTAATCAGTATCCAGAAGTGATCTTTCTAAAACAAATCTAATCATGTCATTCTCCTGATTTAAAGCCTCCAAAAGCTCCCCTCAGACATGACATGAATCCCAAGCTCCTTAACACAGCATCTACCTCATCTCCGACTCTTCTTCCTACAGCTTTTGGGAGGGTGCTATGAAAATAAAAATTCTGGCCACTGTAACAGGTGATTATTATTGCCACCTATTGGGCATTTATTTACCTGCACTTAGAACTGACTCATAGAATAATATAAGCAACCCATTTGTCCCTGAGAATATTTTAGGGGTAAGAGGATGAAAAATTCTTAAGCTGTTTATAATCATGTAAGTGCCCCCGCGGGAACCGAACCTGAGACTCTCTGGTCCACAGGCCGATGCTCCAACCACTGAGCCAAACCGGCCAGCTTTATATTTTTTAAAGTATGTGATCAGATGTACCCATGAAACCTAAATGTGGGCTTTTAAGTCAACGTTACCTGGGTTTGAGTCCCCACTCTGCTAGTTCTATGACTCTAGGCAAGTTACTTGTCTCCCTTGAACCTCAGTATTCTTACTTTTAAAATGGACATCATAATGACATCTTCTCAAACAACCATAGGCTTGTTAGAAGAATTAAATGAGTCGATGCACATAAAGTTCACAGAGTGGTGGCTGGCCAGAGTTTGTGTCCAATACATAATAGTTGGCAGCATTATATTCCCATTTTAGACCCTGCTGTGCCCTCAGCCACACAGGATCTGTGTAGCCCTTTGCCTATTAAGAAGCAACTGCAATAGGGATAACTCTACCCTTCAACAGCTCACATCTCCAATGAAGAGTTCAATGCTGAAACATGATTGTTCTTGGAAAGAGGAGCTCTTTGAAGCATGCAAACCCACAGATGCAGCAACCTCTTGCCTGGGGCCCAGGAGACTTCATTTACCATTTCAGTTGTCTTGGTCCTTATTTTGAAACTCACTACCAGGTTTCCATTAAGCTGAATTGAAACTAAATACCTCACCAGCTTGCAGTTTCCTGCTTCTAAAAGGGTAAAGTTCTTAGTCCCAAAGGAGCAGTAATTCACCAACAAATATTCCTCTAACTACACAGACTGCATTTCAAATTTCTGAGCCTAGTGCAGTGTCTAAAGAACACAGAAGGCACTCAATAAGTGTAGTTGAAAGAGATTACTAAATTTTGAAGCACTTGATAAAGGGTAACAGGCACTATCATATACTATTTTGGGAGTGGCACCTGACGAAAACTTTTCACAGGGTTATTTGAATATCTACCCAGCTTTTAAATGCAGATACCCCTCAACTCAGTAATTCCACCTTCTTGAATTTTCCTCTAGAAATATTCACACATGCATAAGATGTATGTTCATAATTGCTCACTGCAACATTATTTGTATTATTTTTAAAATGTAAAAACCCAGCTTTTATCAATAGAAGTCTAGTTAAATAAATTATGGTATAGAATGGGATAGTATACATATTTTTAAATATTTTTTATCCTCACCCAAGGATATGTTATTATTGATTGATTTTAGAGAGAGAGGAAGGGAGAGAGAGAGAAAGGAGGGAGGAAGAGAGAGAAACATTGATGTGAGACAGAAACATCTATTGGTTGCCTCCCATACACTCCCTGATCAGGGATCAAACCTGCAACCTAGCTATGTGCCCTGACCAGGAATGGAACCCACAACATTTTTGGTGTACAGGACCAAGCTCCAACCAACTGAGCCACCTGGCCAGTGCTATTATACATATTTTTTTTAAAGAATGATATAAACTTTTATGTATTGTTATGGAAAGCTCTCCAAAATGTATTGTTAATTTTTTTTTTTAATCCTCACCAGAGGATATTTTTCCATGACCTTCTAGACAGAGTGGCAGGGAGAGAGGGAGAAAAAACATCAATGCGAGAGACACACACACCGATTTGGTTGCCTCCCGCATGACCCCCACCAGGGTGAGGGATCAAACCCGCAACCTCGGTACATGTCCTTGACCAGAAATCAAACTCGAGACCCCTCGGTCCACAGGCTGATGCTCCAATTGCTGAGCCAAACTGGCCAGGGCTATTGTTAATTTTTTTTTTAAGTGACAGGAATTGATGACCCATCTGCTTACTTTAAGAATATGTGTGTGGCCCTGGCCGGTTTTGCTCAATGGTTAGAACTTTGGCCCATGGACCAGAGAGTCCGGGTTCGGTTCCTGCTAGGGGCATGTACCTTGGTTGCGGTTTGTACCCGGTTCCGGTTGGGGTTGTGTGGGTGGCAACCAGTCGTTGTGTCTCTCTCACGTCGATGTTTCTCTCTCTCTTCCCCTCTCTTTCCCTCCCGCTCTATCTGAAGATAAATGCAAAACAAAATGTCCTCGGATGAGAATAAAAAAAAAAAATGAATATGTGTGTATGCCTGTTGAAATGGCTATCATCAATAAATCAACAAACAAGTATTGGCGAGGATGTGAAGAACAAGGAACACTTGTGCACTGTTGGTGGGAATGCAGATTGGTACAGCTTCTGTGGAAAGCAGTACAAAGTTACCTCAAAAAATTTAAAATGGAACTGCCTTACGACCCAGCAATTCCACTTCTGGGAATATATCTGAAGAAACCAAAAACACTGATTCAAAATAATATATGCACCTCTATGTTCACTGCAGCATTATTTACAATAGCCAAGATTTGGAAGCAGCCCAAGTGCCCATCAATAGATGAGTGGATAAAAAAGCTGTGGTATATCTACATAATGGAATACTACTCAGCTGTAAAAAAAAAAAAAAAAAAAAGGAAATCTTACCATTTGCAACAGCATGGATGGACCTGGAAAGTATTATGCTAAGTGAAATAAGCCAGTCAGAGAAATATAAGTACCATATGATTTAACTTATATGTGGAATCTAATGAACAAAATATACTAACAAGCAAAATAGAAACAGACCCATAGATATAGAGAACCAAATGACAGCTGTCAGATGGGAGGAGGAGTTGGGTGGCTGGGTGAAAAAGGTGAAGGGATTAAGCAAAGAAAAAAAAATTACTCATAGACAAAGACAACAGTATGGTGATTACCAGAGGGAAATGGAGAATGGGGGAAGGTAGAAGAGGGTAAAGGGGAGATAAGTGGTGATGAGGGAGACTTGACTTGGGGTGGTAAACACACAATACAGTATATAAAAGGTGTATTATAGTTCTGTACACCTGAAACCTGTATAATTTTATTAATCAATATCACCCCAATAAATTCAATAAAGTTTTTTTTAATGCCCAAATGTAAATTGACTCTAAAACCAGTCCATGTAAAAACCAAAATGTGTGTTCCTTATTGGCAGGCAGTTCTCCCAGTGGTAATTCTGGGACCTGGGCTTTTTCTCTCTGACTCTATCTTAATCCCTCACTTTGAAAGCTGCTATCCTGACCTTCATCAAGCTGAAAGAAGGAGACAGAGCATGGATGACTGCTTGTTGGAGGTTTTTATGAGCCAGGCCTGGAAGTTGCAGACGTCATTTCTTCTAACATTCCACTAGGAAGAACTCACCCATAGAACCACATCTTAGTGAAGCAGAGCCTGGGAAATGTAGTGACTATTGAGTGAACTCAGCCACAAATTGTTTTGATGGTCCAAAATGGGAAGACATCAGATGAGTGTAAAGTAATTCTTGGACAAATACATATATATCCAGCAATGCAGAAGTTATTAATACTTATTTCTACTATTAACTATATATCTTTGTTGATTTTAATAAAGATATTTCTGCTGACTCAGAGAAAAAAAGAAAAGTGTGTTGTCCATGTCCCAAGAAGCCCTTATTGAAAAGGGGCCTATAAATCTGAGGGTGTCACAGCAGGGGGGGGTGACAATAAAAATACCTTGCATTTATTTATTTATTTATTTATTTATTTATTTATTTATTTATTATCCTCAGCCCGAGGACCTAACCAGGGCTGGGGACAAACTGCAACTGAGATATGTGCCCTTAGCAGGAACTGAACCCGGGTCTCTCTGGACCGCAGGCCGACGCTCTAACCGCTGAGCCAAACCGGCCAGGGCTACCTTGCATTTATATAGCATCTTTCAGTTTACTAAACATTTGCAAGTATATCATCTTATTTGACTCTTATACTAATATTTTGTGGATTGATGTTAAATTTTGTCAAATTTTTTTCCTGAATCTATTCAGATATCATATGATTTTTCTCCTCTTTTCTGTTAATATGAAGAAGTACCTTGTTTGCCCTGGCCGGTTTGGCTCAGCGGTTAGAGTGTCGGCCTGCGGTCCTGAGAGACCCGAGTTCGGTTCCCGCTAAGGGCGCGTACCTCGGTTGCAGTTTGTCCCCGGCCCTGGTCGGTTGTGCGGGTGGCAGCCACTCGATGTGTCCCTTTCACATCGATGTTTCTCTCTCTCTCTGTTCCTCTCTCTCCCTCCCACTCTACCTGAACAAAAAATGGAAAAATGTCCTCGGGTGAGGATAAAAATAAATAAATAAAAAAAAAAAAAAAAGAAGTACCTTGTTTGATTTTGTTTTTTTAATCCTCAACCGAGAACATTTTCGCATTTATCTTCAGATAGAGCAGAAGGGAGAGAGGGAGGAAGGGAGAGAGGGAGGAAGAGAGAGAGAGAAACGACGACGTGAGAGAGACACATTGACTGGGTTGCCACCCACACAACCCCAACCAGGGCCGGGGACAAACTGCAACCGAGGTACGTGCCCTTAGTGGGAACCAAACCTGAGTCTCTCTGGTCCACAGGCCGACGCTCTAACTGCTGAGCCAAACCGGTGAGGGCTTGATTGATTTTTTTAATGTTGAACTAACTTTGAGTTATTCGAATAAACCCCACTTGGACTGATATATTATTCTTTTTATATATTGCTGGAAAAGATTTGCTAAATTTTGTCGGACGTTTTGCATCTCTGTTCATGAGGAATATTAGCCTATCATTTTCTTTTATTATAGAGTAATAGCTTTGATTTTGACATCATCAAATGAGTTGGGTCTTGTTTAGTTCTCTTCCACTTTCTGCAAGACGTGTAAGATTGGTGCTATTTATTTCTTACATATTTGATATAATAAAACCATTTGGGCCTGAAGTTTCTTTGTGGGAAGGTTTTAAATTATGTATTCAACTTCTTTGTTTATTTATTCATTCATTTATTTATTTTTAAAATATGTTTTTATTGATTTTTTTTTTTTTTTAGAGAGAGGGGAAGGGAGCGATAGAAACATCAATGAGAGAGAGAAACATTGATCGGCTGCCTCCTGCATGCCCCCTACTAGGGATCAAGCCCAAAACCCAGGCATGTGCCTTGACCAGGAATTGAACCAGGACCTCTCAGTCCACGGGACAATGCTCAATCCACTGAGCCACCCTGGCCAGGCTGTTTATTTCTTTTTGATTTTTATCTTTGTTAATTCTCACACGAGGATATTTTTTCCATTGATTTTTATTTATTTATTATTATTTTAAAATTTTTTTAAAATACCTTTTCTTTATTGATTTGAGAGAGGAAAGGACAGGAAGAGAGAGATATAAACATCGATGAGAGAGAGCTCCCCACAATTTGTGATATATATTCATTACTATTTAATTAAAAATGTTTTCTAGTTTCCCTTGTGCTTTTTTTGTTTGTTAATCCTCATCCGAGGATATTTTTTTTCACTGCTTTTTGAGAATGGAGGGGTGTGAGGAGGGGGAGAGAGAGAGAGAGAGAGAAATAAATTGGTTGCTGCCCACACATGCCCCGACCAGGGACGGGGATGGAACCTGCAACCCAGATAAATGCACTTGACCAGGAATCAAATTTGCAACACTTCGGTGCGCGGGCAACGCTCTAACCATTGAGTCATACAGGCCAGGGCTCCCTTTTTTTTTCTTAAAGTGTTTTTTTTTCTTTATTGATTTTAGAGAGAGAGGATGGGAGAGGGAGAGAGAGAGAGAACATCTATTGGCTGCCTCCTGCATGCCCCCCACTGGGGATTTGGCCCACAACCTGGGCATGTGCCCTGACCCGAAACCGAACTGGCGACCTCTTGGTGCATTGGTTGACACTCAATCCCTGAGCCACACCGGCCGGGCCCTTGTGCTTTTTTTTTGACAAGTATTATTTAGAATTATGTTCTTTAATTTCCAAATATTTGGGGACTTAAAACATATTGCTATTTACTTTTATTTTTATTCTATTTTGGTCAAACTATTTCTAGCATGCCATTCTTTCTTTTGTGGAAGGATCTTTGAATTAAGTTAAAATCTGTTAGATTTTAATCTTTTCAAATATATTGAGATTTATTTTATGTCCTAGTGTATGGTCTGTTTTTATGAACATTCTGTAGTTCTTGGGTGTAATTTTCATTCTACATTTTTTGGCTGTAGTGTTCTATAAATGTTAAGTAGGTCAAGCTGATTAACAGATCTTCTGTATCTTTCAATTACTGATAAAGGAGTGTTAAAATCCCCAACCATCATTGTGTATTTTTATATTTCTCCCTTTAGCTCTGTTAGTTTTTGATTCAGATATCTTGAAGTTTTATTAAGCACATACACATTTGTGATTACTTGTCTCCTCTTGAATTGACCCTTTATCATTATAAATATCCTTATTTTTCTTTGGGAATACTTCTTGTCTGGAAGCCTTCCTAGCTTTCTTATGCTTGCCATTGGTATATTTTTCCCACTCTTTTATTTTCAACCTTTCTATGTCTTTACATTTAAACTCTACTTCTTATAGGCAGCATATAATTGAGTCTTATTTTCTTCTTTCCTCGCCTGATAAACTCTGCCTTTTAATTGAAAGTATTGGTTTTTACCATGTTTTTCTTTTTCTGTTTTTCTATCTGTTTTTGTTCCTCTGTTGATCTTTGTCTTCTTTTGTGTTAATTGAGGTGGGTTTTTTTTGTTTTGTTTTGTTTTTTAGTGTTTTATTTTATTTTCTCTATTGGCTTTTTAGCTGTGCCTTTTAGTGGTTGCTCTAAGGTTTGCAATATGCATCCTAAACTTACCATAGTCTACTAAGAATAAATAAATATTATACCACTGCCTATTTCACAATGTAATAACCTTATAATATCTTTCTTTTTAAAAAAATCCTCACCCTAGGATATTTTTCCATTAATTTTTAGATAGAGTGGAAGGGAGGGAGGGGAAGAGAGAGAGAGAGAGAAACATCAATGTGAGAGAGACACAACAATTTGTTACCTCCCACATAACCCTAACCGGGGCCAGGGATCAAACCTGCAACCCAGGTACCTGCCCTTGACTGAAAATTGAACCCATGACTCTTTGGTCTGCAGGCTGATGCTCTAACAGCTGAGCCAAACTAGCCAGGGCTAAGATTGGGTTTTTGTTGTTGTTTGTTTTATTAATTAATTTATTTTTGTTACAGGTGTTTCTCCTTTTTCCCCCATTGACACCCTCCTCCAGATCTGCCCGCCCCCCCCCCCCAGCATTATTGTCTATGTCCATTGGTTATGCATATAAATTCTTTGGTTTATCTCTTCCTACCCCCTGGCCCCCTCTTCTGAGGTTTGTCGGTCTGAACCCCACTTCTATGACTCTGGGTCTATTTTGTTCATCAGTTTATTTTGTTCATTATATTCCACAAATAAGTGAGATTATGTGATATTTGTATTTCTCTGATTGGCTCATTTTGCTTAGCATAATACTCTCCAGGTCCCTCCATGTAGTCTCAAAAGATAAAATATCTTTTTTTATTATAGCTGCATAGTATTCCATTTTGTTTATGTACCACAATTTTTTTATCCATTCATCTATTGATGGACACTTGGACCGTTTCCAGATCTTAGCAATTGTAAACTTGGTGCTATGAACATAGGGGTACATATATTCTTTCTGATTGGTGTTTCAGGCTTCTTAGAATATATTCCTAGAAGTGGAATCACTGGGTAAAATGGCAGTTCAATTTTTAATTTTTTGAGGAAACACCATATTGTTTTCCATAGTGGCTGCACCAATCTGCATTCCCACCAGCGGTGTACTAGAGTCCCTTTTCTCCACACCCTCGCCAGCACTTATTGTTTGATGATTTGTTGATGGCAGCCGTTCTGGTAGTTGTGAGGTGATACCTCATAGTTGTCTTAATTTGCATCTCTCTGATGATTAGTGATGTTGAGCATTTTTTCATATGTCTCTTGGCCATCTGTATGTCCTGTTTGGAGAGATGTCTGTCCTCTGCCCATCTTAATTGGGTTAATCTTGTTTTGTAAATTGATTTTTACAGAGAGAGAGAGAGAGAGAGAGAGAGAGAGAGAGAGAGAGAGAGAGAGATGTAAGGATGATATATCAATTGGCTACCTCCTGCATATTCCCTAACGGGGATCAAGCCCATAACCCAGGCAAGTGCCTGACCAGAAATCGAACTGGTAACCTTTCTGTGCACAGAACAATGCCCAGTCAACTAAGCCACACCAACCAGGCACCTTACAACATCTTAATTACATTTACCACCACCACCTCACCCTTTGCCCTATTGTTGTCATGTATTTTATTTCTAGGTACAGTATAAGTCCCACCTTACAATGGTATTATTTTTGCTTTAAGCAGTCATATGTCTTTTAAGAAAACTAACAGAAGGAAAAAAGCTAGTCTTTTATCTTTAGCCACATATTTACCATTTCCAGTATTTTTTGGTTCTTCCTATAGATAGAGCTTCCATCAAGTATTATTTACCTTCAGCTTAAAGAACTTCCTTTAGTAATTCTTATAGTAAATGTCTACTGAGGACAAATTCTCTCAGTTTTAGTTCACCTGAAAATATATTTATTTTGCCCTCTTTTTTAGTGGTATTTTTTCAACTGATCTTTATTATTGAATGTATTACAGATGTCCTCCTTTTTCCTCATTGATCCCCTCCTCCCCAATCCCAACCCCTCCTGCCTTACCCACACTATTGTCTGTGTCCATTGATTATGCATATATGCACAGAATTTCTTTGGTTTATCTCATCCCATCCTCCCTTCCCCCCTTCTGTTTGAGGTTCATCAGTCTAACAACCAATTTGTACTTCTTAATTCCTTCATCTTTTTCACCCATCCCCCCAGTGCCCTCCCATATGGCAAGCAACAAAAAGTTCTCTATATCTGAGTCTGTTTCTGTTCTGCTTGCTCATTTTGTTTAGATACAATTGTTGATAGATATGTATTAGTTACCATTTTATCGTTCATATTTTTGTTCTTTGTATTCTTCAAGAAGACCCTTCAACATTTCATATAATACTGGTTTGGTGGTAATGAACTCCTTTAGTTTTTTCTTGTCTGGGAAACTCTTGATATGTCCATCGATTCTAAATGATAGCTTTGCAGGATAGAGTAATCTTGGTTGTAGGTTGTTGCTTTTCATCACCTTGAATATATCTTGCCACTCCTTTCTGGCCTGCAAAGTTTCTTTTGAGAAATCAGCTGACAGTCTATGGGAGCTTGTAGGTAATGACCTGCTTTTCTGTTGCTGCTTTTAAGATTATTTCTTTGTCTTTAACCTTTTACATTTTGATGATGATGTGTCTTGGTGTGGGCCTCTTCAGGTTCATCTTGTTTGGGACTCTCTGTGCTTCCTGGACTTGTATGTCTGTTTCCTTCACCAAGTTAGGGAAGTGTTCTGTCATTATTTTTTTCAAATAGGTTTTCAATTTCTTGCTCTCTCTCTTCTCCTTCTGTTACCCCCATGATGTGAATGTTGACATCCCTGAAGTTGCCCCAGAGGCTCCTTACACTATCCTCATTTTTTTGGATTCTTTTTGCTATTCTGATTGGGTGTTTTTTGCTTCCTTATATTCCAAACCAATGGTTTGCTTCTTGGCTTTACCTACTCTACTATTGATTCCCTGTAAATTATTCTTTATTTCAGTTAGTGCATCCTTCATTTCTGATTGGTCCTTTTTTATGTTGTTGATGTTCTCACTAAGTTCTTTGGAGTTCTCCTTAAGTTCCTTGAAGTTCTAAGTTCCTTGAGCATCCTTATAACCAATGTTTTGAACTCTGCATCTGATGACTGCTTATCTCTATTTTGCTTAGTTCTTTTCCTGGAATTTTGTTCTTGTCTTTCATTTGGGACATGTTTCTTTGTCTCCTCATTTTGGCTGCTTTCCTGTTTTTGTTTTCATGTATTAGGTAGAGTTGCTATGTCTCCTAGGCTTTGTAGGGTGACCTATTACTGTAGTTGTCCTGTAGGATCCAGTGGCACAGCCTCCCTGATCACCCCAGCTGAGCCCTCAAGGTGTACCCCTAGTGTGGACTGTACAACCTTCTGTTGTAATTGAGTCTTGATTGCTGTTGGCACAGGAATGGGAGGGATTTACTCAGGCTGATCAGCTGCAAGGACTGGCTGTGCACACTGACCACTGGCCTCTGACTATTGGAGAATCAGCTATGTAGGGGCCCACCACAGAGAACAAGACTTACTTCAGCAAAGCTCTGGTACCCACTGAGTCCACTCATTGAATGTGTCACTTGTGGAGGTGGTTGGGTGGTGGTGCTTCGACGTGGTCTAAAGCGGTCCACTGGATGTGCTGGCTCTGGGGCAAGGTTAGCCATGCCTGTGTTCTATGCGGGACCACCCGGCATAAACGACAAAGTGATCTGCTGATGGCTGCTTCTTGTGCTGGGCTTGGAGGTACCCAGGAAAAGCCAAGTTGTAAACCAAGGCTGGCTGCTTCTAGTGCCAGGTTTGGGCCACTTAACGAGAAGTATGGGGCTCACTGAGACCGGATGCTGCTTGTTTGAGAGATTTTAGGAAAATCTGAAGCAGGATCCAAGACAGGCCAATCCTATGGTAAAACCATTGGAAACAGCTTGGGTGGGCCCAAAAGTTGGGTGGGGCAGAGCCTCAGGGAATCACCAGGGCAGGGCAAACAGTGTGAGCCAGGTTGCTAGAGGCCCAGATATGGCGGCCATCTGCCACCCTGGGGAAGGGCTCACCAAAGGAACAAAGGCCTCCACCAGCACGTCTGTCGGAGAGAAAGCTGCCCTTCTAGTCTTTGTCCCGAAACCAAACAGCTCAGTTCTTCCCCTTATGTCTCTGGTGCCTTTCAAGCTGCCTCCCCTCCATGCTGGAGCTCAGAGGGAGCGAGTTCAAGTAAGTCTGTGCATAGGCCCTTTATGAGGAACTGTCTGGAGCTCCAGTAGCCTCGGCCTCCCTCAGCCTCAGTTCCCACTGGTTTTTACAGCCAGAAGTTATGGAGACTTCTCTTCCTGGCACTGGAACCCTGAGCTGGGTGCCTAGTGTGGGATGGGGACCCCTCACTCCTCAGGTAGGACCTTCACAGCCAAGGTAGAATCCTGATTTTTATCTGCCACACATGGGTGTGGGATCAGTTTGTCCGCGCCTCCACCCCTCCTACCAGTCTCGCTGTGGCTTCTTCTTTAATTTCATAGTTGTAGGACTTCCATTCAGCTCAATTTTAGGTGGTTCTGAATGATGGTTCTTCTGTAGTTTAGTTGTATGATATGGTTGTGGGAGGAGACTAGTAGTGTGTTTACCTATGTCACCGTCTTGACCGGAAATGTTCAGTGGTATTTTTGCTGGACATAAAATTATGGGTTGACAGTAATTTTCTTTCAGTGCTTTAAATATGTCATTCCATTGTCTTCTGACCTCCTTTGTTTACAGTGAGAAGTCAGCTATAATCAAATCATTATTCCCCTGTATGCAATGTGCCATTTTCTCTGGCTATTTTCAAAATTTTATTTTTATCTTTCATTTTTAGTATTTTGACTACGAGAGACCTCGGTGTGGTTTTCTATGTATGTCTCCTTCTTGGGCTTACTGAGCTTCTGATAATACTATATGTTTTCCATCAAATTTAGGATATTTTTGATATTATGTCTTCAAATATTTCTGTGCCTCTTCTCTCTTTCCTTCTGGGATTCCAACTATATACATGTCCCCAATACAATATATGACATATTCCCACAGGTCATTAAAGTATTTTTGTTTTTGTTTTTGTCTTGTTTCTCTGTTTTTCAGATTGGACCATTTCAATGGATCCACCTTCACATTTTTTGTTTCTGATATATATTTTTTCATTGTTTCAATTTTTCTGCTTAGATTCCCCATCCATTAACTGAATATTTTCTTTAAGTCAATAAATAGATCTATAACAGCTGCTTTTAAGTCACTGCCTGCTAATTCTAATATCTAGGTTATCTCATTGGTATCATCATACTCTCCTTTAGATCTATCTCCCTGAACCATAATTAAGAAATTGTCTGAGGCAAAAAGTAAGGATAAATACATAACTCACGTTGGGTGTTTTCCTTCCTTCAGAAATCACTGTTGGGAAGGAATGCCTAAAAGAGTTGCCTCATACATTGTGTCCAGGATTAGAGTTGTTTACAGTGAGAGGGCAAGTTCAGTATGAATTGCTCCAGCATTGCCAGAATATAAATCCCACATGTCAAGGTCTTTAAAAGCTATATATAAAGTGTGCTGCATTTTAAAATCATTGCAGAAATGTGCCATTTAAAAAACAACAACAAAAAAGCCCTAAAGTAAAGACTTGTGTAATGGACAGAACCTTTTGTAATGTAAATATCAGCCCTGAATGAAGACATTGGGCTGTAAAAAATCTGAGGCCCTTCATGCACAACGTATGAGAAACAGATTTGTCAGAAACAATGTAGAGCCCTGGCTGGTTTGGCTCAGCGGTTGGAGCATTGGCCTGCAGTCCTGAGAGACCTGGGTTCGGTTCCCGCTAAGGGCATGTACCTCGGCTGCAGTTTGTCCCCGGCCCTGGTTGGGTCATGTGGATGGCAACCACTCGACATGTCCCTTTCACGTTGATGTTTCTCTCTCTCTCTCTCCCTCCCACTCCATCTGAACAAAAAATGGAAAAAATGTCCTCGGGTGTGGATAAAAAAAAGAAACAATGTAAAAGTTACTTTGGAGTAAAGCAGGTTATACCTTGTACTGGAGAAGCCAAGGAACTATCATACTTCCTTCTAAGGGAAACTGCCCTGTTCACAGCTTTGGCTGCTAAAAGAGCCATAGGATCTTGTTCCTCCTGGATACAACCTAGCATAAATGGATGAGCTGGAATCAATCAGATTCCTTCCCCAAAAGTATAAACTGGGACTACAGAGAGAACTAGTGGTTAGATGGAGATATTGATGGAGATGCTTGTGAGATAGAAAGAGGCCAGAGTGCCCTGGCTGGTTTGGCTCAGCGGTTAGAGGGTCAGCCTGCGGTCCCGAGAGACCCGGGTTCGGTTCCCGCTAAGGGCATGTACCTCGGTTGCAGTTTGTCCCTGGCTCTGGTTGGGTCGTGCGGGTGGCAGCCACTCGATGTGTCCCTTTCACATCGATGTCTCTCTCTCTCTCTCTCCCTCCCACTCTATCTGAATAAAAAATGGAAAAATGGCCCTGGCCGGTTTGGTTCAGCGGTTAGAGCGTCGGCCTGCGGTCCGGAGAGACCCGGGTTCGGTTCCCGCTAAGGGCACGTACCTCGGTTGCAGTTTGTCCCCGGCCCTGGTTGGTCGTGCAGGTGGCAGCCACTCGATGTGTCCCTTCACGTGGATGTTTCTCTCTCTCTCTCCTTCCTCTCTCTCCGTCCCACTCTATCTGTACAAAAAAAAAATGGATAAATATCCTTGGGTGAGGATAAAAAAAAAAAAAAAAATGGAAAAATGTCCTCGGGTGAGGATAAAAAAAAAAAGAAAGAGGCCAGAGTGGCCATGATGAGCTGCTCAAGTGTGTTTCACAGAAACCATGGAAAACTTGGCTGGTTGGGAAATGAAAATAAGGAATGAAACATTCTTGCTAAGAGAAGTAGAGAAAGTAATTACTACTTAATGGGTTTTAGAACCAATAGTTTTCCAGTTATAATTCTAGGCTATTTATGTATTTATAATGCGACCGAAAACCCCCGACATATACACCTTCCCCCTTCATACACCTCCCTCCTTTATTTGAGGTAACTTGAGTGAGCCTCTGTTCTTTGCAACTTAAAGAGCTTAATTAATATACATGTGCCTTAGAGTTTTCCAAGCCCATAAATGGAAGGAGAAGTAGGAAAGCCTTGAGCATTCTAAGCAAAGGGAACATAATCATCAACAAAGATATAGAGGCTTGGAACCACGTGTCTGTCTAGGGATCAGCATTTTTTTTACCCATTTATATTCCAATTTGTCCCAAAGCAACATTTAAGGCTGAATATGTCACACATGAAAAATAAGTAAATGAGAAAATGGATGTAAGGTAAAAATAAAAGTAGAAAAATAAGCCTAGCATTGGTGTAGGGTCCCCACATAACTAACAGAATTAGGCTGCTTTGCATAGAATGAAGGAAGCCTAAACTACTTCTTCTGCAAGCCTAGAACAAGTTAGTTTTCAGAATACTGCAATATGTACCTTTTCATTATTTATTTATTTACTCATCAATGAATTCATTCAGTCATTATTTATTTACCCAATATTTATTAAGCATTTACTATGTGTCAGATTCTAGGATGATAGCTTAAAAAGAACCAAGGTTGAGTTGGTCCTACTTCAAGGGTTCTCAGCCTAGGAGGTAAGATAAATGGAATACATAAACTCACGAAACAAACCAGAATCCAGTGACTCCATTAGTAGGACAAAGTGTTGTGAGACACAAAGCAGTGAAATCGAAGTTTGATCAGTAACTGTGTCTTTTGCTTGCTTCTTCCATATAACTCTGTCTCAGCAATTGGGAAGACTAAATACTCCCTACAAATTTCTAACTGACAGAAAACAATTTCATGTGGCTTGCTCACAGCTGGGAGCCAGAGAATCAAAATTACTCTTCAGCACCAGTTTGCAGGCTGCAAATCCCGGAGATGAGCACAAGAGCTCTCTGCCTTTATTATTTGAGTACCTGGCATGTACTGAGTACTAACAATATACTAGGCTCTCCACAGCAAACAGGGGAGGAGACCAAGTTCAGCCTCCAGTGCTCACAGCTGTTTTGTAATCTGATAATTGTGTATGGCAAACCTCAGACTATAAATCTGAAAATAGCATGACTGTAATTATAACAAAATGCAACAGCCATTGGCAAAATTTGTTTTCTAGTTATCACTTCCATAAGGAATTCCGTAACACTACTAGGCAAAGAGAAGAGAAAACTCTCTCAACTTTGTGCCACTAACCCTCTGAATTATCATCTTTCTCTTTTCTCCTCTCCTGTTACAAAGTGTTCCATCTTCTCTCCATAACTCATCCACTCCCACTTCCTCAGAGATTGGCTGTACCCATTATTTTATGTGTCTCCTTCATCTTCAACTTCTGTCTATGCCAGGGTCCCTCCCCTCAGCATTTAACATATTCAAATTTCACTTTCATCTCTTAAAAAATCCTATCTACATGGTCTTTACTGCCTTCGTAGCTCAATTCAGTCTTCCTTTTACCTCTGAAATTGTTCTTTCCAAGATCCCCAATGACTTACTAATTATTCGATGTCTAGTTCTTAGCTTCATCGACCTCTCAGCAGCATGCAACATGACTGACCACATACTTTGTAAACTCATTGTAAACATGTTCTTCCTTAGGCTTCTGGGACATTATTCTTCTTTGTTGTCTTCTAACTTCTATGCTCACTCCTTACCCTACATTTTGGACTCCTTCCTCTTTCCAAACCTTCAATCGTGGCATTCCTCCTAGAAATGTTTCCTGATTCCCCCAGAATCAGTGTTAAGACCTCCTACCACATGCTCCCATAGAATCCTATGCTACTTCCCCAACCACAGACAATTATTCATTCAATAAGCATTCATTGAGAGTTTCTGATGTGATGGTCACTGTGTTAGGAACTGAGAATACAGATGTAAGCAAAAACATTCACAGGCCCTGTTAACAAGGATTTCAAGTCCAATCAGAGAGACTTACAATAGTTACACAGACAAGTGAATAATTACGCACTGTGATGCATGCTATAGAAGAAAGGATCGAGAGTAATGAGACTATGTAATAGAGGAATCTTAACCCTATCTTAATTAATACTGCAGGAGGCATTGGAGCAGGTTGTAGGGATTGATGTTTGGGCTGAAATATTAGGAGTGCATGTGTGAGGGAAGGTGTGAAGAATGTTCCAGAAAGAGGGGACAGCACATAGAACTGAAGTACAGCAATAATAGGGGAAAAGTGGTACAAGTTAAGGCTTAGAGACCCAAGTAGACCTCAGCTCATATAGGCACTTGAAGGGTTATCTTAAGAGCAATGGGAAGATAATGAAGGGTTCTGAGTGGGGGATGATATAATCAGGTTGACAGTTTGAAAAGATCATTTGATGCAGTGTAGAGAATAGATTGTAAGGGGCATGAGTTGGTGAGGGGAATACAGGTTACAAGGCTTTTATAGCACTCTGGGTGAGAAATGATTGTAGGATGGGCTATGGGGGTGGCAGTGAATATGAAAAAAATGAAATAATTCTAGAAATATTTAGGAGGTCTAGGGGAAAATAATTATATTTAGGACTTGAGGAAAGAAAGAGGTATAAGGATGAAACTAAAGAGAAGGGTCACAAGAACAAGAATATCTTACTTTGGACATATAGAAACATATCAACTTCCCTTAGACTCTGCTCAACCTCTCCTGTCCTCTCTTCTGTGGATCCCAGGTCTAGTCACCAGACTCAAAATCTCTGAATTATCTAAAACTCTGTTTAAGCCTTGTTCCCAATCTTGCCCACTCACCCCTACCCTAGTCTCCCTTCATCAAGATCAGTAGTATTACAAGTATTTTTTCAGAGGGGCTTCTGGAGAGACCACAAAATGATCCAAAAATGCAAGTCTTTTCATTGGCTCTTACAGGCAAGTGATGCAAAATTCTAGACTTTCATATTTTTTATGGTAACCAACTGAGTTATAAAGGAGTACTAAAATTTGTTAGTTATAAACTAAAATTAGCTTTTAACTGAAGTTCACAGAAGACTCTAATTCAGTTCTCTACTAAGAAGTCTGGCTGCCAGGCAATATTTGGCAATGTTGCAAAGCTCCTCCTGTACATATACATATGCAGCCGGTTAGAATTCTCACAATTTTCAGGAAGGACACTTTGTTATTGGGGCATTACTAGTGATGTTTTGAGCTGGTCATGGTTTATGGTGCCTGACATTCATGCATTTTAATGACACATTATGATTCATGGAGCTTCATCATGATCAATTTAATATGCCATGGATTATTTGATTAACCCTCTGGGATAGAGGGATGCATCTCTCTGAACTTATTTTCTGCCACTTCCCTCTTTCCCCTTCCTTGCTGATCTAGAACATGTGTAGCAAGCTCCTATCTCAGGTACTTTGAACTTGCTATGCCCTTTGTCTGGAATGCTTCCTCCCTAGATATTGCATTGCTAAATCTTTCATTTCCTTCAGTTTTTTTCACAAATGTCACCTGTGTGAGGCCTTCCCTGATCACTATATTTAAATCATAATCTTCTGATTTCCTGAACTTCCTACTCTATTTCTCTACTTTATTTTTCTTCTTGACACATACCACACCATCTGTAAACTATATATTTTATTTATTTGTTTATTGAAAATTTACCTCCCACTAAAAGTTAAGCTCCATGAGAGCAGAGGTTTTTTATTCTTTTGTTTGTTGCTCTATCACTAAAACCTAGAACTGTACTGGGCACATAGTAGGTACTCAACAAATTATTGTTAAATGAGAATGGCTATTTATCATAAGAACTTTTTTATTTCTTAATCTCCAATACTCAGCTTTTAAGGCATGGGTATATGTGGTTCAAATGTGAATTATTCATAGCCCTATTGCCAAAGCAGATATTAACGTGAACCTGGAAAAACATGCTTCTACTGTGACATTTCCTTGTTATCCCTCCTTTCTTGTCTCCCCATCCCAGGTTCATCCCTTCCTACCCTTCAAACACACTCAGAGCAAAATTTCCAAAGAACAGCTTGAGGCATTCAGAATTCATATTCAACTCATTTTCAGAAGTTACTATATTCCAGGCATTGTGTTAGGTACAAGGGAACTGAATCAACAATGAACAAAACAGGAAAAAATAAAATAAAATAATCGAAAACAAAACAAACAGCCTTGGCCAGTTTTCTCAGTGGTTAGAGCACTGGCTCACGGGCCGAAGGGTCATGGGTTTGATTTCCAGTCAAGGGCACGTACCTGGGTTGCAGGTTCGATCCCAGCCCTGGTCAGGATTGTGCAGGAGGCAGCCGATCGATGTGTCTTTCTCACATTGATGTTTCTCTCTCTCTCTCCCTCCCTCCCTCCCTTCTACTCTATCTAAAAAAAAAAATGAATGGAAAAATATCCTCAGGTGAGAATTACCAAAAACAAAAACCAAACAAACAGAAAAAGCAAGACAAAACAAACAAACCAAAAAAACAATGAATAAGGCAGACATGATTCTTGCCATCAGAGAGATTATATTCTAGTGGGGATATTATCCAATCCTGCCTCCTGAAAGGGTACTTAATCAGTTGTAGGAGAATATAGTGGCAAACCTGAGACCTGATATATGAAGAGGAGATGAAGGAGAGATTTGGGGCAGGGTGGCATAGAGCAGGTGGGAACAGACACAAAAGATTGTACCAGGCAGGTAGGCAGAGGAAACAACATTTTCAAAGGCCTAGAGGAGAAAGAGAATGTGACTGTCACTTTCCAGGAAGTCAGGACAGTTCAGTTGCTTTGGTTGTGCAGTTTTCACAGAGCAATGATGAGATCTGAAGTAGGGTGGGTAGCAGAGGCTAAAGCTTGCAAGGCCTTGCAGGCCATACAAAGCAAGCTGGACTTTTGGGACTTTATTCTAAAAGCAAGAGGAAGTCACTGAAAGGTCTGATCAATGGAGCAACATGAACAGTACAATTTAAACTCTTCTCTGTCCCCTAACAAACCAACCCTGATCTTCCCTTCTCCACTGTAGGCATCCAAGCCATAGCTGTCTCACATCCACCCTGAAGCTTTTCTGCTGCTCCAACCTGCATGTCTCCCTCCTCAGCTCCAGGAATCCCATTCTCTCTTGTATTTGTATGCCTGGGTTCTGCCCCCCCCACCCCCACCCCATTGGACTGATTGCACAGAGAACAGGGACAACTTCTCAAACCTTTCTAGGTTGTCCCACACTCAGCTCATCACTGATTGGGCTTTACTGAGACAAGAGGGTGATAAATACAATCCAGCCTTTTCTCACACCCCACAAACCAACATTTACATTGTATTAAAACAACCCTTCCCTGGGGGAAGTGGGGGAAAGTGTTGGAGTATGCAGGTTTCTCTGCTTCCTGTCTGTAGTCACCTCTCTCTGCTCTCAGTGTAATTAGCCTCTAACGTCTCCCCTAATGGGCTAGAAAAACTCATCCCTAAACTTATTCACACTGCAAGTGCTAGAAAAGACAACTCTAATCTGTAGTGACAGAAAGCAGATCAGTGGTTATCTGGGGTGGGGGGATTCAGGAGAACTGACTGGGTGGAGGCACAGGGTAACTTTTCAGGGTAGAGGAAGTGTCCTATATCTTGATTGTTGTGGTGGTTCACAAATGTACAAATTTGTCAAACCTTGTCAACATGTACAACTGAAATGGTCCATTTCATTGTATGTAAACCAGACCTCAGTAATGCTGAACTTAAAACAAACTAGACACAGGCAATCGTGTGAGGAAGGCCTGGGATGGGGCAGGGGCTAGGTGGAGGGGAGCAAAATGGTGGGGGGACACCTATAATACTATCAACAATAAATAAATAAAAATTTAAAAGTCAATAGACCAAAGCACAGTACATACATGAGCTTCAAAACAAAGTGCAACCCTGCCATAAAACTAGGGCATGGCCATATGGGAAAAGCAGCTTCCCCATGGTTGTAGAGATCTAAGAAAGATGTGTCCACCTGCTATGGAAGGCCAGATGAAAGAAGCAAAGGAACAAAGGCTAATATGGAGACCAGACCAAACTATGTAAAGTCACAACCAGCATGGACACAGATTTGTTCTCTACAAACCTCCGAATACCTAGGCCTGAGTGACGATTAGTGGGAGAGAGAGCAAGAAAGGGTCAAAGGTCAGTGAGAACACAGGCCAGCGGTTACAAGGAGAGAGAAGATTGGAGTCAACAAGGAAAGGATGATGAAGGACCAGTAGAGAGGTATGATCAGTAGTCATTGGCGGTGGTCAGAGTTCATCGCGAGAGGGCAGGTTGAAGTGTTTGTTACCTGCCTACGTGGCTGCTGTTTCTGGGGCATCTTCAAAGAAGTAGAAAGCACTTCAATATTTGGAGCGTCTACAAAACAATCCCTCGTCTGAAGACAAGAAGTTTGTCCGTCACCTCGATCATGCACGGGAAATCCGGTTCTCTTTCACGTCAATTCCCAGTCTCAAGGGTTCTTTGGGGACAGCCGTCAATGTGGGTCCCTGAGCCTTAGCGAGAGGGAATCGGCTCCTCCCCGACGCGGTTACCCAGCAACTAACCAGCAGCCCCCGCGCAGGCGCTTCTGACTCCTGGTCCCCGCTCGAGGGGGAGGCGGGGCTGGGCACGAGGGGAAGCACAGTTTCACTAAGTTCCGCCCCCTCAGTAACACTAAGATACCACCCCCTCATGAATAATGCACATTCGGGCGGTGTCCCGGACCCGGAAGTGGAGTTGCCGAGTCACCGCAGTGGCTGAGCTGCTGACAGGAGGCGGTGGCCGAGGAGGAGGCGAGGCCAGACTTGCGGCTCTGCCCCGCTACAGCCGCTGTAGTGCTAGGCGAGCCCACGGAGCCACGCGGGCCTTAACCCGCCAGCGAACCTTCCGCCCCGCTCCCACCCGTCGATCTGCTCGGCCGCCTGCCCTCCCTACTCGTCCGGGGCGGCCTAGTCTGCACCACCCAACCGGCTCCTGGGGCCGCCGCCCCGCGCGGTACTGTTGGCGTCCCTGGCCGCGCCCGGCCCTGGGCCCGCTCGCTCGCCGGCACCATGATGGAGGAGATCGACCGGTTCCAGGTGCCCACCGCGCACTCGGAGATGCAGCCACTGGTGAGGGGGCGGGCGGCGGGCAGGCCAGGGTCGGGAAGGGTCGCTGCCTAAGGGGGAAGAAGGAATCAGGCCTTGGGGACTGTACGAAGGGAGCGCCTTCAGATGGGGCAAAGAGAGCCATGAAAACATCGCTGGGGAGGGTGATCTGCAGGACATGAAAACCGTGGGAGAATCCGCGAAGAATGACGGCAAAGGAGCCTGTAAGGGCGGAGGGCACGGTCTGAGGAGGCAGGCCGAGGGAACTATGGGGAATGCCGTCGGATGGAACCGAGAGGGGTACAGTGATGCAAACCAATCAAGGCCCATAGCTGGGAAAGAAAGGAAACTGGCCTGGGGCACCGTGGGCAGCAGGCCTAGTAGGTTGGCGTGAGAGATGGGAAGGCGTTTAGCCCCGGAGGCCTGTGAGATTCAGGGCGGGGGATGGGGCCGGAGAGCAGTCAGTCTAAGAGGGCCTGGGAATAGGCTTGTACAGGAGGAGGGGCCTGCCCGCCGGTTTGCTAGATTTGGATGGGAACGCGGAGGCAGAGAACCATAGGCCAGAGGGTCGGTGCAGGATCCGGGAATTCCCTTCTCCGGAGGAGAGCGCAGGTAGTCTAAGCTGGCGGTACCGGAGCCAAGGAGGAGAGAGCGCAGAGGCGAGATGAAGAAATCAGAGGCACAGATGAGAAGGCTCCGGAACCGACGGGAGAGGGGGCGGGGCTGCGCTGGAGACGCTAGTGCCCACCGTTTGGAAGAGCCCCTATCATCCTAGGCCTACAAGCTTGGAGCCCTTGCTGGGCGCCGATCCTACCGCCTGTCAGCGGTCTCGGAGTAAGGGAGGAATGATGTCATCGCTGCCGGCTCAGAGGAGATGGAAGGGGGAGGGAGACGCGGGCGCACCGAGGCCAGGCCTAGGGCAGACCATGCCCGCTGCCCATAGCCCCGGAGTGGGGGTGGAGGAGTGGGGGCACCGGACTGGCTTGTCCGCCGCCAAGTGGAAGAGAGGCCTATTCTGTCAGTATAGGGAGAGGGAGGCGCGAGGGAGTGCCCGGGCCCTGTTTGCTTTTCTTTCTCCTTTCCTCCTTGGAGTCTTAGAGGGGGAGCGGGAAGGAGGCAGAGCAGGCCAGAAACCTAAAGGTTGGGTGCCCTATTCTCTGAGCTCTGCTGGAACCTAGCAGAGCTCTACAAGCCTTGAAGAGATTGGGCTCTCCTGCCCAGCCTGTGTGGCTCAGTGGTTGAGCGTCGACCCATGCACCAAGAGGTCACCAGTTCGATTCCGGGTCAGGGCATATACCCAGATTGTGGGCCCTATCCCCAGTGAGGGGCATGCAGAGGCGGCCAATCTATGTTCTCTGTCATCATTTCTCTCTCTCTCCCTCCCCCTCCCCCTCTCTCTAACATCATAAAGGAAAAAAATTTTAAAAAGCCCTGGCCGGTTTGGCTCAGCGGTTAGAGCGTTGGCCTGCGGTCCGGAGAGACCCGGGTTCGGTTCCCGCTAAGGGCACGTACTTCGGTTGCAGTTTGTCCCCGGCCCTGGTTGGTCGTGTGGGTGGCAGCCACTCGATGTGTCCCTTTCACGTCGATGTTTCTCTCTCTCTCTCTCTCCCACTCTCTCTGTACAAAAATTGGAAAAATGTCCTCGGGTGAGGATAAAAAAATAAAAAAATAAAAAGAGATTGGGCTCCCTAAGGCTCTTCCCTCTGTGTTAGGCCAGGAGGAAAGAAACAGTTTCTACCCTTGGGCCCCCAGGCCCCTGGCTTACAGATGTGCTTTGTGACTTCCTGAGGAAGCAACCTTCCCATTACAGCAGCCAAGACAGACCTTGGCAGGAACCCATGACCTACTCTAAGCCACACCTTTTGGGAGATGGGAGAGAGAACCATTAGAGGCTACCTAGCAAGATATAAAAGGCATCCCCCCCCCCCCCTTTTGTGACTACTTAGCTCCAGAAGCCAAAATAGAAGCTACATAGATGTGTACCATATTAAACTGAGGAGAGAGATGCTAGCCTGATGCTATCATTAGATTATTTAGGGGGTCAGAAAATCTTGGGGACTAGTTTATCCCATAAACTTGAAGAACTTTGGGCTAGGTTAAGAGGACTTTCCTTTCTGGACTATTTTTCCAGCCAACCTGGCTTGTCAAACTAAATTGCCTTTTCAGTTTTAAGTATCTAATCAAAGGGAGGGTGGATGAAGGAGGAGAAGGAGGATGTCCTAGTGAGGCAGAAGAAAGCAATGAGTTGGTTCTTGCCTCCCATCTGGGGTTCCTAAAAAGGGAGGCAATAACTGTCCAGGGAAAGGGGGAAAGGAATCGAATCACAAGGCTCTCTCAGTTGTCCTTGATGCCTCTGTCATTGCCTAAAGTTCTCAGTGATGGTTTGAGTGAGTAGTGGCCCCAGAAGACTCCTGAGCTGCTTCTTGTCTGTGTGGCTCTGGAATAAAAGTGCAAGGAGACATTTATCAGAAAAACTGTAATTGCCTTCAGACCTTTTCTTGAAGTCTAAAGGAGCCCTTCTTGCTAGGGGC
Organism: Molossus molossus; assembly: GCF_014108415.1. Classification (NCBI taxonomy): domain Eukaryota; kingdom Metazoa; phylum Chordata; class Mammalia; order Chiroptera; family Molossidae; genus Molossus; species Molossus molossus. The sequence continues at coordinate 35,142,643 of NW_023425349.1, forward strand.
TGCTTTGTTGCAGTTGAGTGAGAGCCTTGTTGAAGTAGCAATACAGTCATCCCCCATTTAAGGGTCATAGACATTGCCCTGCAGATTTCAGCTTCTTGACCCTTGTTCCCAGGTTGAAGCCTAGAGGACTCCCAAAACTCCTTAAATGCTCTGTGTATTATTGAGACCGCATAATCTTGTGTAGAGTTTCCCCAAGAGCCTTTATTTCAGGGTGTAAAGACTTAAGATGTTATACTACATAAGAGAAAGTAAAAGTGGCTCCTAAGAGATATTTGGGTAGACTGTAAAAACTAGGGTCCCAGGTTTGAACTCAGCCATGACCTATTTCCTTCCTTCCTTCCTTCCTTCCTTCCTTCCTTCTTTCCTTCCTTCCTTCCTCTCTCTCTCTCTCTCTCTCTCTCTCTCTCTCTCTTCCTCACCTGAGGATATTTTTTTCCATTTATTTTCAGAGAGAGAGAGAAACATCGATGTGAGAGAAACAATCGACTGGTTGCCTCTCGCATGGCCGCAACCAGGGCCAGGACTGAACTGCAACTGAGGTACAAACCCACAACTTTAGTCCGAGGGCTGACGCTCGAACCACTGAGCAAACCAACCAGGACCCTATTTCATTTCTTGCCATTATTTATTGAGACCTCTCTCTAGAGTCTCCTCTTCTCTGGACTTAGTTTTCTCATTTATAAAATAAAGACAAACTATCTTTTTAAAGTTTAAGCAATAGCTCCTCACTCTCTCTTCCAAAGAATATCATAGGGACCTGATATCACTGAGTCAGCAAATTCATTCACCTTATATTTATTGAGCATCTGCTCTATTCTAGATACTACACTAGGTGTTAGGGACACAGTGGGTAGCAACATAGACACAAATATGGCCTTGCCTTCCTGAAACTTACAGTTCAATAGAAGTTTATCATTTTTGCTCACTCCCTCAGTGTGAGCCCTCTGAGGGCAGAATGGGGGCTATCTCCTTAAACCCTAAAGGAAATAAAGCAATGCCGATGTTAGCATCATTTCCCCTTTCTGGACTAAGCTGTACTCATACAGGCCTGTCACATGGGCTCCATCATCAAATAATCCTCCCCTAATAATAGTGGTGGGAAGAATCCAGAAGCCATTCCTCTGGGGGTGAAATTAAGCTATGGAGGGAAGAGCATCTTTATTTTTTTATTATTTACTTGAAAAAGAAACTCAAGCTTAAAAAAGAGGCCTGGAGGAATGGCAAGAGTAAAAAGAGAAGGCACAGCCAGCACATCTGGGTGTTTCCAAGGTGCTAATTTAAGTATTAGTTCTCAACTTAGTGGGAGGAAGAGATCCCTGCCCTGTTGCTGCTGCTGCTGTTGTTGCAGCTGTCAGGAGTCTTCTGTCTGGGGTGGGAGTTGGTGGCCTCCCTCTTTTCCCCTTCACACCAATTATTTCATTGGCCTGGTTGTATCTCAGCAGCTGAACCAGGCCTGGGCTTATCCCTGAGAGCTCCCCAGGGTCTCTTCCTGTCTCATTATGAAAGGAATGAGAGCTCCTCTTGGAGACCTAGTCCCTGGACTCCACTCCTGCTGTGTCTATCTTCTAGAAAATCCTTAGTGTTTTTGAGCACAGATTTTCCCAAAGAAACTGCCAGGAATGTAAGTTCTGTGTCCAAGCCACATACCTCTCTGATCTAGAGAGCACCCATCTATTTGTTTAAGGCTCTCTATTGAGCAGTTGGGTTGAATTTGGGCTATTGTTTGCATGTGCAGCAGCAGTCGGCTCTCTGGCCCTATTGTCTGTCTTCTAGTCTGGTTGGTGCAGCCTCACAGTCTATGTCTTCTACTTGGCTACAACTGGAGAGGAAGAGAATTGTTGGGGGGGAAAAAATGGAGCTTTTAAAGTTAATTATGTCAGACAAAACCCTGCCCCCTATGTTTTCAGAGACCAACTAGACTAAAAAACAGCATATGGCATCAGACAGGGTCTCTGTACACTTGACAGAAATGCTAGTCTAGCCTTCCTGAAACCCAGGTTGTCTGTTAACTCATTTGTTTAGTTCGTGAGCATATGCTCAGTTCCAGGTACTTTAAGGATAGAGACAAGTGAGATCTCTTCAGTGATTGGCCAGGAGAAGGATGGACTCAAATGGCTACAGGAAAGTTTTAGATACATGTCAAGAAAGAATGGGGATTAATGGAGGGTGTTCCTGAGAAAGGGTGATACCTCCCTTGGGAGAAGATGAGAAATGCTGAAGTTCTGACCCTTTAACCATCTGAACTTAGAAAGTAGTTTCAGGTATCTCCTGCCTCCTGACATTCAGGGATGGGGAAGGTCAGGGAATTAATTCAGCGAGTGAGCAACAGTAACCCCTGAAAGTGGCAGAGAAAACATTGTGAAGATAGCTAGAGCCACGATGAAAAATTGACCTATGTTTATTCTGTGGTCAGGGAGCCTTAAGTTGCCTCTTTGTAGTCAAATGACTTTTCGATTGAAGGGTGGATTCTCCTAATGGGTCCATGTGGCTCATTACCTAGTAGTATTTCTCAGGTTCTGGGATGAGGCCCACCCTTTTCTCTTTTCCTATATTGCAAAGTGAGGATCAGGTTTACTAGGTCTCTACTTCATCCCTTACTACTCATCGCCTCAATCAACAATATTAAGAACCTATTTTTTGCTAGATGTTGTGCTGGGTTCCCTAACACAAAATTTTGCTCCAGGGATATGCACAATTAAGATGGATTGTGGTACCACAGGGTAATGAGCACTGCAGAAAGGAAGAGCCAGGTCCATCAGAGCCAAAGGAAAACAGGAAGGGCTTCCATCGTGATCAGGGAAGGCTTCACAGAAGAGTCATGGCTGAACTGGCTTTTAGAAGAGGAGTAGAAGGTTGGCAGACTGATAAGATGAGATGAGGTCAAGTGTTTCAGGCAAAAGGCATGGAGGAAGAAACAAAAGGATGCATTTGGATAATTGAAGGGCTTAACTTAAGGGAATAACATCATTCAATTTTAATTTAGGACTAACATTTTAGTAGTGAATAAGAGATTAGAGAAAGTAAGATTGGAGATCTGAAAACTAATATAAAGGTGGGTGCAATAATACTCCAGGAAGAAATGATTTTAGTCTAGAGCTGAGAGGACGGGACAGATAAAGCAGAATAGGCAGGATGTGGTACCTATTTGGAGGTGGGGTGGAGAGGTAGGGAGTCAAAGATACATCCCAGGTTCCTGGCATGGTATCTAGATAGCAAGAGGCACCATTACCACCCCCAGAAAACTCAGGGGCCTGTGGACCTCTTGGCTTTAGGGACTGCTTATATGGGAGAAGCCTGCTGTTTTCCTTTGCTCTGCTGTTGAAGCTGCATTATTAGTGTTATGGGGGACTCAGTCTTAGAAAATTAAGGAGCAGTGTAACACTGGCCCCACAGCCTCAAAAAGGATACTGAGAAATGCCTGCCAATGAGTACTTTTCCCCTGTGATGAATGCAAGTGAATTGGTGGCAGCAAGGAGCCACAGTGTTTTTGTTTTGTTTTGTTTTTCTGGCAGCACTTTGGTAAAGAAAAATAAAATCATTTCTTGGCAAGAGAGTGTTTTAAGTTGCAGTTTCTGGCCGGACCTTTTACCAGTATTCGAGGCAAACCTATGGTTTTCTGACTGATAGGCTGAGCCAGGCGCTTTCACTGACTTCTTTTGCAAGAGTCAGAATGGGAAAAGATAACATGTTTCCTTTCTTTGAGACCAGCCTGGAAAACTGCAGTTGGGGTAGAAGCAGTGCCAAGGGAGCAGACTTCTGGGATGAGATTGCTCAAAGGTGACTTGGCTTCTTAAAGGCCCCAAGTGCAGCCTCTGTAGGCAGGCACTTCCATGGTAGCTGGGAGTCAGGATGAGTCATTTCCACCCAGGAGCTGCCTGCTGCCTGCCTGACTATAGCCCAGAGTGAACAGAAATGGAAATCAGAGCCTTCTGCACTTGAACCTGACTAGCCTCAGGGACCCTCTCCTCTCCTTGAAAGGGCAGATGGAGCCTGTGTTTAGAAAGGGGACATGGGCCCTGGCCGGTTTGGAGAGACCTTGGTTCTGTTCCCACTAAGGGCAGGTACCTTGGTTGCAGTTTGTCCCTGGCCCTGGTTGGGTCGTGTGAGTGGCAACCACTGGATGTGTCCCTTTCACGTCAATCTTTCTTTCTCTCTCTCTCCCCCCACCTCCCACTCTATCTGAACAAAATGTCAAAAAATATCCTCGGGTGAGGATTAAAAAAAAAAGAAAGGGGACATGGGAGACACAACTCCTTGCACTTAGTTGCTTCATCCATGCCATCCAGCAGATCCTGGGAGGACGGGCGCAGGGAGCCCCACAGGGGTGAGAAGGAGAGAATCAGGCTAAGAGTAGATACCGAGAGGTGCTGGTTGAAGGAAGCAAGGGCCTGGCTCAGCAGCCTCCCAAGGCATTGTTTCCTAAGGAGACTCTGGTGGGAATCTGGCCATCAGGGCTGGAGAAAGGAAGGAAGAAAGCAGGCGGAGCTGGGACCAGCTCTGAATCTGACTCTGCTCTGGGGTTCAGAAGTTGGCACATGACCCAAAGGCCTCACTGTGGGGCAGCCTAGTGAACTCTTGATTTTTAGGGAGGGACTCTGTAGTAGGGAAGTAGTCTTGGAAGAAGGCCCAGAAGGTCTGGCCTAGGGGAAGGATAGATGGGGATATGTAGGAGTTCCCCCTAGACTTTACATTCTTAGGAGCCAGTTCAAGCAAAAATGTACTTGCATTTGTTGTTGTTATTCAAAGATATCAAATTGAGGATTAAATGGTTATGCTTCTTGAGGGTCAATTTTAAGTTTCTATGATGATGATGATGTATGAGTATGTGCACAAGTAAGAGGGCAATGATGGTCATGAAGGGTGTTCTCTGAATGACCATTCTAGCCCTGAAAAGTATAAATATGACAAGAGGCCACACCCAGGCAGAAATGAGTCCAGCTACTGTGGTTCCTGGCCTGATTTTGCCTGTTTTCATCACCAGACTCTTGGCTGTCATAACCAGAGTCGACCCCATCTATCTACTTAGAACAATACCTGAAGGGATACTTTAACTAAGATTTATTAAATTAACTGCATCCAAACTGTGGAATGGGAACCATATATATTTTATTGTGTAGTTAACTTAAACAAAATTATGTACAAGCTATAAATTATTTATAGTTCCCATATTAATTTGCAATTTTATCCTTATAAAGGAATTGGTGAAGCCCTCAGCCAAACATGGCTTAGACCAACATTTCCTATAGTATAGTATATAGTATATCTTTAGGAATATTGGTCCTTTGAGATACTTTATGGGTGGGGGGAAAATCTGTAGATAAATTCCTTTGGGAAATACTGCACACTATCCCATCACAATGTTTACTAGCATTTTAAAGGCTCTGAGAAGTTCTGCAGTAAAGAAACCTTTCCAGCTTTGTTTAACTCAATGGTTTCCAAGATTATATAACCATGGAAATTTTTTTCATGTTCTAGTTATTAACATCTTATGGAACCAATGTGTTTCATAAAATACTCTTTGGGAAACTCTGGCTTAGAAATTAGTATCTCTCCTGATTCAGTCTAGATTTATATTCTTCTCAGTCTTTTTGACCCCCTTATAACCCACACCTTTTTCTTCCATACTAGTCTCTAATGGGATGTTGTTGCTTTGTATCAGGGTCTGAACTTATTGCCATCAGTAGGAAGATTTTAGTGAACTTTGGTCAGGTATAGAAGCAAATACTAAATGCCTAATTTTTCTCAAGATATTGTTTAGGGGCATTTATTTCCCTTTGAGTCCCTCTACTAACTGATAATGTGGTGAAACCAGCATTTTCACCATTAACTTTTTTTGACAGTTTCACTGAGATATAATTCATATACTGTACACTTTACCCATTTAGTACTTTACTTTTAATTCTAGTGTGGCTGCTGCATGCCTCAGTTCTTTTTCTCCTTTTTACCTGTGGGTTATGCTCTGCCTTTTTGTGTTCTGCTAAGCAATAGAGAATATAAAGATTATAGTTCAAATCTCTCATCAAGAAGAATCCCATCTCAATTGAGATTTAAACTGAAAACTGGATTCCTGATTAGGGTTCCTCACTATTTCCTCTGCAGTACCATTAAATGTTCCTGCTAATTACAGCAGCTGAAGAGGCATTCCTGCATAATAATTTTACATATATAAAATGGGGCCTACTTTATGGGCTAGAAAAAGCATGGATGATAAGCAGATTTTATCCCTTATGCTAATGCCCATTGATCAGCTGTGGCTGCCTGGAGCATGTATTAAGGTGTATTCTGAGGCAGAGTCTTGGTTCAGTGAAAAAGAATGACATGGTTGGTTTTCCATGTCTGCCATGGTCTTCAGCAGGGGAAATATCACTTCTAGTACTCTGCTTGCCATCCCAGCAGTCCTGAATCATTATAGTTATACTAGGCAAAGAACACAGGAAAGGAAAACTCTTGGAGATGATAGCTAGCTCAGCGATCTGCTTCACTGAGGAGTTGGACTCTTATGATGTGGCTCTTTAATTAATGAATGGAGAAAAACGGTCTTTCCTACTCTGATCTTCAGCATGGGTTTTTGAAGTATTGACTTGATATAAAATTAATAATCCTTCTTAAATAGATAGGTCAGGTAAGAGGGAGTATCCTTGGCTCTGCTGAGCAGATAAGATGGGAAAAGAGGAAGATTCAGGGAGAGATCTCATAAATATCACATAAGTGTTTGGCCACACTTATGGTGAAAATATAAGCCCTCACCGAAGTAGCAAGAAGAAGAAGTAAACTACTAGAGGAGACCTTAAGCCCAGCAGTTACTGGAGATGAAAGGCCCTACTGTGGGCTATATAGCCTTAGCACTCTTTCCCCCTACCCCTACCCCCAAGCTAAACAGTCCCTGTTTTTTTCTCTACTATTTTCCCAGAGACTGGTTTCCAAATCCCTAGTCACCCTGGCTGCTCTAGTAAATACTTTTGAGTTACTGACTCTTGTAACCAGACACAGACCTCTCCATGTGATCTGATCTGCCCAGATTACAGTGGGGCTGTCATTCTCCATAATATTGGTATTGTACTTATATTATTGTTACTTGAGGTTTACGATCATATTTAATAGCTATATCTATTCTTATAGTGAACTCAGGACACACCTGAAATAGGGTAGCCCTTTGCCTTAGCAATGTAAAATCAAGGCAAGAACCTGGAAGGACATCATGGGCTAGGCTGAATGCTAATATAGGTAAGGGTCCACTGGGTCTAGTGAGATGATGAATTCATACCTATTAGAAACTATACCACATGTGTCTATTTTGACTCTTATATTCTCAGAGTAGTAGCTGGCTAAATTCAGCAATGGAATTTAAATAAGAATCTAGGTATGCCTTGGCTAGTTTTGCTCAGCGATTAAGAGCATGGGCCCACAAACTGAAGGGTCATGGGTTTGATTCCAGTCAAGGGCATGTACCTGGGTTGCAGGTTTGATCCCTGGCCCCATTTGGAGGTAACCAATCGATGTGTCTCTCTCACATCAATGTCTCTCTGTCCCTCCCTCCCTCTCTTCCAGTCTCTCTAAAAAAAAAAAAAAAAATCCAATAGAAAAATGTCCTCCCTTGAAGATTAACAAAAAATAATCTGAGTGAAGCTGTGTGATTGGGTAGCCTAGGGTGGACCTTCAAAGAGAGCCAATGTTTATGTGAACAGAAAACATAATGTAAGTCTACTATATGACATAGCCACCAGAAAAGCTAATGTGCTGTTGGGCTGCATTAATACAAGTATGAAATTTGGGTCCTAAGAGGGATAGTCCTTCTCTGTACTGGTTAGCGCTATCTGAAGTCCTGCATGAAGTCCTGCGTTCTATGCTGATATCATCATTCAGGAGGGAGTGACTGGAATGATTAAAGGAATCAACACCATATGTGAGAACAGTTTGAAAAACTGAGGCTGTTCAGTCTATTTTTTTTTTTTTTTATCCTCACTCGAGGACATTTTTTTATTTTTTGTTCAGATAGAGTAGGAGGGAGAGAGAGGAAGAGAGAGAGAGAGAGAGAGAGAGAGAGAGAGAAACATCGACATGAAAGGGACACATCGAGTGGCTGCCACCCACACAACCCAACCAGGGCCGGGGACAAACTGCAACCAAGGTACATGCCCTTAGCGGGAACCAAACCCAGGTCTCTCTGGACCGCAGGCCAATGCTCTAACCGCTGAGCCAAACTGGCCAGGGCTGTTCAGTCTATTAATAAAACAGTCTCAGGGAAAGCATTTCATGGTTTTCAATTGCCTGAAGAGGACTAGAGTTAAGAAAGGAAAGATGGTTAGACTTCATATTACTTGTGGCTTCACAGGGAGGAACCAGGGCCATTGTATGGGAGTGTGAACATGCTTTGATCTCTGGACTCCACTGCCCCCTGTTCCCTGTGTTAGCAGTATTTATTTATTTATTTATTTATTTATTTATTTATTTATTTATTCATTTATTCATTCATTCATTCATTCATAATCCTCACCTGAGGATGTTTTTCCATGGATTATTAGATCTAATGGAAGGGAGGGAGAGAGGAGGAGGAGGAGAAAGACAGAGAGAGATGGAGAGAGAGAGATAGAAACATCTATGTAAGAGAGAAACATTGATGAGTTTCCTTCTGCACGGCCCCAGGGGATTGAACCTGCAACACAGGTATGTACCCTTGACCAGAAATCAAACCTGCAACCCCTTTGGTCCATGGGCTGATGCTCTAAGCCGCTGAGCCAAACCGGTCAGGGTTGTTAGCAGTTATTATTATTATTATTGTTATTGTTATTATTATTATTTTATTGATTTTAGAGAGAGAGGAAGGGAGAGGGAGAGAGAGATAGAAACATCAATGAGAGAGAACATCAATTAGCCACCTTCTGCCTGCTCCCCACTGGGGATTTGGCCCACAATCTGGGCATGTGATTTGACCTGGAGTTGAACCAGCGACCTCTTGGTGCATGGGCTGATGCTCAACCACTGAGCAACACCAACCAGGCTTGTTAGCAGTTTTAAACTGAGCCAGAGGCCAGAGCGCCTGGAAGACATGTTGCTCTTTGTAAAGGGCCACACTCTTTCTAAAGTAGGATCTAGGAACAAAATTCTACCAATAAACATGGCTTATTGTGTATGTGCAATATAATCATGTCAAAATATCCTCTGTGGAACTTAGTATAAACAGCACTTTCCTGGTTTTCTGTTAATGTGTATTTGCTCATCTTTCCTATCTTTTAAGGCCTATCACAAAAGTGCCACCTTCTTCTTGCATTCTTTTCTTTCCTTTGGTAAGGTGTGCACCCTCTGTTCTACTTGTCCTGTGGCCCCAATACATTGTCTTTGTGTGAAATTTGTGGATGCAGTTGTCTTATTCTTATCTTAAATTCCTTTTTAAGGTAGATGAAAGATGTTTCCAAAGTACCTGAACCACCTTGTGAAGGAGATTGGGGAAGTCATTTTTGCCAATTATATAGCTATGTAAGCAGAATCCCTGAAAAGTAACTAGGCTTGGCCACTATCCAGCTGGAGTTTGGCATGGCCTAGACTAGAATTCAGGTATTGTGACTCCCAGGCCCATGATATTTCCTTCAATTTGAAACCAGTTCAGTTCTTCTGCATCATCAATTAAAATTTCTCCAGTAGCTTTTAAGGCATCTACACTAGGCTTTTTTCTCACCCAGCTGGCCATACTTTCTCCCATTCATGCCAGCTTTCTAGTCCAGCCAGGCCCTTTACCTCCTCTCATCTATTGGCATCCTGATGCCTTCTCTCCTCTTAAGAATTCTCTCCCCTCTCCTTCTCTGCCTACTCCACTTCTACTCATTCTTCAGAGGTCCATATAAACTTCCCTTCTCCAGGAAGTCTTCCCTTGAGCTCTCAATCAATTCTAAAAATCTCTATAACCTTTAGCACATATCTTTATACATATGATATCCTGTTTTGGGTTGTCCACTTTGATATGTTGTGAGTCTTATAACCCAAATCCCCCTTTAACTCCTTGGAAGATAGCTTTTGCCCTCAGAGCTTACAGTCTGGCAAAGAAGAGATGTGCTCTTGTGAAACAGAACTATAGAAGACAACAACTGTTTCCTTTAAGGGTCGGTAGGAGTAGATAGGAGGTTGAGAAGTTATTCTGAGGAGGGGACCAGTCGAGACCCAAAGGGGAGTGTATAGGTAGGAATTAATGAGTAGAGTAGAAGGTACATGTGGGCAGTTGTGGGAGATTCAGAGGGATACATGGATTGGTGCACTCATTATTCAAAAATAATGAATTTTGAGCATCTGCTATATGCAAGACCCTGTACTGGACACAAGGAATAATATGATGAATAAAGCAAACATGGCCCCAGCCTTAATGAGTTGGCCATCCAATGGGAGAGACAGATATAAGACAAATAAAGTGCACAAACAAAATTACAGTTACAAACTATGACAAGTGATAGAAAAGATAAGAAAGAACAAGGTAGCATGCAAGAGAATAATAAAGCCATCATTTTAGATTGGTGATGTCAGGTAAGGCTCCTATGAGAAAGTGATTTTTTTTTTTTTTTAATCCTCATCCGAGGATATTTTTCCATTTTTTGTACAGATAGAATGGGAGGGAGAGAGAGGAAGGGAGAGAGAGACAGAAACATCGACGTGAAGGGACACATCGAGTGGCTGCCACCTGCACGACCAACCAGGGCCGGGGACAAACTGCAACCGAAGTACATGCCCTTAGCGGGAACCGAACCCGGGTCTCTCCAGACCGCAGGCTGACGCTCTAACCGCTGAGCCAAACCGGCCAGGGCGAGAAAGTGATTTTTTAGCTCAGACCACAAGAGAAGGACCTTGAATGCTTTGACTTGCTTCTTGCTCTCTAGTGGGGTAGGGTTTCCCAACTGAATTGGTAGTCTGAATCCCTTACAAATTGGCCTTTCTCCCTTTGCAGGATTAGGCAAGTATTCAGGAGTGAGGGACGTAGAAGAACATTGGAGGGCTATCCAGCCCCTCTCCCATTGATAGTACAGCCAATGGGATGACTATGCTGCCAGCTTTGTTGTGAGGCTGGAGAGGCTATTTATAGAGTTGTGATGTATAATATTTAGTGAGCTCTGCTGATGGAGAGCTCCTTCTTGTCTTACAACATTGTATGACTTGCACACATTCTCCTGTTGAAGGAAAAAATATTTGAGTTCTTGGAGGGAAGGAAGAGTGCCAGCATGGATGTCCTGTTCTTTGTGCATCAAGCAGGAGGTTCATTTTCTCTTTACCACAAAAACCAAATGCTACAAGCAGTTTTGTTCAGGGACAGGCCTGCCTCTGGAGGGGAAGCCAACATTCACATTGGCATGCAGATTGGAGCAGTTGGTGAGAGGGGCTTCCATTGGGCTTCCTGCAAATCCTGAAAGTGTTCCCCATGGATTTTAGCTTCCAGAAAGTCCTCTCTGCTCTCAGCTGGTCTGCTGATTCCAGCCTAGGCTCAGAGTTGATCACAAGCTCAGAGAAAGGCCAAGTGGGGATAATGATGTAGTGAAGTGGTGGTGGCTAGTGGTTTGGGGAAGAGGAGGAAATTATGTGGAGTTAGAGAAACCAAGTTGGGGGTGATATTCAAGGTAGCAAACATTGGCACCAAAAGGAACCAGTCAGGAACCAAGGTTTGGCCACCTATCAGCCTCCTTATCAACTTCCTGATGGAACCTCACGTTTATTATCCTTCATTCAGTCAGGAGCGAGACTTACAGGAGTGAGGTAACCTCTGGGAGCTCCCATGAGAGCAGTTGGTTTGAGTATCCTTGAGGGGTATAGAGATCAGGGTGAACTAGTGAGGGCCATGGGCTTTAGACAAGAGCTGTGCACAGTAGTTGTTGGCTGGGTACATTCTAGCTCTATCGCTTTTGTTATGACCTTGGTCCAACCTATTTATAAAATAAATAATATCATGTAAGTATAAATGAACTGCAAATTACTGTATCATTTCTGATATAAGAATTGATGGTGATTAAGAGAATAGTGATTTCCTTTTTTTTTTTGGTCAGCATTTCCCAGTGGAGCTTTCTGGGGAGAGGGTAAAAAGATGGTTCATTCTTCTCATCACCAAATGAGAAGAGTCCTTAGCCAATTTGACAGGACCATGATGAGGCTGGTTTAAGATGGAAGTGGTCTGTGCTCCCATTGATTCTCAGAGGGGGTTCCATTGAGTGGGCCTGGACTGGAGGAGGCTCTGTCCCTGCCCCTTCCTGCCATGGCTGTTGCAGAGTCCTGTTGGAGTAGAGTCTTTCTGGAGCACCCCACTATGGATACTAGTGGAGGATGTCTTTCTGCTGTTTCAGCTCCCAAAGGCTGAAACAAATCTCAGGGCTCAAGAAACATTTGAAAAATCCACATTGCTACTATGGTTACTACTCTCCCCACAGAACAATAGGCTAAAGAAGGAGGCAGATTGCAGTCTAGACCTTCTTCAAATTTTTTAAACATATTGTCATGGAAATTTTCTAACATATACAAAGTAGAAAAAAGGTCAAATGAACCCCCTAGTACTCATCACCCAACTTAAACAATTATCAACCCAGAACTAATCTTGTTTCATCTATACCCTACCTACTGGATTACTGTGAATAATTACTTCATCTATAGTCCTCGGTCTACTGTATTTCTGCAAACTGTTAATTAGATTTCAGGGTTTGATCAGATTCAGATTTAACTGTTTTGTGAAGAATACTTTAGAGTGTGTTCTGTGTGCTTCCTATTGTATCACATCAGGAGGCACAGGACACATGGTTGTTCTACTTTATGTAATGTTCAGATTGATTAGAGGTGTAGTTAGCCTGGTCTCTTCATCACAAAAGTTCCCCTTCGGCCTTTTACCTAATGTTTTTAGCAACTATTGATAGTCATTGTCTCAGTACATTATTTCATCAAGAGTTCCCTTCACATCTGGACAACAAAGAATCTGTCAATTCTCTGCCTTCATCCCCCACAGGTATCACAGATATCCCTAGCACTTTCTTCTTTAGGTCTACTTTTTCTATCACTTCCCTTATCCTATACCATCATTTCATTCCTTGTCAACCCAGGATGGCCTTAGGAAATCTTCAGGCTACATGTACCTACCCTGCTTCACTGTGGACCTATGTTTCTGAGGGGAGGGTTCTTCCTTGGAGTCTGTTGTCACTGAGACACCACTGTGTCTTCTGGTGAAGCTCTTGGTTCTGCTCTGTGAACTCTGCTAGGACCACGCTTGACCATGCTGGGGTGTAATGGCAGCTCTAGTCTTTTTCTCCTGTGGGAGAGAGTACAGCAGAGGCTGGGTTTATTTTACCTTCCCAGGGATTTCTGAGCAGCCTTCTTCTATGCTGAAGAGTGTCTTTCTTACTTAGTTCCTGAGCTTCCTGCCCCAGCCGGAGCCCTGGCAGGTAGCCAAAACTGGTTTCCTGTTTAGCTGGGCTGTAGTCTGGGAGAGGTTGGAAGAGGAATTGGGATGGGCAACTCTAGCACTCTTAGGTCCTTTTCTCCTTCCAGCCAAGTTAAAAAAACCAATGAGGACTAGAAAACAGCTACCACCTTCTGGTACTTTAGCATTCCTGTACTGCCCAGGATCTCCACTCCTAGTTTCTCTCCCTACATAAGAAAGACTATAGAGACTATGTACTTCTGTGTGAGCATATGCCCCAAACAAACAGTGCATGTACCATGGGCACTGGTGAGCCAGCTAACCAGGTAGACACACAGAGGTTGAGTGCTGCTTCCTATAAACCTAAATACCCGTGGGCGCTGTGCCTGCCCACAAAAGAGCTGTACCTTGCCCTGGCCAGTTTGGTTCAGCAGTTAGAGGATTTGGCCCCATGGACCTAAGAGTCGCAGGTTCAATTTCTAATCAAAGGCACATACCTGGGTTACAGGTCCAATCCCTAGCCCCAGTCAGGGTTGTGCAGGAGGCAACCAAATGATGTGTCTCTCTCACATCAATGTTTATCTTTCTCTCCTCTTCTCTCTCTCTCTCTCCCCTCTCCACCCCCCCTCCCCCTTCTACTCTATCTAAAAATCAGTGGTGAAATATTCTCAGGTGAGGATTAACAACAACAACAAAAAGTGCTGCACCTCCATTACCCCAGCCTAATAGCTGTTAGTCCCCTTAGTTTTGTTTAATGCACTGAAGCATCTGAAGGATCAGGAAGTCTGAGAGGTGGAGGCTGACTAGGGGCTGGTGGAGCAGCTAAAAAACACTAGAAGTTTTATAGTGACAGCCCATCACCCAGTATAGGATTTCTGATCAGAGTCTCGCAGCCCTGAATGCCCCACTCACATCCCTCCACATGTCTAGTTCTTCTTTGGGTAATGAGGATGCTGAGGGACTCATTTTAGGAAGAGACCTGTTATAGATTACTTCTTTGCTCTCCTCTTTTGGATGGCCACAGTGGGAATTGTGTGAAGCCCTCTCCTTTTCCTTCCCATGAAAGGAGATATCAGAGGAAAGTGCTGCCAAATAGCAGGGATGCCCAGTGCAGACCCTTACATTTCAACAGCTTCTTTCTTGCTCTCATTCTAAATACTTGAATCCTTAACATGGAGTGCAAGGCCTTATGTGGCCCAGCTCCTGCCTGCCTCTCCAACTCATCTTATAACACATCACTGCATCCAACCTTACTGGCTTTTCTTTGATGTCCCAGGTTCCCCTCTGCATTAGGCCCTTTGTACATGTTGTTCCCTCTGAATGGAATGCTTTCTCTGTACCTTCTACCTTTTTTTTCAGTTGACTCTTACTCATCCTTCAGATCTTAACTTAGCTGCAATGTAATCACAGATGGCTTCTTTTAAACTCTAGATTTGGTCAGTGGCCTTCTTCCTGTTGTACTTTTATATTTGTGATTTTACATGTTTGTATGGTTATTCTATTCACATGGGTACTTTTGAAGGCCAAGTTTCATGAAGGCAGAGGCCATATGTATTTTTACTTTCTATTATGTGTACTCTGCCTTGTAAGGTGCCTTACACATAGTAAACATTCACTAGATATCTGTTGAATGAGTGAATGAATGAATTAACTGAATAAATTCAATCTTTTGTATCCTTTCCTTGGTAATCCCATGTCATATCTGAATATCATATTCAACCATACACCCTACAGATATGTGTCCTGCTATTTATGAGCACTTATGGTATATCTGCTGCCAGACACACATTTTATTTAATCCTTTTTTTTATCCTCACCCGAGGACATTTTTCCATTTTTTGTTCAGATAGAGTGGGAGGGAGGGAGAGAGAGAAACATCGACGTGAAAGGGACACATCGAGTGGCTGCCACCCGCACGACCAACCAGGGCCGGGGACAAACTGCAACCGAGATACGTGCCCTTAGCAGGAACCGAACCTGGGTCTCTCTGGACCGCAGGCCGACGCTCTAACCGCTGAGCAAAACCGGCCAGGGCCATTTTATTTAATCTTTCAACAGGGTATATGAAGAAGATATGCCCTTAATCTACAGAGAAGGCACACTGACACCCAAGGTCATGCAGCTAATGAATGGCAAACCCCAGTTTCAAGCCCAGGTGTGCTGAATCTAAGCTCATACTCTTAACCACAACACGACACTGCCCCCTTTTGGCAGTTTGGAGAGTTGTCACTGAGAGCCTTCTGTCACTGGGCCCTGGTTAATTTCAACCCTAAATCAATACTTTTTGGAACATAAAGTCCCCAAGAAGCCATTATCCAGTTTCAGCCCTCATTGTTTTAGGAGGGACTGTGGAAGGACACAGAAAAGGGAATTAAACCAGGACGCCCCAATGTCCCTGGATGCATGTGTCTTAGGGTCTGCCTCCCATCCGTTTTCCATGGGCCTTTGACACCTTCAGGGTTTAATGAAATGTCCTATTTTAATGACCAGAAGGATCAGCTGTAGAAATGGCCTGATCAGCAGTGTCTTAGAGAGTAAGAATGGCCTGATTAAGATCCTTAAAAAGATAATTGAGAGTGAGAGAGTTTGTCTTTCATTTTTTAAAAAATATGTTTTTATTGATCTTTTAGAGAGAGAGAGAGAAATATCAATGAGAGAGAGAAACATGGATTGGATCACTTCTGCACCCCACCCCACCCAGCCCCACTGGGGATCAAGCCCACACACAACCCAGGCATGTGCCCTGACTGGGAATTGAACCAGGACCTCTCAGTCCATGGGATGATGCTCAACCCACTGAGCAACACAACCTCGGCAAGAGTTTGTCTTTTTGTGATTTAGTCACTAAAGATAGAGCTCTGGAAATTAGCTTCAGTGCTTTCCTGGGAAACTCAGACTCAATAAGAAGGCAATAACTCTTGCTGTTGATTAGAAAAGCTCAAATTAGTCAATATTCCTAGCTCCTTTTGGTGACCAGGGAAATTGGGACTGATGAATACTTTAGACTATAGACTAGATAGAAACAAAGTAAATGAGGAGAGAGTAACAGAAAATAATAATAATTTTAAAAAGCTACTATTTTGTTATATGTGTCAGGCATGCTACAAAGCATTTTACATACGTTATTTCATTTCATTCTAATACTGGCCCTGCAAAATAGGTAATGTTACATCTGTGGGAAAGCAAGAGACATGAACAAAGGTAACCTGCCAAAAGTCAGACAACCAGCTGGCCTTTAGAACTAATCCAGGTCTTTCTGACTTCAAAGTCTGAGTAACCTCTCCACCTCCCAGTTTGTGAGAAATATACATTGTCACAGCCTCTCTGGAAAGAAAACAGGCAACATAATGTGTGCATGCCCATTGACCCCCCCTCAGCAATTCCACTTCTAGGAATTTATTAATTTAAAGAAATAGATAAGTGTATAAAGACTTTAATATCTTTTTTTCTTTATTGATTTTAGAGAGAGGAAGGGGGGGGAGAGAGAGAGAAAGATGGAAACAGCGATGAAAGAGAACATCAATTGTCTGCCTCCTGCATGCCCCCCACTGGGGATTAGGCCCACAACCTGGGCCCATGCCCTGACCGGATATCGAACCTCTTGGTGCATGGGTCGACGCTCAACCACTGAGCCACACCAGCTGGGCAAGACTTTTTGAACAAGATAAAATAGTTATAAATAAATATAATGTTGCAATATTATAACATTATAATAGTTGCAATATTATGATTATGATAATGGGGCGGGGGTGGAGGAAGCAAACAACATAAATCTCCATCAGTAGGGACTGATTAAATAGGAAGCCTTTTTTTTTTTTAAATCCTCATCCGAGGATATCTTCATTGATTTTAGAGAGAAGAGAGGAGAGAATGAGGGGAAAAAACGCATCAATCTAAGAGAGAAACATCAAGTGGTTACCTTACATGCCCTGACCAGGAATTGGACTGGCAACCTGGGTGTATGCCCTGACTGAGAATCGAACCTGCCACCTTTCAGTGTACGGGACAACACTCCAACCAATTGAGCCACAATGGCCAGGGCCATATAGGAAGCCTTTTAAAAGGAAGGGTAGCCCTGGCTGGTTTGGCTCAGGGGTTAGAGCTTTGTCCCGTAGACCAGAGAGTCCCGGGTTTGGTTCCCACTAAGAGCACGTATCTTGGTTGCAGTTTCTCCCTGGCCCCCATTGGGGTCGTGTGGGTGGCAGCCAGTCGATGTGTCTCTCACATCGATGTTTCTCTTTCTCTCTTCCCCCCTCTCTCCCTCCTGCTTTGTCTGAAGATAAATGCAAAAATGTCCTCAGGTGAGGATAAAAAAATAAAAATAAAAATAAAAGGAGGGGGTAAGATCTAATATGAATTGACAGGAAAAAGATGTTCAATATATATATATATACACACATATATGTGTGTGTCTATATATTTTTAATCCTCACCTGAGGATACCTTTCCATTGTTTTTTAGGAAGGGAGAGAGGGAAAGAGAGAGAAAAACACCAATGTGAGACATATATCGATTGGTTGCCTCCTGCAGAACCTCCACCAGGGCCAGGTATCAAACCTGCAATCCAGGCGTGTGCCCTGACCAGGAATCGAACCGGGACCTCTCAGTCCATGGGACGATGCTCAATCCACTGACTCACACTGACCATGCAGATATATATTCTTTATTGTGGTAAAATGCATATAACATAAAAGTTACTATTTTCACATATATTTGAAATATGGATAATCTAATTAACCTATGCTTAAGTTTGTGTGTGTGAATACACATTTTAAAAATCTGAGAAAATATAATAAACTGGTAATAGTTCTGACTTACAGGAGAACTTTCATGTTCTTTTATGTGTTTGAATTTGTTTACCTCAAAGTATTTGAATTTGTTATGACAAACCAATATTATGTTTTCTCTGATCATTTTTTTACCATTTTAGGAAACAAATGATCAAAAATCTTGCTCTTTCTACTGTATCATGCCTACCCAGGAGATACAGCTCTTGCCTCATAATTCCATATTTTTCAATTAGGTATGCACACCAACAAATTGGTGAGACAAACTGGCTATAAAAATGCTGCCATGCCCTGGCCAGTTTGGCTCAGCAGTTAGAAGAGTCGAAGAGTTGCACGTTCGATACCTGATCAAGGGCACATAACTCAGTTGCAGGTTCGATCCCTGGCCCTGGTCAGGAGCTCATATGGGAGGCAGCCAATCAATGTGTCTCTCTCACATCGATGTTTTTCACTCTCTCTCTTTTTCCCTTCCACTTTATCTGAAAACAAAAAAAAATCAATGGAAAAATATCCTCAAGTGAGGAAGAAAGAAAGAAAGAAAGAAAGAAAGAAAGAAAGAAAGAAAGAAAGAAAGAAAGAAAGAAAGAAAGAAAGAAAGAAAGGGAAAGAGAGAGAGAAAAAGAAATGCTGCCAGATACCTGTATGCCACTTGTCTGGCCAATCTTATTTCTGCTGGGCACCACCAGCTTTGGCCACACTTGACTCAAATCTATTCACTTCCTTCTCAAGTTCTGTAGAACACTGTAGCTTTGGGGAGGCAGTTTCTCTGGAAATAGAAAGCCATCCACATTGATCAGATACATTCCTGGCTCTTATTGCCTGTTTAGAGATCTCCTACAGTCTCATATTCACCATAAAGAAAAGCATGGGACAAAATTATTCTCACATTCCCCAAGGTAAAGCCATGATCGCTGATGTGTCAACAGTCTTCTTAGTGGTTCTCTTTGGCTCTGGCCTCCCTCCCATTAGTGTTGCTGCACACTGTGTTGTGGTTTTCAGTATGGCCTTTTAATGTGGTAAAGTAGGAAAGAGGTCCAGAAACTTGGAACCAAGCCCTGGCTAGGTGAGGGGAGCTGCTTAGCTTTATAGAGTGTCAGCTTTTTACTCTGTAAAATTAGGGTAAATAATAGATGCTGGATTTTGAGGCCAATAAAAATTGTCTGTATGATACCATAATGAAGGATACATATAATTTTATATTTGTCCAAACCCATGGAATGTACAACAAACACAAAGAGTGCACCATAATGTAAACTGTGAACTTTGGGTGATTATGATGTGTCAGTAGGTTCACCACTAGTAACAAATGTACCACACTGGTGGGGAGTATTAACAATGGGAGAGGCTGATTATGCATATGTGAGGTGCAGGAGATATTAGGAAAATCTCTGTATCTTCCCCTCAATTTTGCTGTAAACCTAAAACTGCTCTTTAAAAAGTGTTAATTTTTAAAATGGTACTATTTCTCTCTCTTAGGCTTGTCAGAGATCAAATGAGGAAAGGCTTTGAAAGTACAAGTTACAATGCAAACATCAAGATCTATTTTTTTGAACTTAATCTTTTTTTATTTGCATTATAAATTCTTTAGTTAAGAAGCATGGAATAAGTTGGTAAGAACATGAAGCAGGATTTTGGCTGAGAGTATGTAAAAAAATAAAATTAATTAAATTATAAAAAGATGAATGTTAGATATTTTGAAGGAAGTGCTACCTAGGCTCATGCTTAGTTTACCAGAGGGAAAAAGGGAAAGAGGTGGGTCAAAATAACCCCCTAGGCACGTCAAAAGAGATAGGAGGCAACTTGATACCCTGGCTGGTTTTGTTTAGTGGTTGGAGCATCAGCCCAAGGACTGAAGGGTCACAAGTTCGATTCCCAGTCAGGGGCACTACCTGGATTGCAGGTTCAATCCCTAGCCCAGGTCAGTTGGGGTCATGTAGGAGGTGACCAGTCTATGTCTCTCTCACCTTGGTGTGGAAATATACCCTTGGGTGAGGATTAACAAAAAAAAGAGAGAGAGAGAGAAAGACAAGAGGCAACTTGAAAGGGCTCCCAGAGGCCAAAGCTGGAACAATTTGAGCAACAAAATAAATAATGATAGTATTGGATTATAACCTCAAAAGAAAATAAATATAATTAATCCATTCTGATATAAATGAGTGAATAAATAAACTGGGAATAAGGAACAAATTATTAATTTAGAGTTATAATTTTTATGTATTAAAAAGTTATTAATATTTATTTTAAAGTTTTATCTATAGAAAGAATGAGATAAAATTTTAAAATACCTTTAGAACATCATAGTAATCATTGCTGCTGGCAAGATCCACTGGTTGCTAAAACTGATGGATAAGCCCTGCTGATGTGGCTCAGTGGAGTGAGAGGTCCATGGACTGAGAGGTCTCAGTGGACTGAGAGGTCCCATGGACTGAGAGGTCCCATGGACTAAGAGGTCCCAGTTTGATTCCCAGTCAGGGCATGTGCCCAGGTTGTGGGCTCGATCCCCAGTGGGTGGCAGCCAGGAAGGAGGCAGCCGTTTGATGTTTCTCTCTCACACTGATGTTTCTATCTTTTTCTTTCTTCCTCTCTAAAAAATCAATAAAAACATATTTTAAAATAAAAAAAAGCCAGGCTGGTGTGGCTCAGTGGTTGAGCATTGACCCATGCACCAAGAGGTCTCTGATTTGATTCCCAGTCAGGGCACATGCCCAGGTTATGGGCCAAATCCCCAGTGGGGGGCATGCAGGAGGTGTCCAATCGATGTTCTCTCTCATTGATATTTCTATCTCTCTCCCTCTTCCTTCCTCTCTTTCTAAAATCAATAAAGAAAAAAAATTTAAAAGAAAAAGAAAATAAAACTGGTGGGTGAAACTTTAAGAAGAAACAAGATATTTGCATAGCCTGTAAGACTCTCAACCAAAATATGTATTAATTATTGTGGTAGTTTTAACTGATGTCCACAAGTTCTCTGATACTCCTTTCTATAGGAAGTAGAACTTAATTTACCTCCCAATGATTGTGGCCTAGACTTGCTTCTGATTAATGGGATGTGGTCAGAACAAGAGAAAAATAGTAACTTTATGGTGAAAATATCTGGCAAATACCACCCTAAGTGATTAAAGTTAACATCACCAACAGTAAGTCATATACCCCCTGATGTGCTCTGATGCAACGGCACATCACCTATATGGTATTCTTCCCTATAATCTATAAGCTCAGTCTAATCATGAGAAAACATCAGGCAAATCTAAATTGGAGGAATATTCTAGAAAATGTCTGCCCAATACTTTTCAAAAAGTCATGATCATGAAAGTCAAGAAAAGACTGAGAAACTAAGGAGACCGTGGAGACATATTGATGAAATGCAGTATAGATCCTGGAACAGGATTAATGGAAAAACTGGAGAAATTGCATAAAGTCTGTTGTTTAGTGAATAGTGTAGATTTGATTAATGTGCATGATTGTGTAAGATGATAACATTAGGGGAAGCGAGGTGAAGGGTGTACAAGGACTCTGCACTGTCCTTGTAACTTCTGTAAATATAAAATTATTTCAAAATAAAACAATTTTAAATGACCCTCTACTTTTTAAAATTTACTTAACTGGGGAAATGGTTGTGCCATTAATAAGATAAAGGTAGTTAGAAGGAAGAAGTAGGTTGGGGAGGGGTATGACATCAGTGGAAGTAGTAGGCGTTGGAGATGTGCATCTGGAGCTTAAGAAAGAGGTCAGAGCTAGAGATATAGATTTGGGATTAAATCCCAAAGAGATACTATTATTATATTATACTTTCAAATGCAAGAAGAGAACATGTGGAAGGAAACAGTGACCACACTGAGGAAAGGATATGTGTCTAGAGTATGAGCAGAGAAACAGTAGGGAGGGTGGTCAAAACAGATAGGGGTAGGATGTTTTCATAAAAGCCAAGAGAAAATATAATTTCTAGGAAGATCTAGTCAGCACTGTCCAATGATACTGGAAGGGGCTGGAAGATCACCTGAGAAAAGAACACTGGGTTTTAAGTAGGAGCTTAGTGCTGATGTCAAAAACAACAGTGTTGCCCTGGCAGGTTTGGCTCAGCAGTTAGAGCATTGGCTTGCGGTCCGGAGAGACCCAGGTTCAGTTCCCGCTAAGGGCGGCGTGTACCTCGGTTGCAATTTGTCCCCAGCCCTGGTTGGTTGTGTGGGTGGCAGCCATTCAATGTGTCCCTTTCACGTCGATGTTTCTCTCTCTCTCTGTTCCTCCCTCTCCCTCCCACTCTACCTGAACAACAACAACAACAACAACAACAAAATGGAAAAATGTCCTTGGGTGAGGATGATAAAAACAAAACAAAACAACAGTGTTAGTAGAGTACATAAGGAGAGGTGGGGTGGTAGACATAGAAACCAAATGGCCAGAACTCAGCCAAGTAAATGGGTTGAGCAAGCCAGTGTTGGTGCTGAGGGGAAAGGAGCCTTTGGAGGAGAGTGGGACATTCCTGGGGAGAGAGACAGAAAGCACTGGCCAGAGCAGGTGGGCCAAAGGGCTGAGGCCCAAAGCTCAAGAAGTAGAGAGAACGTTGACCAAAAGGAATGTCCTGCCATTTTCTGGCTGCAGGATTCAGGCTGAAAACTAGAAGCCCCGGGTCAATAACTGCTTTTTTTTTTCCTTCCTGAGCTAGGAGGCCATTCTGTTTCCCAAGTCCCAGCTTACCCTCACTGTGGCCTAGAAAGTTAGGCCAGGCAGGAAATGAAGTAAGTGGAACTTATTCATCCTATCTGCAACTTTTATCTAAGATGGAGAATAATTTATGTATTAATATTAGGCATTAAATAGCATTACAGAATGATTTCTATGGGGTATGTGTATGTGTAATAAAAGCTACCCTTGACTGATTACTTATCATGTGTCAGGGACTGTGTTAAGCACTTAATATGTACACATTATCCCATTTAATTCTTTCAACAAGAATATGCAATGCATACTGTTACTTTCCTCATGTTAAAGGTAAAAAACAGACCCAGAGAGATTAGAAATTTGATCAAGATCACACAGATAAGTAAATGGCAGAGTTAGGACTTTCTCCAAAACTCACTTTTAACCACTATGCTATACTGCCTCTTACAAACATTTATGTGTATGTGTGTGCACATGGACACACAAGGACTCAGGCTGTGTGCCAAGAGGTTAACGGGGATATAACTCTGGGTGTTATGACTAAGGATGTTTTTAAAAATATTCTTTTGTGCTTATCTTGACATTTTACAGTGACTGTGTATTCCTCTTGAAATCAGAAAAAGAAATTGATATTTTATTTATGTAACTTTTAAGTTTGGGTGTTCTTTGCCAAAATTCTGTAATACCCCTAATGGGAACAAAGCAGATGCTTTCTGCTCAACTGCAGACAAAGGAAACTCTGCCTTCTCTTCAGCAGTACAGGCTCTGCAGTGACAGTAGGGAGAATCTGGCACGCGTGCACACGTGTGTGTGTGCGCGCGCGCACACACGTGAGTGCAGCAGCTGCGGAAATGAGGAGAGGAACTCTCTGAAGATGTGCCAGATGGAGAACTCTCTCCCTCACCTACCTTGTCCCTGTGCCAGGCCTCTTTAGTCCTGAGCATCCAAAGGTACTGGAGATATTTTTCACACATACCAAGATCCTCAACTTTACCCTTTGTTGAAAATCTGGTCAGGGAGCAAGATTGCTTGAGTAAAGCCCAGACTGCAGCTATAAAGAGTAATGGGAATCATTCTGGAGCTACTTCAGGCCATGAAGGACATGGTTCAAGCAGGCAGTTGGTATTAAGGCTGGGCAGGGAGGAGCCAGCAGCATCTAAGGCTGGCATTAACCGACAGGTGAGGCTCTTGTCCAAAGCTGCCAAGTCTTCAGGTAGAGGCAATTCAGAACCCTGGAGAGCTCCTAGAGAGGCCTCAATCCCTTCCAGGTCTGAGAAGCCTAGCTGCCTAGTCCTTAAGGCCCTTGCTCATTTAATTTTAAACAGCCTTCCTACATGTGTCTCTAGCTGTGAAAGGGCCTGCCCTCTTCTCTTCAGAAAATAAGTTCTATGGATCCAAGGACTCCCCCTTACCCCTTCTGGCCCCTGCCCCACCTTTCCCCACAAACATCTAGCCTGACTGAACTCTGTTGAGGTCACCATCACTCTGAAGGTGAAATAAGCTTTTGAGACAACCATGTCAACTCCTAAGGTGTCCTTAGCCAGGGCCTGACACCCTGATACCTCAAAGCTGTAGGACTCTGGGGGGAGGGTAAGGGTGGTGGAACAAGGGAGTGTGAAATAGGCCTTTCTCTCTAATACTCCTGTACCTGCACTGCCCTCTTCAATCTGAGAATGAGGCAGGGGAAACTAAGGGGAAATACTGAGCAAGTTTCAAAGCCTGAAGCTGCAAACTTGCATTACTGGACTGTTGGCCTGGTATTGGGAATACACTTGATTTAAAGACATCATTTTTAGGGGAAGGACATTGAAATATAGTGGAAGGTGGTAGATGTAGGAAGTAGAAGCAGAAATGAACTAGTGAGTCTGGGGCTTCACAGCCTGCCACCCCCACTCTAGCCATACAAATGACCCCTAGACAGAGAATTAAATACCACTGTGGAGGGGTTCTTTCTAAATCCTCCAAATCATCTAGAGGAGAAATGTGTGTGTAAGGGCAGAGGAATCATAGTCATTTACTAGGGATTTGATTTTCTAGTTGAAATTTCCTCCTCTACCTCCAGGCCTCTTCCATGGCTAAATGAATCAGAACCAGCAAATAAGATTACTATGCCCTCACTTTGATTGCCTGGTTTGGTGAGTGAGGAGGAAGGTAAGTCTAACTGAATTGAAGCTGAGTGAAAACACTCAGGATCCCATCCCTGCCAAGCAGCCCTGCTCTGGGCCTTGTGCAAGGCTCTCCTCCATTGCTTTCTTCACCTCTTAGAGTCTCCTGGGTCCCTTACTGAAGAAAATCTCTGAGCCCTAAGGCCATTTGATATGTCTTATAACTCAAAGAACGTCCTGGTCAAAGAAATAAGCATTAAAGCAATAGTGAAACCACCAGAGAACAGCTGCATGCTCCCTCCCTTAGCACCAGCCAGTCATAGTGGGGCAGGGAAGAGTAGGGAAGAGAAAAGAATGGTGTTTTCTAAGCCATAAGTGGACCTGTCAGAGTTTGGGCTGGCAGGACTAGGATTGCCCCTACCCCTGACACTCCTGGAGATGAGAGCATAAACAATGTAGTAACTAATTTATTGAATGAAAGATACTCAGAGGATCTGGATCCAGACTGTTTCTCAGCCCGGCCCCTCTCTTGCCTTTAGATATAGTGTATTCCAGCTTCTGGGGGAGGCTCTTCCTATAGGATTAAGCACAGGGTTTTGATACACAAGGAAACCTGTAGAAGAAATTATAACAGAGGAGGACTCATTCAGATTCCAGGAGAATTGTTAGTGTTGGTTTCTATTAAAGTAGAACATGCCTAACCTCATCTGATGCTTGCTTTTGGCCTGTTCTCTCAGGGGCAAAGGTGCCCCACCCCCCACATGCTTGCCTTCCTTACAGTCATTGTTTTATTTAGGAGCAGTGATTATGTGACCACAAACCTTACTAAACTGAATACAATCCTGAACATTCAGAAGAAGAAACAGTTTAGGACTCAGGGGAGGGAGCAGCTGGCTGGAAAGAAGGGTCCATGAATTTTAATCCCAGGAATGCCATCTGGTATTGACCTGGGACAACTTATTCACTTTCTGCCGTGCAGACTCTTTCTAGAATCTCAGAGCCTGAATAAAAACAGACCTGTGAGCTCAGAGAGTGAAACAACCTGTCTAGACTCCCAAAGTCAGTGCAGTTCACAAGCAAAACTGGAATCCACAGACCCTACTCTCTAGCCAGAGATTTTGATTACTGTTCAGGGAGGTTTCTTATGTCTCCTTTGCTGCCTCCTTGCCCTTATGTCTGAACTCCCAAGAACTTTCCTGCCTTGGGCAGTACACTTCCATGTTTATAAGCCTCACACTGTTAAAAAGCTCTTTGAACAGACAAAGGATCAAGCAGCCCCATTCTTCTATCCCTCCAAAGGGTTTCCTGATGGTTTAGATTCCAAGCTGGCTGCCCACTCCTCTAATACTCAACAATAAGAGTTGGGTCTTACTTATATAAAGGCCCAAGTAGAATTCTATATCTGATCTGCAAGCAAAATCGGAGCCTTGCCCTTGAGTCACAGAGAAAGTTCTGTCTGCCCAGCTAGTGATCAGTTCCCACGAGAAGCTGACTTAGGTTTGAGCTGCTGCTTTGGCCATTGACCTCAAGTGGGGTTTTTTGTTTGGTTGGTTGGTTGTTTTTGTTAATCCTCACCCGAGGATATTTTTTTCATTGATTTTAGGGAGAGAGTGGAAAGGAGGGAGGGAGAAACATTGATGTGAGAGAGACATATTGATTGGTTGCCTCCCACACAACCCTGACTGGAATGGGAGTCAAACCTGCAACCCAGGTACGTGCACTTGACTGGAATTGAAGCTGTGACCCTTTGGTCCATGGGCTGATGTTCTAATCGCTGAGCCAAACTGGCCAGATCTTAAGTGGGGTTTTAACTAGGCCAGGCCTTTAAGTAAGCAAGTGAGAGAAGGTTTTGAGGACTCCTACTTTGGCTGTTCTCCAAAATAACTTCCTGTAAGGTAACCTTTCAGCCCCTGGCAAGAGGCTTACATAGATGAAGTGGTACTATAAGAAGCACACAATACAACATCTGTCTGGGACACTATTAGACAAGCCCTGGCATAGCCTGGCAGGCCACTGGCCTTTCGCCATCTCTCTGTTACAGAAATATCTTTGCTGTGGCTTCAAACCAAGTAGAAGGAAATCTGTTTGTTATCAGATTATAGCCCTTCATTCTCTGTGCTAGGCACTGGGAGGATAGAGTGGAGAAAAGCATGGTCCTTGCCTTTATGAACATTTACTAAACAAATAAATTACACAAATAATAATTTAAGTAAAATATGATAAGTACATGAAAGGAATGTATGAGGGAGGGACTGTGAGAGTATATTATAGAGGAGCCTAACCCAGCCTGGTATTGATGGGAAACTTCTTTTAAGGGATGATGTGTCAGCCAAAGCATGAAGGACAAGTAAGATCTGGACATGAGGCAGAATGATCTTGGTGCTCCACTAGGAGCAAAGAAAACTGGTGATACAAAGTAGTAAGGTAAAGGAAGAGTGCAGAGATGAGGTTGTGGGAACATCATTCTTTACCACCATTCTTAGCTCAGTTTGAGTGACTCCTTTAAAAAGGGAGGGGGGGCTAGTTGCGACACACCTAAAGTGCCATGGCATGATCCCCCCTCCCCCGCCCCTGGGAGGCTGGTGCTTGTTCTACCTTCATGGCACGGGGGACGCTCACAGACATGCTCATGAGAGATGCTTCTAGCCCCAGCCTGGGGTTCACACAAATAGAGTGGTCCTCACCTGGCAGCACAGCTCAGAGGAGGGAGGAGGCAAGAAAGACTAGGCACTTATTTTCACTACAAATCCTCTCTGTATATTTTTCCATTGCTTTGAACTGTTTATTAATACATGACAGAAGCCATTTCCCTATTTAGATGGTTCCACTGGGAATTCTATACCATCACCCCTCTCCTGAGGTAGATAAAAAATGTCAGCTTTCAAGATTTTATACTTGGATTTCAGAAACTAAATTACATTACTACATCCGGTGAGACGGCGCCGTTGTCTATTTCTATCTGCACGCTCCAGGCACTGAGACCGATAACATCAGTGTGTCGAAGCAGTTCAATCCAGACAATTTGCAGCTGGCTGGAGCTGGGCCAGAGGGTAGGGAGTGGCAAAATTCTCTCAGAATCCAGAGCAGCCCTGGGTTGACTGTAGACTGGGATCCAGGATTTTCAGGTTCTTCCCATAGACCATCAGTTCTCTCCTATCTGTAGAGAGAGAACACATCTTAGATGTAACAAGGAGTTGAAAATTACTCTCTTAAACACTGGAACAAGATAAAATCACTGAGGATCTAATGCCCAGGTTTTCACTGAAGTGAAAGATAGAAGGGAGTGGGGTTGAGGGGGGAAGAGTGGAAGTCATCATATAGACAAGGCAGGTTCCAACTACCTATGAAATTAGGTGTCCATATAAAAGTCAAATATGCCTGGAAATGGTTATTCTATGCTTCTTTGAAACCCAGATGCGAGGACTTGTAACTAACCTTCTGACTGCTACATGGTTGTGGAATGAAGAGAAAGCATTGTTCTCCTGCCAGGAAACACAGGAACTTTTGAAGTTTCCTTGCTAATTGTAACCAACATTTAACCCTACAGAATGAGCATCCTTTCACAGCCAAAAAAAATTTGTTTATTTGCCAGTCCTCTGCCCTAATGCAAACCTGGCTTTCCTGTACCTCAATGCTCTGCCCACTCACCCATAGGTTCTAGTGGTTGGATGGACAGAAGAACTAGGATCTACCCGAATTCTAACTGTATAGTTCGGGTATAATGTAGTTACTAACTCCATTACTATACCTGAGGGATGGATTAATAATGAGGCCAAGTGATTCTTTAGTTTTATAGAAAAATATTATTGAAGGTAATGTTCATACTTGGTGAAACAGGTATTCAGTGTTCTAGAAAAATCTCAATGCAGCCTGTTCTACACTGTCCTAGATTCCCAGGCTGCTCCTGTTAGGTCTGTGCAGGCCTCTGGCCCCAAGAACTAGAAGCCCAGGGTCTTTGCTGCTTTCTGCCAATGCCTGGGGTGGATGATCCAAGACTAAGTCAGGGGACTGTGGTACAGCCAGAATTGGGGGCAACTACTCACCTCTCTGCTTGATGTTACTTTGAAGTTGGCCAGGCCCTGGTCATCCCCCCTTGCCTTCAGCCCACCCTTGCCCAACTTCTTAAGAAATAGCAGACCTGCCATGATCTCTGGACCATGGCTGGACCTATCTACTGGATGGCTTCTCCCTGTGGGGAGTCTCAAGCCTGCCAAGGATCAGACACATAACTGTTGAGAACAAAATAAAATTGTTACTGAAATATCAGCAAACCGGAGAAGAAACACTGTCTTGAGTTTTCTTATTTGATGTTTTCAAACAGCTGGTCCTTCTCTGCTGCCTCTTTCCTGGGACTACCCTCAACTATCCTCTAGTCTTTCATCATTTAAGTGCTCCTCCAGGACTCTTGTTCTGGTTCCTCCATTATCCTTCTCAAAAAAATGTGTCCTTCTCAGACATCCATGACACCAAACTCTCCTTGGTCCCCTGACTCTGATCACAGCTGTCCATCTTCTACTACCCCTTCAGTGTTGGTGCTCCCCAAGTTCTTTCCTCTGACCTTTCATATCTATGGACATACCAGTGCACAAAACAAAATCATTAGAACTTGCTCTTATTTCTGTTTCTCTGTCTTGTTTGGTGGCATCACAATTCACCCAGTCATCTGAACCAGGAGGAAACCTGGCAGTCATCTTTGCCTTGTTCTTTACCCTCAAACTCAGATCCAGTCAGCCACTGAGCCCTGAGTTTGACCTCAATGTGTTTTTCTGCTTCATTCCCTTTTCTCCAACTCCACTGACTGCCTTTTTCAAGTTTTTGTCACCTCTTGCAATGCCTCATATCTGGTTACCCTGCCTACAGTTTAATCATTCCTTCCCATTCTCTCTACATGGCTCCCAGAGTGATCTGTCTATATAAATCTGACAATGAGCTGAAAATCCTTCAATAGTTCCCCATTGTTTCCAGTTAAAGTTGGAAGCTCTGAACATGACTTATAAAGCCCTTCATGATATTAAGCCTTCCCCCCATTCTAGTCTCATCACCTGCCACTTTACCCCCTACCATGTAACATTCCAGCAAAATGGAGCTATTCCTTTTGCCTGCTGTATAGTCATACATGTCTTCCTCTCCACTTCTTTCTTTTCTTTTTGTTCTCTATTCCTTTCTTCTTCATCTGTTTCACTTCTACCTTCTACTCATCCTTCATGCCTCGGCTTTCTTTGGAGAAGCCTTCCCTAATTTCCCAGGGTGAGATAGGTGCTTCTGTCCTGTATACCTACAACACTCTATACAAACCTCTGTTCCAGCACTTGGCATATTAAAATTATCTACTTATTCATCTGTCCTACTCACTGGTCTATGAGCTCTTCATGGGCAGAGATCATATTTATATACACACTACCCATTATAGTGCCCCTAAAATGTGAAACCAGAATTGAATTTTGGTGGCTAAGATTTTTCATCTCTTGTACTGTCCTCTGCTTTTCTCTCCTGGGCTCAGAATTCTTAGTTCCCAATGCCTTTTTTTGCCTCTCTCTCTCTCTCTCTCTCTCTCTCTCTCTCTCTCTCTCTCTCTCTCTCTCACTTTCCTTCTTGAGTTACTGACTACTTCAGTGGCTCCAATATGTCCTTCCTATAGAGAACTCATTGAACAGGCAGTTGGTAATCAGAAAGCATCCATGCCATTTTCTAAAGAGGAGTTCCAAGTGTGTGCTGAGCACTGAAGACATAATTAGACTAGTACCACCTGTCAAGTGCCTGCTTTACAAAATAACAGTCCTATAGTTGTGTAGTTCTGATATGCTATTAATCTCATGACTTTATCTGATGTCTCTGAGGAGGGGCTGGGGTACAAGAAATGAGCAAATTAGATTCAAATCCTAGTGCTACTATCTTTAAGGTGTGACTTTGAATATATTACTTTATACAACTTGTTCACTTTTATTTTATTCTATTTTTTTAATCCTCACCCAAGGACACTTTTGCGTTCATCTTCAGATAGAGCAGGGGGGGGGGGGGAGAGAGAGAGAGAGAGAGAGAGAGAAACATTGATATGAGAGAGACACATCGAGTGGTTGCCACCCACATGACCCCAACTGGGGCTGGGGACAAACTGCAACCGAGGTACGTGCCCTTAGCAGAAACCAAACCCAGGACTCTCCAGTCCACAGGCCGATGCTCTAACTGCTGAACCAAACTGGCCAGGGCTGATTTTCCACTTTTAAAATGGGAATGATATTTACCTTACTTGGTCTTTTAGGAAGATTGAAAGATAATATATATAAAGTACCCAACACCATAGCTGTACATATAGCAGGTGTTCAAGCAATATTGTCTAAATGATTTGATGAATTCTAAAAGAACCATACCTGGGCTACGTTGTTTTGAACAGCTCTCTTCCTGGGCCCAGCCAGAGCTCTTAGCAGAGCTCCCTCCCCAGTATGAGCTTTGGGTGGTCCCCTACTTCTTCCCTCGCCAAACTATTGCCCTCTTTTCACACCAAGGTTATAACCAGGTTAAGGCTGGGGAAGAGAGCTCTTTGTGGGACTTGTCTGGAGATGGTATAGTTGTAGAGGGGCTATTCAAAGTGTGGTTTCTATACTGAGAGGTTGTATGAAATGCAGACACTCAGGCTCCACTCCAGACTTACTGAATCAGGATCTGCATTTAAACAATATCCCCTGAAGACTTGTATGCACATTAATGTTTAAAAAGCACTATCCGAGAGATTCATACATAGACTCAGCCAGTGTGGAGGGATGTAGGCTGTGCAGGGTGTCAGAACTGCCTAGAAGAAGTGAAGGCAGCACAGGTGGGGAGGAGCTGGGGGGAGGTATACTGAGAGCAAAGGAGGTGTTCTTCAGAGGTGTGGGCTGCAGTGCTGTAGGGAATCTCTTTGGGTGGGTGTTGGTTATTGGTTGTTTTAGGGACCGGTTTCTCTTCACCACTCACCTTCATACTATTTACTCGTCCCTCAGGTCCTGCCAATCTTTTTTTTTTTTATTGTGGTAAAATATACACAACATAAAACTTACCATCTTAACCAACCTATGTATTCCTCAGGAATGAGATTGTACCCTTGAGTAAGTCAGCGTCACTGTACCAGCCAGGGAGTGACAGATGGGCAGTGAAAGGCCCTCTATCACCCTGAGCCAGGGACTCCAGGACCATCTTGCTTAACAGATGAATATTGTATGCCTAAAGAAATATATAACCAGCAACTGGCTAGCTTCATGGCTGAGAACTTGCCTTGAGCTTATGCTAGGCTAGAATCTCATTTTCCCTACTCTTCCACTACTAACTGGCTACTCCTGTGCCCCTCTCTCATTCTCTCTCTCTCTCTCTCTCTCTCTCTCTCTCTCTCACACACACACACACACACAAACTGACTTCTTGGCTAACACTCTCCAACCTCCTTTACTTTTGGACTGGGCCCTGAGCTTCCAGGGGCCCTTAGCATTGACCTCCCTGAGCAAAGCAGGCCCAGTTACAGTGACTGCTGGCCCTAGGCTTTGTTGGAGGCAATGAGAGTTTGTTTCACCAGAGCCACCTATTTCTCTGTTAAACTCTCTTAGGACTGAATCCTTGTTTGCCTTTCCAATAAAAACACTTCCCCAGCCACCTACCTAGAGCCTCTTTTTTTTTTTTTTCTTTATTGATTTTAGAGAGGGAGAGAGATGGAAACATTGATGAAAGAGAACATCGATTGGCTGCCTCCTGCATACCCCCCTCCCCCCGGGATCAGGCCCACAACCTGGGCATGGGCCCTGACCAGGAATTGAACCAGTGACCTCTCGGTGTGTGGGTCGACACTCAAACACTGAGCCATACCAGCCAGACATACCTAGAACCTCTTAACCCTTCTCTGTGGGAGACTTGTTTGTGCATCTTAGTAAAGGAAAGCTCCTGCTCTGCTCAGCCCACCCCTGTGGCAGTGTAGGGGTTGTAGCAGCAGCAGCAGCAACTAAAAGTAGTAAAAATAGAGTCCAAGCCCCAGAGCTGAGCCAGTCATTGCTCTATATTCTCTTGCCAAAGTATACAATTACCTAATACCCGGATTTTTTATTTAACCAGGCTTCTGTGCAGGCCTGACCACCATTCATGCATTCCTGCCTCTCGTGCTCCTCTCCCTCTCCACCTTAATATGCTAGTTTGTGTGCCTATCATCTCCCCACCTTTATACTGAAATATCCTTGGCAAGAATCAGGTCTTGATGTTTTTCTCTCCCCAAAACACATTGTGCCCTGACTGTCCCTTGTTGGTATTCAGTGAATATCAAGCTTTTTTTTAACACATGGCAGGCTCATCAATGTTTATTTATTGGGATGACAAAAAGGAAAGAATAGGAGGCTGCTCTGGTTAGAGAGCCGAGCTTTAGAGATATTTATGAGCAAAACATGGGGCTTGCCAGGCATGATGGAGTTAGAAAGTTAGAACAGGCTGAAAAGGAGAGGAAGGGCAAGAATAGGAAATGCCACAGAGGGGAGAAGCTGTTTGATACCAGCCCTCCAAGTCCATGGTTCATTGCAGACAAGTAGTTCTTTACTCTTCCAAGGCCAAAGGAAAGGGATCAGAGATGACAGCTCTGTGAAAGCCTTTTATAGACTGACAGACTATTACTTTTCTTTCTTGGGAAATCAAGGAGTCCAAAAGATTCATGAACCAATGCAGGCCAGGCATAGTTCCTTGAATAACTGAAATTACTAAAATCCTCAAGTGATATTTGGGGCTAAGATCTAGACAAGGATCTATGACAGTCTGGCCCAGACCAAACATTAGTGTCCACTGACATTTCTCCTGCTTTAGCTTTCTTCTATATGCAGGGCTGGGGACCCTTCAACCAAATGCCCTTATTGATTTCTGAGTAGCATCTCTCCTCAGTGTCCTATGCCTCCTTTCTTACCTTGGGAAACTGGAATCCACATCCTGGAAGGAAATGGAAAGATTCTCTGGACAATGCTCCCTAAAGCTCTGTTAGCCCTGAACATCTGGTTCCTTTCTTCCCCTCCTCTGGGACCTGCCTCCAGAAACTAAACCCCAAATCCCCCAGCCCCTCCAGCTCTCTTGATTTTAGAATCATTTCCCCTCTCCTAAGAAAGTCCTCATCCCCAAAAGCTGTGTTGGCTGAACCTGAATAAAAAAGAGGAGTAGGGACCGCTTTCTCTTCACCACTCACCTTCATACTATTTTCTCGTCCCTCAGGTCCTGCCAATCTTTTTTTTTTTATTGTGGTAAAATATACACAACATAAAACTTACCATCTTAACCATTGATGGTCTATTTTTATTTATTTTTTATCCTCACCTGAGGACATTTTTCCATTTTTGTTCAGATAGAGAGGGAGAGAGAAAGAAACATCGATGTGAAATGGACACATCGAGTGGCTGCCTCCCACACAACCCCAACCGGGGCCGGGGACAAACTGTAACTGAGGTACGTACCCTTAGTGGGAACTAAACCCAGGTCTCTCTGAACCACAGGCCGACGCTCTAACCACTGAGCCAAATCAACCAGGGCAGTGGTCTATTTTTTTTTTTTTATCCTCACCCGAAGACATTTTTCCATCTTTTATTCAGATAGAGTGAGAGGGAGAGAAAGGAAGAGAGAGAAATATCGATGTGAAAGGGACACATCGAGTGGCCGCCACACTCATGACCCAACCAGGGCCAGGGACAAACTGCAACCGAAGTACATGCCCTCAGCGGGAACCGAACCCGAGTCTCTCGGGACCGCAGGCCGATGCTCTAACCGCTGAGCCAAACCGGCCAGGGCAATTTTTAAAGAAGTTTACACCTTCACCCCTTTGTCCATTAAGTGAGATGGTCTTTTCCTAAAGAGGTTGAAATAGGAGAGGAGCAGGATTAGCGGCAGGATGGTGGGCTCATAAACCTTTTAGTTCACAAGACTGTATAGGCCAATACCTGTGTCTCTAGCTGGTCCAAGGTAAGGCAGGAGCCTCCTCAATGTCTGGTTGGGGGTGAGCTTAAAGGTGGGAATGAAGGGGCTAGGTCAAGCCCGGCTTCCTAGAGGAACGAAGGTTTCTCACTTTCTGGCTCTAGCTCCTACCACCTGGGTCATAAGGCTTGTCCCCTAGGCTTTTATGCACAGGCTTCTCTTAAGCCACAGGTGCTACAGTGGATATCCCTGAGTTGAAGTATTTGTCCTATATCCCAAATGAAGGCTTCTTGATTATAGGGATTCTCTGTGAGTAGGAACAGGAATGAATAGCAGAACATCAATCTAGAAAAGCAGTCCTACCCATGAAGAAGACAGAACAGGATTCTAAATCTTCTTTTTTAAAACTCACTGATATCGCCCTGGCCAGTTTGGCTCAGCGGTTAGAGCGTCGGCCTGCGGTCCGGAGAGACCCGGGTTCGGTTCCCGCTAAGGGCACGTACTTCGGTTGCAGTTTGTCCCCGGCCCTGGTTGGTCGTGCGGGTGGCAGCCACTCGATGTGTCCCTTCACGTCGATGTTTCTCACTCTCTCTCCCTCTCACTCTGTGCAAAAAATGGAAAAATATCCTCAGGTGAGGATAAAAAAAAAAAATAAAAATAAAACTCACTGATATCTTGTTTCCCCATTCAAAAATAAATCTAGTTCTTTGCCATCCTAGTACTAGCTTCATATATCTTATGCTTTTCTCTCTTTGTTTCTGAGTAGCTATTTTTTCGAAAAATAAATTATGGAAAGGGAGTAGGAGCTGCCATTCCCACTGGTATAATTCCAGAACCATTTTGGCTAATTCTCCCACCCCAAGTCTGAAGCAAGGAAGACTCACTTTGTGAAGTTCACCTCCTGACTCTGCAATTACAGTCACAGTTTCTACAGCTGATGTGCTGGCACAGGCCAAGTACCAGCTGAAGCGTGGGGCCAGCTACTAGGAAGTGCTGCTGTTCCATTTAGAGCCTTTCCTAAGCTTCAATATAACAAAGTCTCCCCTCCTTTTTAAAATTTGTAGCCTCAAGTCAGGAGTATTTTGTCTGGCAGGTGATGCACAGAGGAAATTATATTTTTTGAAAGAAGATTCCCCATAGGGAACCAGGTAAATAAGAACTGCAACAGAACTCTCTCAGAAGATAATGGATAGATGTGATGACCTGAAATTCCCTGACACACAGTAAAAATTAAAGTATTAAAAACCAGCTACAGAGCCCAGCCAGTGTAGCTCAGTGGTTGAGCATCAACTCATGCACCAAGAGGTAGCCGGTTCAATTCCCGGTCAGGGCACATGCCCAGGTGTGGGCCAAATCCCCAGTAGGGGCATGCAGGAGGTGGCCGATCAATGTTTTCTCTCATCAGTGTTTCTATCTCTCTCTCCCTCTTCCTTCCTCTCTCTCTAAAATCAATAAAGAAGGAGAAAAAAATGTATAAACCAGCTATAGCTCTCAGTCATGATTCAAGGCATGGTAAATGGGAAAAATCCTTTGTGAAAGCAGTTTGGCAATATGTATCAAGAATATTAAAAAATGCTCATGTTTTTTACTTAGTAATTCTTCTTGATGTAGAAAATGATTCTAAATGCAAATATCTATGGATTTCAGTGTAGCATTATTTATTGTAGTGAAATTTTTAAACAACCTGAATGTCCCAAATAATTGAATGGTTTAAAAGTTATTGTATATCTCCTCTAGGGATAGTATGCAGCCACTAAACTGATAGTTATAAAACTATATAAAAGTATGGAGAGTTGATTATTTTCTAATACTAATTTTTAAAAATACAGCATATCAGATACAAAGTGTTTTTCTTTAAATGTTGTTCTATGTACATGTATTAACTGGTACTCTCTAGTTGTAGGAACAAAATCAACCTCAAGCTAATTTAAGCTACAAAGGAGACTAGACTATAAGGACATGAGTTTCTCATAGTGTCTAAGGTCAGGCATGTAGGCAAGCCTTGAAAGGGTAGGGCAAGCTGTAGAACCAAAGCCTGAAACCTAGGGAACACTTTCTCTATCTCTGGTGTTTGCTTCTTTCTGAACATCAGCTTTATTCTTGTCTCCTTGCCCAATGGCTTTCTCTGCTACCTAATCCACAGTCTTGAGCTTTATATCTCCCCTTAGTCCCACTTCCCAATTTTGGGGAGACTGATGTGTTCCACCTGGTCCAAGCAGGGGTGGGACCACACAGAACCAACATGGTACCTGGAGGCCCATCTCTGTGACCATGAGGACAGGAGCAGCACTAGCCTCCAGAGAGGGGAAACCCCAGAGTGCTGCTATATTAGTACACATACAAGACTCAAATACACTAGAACATTAACAGAGGTTGGCTCAAGGTGGTGAAACTAAAGGTGACTTTTTAAAAGTTTTAGCACATATTACTTTATAATAGATCTATTAAACTTGCAGTGGCTACAGCTGGTTGTTACTAAGTCTGGGATCAGCTGCACCCTCCTCCATTTTGGTTTTCCCAGTAACAGCCACCACAAAAATATTAAAGCTTGGTGGTGCTTGTTTTTAGTAGTGAATTATCTTCTAGGAACTGTATAAGGATACAGAAAACCCTCAGCTATTTACAGGGCCAATCTGAGTTTTCAAACTCTAGTCTGAGCATAAGAATCATCTTTTTTTCTTTTTTGGAGAACTCTACTTTGTCCCAAATGCTCTGTAGAAGTGTAGTGTGTATAAAGAAAGAGTGTTTTTCTCCTCTGCATTCTGCTATCAGCACCCAGTTCAGAGCTGGAAAGAAAGTGGACACTCAGTGTTTTGGCTTTATTTGACTTGAATCTTCTTTTAGAGAAAAACCTAGAAGATTGCTGAGATTTAGACTAATGAAAGAGGCCTCCCTAAGGATCCTCTGCCTTTCCCAAATTCAGGCTTCACAGATTTTTCTCCAACTTTTCTCTTCTTCTTCCCCTCTTTGTAAGAACCATTAACAACATTTGGAGAGATGGTCTCCCTTCTGTTTCTGTGATTCTCCTCCAGATTTCCCCCAAAGACTTTACCCCTGTGAGAGGTCTTTGTCCTTTCCTATAAGTGGGACTCCTAAGACTCTTAATATGTCCCTAAAGGATAAAAGTCCTGGCCAATTGCCTGGCACTGCAGGCAGCTCCTTGAAGAAATCCTGAAGAAGGGGAAGTGGGGAAATAAAAGTGAGAGCTACCCAACAACTGGACTCAGGACATGGGACTCAGGACTTCAGGTCATACCACAGAGTAGGAGCTGTCATTGTCTAAATGATTCTCATGTTGAGGTATGGAGTCAGAGACAGATGGGAATGCCACAGAGGCTGAATGAACAGCCATCTGCAAGAAACTAGAGAAGTATAACCAATGCCTAAATCGCTACTGAATATTCTTGGATAGGAGACTAAGATTCTGCCCAGCCATGGACATTGGACATAAAGGCATTATATATCCCTCTAAAATATGATATCTAAACATGCTTATCCCCATCCACTGCCAAAACATGTTTTGGGAGAGAGACATAACCCTGAACAGGGGGACCAGAGCCCCAGGTAGTTTCTGAAATGACCTCTGGACAAATTGTGGCAGAAACAGGAGTTGGTCTTTGATACCATATCATGCTGTGCTCACCTGTCAGAGTGGTCTGAGCTCCTGGTCTTACCTGCTTTCCTGTTTCCTTATCAGTACCATCTGTCTTCCTGGCCCTGTTTCTGCTCTAGGTCTATCCTGCTTCCTGCTTGTGCCCAGGGGGGAATGAACAGGCTATAGACATGACTTTATTCTAGAGGTAGCCTTTCAACATTTCACAACTCAGATCTGCATCTGCCAAATCCCTTCTAACACTAGAGGAAAATTCATGTGTGTCCAGCAAAGAAAGGTTAGATAATGTTTGTACAAGCACTCTGCCTCTTCATACCTCATTCTAAATCTATTTCAATTTCCAGCATCCTGATAATTAATGCTTGGAGGCAAGGACAGAGATTGTCTTTCCTGTGGGAAAGCTAAAATTGAGTCATGTCTCTACCCTGAATCATCCATGCTCAGTCCACAAGACAAACGCAGAATTGTTCAGCACCATGGAAAGCGCCTTTCATCCTGGTTATGAGATCAAGGGTGGGTGAAAGATGAGAATTTGTAGCTGGGAGCACAGCCAGTCTGATCTCCTTCCACTCTTGGCCAGCCACCAAGTACCCCTCTTTTTCCATCCCTGTAGTATTCAACTCCTTCCCTTACCTAACTAGGCTTTTAGGAATGAACTCCTTTAACTTTTCACCTATCTTTCTGCCTCCATGTCATCTGCACTCCCCACCCATCTTCACTTTCCTTCCATTTCAGTAAGGAGCCTTCCTCCTCTGGCTCAAGGTTCTGGTTCCATCTCTTCTTGACTCCTCAAAGACCATTTCATATCAAACATCTTTTCTACCCATTTTCCTTCCCCTCAGTCTAGCACAGTGGTGTTCCCTAGCTCCAAAGGAATCTTTCAACTCCAAAGACTCCTCTGGCTATTATTCATTCTCATTTCTTCACTTCCCAGACTGGATCCTTGAAAGAATAGCCTGTGTTCCATTTCTACTTCCTTAGCTACTATTTCCTCCTAAATCTCCTATAATCTTGGCCCTGTTCCTACCTTTCCATTAAAACTGTGCTTTCTGAGGCTACCTATGACTCTTATTTCTAAATATTGCCTTTATCTTATGGATCCATCTGTTTATTTGACACTGTCGATTTCTTCCACCTTGAAACTCTACTTAAATGGCTTCCTAGATCTTTTCCTACATCTCATCTTTCTGCTTCTACTCAGTCTCCTTCTACTCGTTCCCTAAAATTGAATATGCCCCAGGGTCCCATCCTTGATTCTTGTCTTTTAACACTCCCTTCAGTCTCTCTCAGATGGCTTATTCACCTTTGTGGCTTCAATCACCACTAGCCCTTACCTTTTTCCTGAGATACCAAACTTTTTTTTTTTTTTTTATCCTCACCTGAGGACATTTTTCCATTTTTTTGTTCAGGTAGAGTGGGAGCGAGAGAGAGAGGAACAGAGAGAGAGAGAGAAACATCGACATGAAAGGGACACATCGAGTGGCTGCCACCTGCACGACCAACCAGGGCCAGGGACAAACTGCAACCGAGGTACATGCCCTTAGCAGGAACCAAATCCAGGTCTCTCAGGACCACAGGCCGATGCTCTAACCGCTGAGCCAAACTGGCCAGGGCTAGATCCCAAACTTTAAGTGCTACTGACTGATGATACCATCCAGGTGTCCAAAAGACACTTTAAAACTCAACATGTCCCAAACTGAACTCATTTGGTTTTTCCTGGCAGAGTAGCTGTGCCTTCTCCTTCATTGTCTATCTTGCTAATTAGTGCCCCTTTCCCAATTATTCCAGGTAGAAATGTCTGGACTCCTCTGCCTACATTTTTTTTTTTTTTAATCCTCACCTGAGGATATTTTTCCATTTTTTGTTCAGATAGTGTGGGAGGGAGAGAGAGGAAGGGAGAGAGAGAGAAACATCGACGTGAAGGGACACATCGAGTGGCTGCCACCCGCACGACCAACCAGGGCCGGGGACAAACTGCAACCGAAGTACATGCCCTTAGCGGGAACCGAACCCGGGTCTCTCCAGACAGCAGGCCGATGCTCTAACCGCTGAGCCAAACTGGCCAGGGCCCTCTGCCTACATTTTATCTCTAAAGTCTGCCAATTCTACCGTCTTTAACATCCTCCTTTCTTTTCTTTCATCGTCTGCTTCTGCTTAGTGTAAGTCCCTACCATATTTTCCTGACACTGCCGCAATAGTTACCACCCGTCTCATTCCCCTGTGGCTATTAGAGGGTCCTTCTTCATCTCAAATCTGATCATGTTACTCTCCTGCTTAAGGCTTCATTGGTTCCCCATTATCTTCTGCATAAAGGACAAAATCAAGGTCCATCTTCCACCACCATCTGAGCCCTTCTGACTCCATGACTTCATTTCCTGCCACTTTTCATCATACCTTCTAGGTTTAAACTATAACAAAATACTGACTTTTCCTTGAATATGCAATGTTAGTCTTATGCTTCAGAGCCTTTGAAGATTTTTCTGAATGGCCTTTCTCCTTCCTCTTAAGCCAACTGATGAATTAATGTTATGAGAGCTTTTAAAGTGGCTTCCTCTATGAAGTTTTCTCTGATCACCCTCCCTTAGTCACTTTCCCTCTACTTTTCTATGGCTTTTGTTACCTTTATTGATAATTACTGGGAGCTCCTTAAGGATGGGCCTATTTTCTATTTATCTTTATGATCCCCAGGCCTGCCATTGTTAAATAAGTGAGGGGAAAATCCAGCATAGTGGAGTAAGGAGAGAGAGGAGTCAGAATGCCCCTTTGGTCAGGCCCCTCCTCACCCTGTGGAGAGAAAACCTTTTCCACAGATAACCTCCTCACATAAATCAAGCCCCAATCTGTGGGGTGCCAGGGCTACAGCTGTTGGCCAGTCACTCCCAGAGCACACTGTCCATGATGGTGTGGGCTAGCACAAATACAGTGCTCAGTATGTACTATCTGAGTACTATTCTAAGTGCTTGCATATATTGACTCATTTTAGCCTCACAAAAACCTTTGACATGGATGCAGTATTAGCATTAGTCTCATTTTAAAGATGAGGAAACTAAAGCCCAGATCACACGTAAATGGAGAAGCTGGGATTTATAAAAAGAATGGGTTGATAAGCTGATATTTGTTGAAGTTAGTGATTTTTTAAAAATATTTTTTATTGATTTTTTTTTAGAGAGAGAGGAAGGAAGAGATAGAAACATCAATGTGAAAGATAGACATCAATTGCTGCCTTCTGCATGCCCCTTACTGGGGATCAAGCCCAAAACCTGGGCATGTGCCCTGACTGGGAATCAAACCAGGACCTCTCAGTCCATGGGACAGTGCTCAATCCACTGAGCCACCTTGGCTGGGCAAAGTTAGTGATATTTATCCAAGATCTCACTATATTATTTTCTCTACTTTTGTGTAAGTTTAATTATTTCTATAATAAAACACTTTTTAGCCCTGGCCGGTTTGGCTCAGCGGTTAGAGTTGTCGGCCTGCGGTCCTGAGAGACCCGGGTTCGGTTCCCGCTAAGGGCGCGTACTTCAGTTGCAGTTTGTCCCCGGCCCTGGTCGGTTGTACGGGTGGCAGCCACTCGATGTGTTCCTTTCACATCGATGTTTCTCTCTCTCTCTCTGTTCCTCTCTCCCTCCCACTCTACCTGAACAAAAGATGGGGGAAAAAATGTCCTCGGGTGAGGATAAAAAATAAAAAAATAAAAATAAAACACTTTTTAAAGACCAGATTGGATTAAATCAATGAATTTTAACTTTTTTTTTTAAGCAACAGAACCCTTTCTCCAACCAAAATCTTGTGGAAAGGCTGATATGTAAATGAAATAAAAGTAGATCTACTCTGATTTAAGAGAAGCCAGACACCCTTCTATTGGTCCCTTCTTGCACTCAGCCCCTCCCAAGGCACAGGGTTCAGAGAACACAGTTTAATGAAAATCACTGGATCAGATTAAATTTAAGGATTCTTCTGGCACTTTTGCCTTCCTCTAGTTATATTGGTTCTGCACTGGCCATTAGTCTATATATCCTGTTCCAGAAACAGTAAGACAGGGCTATTAATCATTTCTGTAGTCAGTGGAGAATTTGAAGTGTTGCAGAAACAAGGGTTACTATTAGAGATGAATTTCAATGTCTGTCTCTGCTGAGTGTTTATTAATAATCTTGCTAATCCCCACTCTAGTTCCTGGATCTAACTCCT
The DNA here is from genome assembly GCF_014108415.1 of Molossus molossus. Lineage (NCBI taxonomy): Eukaryota > Metazoa > Chordata > Mammalia > Chiroptera > Molossidae > Molossus > Molossus molossus. Next base: position 35,185,255 of record NW_023425349.1, read on the forward strand.
GTCAGATGTCCTTAGGGGCATTTTAAATTCTCCCTGATTTCTTGGAGCCAGATACTTCCTTCTGCCTATATTCCTCTCTGATACTTACATTCATGAGTATTCACATTTAATCTCCCTGATTACATTTCCATGTGATGATCATAGTGTATTGGCTGCATTTCTCAGAAAACACATACAAGAAGCCCATAGTAAGGGCTTGAGTTTGCAGGCACGGTGCCAGAGATCTTTGTTCTTGCCACTAAGATGGCCTTCTATTGTGGACAGTGACAGAGAGATGCTGAATGGTGAGGAGGAGCCTGACCAAGGGGGCATTCTGACTCCTCTTGGTCTAGGGCTTTGCACCCTGGCTCATGACCCAAAGGGACTGACAGTTTCACTCAGGGATCAAATGTCACCAGGACCTTCCCGGTAGCCATGAGGATGACATGTGGGTCCCTGTGACCAGAGTTGCCCAACAGCTTCCCAGCCCTGAGTCAGGCCCCATCCTTCCTGCACAGTCTCCCTACAATATTATCATTGTTGCCAAGTACCTCCAGCCTGAGAGAAGAAACTGGTAACTCATCTGTACTGAGGAGGGAAAAGTTATCCCCAAATGCCTGAGGGCTTGTGTTTAAAAGTCAGTTCAGGGAAAGGACAGTGAGGCTTAACACTCTCATGGGATGGACGGGGTAGAGGGTAATAGAAAATATGCACTCTTGGAAGGCTAGACTGTAGGAGATATCAGGGTTCCCCAAAGAGAGAAAGGATGGCTGAGGTCAGGACCCTGAAGAAGAAGAAACAAAGAGCTGTGGGATGAGATAGAAATGAATGTCCCAAAAGCCAGTGAAGGAAATCATTTTCAAATGGATGTGGTATGTGTGACATGTGACAAATGCTACAGAAAAGGTAATGTGACTAAGGAAGTTGGAAATGTCCCACAGGTACCTTTATGGGATTTACCCTTTGAGAAGCCCCCCTCAGTCTGCTTTGGGATTGACCCCTCCCTGTGGCCTAGGGGAAAAGTTAGAGCCCAGCTGTCAGGTCTCCATGTCTCCTACAGGTAGCACCTGCAAGGCAATTTTGGCTGCAGAGAGGCATGTAAGGGTCGCTAGAGGCCTGCTTCTCCAAGGATTCAGGGAACAGGTGTTGTCAGTAAGGAGGAGCTGAGCCAGGGAAGCAGAGGATGAAGGATTGGAAAGATATGTGGCATGGGAAGTTACCTGAGATGCAGCCACTGCAGCACCCAAACTTCTGAGCAGAGCCTCCTGCCCTGTCTGCCTCAACTACAGCTAAGGGTTGGGGGTCAGAACAGAGGACAGAAGCCCAGGTTCTGCCCTCCGAAACTTGAAAGCCACTGTAACAACACAGCCCACCCAGAGCCTTGCACTCTGGATGGCCTGAAGGAACACAGATAAAGTCAGGATTCCCTCCCAGACAGTCTAGACTTTTCCCTTTCCCCTTAGTGACAAGCATGTTTTCATTTCTACTGCCTCATTCTAAACTTTAGAATCAGAAGCCACCGTAATGGTTATATTTCCTTCCCTTGCTGAGTCACCAACAGCCACTCGAATCTCTGGGTCTGAAGCATTCTTCCTGCCTGTCTGCCTGCTCCCTGTAACCCCAGAGGCAGAACAGGCACAGCTTTGGATCCACTCTGCAGTCCTTAGACTCTGTAGGCAGACACCTTGGATGGCAGCACTTATATCAGTGGGCCATCAGTTTTTCATGGAGAAGGTGAATGACTCCAGCCCCTTCCAACTGACTTAGGCAGGGTGGGCCAGGGCCCTGGATATTGTAGCAGTAGTTTGTGGCGTTTTAGAGGGATGAGTGAGGTTAGATTAATGAGTAAGCAGCACAGGACTAACTGGCCACCAGCTGATTTATCATTATTTGGCTTCTCACCTACCATACCCAGCCAACCTTTCAGGTTTTCCCAGAAGACAACTTTAGGACTAATCTGTGAAATAGAGAAGTCCTCATAAGAACTCTTTTTTTGTCCAGTGGCTGCAGCCATGAAGTATGGCCTGGGTTGGCCAGTCAGTTCTCTGGATCCTATGAAGGGACCTATCCAGTGCTCGGGGAAGTGGAGGGAGAAGGTCTGTTTTAGGGAGCACCTACTCTGACCTTAATGCAGACTTAAACTCACAGGAACCTAGAAAGACCTTTCCAAACAAGTACACAGGAAGGGCCCCGAGGAGCAGGCAACTAGTATGGGAGGTTGAAGAGGAAATCCTATGAGTTTAAAGAATTGCAGGAAGCTGGATTACACAGGTAAGTATAAGTGAGGCCAAGATCCTTGGCTCTTCTACCCAGTTCAGGGTTCTTTCAAGGTGGATGGGTCTGCCTCTCCCTACCTGAATTTCCTGCCTGTTGCCAGGGGCAAATGCCCTCAGAGGCCCAGGGGACAGGTGGTAAGGCCAGCTTCAGGGCTGAGAACAGCCCCATGTGTTCACTTCCATACAACTCCCTGACTCTGATTTCTCCCTGCCAGGACCCAGCCGCCGCCTCCATCTCAGACGGAGACTGTGATGCCCGGGAGGGTGAGTCAGTAGCCATGAATTACAAACCATCCCCGCTCCAAGCGAAGCTGGGTGAGTGGGTCTGGGGGGTGAGAGAGATGTGGGGAGTGAACAAGGTGCTCTAGGCCGGGTCTGCAATAAGGTGCTACAAATAAACCAACTCAGGCTAAATGATTTCAAAACTCAAGCCACCAAGTCGTTGGCACTGCCTGGTATCTTATTTCCTGCAAGGTAAAGAGGGAAGTTACAGTTTTCTGCAGGACCCAAAACTCTAGGAGGGATCTCTGAGGCCAAGATGGCTCCAGTTATTCCAGGGAATAGCTGCAGCAATAAAAGCATGGAACCCCAGAGAGAGGGTTGGAAGTCCCATTTGATACTGAGCTAGGCTGAGAAGAAGCTGCTGTAGAGATGGGTGTCGGTTGCTATGTCTGAGGGGCAGAAAGGAATGAGGATTCCAAAGCCTAGGAGCTGAGACTCTCTCCCCATTCCTTCCTCTGTCCGTCTGGAGATCTCAGGGCCTGTTGGTTCCTGTTTTGGCAAGTTTTTCTTAGTTTTTCTTAGTAAACTCAAATATCTCTCCCACTTTCCAGGGTCACTTTTCCCTTGGGGTTTTTCTCATGTCCACTCTTATGTCAGTTTACACTACAGCCCACTCTTTGGAGCCACTTGGCTCCTAGCCACAGCCTATAGCCCCTGCACCTACTGATCTCTCTTCACCCTAGACTGAACACTGCCCTTCTCCCTTTAGGGACCAAAGTTTTGCTCACCCAAGCCTGCTTCATATAATAGACTTTTACTAAAAATTTGGGTTTCATGAAGAGAAATTACAAGACGGTACATCCAGAAAAGAGTTTTCAATTAAATACAGGTCATCATTATCCTTCAACTCCTCTTCTACCCCTTTCTTCTCAGGCTTCAGCTGCCCACCAGATAGTGACCCCTTCAGCAGTCCTAAGAGTGCTTACCCATCTATTCTTTTTTTTTTTTAATCTTCACCAGAGGACATTAGTCTATTTACCTTCAGATAGAATGTGAGGGAGGGAGAGAGAGAGAGAAACATCGATGTGAGAGAGACACATCAACTGGTTGCCTCCCACATGATCCCAACCAGGGTCAGGGATGAATAGCAACAGAGGTACCTGCCCTTGATCAGAATCCAACCCGTGACTCATCGGTCCATGGACTGACACTCTAACCACTGAGCCAAACCAGCCAGGGCTACCCATCTATTCTAAAACCTTCTCCCACTACAGCTCCTAGGACTCCTTTTCACAGTTTTGTTTGTTTGTTTTACCTTGCTTTTTTTCCTTTCAGACCACATTAGGGAACCCCTCAGGCTATTTTTCTAAACAAGAGAGCAGTTCTCTAAGTGGAATTTGTTCCTCTCCCAAAAACACTAGACTCAAAGTGCAGCCAGTTTTATGTACTATTGTTTTTGTTTGTTTGTTTTTGTTGTTTTTAATCCTCACTTGAGGATATTTCTACATTTTATCTTCAGATAGAGTGGGGGAGAGAGAGAGAAAGAGAAGGAGAAACATTGATGTGAGAGAGACACATTCATTGGTTGCCACCCGCAGGACCCCCAACTGGGGCTGGGGACGAACTGCAACCAAGGTATGTGCCCTTAGCCAGAATTAAACCCGGGACTCCTTGGTCCACAGGCTGACGCTCTAACCACTGAGCAAAACTGGCCAGGGCTTATGTACTATTGTTTAATTTAATAATACAAGTGTCTTAACAAGTATAACTTCTTTTATTCTCCCCAAGATAATCATTCCAAGCTTTAAAAAATATTTTATTTTGTATTTTAACAGAAGTGGTATCATACTGTACACATTTTCTGAAACTATTTTTATTTTTTTTTCTTTATTGATTTTAGAGAGAGAAGAAGGAAGAGAAAGAGATAGAAACACTGATGAGGGAGAACATGGACTAGCCGCCTTCTGCAGGCCCCCCCACTGGGGATTGGGCCCACAACCTGGGCATGTGCCCTGACCAGGAATCAAACCGGCAACCTCTTGGTGCATGGGTCGACGCTCAACTACTGAGCTACACTGGCCGGGCTTAAATATGTTTTTATCAATGTTTTAAAGAGAGAGAGAAAGAGAAACATTGATATGAAAGATACATTGATCCACTGCCCCCTGCACAACCCCTACTGGGGATCAAGCCCACAACCTGGGCATGTGCTCTGACCAGGACCTCTTAGTCCATGGGGCGATGCTTAATCCACTGAGCAATGCCGACCGGGCTTCTGAAACTTTATTTGTTTTTGTTTTTGTTTTTCACTTAATGTCTTGGAGCCCCTTCCACTGTTGGTATATAGAGAATGATTTCATTCTTTTAAGTGGTTGCATAGTAGACTGTAGTTTGATTTTGCCAGTTTACTATTTGCATTTTTTTTACTTTTAAACAATCCAAACATGCTTTTAAAATAACACTTTCCCTCCCTTTCCATTACATTACCATCAAAGCTCCTCATTAAAATTTACTACCTTGTCCCAGTAGTACTAAGGGAAAAAAAATCACCACCTCCAGGAATTTTAAGGCAAATTGCACCCCCTTGAGGTTTGGAGTGGTAATAGTAGCTACTGCCTGCTGAAAAGAAGCTGAGCAAAAACTGAAGGAGTCTGATGAGCTGTGGCAAAGAAAGAGGGTCAGCCATCTGGAGATGAGACAGTCAGTGACATGGCAGCAGGGGAAATTCCAGAGTCACCATAGCTGGAAATGCCCAACCATCCTTCCTCTTCAGAGCCTGTGGTTATTTTCTGAGAGCTTTCCCCTAGCGTCCCTCTCTACCCAACAGTCACTTTTTCTACACCTGAGTTTTACTTGAGATGAGTAGGAAAGGGTAGACAAGCCTCTTCCAGGGCCCAGACAGATTCCTGGCTACTGGTAACAGTGTCACACACCAGACAGTAGGTCACCTGGTGGCCAACCCTATGATTCTGGTAAGCTCTGGAGCCTCAGAGAACTCAGAGGCTGGCAGAGGAGTCAGAAGTATAGCCAGAGGCACTCCTCCAGCGTCTTGCACCTTAATCTGCAGGCCCCATTCTGCCCTTCCCACTCCACAACCTTTGATGGCTCCTTTTCCTTCCTCATTAATCTCAAACCCCTCTATCTGGCATTCAAGATCATGCCCAAGTTTGTAATCAGAGGGAGCCCCCAACCCCTTAGCACAGGACCTGGGATTGGTGACACAGATGTTAATACATAAATGACTGAATAAATGTATTCTCCTTTTCAACCTGTCCTCCCTTCATCCCATCCAGATCTACACATACTATGCTCACTTCTAAATGCATTTTTGTATACACTATCCCGCCTTCCTAGAATTCCCTGCACTTTCCAGCTCAAGATATCATCAGTAGGGAGCCCCAACTGCTCCATCTCTCCCTCTGTAGCCATTCTCAGGTATCAAGCACACACTAACTGCTCCATATGGGAGTACAGCTTCTGGAAGACAGGGGTCAGCTTCCTCCTTTTGTCCCTCACTATCTGTCTCAGGTTGTACAGGGCCAAGTACTGTCTCCACCGAGCAGTAGGGCCTGGAGTTAGGATCCCTGCCACAGTTCCTGGAGAAGCAAAGGGTTTCCCAATGGAGGCCCAGACTAGGCTGCCCCAAGCAATTAGGTAGGGTGACCCTGGGGGCAGGACACAGCTTCCTTCCCATGTTTCCCTGCAGAGAAGCAACGGGAACTGGCCCGGAAGGGCTCCCTGAAGAATGGCAGTATGGGTAGCCCTGTCATCCAGCAACCCAAGAAGAACAATGTCATGGCTCGGACAAGGTAGAGGCCCCACACCTCCCCACCTGGGCCCTGCCAGTCAGCATCTATCTCTGTTGGTCCTGAGCCTTCCCCTCTTCCCTCCTTCTTCAGGCCTAGCTCCTCTTGAGAGGAGAGAATTTCAACAAGATCCAAGGCAGGGGGTTGGGGGAGGAAAGGGAAGTGGGGCCCAACCCAGTTCCTTGCCAGGCTTATGTGCTACAGTTGCCAATCCAATACCCCAAATTCTTCACCCAGGCTGGTCGTTCCCAATAAAGGCTATTCTTCGCTTGACCAGAGCCCAGACGAGAAGCCACTGGTAGCCCTTGACACTGACAGGTGTGTATGGGGATGTTGGGGCAGCTGGGCAAGCCACAGGAACCTGTGTGAACATACAAATGAACTGTACAGGTCACACCTGTTACATTGTTAGTATTGGGATATTCCTTGGACAGCCAGGAGCTCTCCAAGGGTGAAGCCCCAAGGAATGGAATTTTTTACCTGGAGGTGGGGAAGAGCAGAGAGAGGAAAACGGGACTGGTGAAGTCTGCTGCTATTCTGGGGCAACTGATCCAATGACTGCCCTGAGAATGGGCCCTGATTCAATGCTTAATGCCCTCCCCCTTCAAGGGAGCAGTCCTATTGCTGGGAACACATCTGGTTAGACCTGGACTTTGGGGAAACCCAACAAGCCAAGGTGATTTGAGCCTAGATAAAAAGGGGGAGTGTTGAGGGGAAAGGAATAGCATCTTTAACTCAGAAGGAGGTTAAGGGTGGCCATTTATTTAGAATGGTGGGGCTAGGGAACCGGTTTTAAAACTGCATTTGTACAGCAAGCACTGTTTGCATTTAGATCATGCTGTTTATTTGGAAGTGTAAGAGAAGGGTGGAGTATTGATTGATCAGGGTGGGGGGGGGGGGGTGTAGGGAATTTTCTATTTAATTTCCAGGAATCACTTCCCCTCTGTCTTCTTTCCTCCATGGCCAGCGATGATGACTTTGACATGTCCAGATATTCCTCCTCTGGCTACTCCTCTGCTGAGGTGAGGCCCCACCCTAGACACACTCCTCCGAGAAGGCATGGAGCCAAATGCCAAGTCACACCTGAGGGGAGTTGTGGGCAAAGCTAGGCAGAGCCCCTGTGGGGGCGGGGTCTAAATAGGACCAGGCCTGGAATGGGATGAGTCTGAAAAAAGGTGAGGCAGTTACACCTTGGCCTCAAGTTAGTGGATCCCGGGATTAGGGGAGGGACTTAAGTCCAGCATTGGCACTTAAGTAAAATGCAGTGTGAAAAATAGGTGACGACTTTTAGCGGTGGGCCTGAAATAAGGTCCGGGCCCTTGTAGAAGCAGGACCTGAGGTGGTAAGTTGTCCTTAGAATGGGGTGAGGTCTTTCATGGGCGGAGCCTCACAAGGAAGTGCCAATAAAGAAAGTGAGGCCAGAACTGAATTCAGGGCGAAGTCAGGGCTTTTAGAGAGACCCTGGGAGCCGAAGGCCTGGAGAGACCTTCAGGCTGTGGGTGGTACCTCAAGATCTCCCGAGCCTGACCTCCCTCCCCTTTGTCTACAGCAGATCAACCAAGATTTGAACATCCAGCTGCTGAAGGATGGCTACCGGTTAGACGAGATCCCAGATGATGAGGACCTGGACCTCATTCCCCCCAAATCCGTGAACCCTACCTGCATGTGCTGCCAGGCCACGTCCTCCACTGCCTGCCACATTCAGTAGCGGGTGGGGCCCCGCAGCCAATGGAGCTGGGCCACTGCGGGCCAGGTTAGACTGGGCAGGGGCTGACCCCTCCCCAGTTCTTCTGCCTGCCTCCTGGCCCTGCGTCCCCTACAGCCGCCAACCTCGTAAAAGTCATTGCTTCCTCCTATGGTAGGACGTGTACCTCCGTGTGTTCATGGAGCCGGAGAAACCAAAACCGGGTCTCTCTCCACCCCAGGGGCTGAGGAGGGGAAGGGGCTGTTTGTTCAGTTACTTGGGGGGACTTTGCTCAGCACCTTGTCTCTCTCCCAAAAGGTGTAATCCAGTGGGGGAGTGGGGAACTGGACAGCAGAGAAGCCAACAGTAATGTGTGGGGAGGAGGAATCGCAAAGCCAGGGGCTTGGCCCCACCCCAGCGAAGCCATGAACCCTCAGCCCAATAAGGAAAGGGGCTCTGAGGGAGAAAGGCCCCCGGGCAGTGGGGGCAGGGCCCAGCACTTTGGAGCCCCTTTGGCATCTCCTGCCTGCCCATGTACCTATTTGCATTTCCCCCCTCACCTCCAGATGGGAAGCCTGGCAAAGTTGCCCACTGGGATATTGTCCCCCACCTATCAGATCACTGCCTTCTTCCTCCTCTTTGCCCCATTCACCCCTCCTTCCTTGTTCTCTGAGTTGAGGGTAAGGTGGGCCTTAGAGACAGGCCAGCATTTGGGATGGTTGGGATGGTATTATCTGTCCTCACCTGCCCCTAAACAATGTATCTCTCTGCCAACTGCTCCCCACCACACACACACAGAGAGAGAGAGAGAGAGAGAGAGAGAGAGAGAGAGAGAGAGAGAGAGAGAGATGCTTCAATTCATTGGTCTCTGTCCCGGGCTGGAAGCAGGCTGGCCTCGAATGCCCCGTTCCCATGTTACTCCAGCCCTAGATTTCAGATCCTGCTTCCCAATAAGAATCTCCAAGGAAGCAAGCTGAGGAGAGTACTGTGGCTGCATATGTATGCTAGGGAGAGCTTGGCAGAATGTGTGTGTGCCTGAGTCTGTCAGGGTGTGTGTCTGTCTCTGCAGTGGGCCTGTCTTTCTAGATGTCTGTTTCTGTCATAGATGGTGAGGAAGTGACTGTGTGGTCTGTTACCAGTGTGAGAGGCTGTTCAGCAGTGCAGTGAATTGACAGCCCTGGACTGGGGGTCAGAAGCCTGGGTTCTAGACCTAGCTCTGGCATTGTCCCTGTGGTCTTTAACAAGCCAGTTGCATTCCCTAGGCTTCAACTGTAAAATGAGTAGCATCTGAAATTATTTTTAAGGTTTTGGAGGAATTTTTTCATAAGAATTTCTGTGGAGGTGTATAGGGAGGACTCTGTGTCTTTGAGTACACCTGGGAGGCTTCCGGAGTTGTATATCTGTGTGAAAAGGAGAAAAGGAAGTTTCTATGGGACCTGTGTATGTCTGAGTGCATGTGGATCTATTTGGGAATACATGTTTGTGTGTCTATGAATGTGTATGTATGTGTGAGTATATTTTGTGTCTGTGGGTATATATTGTGTATGTAGCCATATGGGGTGTCTGTGAGTCAGAAAGTGTGTACTGCTGCTTCTGCTGCTGTTGCTGGGGTGGAGAAGATGCCAGAAAAGCTAATGATGAAAGTCAAAAGGGAGGAGGTGATCAAGGCCCTCCCCTGGGACTGAGCAATATAGACCTGCTCCCATGTGAAGAAAAATGAAAGCACAGTTAGTCTAAGACTGCTCAGGTCTATGCTCCACAAACCCCATATCCCAGGGCCAGGGTATATATCCCGCATTCTTCCATACTGCCACTTCACAGCCCATTCCCTGGATGTCATTTCTGGGAGGTGGGAGCTGGAAGGGGGAGAGGGTAATGGGGAGAGTAAGGCTGCTAGCTTAGGAAGGGTAGCAGCTCTCCCTACACCATACCCAGGGGCTGCCAAAGTGCTGAGGTGCAGCTCTACACTCTCAATTCCTCCAACCCACCCCTACCTCCTTTAGTACAGGGACCCTGGTTAGATGTTGAGAAAATGCCAAAGGGAGACAAGGACAGAGACAGTACCTGCAGGGCCCACAAGGCCTATACCAGCCCCCATCTGTGCCCATCTCTCCCACCATGGTCAGATCCCTACACCCTGTCATCTGGGCCCCAGAGCCAATCGTCCTACTACTATCACCACCACCCTGGGCTCCTTGACTTGCCCTTTGAGAACATAGGTACCTCCTCTTTTCCAGGCAGGGCCCCCATCAGGGCTGATTTAGACTGCTACCTTTGCTGCTGACTTGCTGTGTGACTATGGCCCACTGCTGAACCCTCTGGTCCTGAGGAACCAGGGAGAAGCTCCCTCCCCACAGGATATACCTAGTTCCCTGGCAAGCAAGGGCTTGACTGAGGTAGTGTACAAATGATAGAGGGAGGTAGGAAGCTGACAGCCAGCACTTTCTGGATCTAGAGAGTGTGTGGTTCCCTCCTTCCCTGTCTGGGAGGATGGAGAGGAGGAATTGAGGCCTTAGCTTGCCCCCTGCCACCCTCCCCCCTTGTAGATACTGCCTTAACACTCCCTCTACCCTCAGCTCTGGCTGCCACCCAGCCAGGTTTCTCCGTGCTTACTAATTTATTTCCAGGAAGGTGTGTGGAAGACATGAGCCGTGTATAATATTTTTTTTAACATTTCCATTGCAGTATTGACCATCATCCTTGATTGTGTATTGTGTAACACAAATAACGATATTAAAAGCATCAAACAAGCCAGCCTCAGCTCCCTACCTGGGGTATGGGCAAGGGGAAGGTGGGCTGGGAAGGGGAGAAAACTGATCCTCTGAATGCACATTTCACTCTACCTCCACTCATGGGTTCCCAGGCCAGGCCTGCCACTGACCTGCTGCAAGACCCTGGTGAATACTTGACCCCTTGGAACCTCCATTTCTCTTCATCAGAGTAAGAAGCTTGGCCTAGAAGATCTTCAGGGACCCTCTGAGGGAGGCAGAGGCTGGGAGTAGGAAGAGAATTAGACCTCCTCAGTTCCCCAGGGCTGGGACTAAGCCAGGTGATATCATAATGGGCAGTGCCCATCCTGGAGGGGGAAACAGGGTGGGGTAGGAACAGGAAGGCTGTGGGAGAGGAAGGTTGAGAGATCCTCCATAGAAGGGGTCACACCAGCTAAGAGCACCTGCTGGGTTGGAGGTGTGGGTGACCTAGGAGAGGGGGTGATCACTGACGGTTTGCAAGATCCGGTGGTAGGTAGAGCCCACCACAGCATTCCCTAGACCCTACTATGTTCCTCTTCTCTCGAAAGACCAAGACCCCCATCAGCACCTACAGTGACTCCTACAGGGCTCCTACCTCTATCAAAAAGGTCTATAAGGACCCACCTCTGTGTGCCTGGGAAGCCAACAAGTTTGTGACCCCGGTAAGTAGAGGTTGGGGGTAGGGGCAGGGGTAGACCAGTGTGTATGGCCATGCATGTCTGGATGACTAGCAGTGAGTGGTTTTCATTATGTTTGTTATTGTTTGTAGCTTTGCACATGTGTTTTTTATCCTTTTGCCTAGGTGTGGAATTTATAATGATATATATAAGAGAACAAGATCCTGCCTTAATGGTGCCCTACCACACCATGGTAGGAGGTGTAAAGAGTTAGATAATAATCAAGAAATAAATAAGACTTTTATAAATTATCCAAAATGCTATAAAGGAAATAAACAGGGTAATGGAAATGGAAAGTAATGAGAGAGAAAACTACTTAAATAGAGAGATCATAGAAGACCTAGATGAAAGCCATGTGAAGTGATGAAAGAATAAGGTTTCAGTGCAAAGGTCCTGAGGCTTCCTGTAGGATATGCCAGAAAATGTTCAATAAGCATGTTTTTATACATGTGTATCACAGTCTCCTTGTATCTGTCTGTGCAGCTTGCACAAAATGGAGAGATCTGTGAATCTAATTGTGACTGCCTAAGGAAATTTATTTGCGCACACCATCCAACAAACTTTGTTGAGGATCTACACGTGCCAGGCACAACTTAGATATAACAATGAAGGGCCAGGCACTGCCTTTCAGGAGCTTTCAGCCAAGAAGTGAACAAAGTCCTGTGTAGAACATGCACCAGCAAAGGCATGGGCACTAGTACAAGAGCTGGAAAGGGGAGAGCATTCCCAGGACTTTAGGGCAGGTCTACTAAGAGATCCAGGGGGAGGAGGCTTCCTTCCAGCAGAAGAATCATAAAAAAGGGCAGCCTGGAGGCTAGGACCCACCAGGAACTGAGAACTGCTGGAGCAGAGTGAGAGGTTAGCCATATGGTAAGAGGAACCTGCAGACCACAAAGGGCCTCAGGCTGTGTTGAGAAACTGAAGACATAATGCTCCAAGTTTTTAAATCTATGAGTGTCATGATTAGATTGTGAGTTATGCCACTCTGGCTACAGTGGCAGGAGATTGAAGGGGCTGGGGCTGAGGACAGAAAGCTGAGTGAGATGGTAGAGGATGAAGGAGGAGGATGTATGTGGGAGATAAGAATAGACAATAGTGCCCTGGCCCATTTGGCTCCGCGGTTAGAGCGTCAGCCTGCGGAACAGAGAGACCTGGGTTCAGTTCCCGCTAAGGGCACATACCTCAGTTGCAGTTTGTCCCCGGTCCTGGTTGTGTCGTGCGGGTGGCAACCACTCGATGTGTCCCTTTCACATCGATGTTTCTCTCTTTCTTCCTCCCACTCTGTCTGAACAAAAAATGGGAAAAAATGTCCTGGGGTGAGGATAAAAAAATAAATAAATAAAAATAATAGACAGTAGCCCTGGCCGGTTTGGCTCAGCAGTTAGAGCGTCGGCCCACGGACCAGAGAGTCCCAGGTTCAGTTCCCGCTAAGGGCACGTACCTTGGTTGCAGTTTGTCCCAGGCCCCTGTTAGGGTCGTGTGGCTGGCAACCTATCGATATTTCTCTCTCTCTCTTCGGCTCTCCCTCCTGCTTTATCTGAAGATAAATGCGAAAATGTCCTCCAGTGAGGATAAAAAAAAGAATAGACTGTAGTAGTAAAAAAAGGGAATTTATTGGATAAAAGAGAATTTCTATTTTTATTTTTTAATTTTATTTTTAAATATTTTATTTTTAAATTATAGTTAATATATCCTCCATCTTGACTGGAAGTCCCAATTATAGGCGAGAATTTTAAATATATATGTATATATATATATACACATATATATATGTGTATGTTGTGTATATATATATATGTTGTATATATCAAATGTTCCTTAAGGATAAATTCTTAGACATGAAATTGTTAGGAGAAAGGACATGAACATTTGAAAAACTTTTGATATACATTTCAAATTGCTGTAATAAGGTTTGTAATAATTTACATGCCCCCCAGCAAAATATGAGAGTGCCTGCCTGCTTTTCCAGACTCCATAGAAGAAATTTTTTTAAAAATAGATCAACATATCTTGGTCACTATCAGGATATAAAGAAGAGAGGAGAGATTAGGATGATTCCTAGGTTTTGGGTTCTGGCAGTTGGAGGGATGATAGTGCTACAAACTGAGATTTGGAATCACAGACCATAGAGAAAGATTTGGAGTTCATTTTGGGACAAAAATATTCAAGAATTTTCAGGGAAAGATGTCAGTGGATAGTTATATATACTTAGCGCTGATGCAAAGGAAAGAGGTTTGGGCTACAGATATAGATTTTTAAATCATCAATATATAGGTGGTAGCTGAAGTCATAGCAGTGAATGGAATCACCAAGGAAGAGTAAGAAAAAGGCCAATGACAGAACTATAGAGAATATCAATATTGCCCTGGCCGGTTTGGCTCAGCGGTTAGAGCGCCCGCCTGCGGTCCGGAGAATATCAATATTTAAGGAGTAGGTAAAGAAAGAAGAGCCATAAAAGGATACAGAGTAATAGGAGGAAAGTCAAAGAGAAACCAACCAAGATGGCATTGTTAGACAAAGGCCAGTATCAAATGTTGTTGACACAGAAAGGAATTTCTTTGATGTAGTAACCCTTAGTAGTAACCTGGCCAGACAGCTTCAGGTTAAGTGGGATTAAGGATGAAAAAAAGGCTCTGCTTTTGGCAGTACGGTGGTCTAGAAAACTCTGAAAGGCCCCTATGCTTCAAAACAGTTATATCCTGCATAAAAATTAATTTTTATTTTGTTTTGGACTCTCATGTTGGTGAGCAGTAAGTATACTTAGAAGAAGGATTGCCCTGAAGACAAATGCCAATATCAGCACTACACGCAGGAGTTAAAGCCTTAACCTAACTGAAAGATGGAGGAACTAAACCTGTAAATTCCAAACTGAACCGGAAAATTCAGTGATCTCTGGCTCCCTGCCCCCCAAAACACACACACACACACACACACACACATACAATATGAATGTATATCTTTTATGGTGAAAAATATTTTCAACGTATGTTCAGGTATTCTTTAGAATAAGGCCAATCGAATCTGAGCTCACATTAAGAGATATAAGGAAACAGCCCTAGATGGAGTGGCTCAGTTGACTGAGCATCGTCCCATGCACCAGAAGGTTGCAGGTTCGATTCCATACATGTCCAAGTTTCAGGCTCAATCTCCCAGTTGGGGACGTGCAGGAGGCAGCCGATCAGTGTTTCACTCTCACATCGATGTTTTTTCTCTGTCTCTCCCTCTGCCTCCTTCTCTCTCTAAAATCAATAAAAACAGTTTTTAAAAAGAAGATAGAAGGAAACAAGCCACCATGTGATTGCAGAAACAACAGATTTAAACCTCCAAGAACTTCAGCTATTGGAATTAACAGTTAAAGAATAAAAAATAATTATAAATTTTTAAAAATAAAATGTAAAATTATCAAAATGAGCAAACAAGAGATTATATTTTTAAAATACCAGACAAGTGTAAAAAAGAACTGAATAGGAATTTTAGAAATGAAAACTGTATGTGTTAAGACCAAATATTCATATTGAGATAGTGGATGGGTTAAAGAACAGATTAGACACAGTTTAGGAGTGTCAGTGAAATGAAAAATAGAATAAAATACCTGGCCGGTATGGCTCACTGGATTGAGTGTTGTCCCATGGACTGAGAGGTCCCAGTGTGATTCCTGGATAGGGCCAATCAAATCTGAGCTCACATTAAGAGATATAAAGAAACAGCCCTAGATGGAGTGGCTCAGTTGACTGAGTATCGTCTCATGCATCAGAAGGTTGCAGGTAGGGGGCATGCTGGAGGCAGCCTATCGTTTCTCTCTCACATTGATGTTTCTCTCTCTCTCTCCCTTCCTCTTTCTCAAAAAAAAAAAAAAAAAAAAATCAATAAAAACATATTTTTTAAAAGATAGAATAAAAAGTTTTCCAGAACGCAGCACAGAGAGACAAAGAGATAGAAAATATGAAAGAAACATTAAGCAATATCAAAGATAGATAGAGAAGATCCACACACATTTAATTGGAGCCCTAAAAAGAAAGAACAGAAAGAATGGACATTATCTGAAGAGTAAAAAGCTCTGAATTTTCCAGAATTAATGAACAAAATTAATCCACAGCAACAGAATAAATAAAGAAATTTCACACTTAGGTACCCCACAGTGAAATTGCACAACACCAGCTTAAAAACAGACAGAAATTGTTTTCCAAGTGTCTTCCTTTCAAAAACAAAATAAAGATAAAGAAGAAAGATCAAGACATTCACAGGCAAATAAAATCTAAAATGTTTACTATAATCAGACATATAGTAAAGAAACTTCCAAAGGATATACTTTGGGGAGAAGGAAAATTATCACAAAAAGAAGGTCTGAGATGCAAGAAGAAATGGTGAGCTAAGAAACTGGCAAACATGAGATAAATTTAAGCAAACATTGTCTATAGAAAATAATTATAATAACTTTTAATTTTCAAAATTTATAAAAAAACCAAAATATTGGAAAACAATATCAGATAAGTTGTATATTGGAAAATAATATAATGTGAAATGCATGGATAGGAAAGGACTAAAAACTGTCAGTCACAGATGATATAGTTGTGTATATAGAATCTACAAATTATCAGAATAAAAATTTAGAAAGTTGGATGAATATAAGATAGAGTCAATCAATCTTTACATCAACAAATATTTAGAAAGCATAATTTAAATATCTATATCAGCCCGGCCAGTGTAGTTCAATAAGTAAGCATCCACCCATGCACCAGGAGGTTGCCAGTTCGATTTCCAGTCAGGGCAAATTCCCAGTGGGGGGCATGCAGGAGGCGGCCAGTCGATGTTCTCACTCATTGATGTTTCCATCTCTCTCTCTCTCTCTCTCTCTCTCTCTTCCTCTCTCTCTAAAATCAATAAAGAAATTTTTTAAAAAAATAATAAATAAATATATATATCATTCTAGCAACAAAAATTAAAAGTAAGTCGAAATAAATCTAGCAATGTATGTAAACTGTTTGAATAATACTATAAAACTTTGAATACTTAAATGGAGAGGTATCACATGCTGTGGATAGGAAAAGTCACCAAAATAAAGATTCAGTGTAATTCTGATTAAAATCTCAATATATATTTTTAAGAACTTGACAAGCTGTTTCTAAAATTTATAAAGAGGATCAGAAGTTCAAGAAATTGCTAAAACAGCACAGGCCGAGGTGGCTTAGTTGGTTGGGTGTCATCCCAAGGCAGCTGATTGATGTGTTGCTCTCATATTTCTCTCTCTCTCTCTCTCTCCCCTTCTCCCTTTCCCTTCTTTCTCTAAAAATCAATAAAAATATTTTAAAGTAAAGTAGTTTTACTTCTTCAATAAAAAATTAATTTGTTTTGAATGAAAAAAAATTTTTTGAAGAAATAGCTAAAACACACCTAAAGAAGGGGACTTGCCCAATCAGATATTAATATTTACTGCCAAGCTATATAAATGCATAAAGCATGGTATTACTGCATGAATAGGCAAATGTACTAATGAAATAAAATAGATCAGAAATGGAGCCACGCATATATGGAAACAATGTGCAATAGAGATGACTGAAAGTAAAGCTATGGGAAAAGGTAGATCAGGCTTGGGTAGCATTACAATCTGTGGGGGGAAATAAATACTTAGTAGGACAATTGGTTATCCATATAGATAAAAATAAAATTGATCCTGCCCTGGCTGGTTTGGCTCAGCTGTAGAGCATGGGCCCACAAACCAATCAGTCGCAGGTTTGATGCTGGTCAAGGGCACGTATTTTGGTTGCGGTTCATCCCCAGCCCTGGTCAGGGTCCTGCAGGAGGCAACCAGTCGATGTGTCCCTCGCACGTCGATGTTTCTCTCTCTCCCTTTCTCTCTCTCTCCCTCCCACTCTATCTGAAGATAAATAGAAAAGTATTCTCAGGTGAGGATTAAAAAATAATAGTAATAATATAAAAAATAAAAATTTTAAAAATTGATCCCTAACTCACACCAAACCCGAAAAGCAATACCTGACTAATTAAAGACTTAAGGAAAGTAAACTATATAACTTTTAGAAGAAAATATAAGACGTTATCTTAGAGTGTAGATGGATTTCTTAAACAAATCACAAAAACACTACATGAGAAATTAATAAATTCAACTATGTTAAAATTAAGAACTTCTGTTCATCAAAAGATACTACAGAGAAAATGAAGATATAACAGGCCTCAAACTGAGAGAAGATATTTGCAACATGTGACTGACAAAGAATTAATAGATACAATATATAAAGAACTATAGTTCTCTGGGTTAAAATTAAGCAAAAAACCCAACTACAGTAAGTGGATATTTAAGACATAAACTCACAAGAATAGTGAGAAAGAAGACACATGGCAACAAAATTTCGGAAGCTGGAGAGTATAATAGATTGTTAGTAAGTGACTTAGCAGATCTGAGAAAGCTGAATCCAAAGCCAGCAGTGGGAAATACAAGACATAATTCAACGTAAAAGTACAGAATCTTGCCCTGGCTGGTTTGGCTTAGCAGTTAGAGCATTGGCTCTCAGACGGAAGGGTCAAGGGTTTGATTTCTGGTCAAGGGCACCTATCTGGGTTTCAGGTTCAATTCTCGGCCCCGGTTGGGATCATGTGGAAGGCAACCAATCTTTCTCTCTCCCCTCCCCTTTCTATTCCATCTAAAAATCAATGGAAAAATATTCTCAGCTGAAGATTTTTTAAAAAGGACAGAATCTTCACAAGCCTCAAGAATTAATACTAGGCTTCTTAAAGATGGAACAGGATCAAAGCTAAAATAAGAATCATTTTAAAGCTGTTTAAGAAGAGTTAAGCCCGGCCTTTGTGGCTCAGTGGTTGAGTGTCAAGCCATGCACCAAGAGGCCGCTGGTTTCATTCCCAGCCAGGGCACATGCCCAGGTTGTAGGCCAAATCCCCAGTGGGGAGCATGCAGAAGGTGGCTAATCAATGTTCTCTCTCATCGATGTTTCTCTCCCTCTCTCTCTCTCTCTCTCTCTCTCTCCCTCTCCCTTCCTCTCTCTCTAAAATCAATAAAGAAAAAAATTTTTTTTTAAAGAAGCAGTTAAGCCCTGGCCAGTTGATCAGGCACTGTTCATGCACTGAAAGGTTGCTGGTTTGATTCCCCATCAGGGCACATGCCTGGGTTGCGGGCTCCATCCCTTGTGTGGCATGCAGGAGGCAGCCAATGTTTCTCTCTGCCTCTCCCTTTCTCCCTCCCTCTCTAAATATCAATAAAATAAAATAAAATAATTAAAAAAGCAGTTAGTCCTGCTCAGTTTGGCTCAGCAGTTAGAGGGTCGGCCTGCGGTCCAGAGAGTCCCTGGTCCGGTTCCTGCTAAGGGCATGTACCTCGGTTGCGGTTTGTCCCCGGCCCCCGGTTGCGGTTTGTCCCCGGCCCCCTGGTGGGTCGTGCGGGTGGCAGCCACTCGATGTGTCCCTTTCACGTGGATGTTACTCTCTCTCTCTCTCTTCCTCCTCCTCCTCCTCCTCCTCCTCCTCCTCCTCCTCCTCCTTTTTCTACTTCTCTCTCCTTCCCACTCTATCTGAATAAAAATGGGAAAATGTCCTCAGGTGAGGATTAAAAAAAAGGCAGTTAAATTCACTAATCCCCTCTTTCATTCCATATCATAGGGTGACTACCGACCCAATCTCTGCAAAAGTTAGAAGGCTTATTTTTTTGGTAAGGATCTCAGTACTGGGGTACCAGGCCCAGTTGAGGGCAAGGTACCATACTGAAAACAGGTGGACCTCTATATACTGAATGCTAAAACCTGAAGTAGCCCTCTTGTCCACTAGTTCTCAGAACACTGGCAGCTACGCCATTGCCCTCAGGCCAAAGATTGAAAGAGTCTCTTCTGAAGGATTTGATCAAGAAGAAAGACCTACAGATACTGACAGAGTTTGCAAAGAAAGTCTAGCCCCACTGGTGTGGCACAGTTTACTGAGCATTGTTCCATGCACCGGGAGGTTGCGAGTTCAATTCCCAGTGGTGGCACGTGCAGGGGTTGTAAGCTTGATCCCAGTGAGGGGTGTGCAGGAGGTGGCCCATGGATATTTCTTTCTCATCCATGTTTCTATCTCTCTTTCTTTCTCTCCCTTCTTCTCTCTGAAATTAATAAAAACCTATTGAAAAAAGTAGTCTAGCCAGATCATCCTACAATGCTGCTCATGATTGACAAAGCCCATAAGCTTTTTTAGTCACCTACTCATAAACATAAGCAGACAATCAAAGATTATAGACGTCTGAGAAAAGCCTTGAATGGGAAAATTGATGATCTCTGTGAGTTCTTCTAAATGACTTTGTATCTATGTATGTATATGTCTGAGTGTGTATGTATAACTGTACATATGTAAGTGTGTCTATGCGTGTATCTGTGTATACATAGGCGTGTGTGTGTGTGTGTGTGTGTGTGTAAAGCTTGGGGAGGTAACATGTCATGGGGCGCCTCCATTCATATGGAGATTGTGCAGATCTGCCCACAGAACAAAACCTCAGCTGAGCAAAAAGTATCCAAGAAGCCCCCTAGCTGAGGGGTTTTCAGGGTGGTAGGGACACTAGGAACACCGAAGTCTCATCCCTGGTCAAGAAAACCCTCTCCTCTTTATTTATTTATTTTTTTTATCCTTACCCGAGGACATTTTTACATTCATCTTCAGATAGAGCGAGAGGGAGAGAAGGAGGAAGAGAGAGAGAGAAACATCGATGTGAGAGAGACACATCGACTGGCTGCCACCCACACGACCCCAACCGGGGCCAGGGACAAACTGCAACCAAGGTACATGCCCCTAGCGGGAACCGAACCCAGGTCTCTCCAGACCATGGGCCGACGCTCTAACCGCTGAGCCAAACTGGCCAGGCTCCTCTTTAGATCAAAAGGGGGAATGCAGGTGGCAGTGCCACCATCCCAGCACCTTGTTGCCCACGATTAGGAAGTCCTTTCTGGTGTCTGACTTTGCTAGGAGTCCCGCCCCAGTGACCCAACTACCTTTTCATACCAGCTGCCTACAGAGACCTATGGGCCCACAACTAACTTGGCATTCTACCCTCAGCTGAGGACAAGGGGGACCCAAAGGGAGGCCTTAATCTTGGATTCCACAGCTCTAGCCCAACAAGGGATAATGGGATAAGATGAAGTGAACTTCAAGAAGCAGAGGGGCCCTGGTGGGTTTTGCTCAGCGTTTAGAGCATTGGCCCATGAACCAATGAGTCTCGAGTTTGATTCTGGTCAAGGGCATGTACCTTGGTTTCAGTTCGTCCCCAGCCCTGGTCAGGGTCATGCGGGAGACAACGAGTAGCTGTGTCTCTCTCATATCAATGTCTCTCTCTCTCTCTCTTTCCTTCTCACTCTATCTGAAGATAAACAGAAAAATATCCTCAGGCGTGGATTAAAAAAACAAAACAAAAGAAGCAGAGGGGCCCAGGGCCTGGACCAATGTCAGGATAGGAGGAGGACCAGGGCAAAGTGACTGTCAGGGTCAAGGGTAATAATGGTAACAAGATCAGAATCACAGCAGGATCAAGGTCAAGTCAGAGACAAGGAATTAGATTTTAAAGTAAGGGCCCCTTCAGTTCTATTCTCCTTCAAGGTGTCAGATTCCAAAAGAGCCCTCTCTGTCCAAAACACCTGCATAAGGTAGCCAGCTTCCAGGGAAGCCAGGCTTTCCTGAAGCTCCAGGTTATAACAGGGGCCTGTTGCTCTGTTGGGGGTAATCCAGGGCCTGCTCCCAGGCAGTGTACAGTCTGGAAGAAAGAGGACAAGAACTTCCAACTTTGCCCTTAAAGAGCTCCCAGTCAATGAAAGGACAGACATTAACATATTAGAAAACCACTCTGACTGAAGGCAAATGCCTGGCTCTAAGCGCTAGTGTTGGATGAAAAGAAAGAAGCAACAGAGTAATTCAAACAAGAGAACTATGCAGAGGAGGCCAAGGCTGGCATGGAAATCCCTCTGGCATAGGTCGGGAGATCCACCTGGCTGACCTTCTCAATAGGGGCAGGATCTAAGTCCAATAGGACTCCAAGGCTGAAGTCTCTGTGCACCGAGTCATTTCCTCCCCCTCCCGTTGCACAGGGCCTGACTAAGAGTGCGCAGCGCCATGTGGATCCTGAAGCCCTGCAGAACATGGTCAGATGTGCTGTGCAGAATTACAGCTATGAGAGTTCCATACCAGGCCACCCCTACTTGCCTGAGAAATACTGGCTCTCTCAAGAGGAAGGTAGGGCCTCATACCCCTCACCTAACTCTGATCCCATTCAGTGACCCCAACAATGACCCTCCGTTTGAACCCAACTGGATCCTCACCTCCATCCTGCTCAAATATCAGTCTTATCCGAATCCGTGACCTGGGCTTCTTCTCTAACCACCCCCAGCTTGACTCCCAAACCACCTGACCTGACACTAACCCTAGAGGAAATTCAGGCTCTGACTTTTGGGAGCTCCTTGTCTGTGCCAAAGAACTGGAAGAGGCCTGGGTCTCATCCCTAGAGAAGTAGAGGGAGTATTAACTTCCTCCAAACAAATCCAAGTGCCGTCTCCTTTAATTTTCTTAGTGACCCTCTTCTATCAATTCCCCTATCTCTCCTGCATCCCTCTGCCTCACCATACCTCTTTCCTCTCCACCTGGAAGCCTTTTCCAATCTCTTCCTGCCTAAAAATTCTCTCTTCCTTCACCCCTTCAAAACCAAGATTTTTGGAAACAGTCTATACTCAGTTTCTATCTACTTCTTCACTTCTTATACCTTATGAAAAATTATCTTTCTCATTTGATTAGGTGTTAATGATCCGTCTCTCTGTTCATTCCAAAAGAGCAGAGAGTGTCTTAATCACAGCTGTGCCCCCTCTACCTAGAACAGCACCAGGCTGCATAAGTATTTGTTGAATGAATTGATGACAAATCTTTATCCAGTTGAAACCTAGGTATCTGCATCTTCTATATCCTATGCTATTGTGTGGCCAGGCCAGTGTGGCTCAGTGGACAATTGAGCGTTGTCCCATGGGCTGAGAGGTTCCAGTTGTGGTTGTGGGCTCGATCCCTGGTGGGGGAAGTGCAGGAGGCAGGCGATCGATGTTTCTCTCTTACATCAATGTTTCTCTCTCTCTCTCTCTTCCTTCCTCTCTCTCTAAGAAAAAAAAAAATCAATAAAAACACTTTTAAAAAACTGCTATTGTGTGGTTCTAACTACCATATCCACGATACTCTTCAGTATTTACCTTATGAGACCTACCCTATGCATTTTAGTCTCTGACCACTCTCTACTTCTTGAAACTCCTTTCTTCCTCAGCTTCTCTGATGCCTCAATTCCCTGGGTGTCTTGTCCACTCATTCTGGAAACATGGGGTTCCTCAGAGTGCTAATCAGAGCCCTCTTTTCTCCTTACTCCTCTCCTGAGACCATTTCATCTAACCCATGTCTTTAATTACTGACAACTCAAAGTCTTTATTTCTACCTTGACCTATCATCAGAATTCCACTCTCCATCTGACTATGATCATCTTTACCTGAATATCCCAAACACCCCAAAGTCAGTATTCCAACCCACCAACCCAGAACTCCAGATCTCAATACTGGACCCCATACACACACCTGCTTTTCCTCTAGGGCTCCTAGACCTCCTTTCCTGATGTCTCACATGTGTTCTTTCAGACTGTTAGGAGAGTGGATCACACAGGGCCTTGTTGGACAGACTGATTGGGTGGATGGGATTTTGAAGGGTTTTAAGTAGAGAAGTATTTTCATCAGATTTACATCTGTAGCCTTGGCCAGTTTGGCTCAGCAGTTAGAGCGTCGGCCTGTGGACCAGAGAGTCCTGAGTTCGGTTCCTGCTAGGGGCACGTACCTTGGTTGCAGTTTGTCCCAGGCCCAGTTGGGGTTGTGTGGGTGGCAACTAGTCGATGTGTCTCTCTCACATCCATGTTTCTCTCTCTCTCTCTCTCTTCCTCCCTCACTCCCTCCCACTCTATCTGAAGATAAATGCAAAACTGTCCTCAGGTGAGGATAAAAAAATAAAAAGAAAAGGAAAAAAAAGATTTACATCTGTGAAAAAGTGCCAGAGCTTCTATGTAGAGATTGGATTGTAGGATTTCAAAGATGAGGTAGGGAGATTAGTAGGCTAATAAAATATAGTTTTCTAAATTCTAAGTGTTTTACATATATTAATTCATTTAAATCCCACAACAATAGTAGATAGTACTATTACCCCCCTTTTTAAAAATTTTTTTAATTGATTTTAGAGAGAGAGAGAAGAGAGAGGCAGAGAGAGAGAGAAACATCGATGAGAGAGAACATCGATTGGCCGCCTCCTGCATGCCCCCCACTGGGGATTGGGCCCATAACCTGGGTATGCACCCTGAGCAGGAATTGAACCGGTGACTTCTTGGTGCAGGGATCGATGCTCAACCACTGAGCCACACCGGTCGGGCCTATTACCCCTCTTTTTAAATTGAGGAAGCAAATACAGTGAAATTAACTCAGTCGAAATCACACACAGTTTATATCTGGCAGAGCTGAAATCTGAAGCCACAGTCTGTCCGCGGAGTCCATTCTATTGATCACAACATTATATCATCTCCAGGTTAAGGCACTGCAGAGATACAAGGGGAGGAGATCATGGGAGGCTGGAAGGAGGGGATCAATTTAAGTAATTTTAAGGGACAGAATAAGCAAACTCTGAAGACTGGATGGGGAAGATGAGAAAGAGGGAGGAATTGGAAGGAGGCCCAGTTTCCATGTTGGCTCATTCACGGAGGGTGGTTCCAGGTTGAAAAGAGATTAGCTCAAAGGACCCAGACCCCCTGCAGAAGCAAGCCTTAGATAGAAAATGGGCTGCATCTCAGTGTCTAAGACAAGTATGGGGCCAGTCTGGGCTTTGACTGGCCTGAGGGAAATCAGCGAGAGTCCAGTTTTATGCTGGGGATCACAGGAGAAACATTTAGAAAGTCTCAGATTCTAGGATGGAATAAGGAGTAACAGTCAGATGTCTCCCTAAACAGACAAATGCAGCCCAAACTACTTGTGCAGTGACCGGTACAACACATGGAGAACGGGACCTTACTACTGCACTGGCTGGAACAAGTATACCACATGCCTTCCCCAGCTGCCTAAGGTATCTACTGTGCTCAGCACAGATGGGGTCTGAGACACACACACACTTCCCAAACCACAGTGTTAATTACTCATCCCTTTCCCATCAACAATGCTCCAGGGTTCTTTCCCAACTGTGAAACTAGGGTTTGCATTTTCCAGGAGACAAGGGAACCCAGGAGTGGAGCTGTGCTAGATCACTGAGTCCCAGTCTCTGGGGACTGGGTTCACACTGGGTCCCAATCTCTGGCCAGGTGTTTTAGGGACATGGCTAGTGTGCACCACTTGATGAGCTACCTTCCTGAAGTTTGTCACTTGGCTCCTTCCCACATGTCTGGTGGAGGAGTCAGGGATAGGCTAAGTCTACCTGCTCCACTCTCCACTCCTTTGTGATGTAAGCAAGGACAAAAGGAGGAAAAATAAGGCCACTAAGAGGCAATGCAGATAGATATAGGAAAGTCTTCCAAGGAAAGAAGGAGTCCAGGGCAGTCCCAGGGAAGAGGGAATGTGAGAGGTTCTGAGGCCAGAGCAGTGGTTCTCAACTGCAGGCTGACAGCTGACCTTAAGTTGACTGAACCCTTTTAAATCAGAACTTTCTCAAGA
Source organism: Molossus molossus (assembly GCF_014108415.1). NCBI lineage: Eukaryota > Metazoa > Chordata > Mammalia > Chiroptera > Molossidae > Molossus > Molossus molossus. Next base: position 35,210,328 of record NW_023425349.1, read on the forward strand.
ATCAGAGCGTTTCACAGGTTCCCAGGAGACTCTGATGGGCAGGCAATATTGAAAACACTGTTAGAGAAACACGGAGACGTAGCTAGACAGTCAGCAAGACAAGCAGGGTTGTCAGAGACTCAGGTGCCGAATGGGTCCAACTACAGTTTCATTCCTTCCCCCACCCCACCCCACCCTACCCCACCCCACCCTACGTAGGCGGAGTAAACGCGTTGCCTGGCGACAACTCCAAACACTCAGAGCCTGGCAGAGAGAGGAGCACCAGAAGGGCGGGATAAAGCGCGGCCTGGGACTGGTCTGGGTGTTCTGTGAGGAGGAACCCCCGAAAGGGGGTCTTTCCAGGTCAGAGCTTGAGGTAGCGTGTTTGCCATTTCCAGGAGGCCGGGATGGAGACAGTAGTTCGAGGAATGCCTTTGGAGTACCCTCGTAAGCCGGAGCGACTCAATGCCTATGGTAACGGATGGTGGGGCGATAGAGGGGAACGGGTAGAGGGAGGCCAGAAAGAGAGTGGGAAGGGGACGGACCTGTGGGACGAGGTAGAGGCCAAGGGCACTGAAGAGGGTGTAACCCTGTCTCTATCTGTCCCTGTTTTTGTCTCCATCTCTCCCTGTCTCTGACCCCGTCTCTTGTCTCTTCCCATTCTTGTCACTCTCTGTCTGGGTCTCCCGGGCTGGGGACCTGCGGACCCAGAGCGCGAGGTGGTGGTGAACATGCTGAACTCGCTGTCACGAAACCAGACGCTGCCGCAGATCACGCCCCGATGCGGGTGCGTGGACCCGCTGCCCGGCCGCCTGCCCTTCCAGGGTTATGAAAGCCCTTGCTCCGGCCGCCACTACTGTCTGCGCGGGATGGACTACTGCGCCACCGGGGCACCCTGCACCGAACGCCGACTGCAGCCTTTGTGCTCAGCGCAGCCTACTGTAAGGTTCGCAGGGCCCCGCCCTGCTCAGCCGGGACCCGCCCCAATACAAACCAGGTCCCCAGAGTCCTGTCCTACCCCGGCTGCAAGCTCTCCATCCCGAGCCACTTCTAGCCTTCCTCCTCTTCACCAGGCCCCACCCCGCCTAAGCCAGCTCTGCCGCCTTACCCGCCCTCTCCCTGTCTCCCTCTCGGGCCCCACGGCCTGAGCAGACCGCTGAAGCGGGAGAACCTGCACGAAGATTCCCCCAAGTTTCTGATCCTGCCCCTCCTGAACTGTGCTCAAGGTCAACCTGGCTCCAGTGTCTGTTCTGGAGGCTCCGTCAGAGGGTTCTGTTCAGAAACCCGGAACACTAGTCGCATCCCCTTCCCACGCCCGCCGGCCACACTCTCTCCCTTGACACTCGGTCCTGGGGACATATTCCCAGAAGTGTCCTCTATTCCTAGACCTCGGGTCATCGTCAGTAATAGGCAGGGTTACTGCCCAGTGCTAAGTGGGCAAGGAAATGGTGAATGGATTACCAGAGGGCCCTGGCCTCATCGGAGCCCCGCACTACCTCCGGAGGTAGACAACATTGTATGTTACTCCTGAGAAAACTGAGACCGGAGCGCTCAGCCGCAGTCCAGACTTTTCTCTATACCCGGCGGCAGACAAGGCGGGCTGAACCACAGAAAACTACAATGTCCACATCGGTCTAAAGAGCTGTCCAGGGGGTGTTTCTGAACACTGCCCCTAACCCTATGGTGATCCCTTCCGCCCCTCCTAAGTGCGAAACTGGGTCTTATCCCTTACAAGGGAATGGGGGAGAGAGAAAGTGCCTGAGCCTCAGAAATGTCACCTGTCGATAGTGTGGAGTAATTGCGAGGATCCCGGGACTCCCACTGGATGGCAGAAACAAGGCCTTACAGGGAGGGGGACTTTCAGGTATCTTACCAGAGGCAATGAATGCTTCGATGGTGTCTAGAAAGGCCAGGAGGCCTGAGGGGAGGATCTCCCAGCCGTAGGACTGACACCCCAGGCGTCGCTCTGAGTCCTGGTCTGGTCTTGGGTGCTAGGGCCAAAACAAATGGACCGACATTTCCCTGCCCGCCGCTTCCTCCTCCAGGAGTGTATCGCCCTACGAGCACCGGCCCGGAATGCACTGTGCTGTTATAAATCCCCCGCTGTCATATTACCCATGTCCGAACCTTAGGTAAGTCTGGCGCACATAGGAAAATGCATATGCACAGTGGAGGTTCCCTTGGCACCTTGAGGAACCGATTGGGGTGGGGGTGGAGGGGGACGAGAGGAGGGTGGATTAGTTTGGGTGGAAACTGTCCGCTGCGGTGCACTGACTGAAAGATGCCACCAGGGGGTGCTAGTGCCATGGGGAAGTCAAAACAGGCAAGGAAATGGAGGACCCCATGAGGGCTGGGAGGCTGGCATTGAGGGGTTACAAATTGGCAGTGGGACTTAGAGTCAAGAGACCAGAGCGTTAAGTTCCAGACTTGAAATAGAGGGTAAGAAATCAATGTTAGGGCCTGGGTATTGGAAATCAAGAATTTGACCACCGAACCTGAGGTCAATGTTGGAACCTAGGATCAGTATTAGGGGGCCAAACGTTGGGATAAGGTTAGTATTGAGAATTGGAATCAGACGGATGAGGGTCCAAAAGGGCTGGCTCATCTCTCCCCACAGGTGGGATACAAGTCACTTTAAGAAGACCGGTGGCCCCCAGAGAAACAACTATGTTGTCCACCCTGAGTTTGTGTCTGAGACTTACCCTGACTACTGCTGCTGGTAGAGCTGGAGCCAGGCCGAGGGGGCTGAGCAATAAACTTTTTCACCCCATAGGCTGCCTCCTGTGTCCTCACCCAGCAAGATCTGGCAGTGAGGAACCAGTCACTCAGGCATCTGCCAAACTCCCTAAACTGAGATGTAGTTTCTCAAAGTCAACCTGCCTTGAGTCCTCCCCACTCCCATCATTTCAGTGTTTCCCTTAGGTGGCCCTGAGTGCCCTATATCCATGTCCACAGGGTCTTCCTCCCCTCCACCCCAGATCCACCCATGACCCAAACTAATGGGTCCACCTAGTCATGCAGGAAGGGCCCTCCCGCTTAACATTACTCTAATATCTCCCAAACGTAGATGCTCCTCACCCCAGGATCTCAGTAGACCCAGAATCCTCCATTCTACAGTCAGAGCCCTGTCCCTATACCCACAGCTCTTGATCTCTACTCCAGGAGTCTCCCTCACAGCCCCTCAAAAGCCTATGTTCAGATACTTTGCTACCCTCCCCCACCCAAGTCAAGGGGTCCAAAACAATTTTGGAGGGTTTCACGACCAAAAAATTTCCAATTACAAAACAAAGCCCTGCTTCTATGTCCCTCAGGGAGCAAGGGGTGGGGTGTTCGGGAATATCTGGGGTCTTCAGTATTTTTGCACCCCACTCCTCCCCAGGGCTTGGGTATGGCGGGACACGTCCACTTCCACTTCCTCAAAGCACAGGAATTTCCAACGGTTGTCACTAAGGGGTGAGGGGATGCTGCAAAATACCCAGAGGAAGCCAGTTTTCTAGGTTCCTGACCTCAGGGGCTGCTGGTCTGGACTGGTGAAAACTGACAGCTTGGGCCTCCCTGCTGGGGAAACCAAGATCCCTCCCTAGGGTCATTGATTGGATCCGCCTTATATTGAGCCACTGAGATTCTCCCAAATTCCGTTACCCTTTTTCCATATGGGAGAGCTAGTAAAATCTTTATACAAAGACGGACAGCCTCCACTTGCCCAAATCTGGAGGGGAAGGAATCCCAAGAGCCAGCCCTGCCCCTTTATCCTGCCGCTCGCTCCTTCTCCTACACATCCCAAATTTAGCCTGGAGGTGCAAGAACCCTAACATTCTGCAGTTGCTCCTTCCTCCAAAACTACATTTCCCAGCAGTTCCGGAGAAGAGCCCCGCCCGCAAGCGGGTAAGCAACGCCCCAGTGGGGGCGGAGCCAGGAGGCTCCGGGCTTGCTGTTGCCCGGAGATGCCCGGAGCTGAGCACAGAGCAGTAGGAGGAAGGTGGGTACCTAGAAGCAGGGCCTCAAGTCCCGGTGACAATGTGGGAGGAGGGGTCTGGCCCCAGGGGCAGGGCTGGACTCCGAGGCCCTGCGCGAGACCAAAAGACCGGGGCGTGGCCAGACAGCCAGAGGGTGGGGCCTCAGCTGTCCCCAACTAGACAGCGCTCCGCGCTGCGCTTGGCAGCTCTACTCTGGCTAGCGTGGAGATCTGCAGGAGCCTACCTTCACCCCTACTTTGGGGTCACTGGGTGAGTGAGCCCAGGGGGAGGGCCTTGGAGGGTTTCTGAGGAAGCACGCTTCCTTAACTTTCGTTCCTACTGCTGAGTGGGTTGGGAGAGCCTGGACACCTGAGTCGCTGTGGTTTCCAGGGGGAAACAGGCCCCTTGACCTCAGTCTGTCCCTTCGGACTTTGCAGCTGTTGGGCGGGTCACTGGGGGTGGGTGTATTCCAGGCTGAAGGCGCAGTCACTAGATTCCCCCGGATCCCGTCGCTGAGCAGGGAAATGGACTGGATCGAGTTGCCTTTGACATTTCCACACATTCCCCTGGGAACTGTGTTCGACAAACGACTCAGCTTCTAATGGCCTCCCTTCAATTGGGCCGGTCCGTGACCTCCTCCTCATACCTGCCTAGGGGCTGGCAGCCAAGATTGAGGTTGACCCTAGCCAAGTGGGGAGAGGCTTGGCTAGGGCCAACCCCACCTGCCGGCATCAGCCTGTGGTTAGTCTGACGGCGGAGGCGGCAGATTACAGGAGTTTGTAGCGCCAATATTAACACCGGAACCACTATTCTTCCCCCATAACCCAGGTACCAGATGCTATTAAAATTGCCCCTTTCTCACCTTCAGAAATCCTTCCTGGAGCAAGCAGCAGGGCCAGCCCATGGAAAAACATGCCCACACCTACATGATGGAAGTCTGATCCAGCCTCTTGACCACAAAGCTCCTTTTCTCTTCTGCATTCAGACAGCCTGTCAGACCATTATCTCCCATCTCCTAAAGCTTAGGTTGTGGAGGATTAAGTTGGCTTTTTGGATTCAGGTACTCTTGCTACTTCGGTTACTTCAAACAAGTTCCTTGTTGTGATTGGGCCACTGTTTCTTCATCTGTACAATGGGCACTATTGCTATGCCTCTTTTTCAGCATTATTGTTATGGTGGATGCAGCGGTGGCATTTGGGAGACCAGATCAGGGCCTGCATGGTGTGGGTGCTCAGGCCTGTGGGCTCCTGTCCCTCTTCAAAGAACCTCCGAATCCTAGAAAGTTAAGATTCTCAGAAATTAAGCTGGAAAAAGCTTCTGAGGTCACCTTGGTGGCCTCTCCATGCCTCTAGGGGTCATGAGATGGTCTGATTTGATATGAAAGTCTTGAGAATGAGGAGGTCCTATTCAGCTATAAACTTTTCCTCCTTATTCTGTTAATGCCCAGAATGGGGCCTTGGTTGTCTTGAATGAATGAATATAAATGTACAGCAGCTCTGGCCTGGGCCACCTAAGACCTACTTTGGATTCTGTTTAGCTTGAGGGCATCAGCTAAAGATTACTGCCTGTATTTCTCCTCAGACCTTTTTTAACCTGTACCTACAGGAAGGGGGGAGGTCATACTTGGGTGGGGAGTTTGAAAGCTATGTGGGCTGATAGGAAGGCAGTAAGAGGCTGTTCCAAACCAGCCAGACCACACAGCTTAGGGAATGGGGGCAGAGAGCACAGAAAATGAGGCCTTGAAATAGCACTTTGGGGAGGGGCAGTGTGGGGAGCTGAATATTGACATCTGGGATCAAAATTCTGATCTGCACCTGGTATTCTTGATAGTCTGTCTCTTCATGGGAGAGGTGGGCAAGGTAAAGATCCTGAACAGTTCTGGCATCTCCTGGGAAGTCGTGGTTGACTTAGAAACAGACACTGGCATCTGGGAGGAGACTAATTATTGTTTGCCAGTTTCCTTCTCTCCTTCCCCCTAGCTGGTGCAGCTGGCAGGCTGGCAGTGTGTATGTCTGTGTATGCACCTGGCTAGGGCTATTTCTTTGTTGGACTCTGCCCTTAGGGCTAAATCAGGAAGGGTCAGTGGCCTTGAGTGGCAGATTTTGAGATATACCTCCCCCATATGTTTTCCAGTCAAATCTGGATGTTTAGCATACAGTGTGTGAGAGTATATGAGTGTAGAGGCAGGGTGGGGGGCGGGGGGAGCGGCATCTGATCCATGGAGAGCTGGTAGGTTGGGGAGAGATTTAGGTGAAATCTCCTAAAGCAGGTGGCCTGAAGAGGATTTATGTTGGGGAAGAAATTAGGATAGGTCTGGCCAGACATGGAATCAGAAAGGCAGATGAGACCACCTCATGCTTTGAGCCTCAATTGCAAAGCTTACACTTCTGACTTCATCATTGGGGTCATGAGAAGCTCTCTAAACTAGGAAGAGATGTGGTCTGATAAGCTCTTTTTTTTATTATTTAATCCTCACCTGAGGACATGCTTTTATTGATTTTAGAAAGAGGAGGGAAAAGGGAAAGAGAAACATCGATGTGAGAATGAAACATCAATCAGTTGCCTCCTGCACATGCCCCGACTGTGGAATCAAACCCAAAACCTAGGTATGTGCTCTGACTGGGAATCCAACCCACAGCCTTCCAGTACATTGGACAACACTCCAACCAACTGAGCCACACCAGCCATGGCCTGATAATTTCTTTAGAAGGATCACCATGATTGCTATAAACAGAAGGTATTGGGGGAGAGGGTGAAGACAGGGAGGTCTGTAAGGGAAGTGTTGCAATAATACAGGGGAGAAGAGACAGTGTCCAAAACTAGGGCAGAGGCAGCAGGACAGTGGGTGAGTGACAGAGACAAAGCCAGGTGGTAGCTGACCCATAGATGTGGTGCTGGGAGCAGAAAGGTGGGCAGGGAAATGGATTGGTGAACAATGGCTGAAAGCAAGGTGGAATTTGAAGACAAAGATGGGGAGATCTGAGAAGCCAGCCACCATGGCCCCCGAACCAGGCTTCTAACCCCAGCCCTAATGTCTGAATCCAACCCTGCCTCCCCCAAAACCAAGCCCTAGGACTGATCTAATCTCCAGATTTAATCTGGCTTCTGATTAAATTCCATGCCTGAGTTGTTTCTCCTTGCTCTCTCCTCTCTCCTTCTGGGGACAAGAGAAGTCATCCTATTGCCCTATGAAAGGTCTCAAGGTGCCCGGCAGTGTGGCTCAGTAGATTGAGCATCGTCCCATGAACTGAGAGGTCCTGGTTCAGTTCTGGGTCAGGACACATGCCCTAGTTGTGAGCTCCATTCCCAGTAGGGGGTGTGCAGGAGGCAGCCAATCGACGTTTATCTCTCATATCAGTGTTTCTATCTCTATGTCTCTTAAAAATGGGGAAGGGGCTCAAAGAGCTAACTGAATTATGCCTCCCCTCTCCGACGATGACCACATCTCTGGGAAACCAGGCCTCTCTCCAGATCCCTCCCCTTGTCTTCAGCTTGAAATGCCTGGCCCCCCATGTGTGATCCCAGGAGGTCTGATATTTTGTGATCTGGATAGCTCCCTGACCCTGTCTGGGTTTGTTTCTTCCCTACAAAAATGGGATGCATGCCATCTGCCTCTCCCCATTTAGAGTTCTGTTTAACTTCAGCAAGCATTAGGGCCCTTGAGAAAGGGTAAGACACAGATTGTCCTCGTAAGTCTCACCTTTGCCATTTCTAAAACCTGTATGTCCCAGAATACACCTCCCAAAGTATACACCTTTCTTGCTGAAGCAAATGGAAATACTGAGGAATGAGAAGGTCAGTTTTGCCTCTCTCTTCCCTTTCCAGACTCTGGCAGGCCAGGCTCAGATGATCTTTGTCAGGTGTCCCCACTGCCGGTTCCTTCCTTAACTGAGGGCTGATGCCCCAAAATCCTCCGGAGAAGAGCCAGGCCTACCCCCGCCAACGCCCTGGGCGCGACACAGGCTGTAAGATCCCCGAGGCTGCCTCAGCCACAGCCATGTACACCTTCCTGCCTGACAACTTCTCACCTGTCAAGCCCAAGCCATCAAAAGAGGTGAAGCCGCTGCTGGGCTCAGCAATGCTGGGGTTGCTGCTGGTGTTGGCCGCAGTGGTTGCCTGGTGCTACTACAGCGCCTCTCTACGCAAGGCAGAACGGCTGCGGGCAGAGCTGCTGGACCTCAACCTTGGAGGTTTCTCCATCCGTAACCAGAAGGGTGAGTTGGTCTTCAGCCTGGCCTTCCGCTCTGGTGCACTGGACCTCGACTCCTGCAGCCGCGATGGTGCCCTGCTGGGCTGCTCTCGCACCGCAGATGGGCGTCCTCTACACTTCTTCATCCAGACTGTGCGACCCAAGGACACAGTCATGTGCTACCGCGTGCGCTGGGAGGAGGCGGCGCCAGGGCGTGCAGTGGAGCATGCCATGTTTCTGGGAGACGAGGCGTCGCACTGGTATGGCGGTGCTGAAATGAGGACCCAGCATTGGCCCATCCGGCTGCAAGGCCAGCAGGAGCCGCAGCCCTTCGTCACCAGCGACGTCTATTCCTCCGATGCAGCATTCGGAGGCATCCTCGAGCGCTACTGGCTGTCATCGCGCGCAGCTGCCATCAAGGTCAACGACTCGGTGCCCTTCCACCTGGGCTGGAACAGTACAGAGCGCTCTCTGAGGCTACAGGCACGCTACAACAATACGCCCTTCAAGCCATCAGCCGGCCTTGCCGCTGCTCCAGAGCTCAGCTACCGCGTGTGTGTTGGCTCAGATGTTACCTCCATCCACAAGTACATGGTACGGCGCTATTTCAACAAGCCGTCGAGGGTACCAGCACCAGAGACCTTCCGAGACCCCATCTGGTCCACGTGGGTGCTGTACGGGCGCGCGGTGGACCAGGACAAGGTGCAGCGTTTTGCCCAGCAGATTCGACAGCACCACTTCAACAGCAGCCACCTGGAAATCGATGACATGTACACACCTGCTTATGGTGACTTCGATTTCGACGAGGTCAAGTTCCCCAACGCCAGTGACATGTTCCGCCGCCTGCGCGACGCTGGATTTCAAGTCACCCTCTGGGTACACCCATTTGTCAACTACAATTCATCATCGTTTGGAGAGGGCGTGGAGCGAGAGCTGTTCGTGCGTGAACCCACCGGCCGGCTGCCAGCGCTAGTGCGCTGGTGGAATGGCATCGGAGCAGTGCTGGACTTTACGCGCCCCGAGGCCCGTGATTGGTTCCAGGGGCACCTGCGGCAGTTGCGCTCGCGCTATGAGGTGGCCTCCTTTAAGTTCGACGCGGGTGAGGTCAGTTACTTGCCGCAGGACTTTAGCACCTACAGGTCGCTGCCAGACCCCAACATATGGAGCCGGCGGTACACTGAGATGGCGCTTCCCTTCTTCTCATTGGCTGAGGTCCGCGTGGGCTACCAGTCACAGAACATCTCATGCTTCTTCCGGCTGGTGGACCGTGACTCTGTGTGGGGCTATGACCTGGGGCTGCGCTCGCTCATCCCCGCCGTGCTCACCGTCAGCATGCTGGGCTACCCGTTCATTCTGCCGGATATGGTGGGTGGCAACGTGGTGCCTGAGCGCACAGCGGGTGGCGGCAATGTGCCAGAGCGCGAGCTCTATGTGCGCTGGCTGGAGGTGGCCGCTTTCATGCCCGCTATGCAATTTTCAGTCCCGCCCTGGCAATACGACGCTGAAGTGGTGGCCATCGCGCACAAGTTCGCAGCACTAAGGGCCTCGCTTGTGGCACCGCTATTGCTTGAGCTGGCTGGTGAGGTCACTGACACTGGCGACCCCATCGTGCGCCCCCTCTGGTGGATCGCTCCGGGCGATGAGACAGCCCACCGCATCGACTCGCAGTTCCTCATTGGGGACACACTGCTGGTGGCGCCAGTATTGGAGCCAGGCAAGCAGGAACGTGATGTCTACCTGCCCGCGGGCAAGTGGCGCAGCTATAAGGGTGAGCTTTTTGACAAGACCCCAGTGCTGCTCACAGATTATCCCGTTGACCTGGACGAGGTAGCCTACTTCATCTGGGCATCCTGACCCAGCCCAGGACCCGGCAACCCCACAGCTCTAACCCCAATCTTTATGCAGGCCTTTTACCCTCAGTCACAACCACCCCCTAAATCCCTAGGAAGTCCCTACCTCTGTACCACCCGCTAAGTGGGTGCTAACATAAATATGCTCCACTCAACTCCTGTAGGGCCAGAAAAGGAGGCATTGAAGCAACCTCCCACTCCTATGCACAGTCCTAACAGCCCCCTTCCCTCCACACTCAACCCTGTCTGCAGAAACCTTTTCCCTGGGGTGGGGGTGAGTGAGCTCAGAGGGAAAAGGTCAGTTCCTGTTACACATGGTTGGATTTTAAAAGCACAAAGAGAAACCTCACTCTCCATTCTGGCCTGAGTGGCCATCTTGTCCTTCTGAAGTGGGGACTTGATCCTCTTTCAGGTCCCAAAATAGCCCCCTGCCACACTTAGAAAGGGTACATTCTTGGAATTGGAAGCCAGGCCTTAAGTTCTCAGTACTGGCCTGAACTATGACTGACCTGGTTCCACCCCAGCTGGTGAGAAGAGACGGGGGTACTTGGTCAACTGACAAGGAGGCCAGATGTCCCCTCCCAGAAGACAGAAGGACTTGGTTCAGCATGGTGCCATCATCATCGTCCCTCATTTGTGAAGAAACTCCTAACACTACACTAACCCATCTGTGTGCAAAAATGCACTCAGCACTGCCTGATGGGCAAAAACTTGCAAGACCATTCAGTCTAGACTTGGTGCCTTAACCCAAGAATGTGTGTGTGTGTGTGTGTGTGTGTGTGTGTGTGAGAGAGAGAGAGAGAGAGAGAGAGAGAGAGAGGGAGGAGGGGGGATCATGTGTCCCTGGATCTATAGAATGAGCACAACATGCCTGAGACTAGATAAGCCTGAGAGGGAGGGGCCAGGAAGCAAATTTGAGGTTTTGATTGTTGAGTTGGCCTCCTCCCAGGTGATGTCCCTGGGACTCTGGTAGAAAATAAACAACTCCTTCAAGATTTCTCAGCTGCCTCACTCCCTGCACATGTGGCAGGGGTGTGGCCTAAAAGGGAGCCATATTCTTATTCTGGTGATGGTGGGCTTCAGCACATGAACTACATGTGTACATCTCTGCCTGCAAATACACATACAGGGTAAGGTCTTTTTTTTTTTTTTAATCCTCATCCGAGGACATTTTTCCATTTTTTGTACAGACAGTGTGGGAGGGAGAGAGAGGAAGAGAGAGAGAGGGAAACATCGATGTGAAAGGGACACATCGAGTGGCTGCCACCCGCACGACCAACCAGGGCCGGGGACAAACTGCAACCAAGGTACATGCCCTTAGCGGGAACCGAACCCGGGTCTCTCCGGACCGCAGGCGGACACTCTAACCGCTGAGCCAAACCGGCCAGGGCCAGGGTAAGGTCTTTAATTTCAGCCATTTTTCCTTTCTAAGAAGAACAATCTCAGCCAGAGCCTTTTTCTCCTGACTTTACAGCTTAGTCTGGAGAAGAAGTGGCTTGCCAGAGCTGGGAGGTGGGAAACAGGGGAGGGCTCAGCCTCCTTCCACAGCTTGGACAGCAGAACCAGTCCCTCAGCCCGAGAGAATGCATCTCTTTACCCACCCTGCACCTCCTCTATTTTCTCAGTGTGAAGAATGCCTAATGAAAATTTAAGGGCACTCACAGATGCCCAACTTCAGTGCTGTTTCTACCACTCATCAACAAGCTGTGTGACCTTGAGCAAGCTGCTTAACCTCCCTGAGCCTCAGTTTCTTCATATGTAAAATGGTGATAATAATGCCTACCTCCCAGGTTGTTGTGGGAATTATAAGCACAGATGTATGTAAAGTGCCTGGCACAATTAGGTGCTCAATAAAGGTAGCTATTATAATACTATTTCTTGTTTACTTGCTTAAAAATGACAAAAATTTTTCCCAGCCCAACTACTTTCCTCTGGGCTGGCATGTGACATGCTCTTCCCAACCTCTGCATATAGCACCCATTGAGGTCTGAGTTTATAATCCAAAGGACACTGTGGTCCAGGAGTAAGGCAAGAGAAGAGATATCTGAAGGTAGAATGTTGGGAGATAGGATTCCAGAGTCCCCAGAAGATAAGTGGAATTAGCTTCCACCTCCTTTTTATCAGGAGCATATATCAATCAGTACTCAATAATGAGCCTCTCTAGACCCTGGTACCCAGACATGTGCTATGGAATGACTGTAGACTCAAGCTGGGTCGTAGAAAGTTCCCTGCATGGCTAGAGAGTATGACTACAGCTTGAATGGCCCTTCAGCTTTCTATGCCAGTAAACTGAAGCCAGTTTACCCAACCTCTCAGGCCTTCATTTCTTCATTTTTTTTTTTAATCCTCACCTGAGGACACTTTTGTATCCATCTTCAGATAGAGCAGGAGGGAGAGGGGGAAAGAGAGAGAACCATCGATGTGAGAGAGACACATCGACTGGCCGCCACCCACATGACCCCAACCAGGGCCGGGGACAAACTGCAACCAAGGTACATGCCCTTTCGGGAACCGAACCCGGGACTCTCTGGTCCGCGGGCCAATGCTCTAACTGCTGAGCCAAACCAGGCAGGGCCATTTCTTCATTTTTTTAAAAAAATGAAATTTGTAGGATTCATTGAGATATGTATATAAAGCACTTATGCAAAAATTGGCAGAGTAAATAATGAATGGTAGCTTCTGTCAATTCTTAATTAAAAATGAACAAAGAAAATGCTGCCTAGAACCTGTGCTGTCCAATATGGTAGCCACTAGCCACATGTGCCATCTTAAATTTAATTTTCAAATTAATTAAAATTAAACATAATTAAAAACCCAGTTCTTTGGGCATACTAGTCATATGTAAAGTGTTCAAAAGCCATGTGTGACTAGGGGCTAACATATTGGACAGTGCAGATTATAGAACATTTCCATAGTTGCAGAAAGTTCTATTAGAGAGTCAAAGACCAAGCAGTGTATACTGTCTGAAATGGAATAGGAAGAGATAAAGTAATCTGTAAGGCCTAAGTAATCTGGCAGAGAGGAGGAGAGTACCCTTTAGAAGGGCATTAAGGGCAGACAGCAGTATTTTACAGCCTAGATGGGGGAGGGGCACATCATGCCCACCAAGCACTCACTGGGGGTTAAGAGGTGGGGAGGAAAGCATGCCCTTGTTTGGCCAATTTCTAGAAAACTGAACCTTGGCTTGTGATTTGGTTTCTAGTCTGGCTTCTGCTGTTGGCCTGGTTATTCACAAAAGCACAGATAAGCAAACAAGCACTAAGAGAGGAAGGTATTGGCCTGAAGTCACACAGGAAATTAGTAACCAACACTACTGGAACCTGGTGCTCTGTATCCAGATGCCTAGAACCTCCCACCCATCATTCGCTCACCTGCCAACAGCATGGCTCAGCCCTGGCCTGTATACCCCCAAAGATGGAGAGCCAGCTGAAATGTGTATATCTGAAGGTGTCACCCAGCAGGCCTGATTCTAGGCCAAGAAGTGTTTTCCCTTCCTTCATTGACATCATAAAAGAGAAATTCAAGCCCGGCTGGTGGCTCAGTGGTTGAGCATTGACCCATGCACCAAGAGGTCGCCAGTTCGATTCTCTGTCAGGCACATGCCCAGGTTGTGGGCCTGATCCCCAGTGAGGAACATGCAAGAGGCAGCCAATCAATGTTTCTGTCTCTCTCTCCCTCTCCCTTCCTCTCTCTCTACAAAAATCAATAAAGAAGAAAAAATTAAAAAAGAGAGAGAGAGACAGTCAAGAAGTTGAGGTAGGGGTTGGAGCTGGAATGGCAGAAACTATGAGAAAGAGCTGACCCTTGGAGACAGGAGGAGAGGAGAGAACTGGGCTGGAAGCTACCTCTACCCCTATTCTACAGGATGCCCGGAACTCTGGCCCCTTCCAGCCTTGTTCAGCCCCCCATTCCTGCCAACACCTCTGTGCATTCAAAATTTCTCCCTCTCTGCACATCTGCATTGGTGTGAGGGCTGCCACTCCTCCATGGAGATTTCAGCAGACTTTTAGTGACCAGAATTCCTCAATGGTTTCCCCTTTACCCTTGGGCTGGTGTGAGGCAGGGCTGGGCTGATACAAAGGAACAGGAACTCCCTTCTCCAGAAATAATGGTGAAGAACTGAGTGGCCACTGCAGGATATCTAAGGCTGGGACTAATGTCTTCATTCTGTGACCCTAAGAAACTCCGAGAGTCTCTCTCAGTTTCCCTTACAATACCATATGAATCAGGTGAACCCTGGCCAAGCCCTTTCTCTAAGACCAAGATGTAAATTTTCTGCAAGGGTCTTTGTGCTTGTTCCTCCAGATTTAGGTAAAATGTCTCTCACCCTGGCTGGCTCCAGAACAAATCTTCTGCTAGTTCCCCACACTGAGCTTTTTGGTACCTTTAACCCTCCTCAAGCCCAAGGCCAATATTGACCTGGTCACTATCCCACGTCAGACCTTATGAATTCTAGCCTATACCACTGCAATGGACTCCTCTTTCTGCTCTTTGACCTTTCAATCCAATCCACATAGTATCCAAGGAAATCTTTTTGTAATTTAACTATATTGCTTAGAAAATAAATCACACTTTGGTGTTCAAGGCCTCTAAGATCTGAATCCTCCTTGCACCTCTGTTTCTGTTTTACTCACACACACATATACATATGAACACATTTTGAAAAGCACTTGAAGAAATACTACCTTCTGTTTTGAGAAGAGCTCCACAGCCCATCCCAGCAAGGGGTGGTTTACATAGACCCAGCTTTAAAGAAAACCGCAGTGGCAACTGGGTGATTTCCTTTCTTTTTTTCTCTCTCTTTTTTAAAATTTCCTTTCCTGCCATTGTCTGACTTAGTGGGACTTCTGCTGACACCCTTCCCTCCTGGCACACCCCAGCTCCCAAGGAACAACCTGTTTTTTGTCTTAAGGCTAGTCATTTACTTCACTATGCCCAAGAACCTTTCCAGCAGCTTGAATGGAGGAGAGAATACTTTCTCTTTTTCAATATACTTCACCATTTCAATAGAATATAGGGGAAAACTGAGGATAACCTCCTCTTTTTTTTTTTTTTTTTTTAAATTGAGCTATCATTGACACACCATTGTATTAGTTGCAGGTATACAATGTAATGATTCAATATTTGTGTATATTATATTCCTACAATAAGTCCAACATTTGTCACCACACGTAGTTACAAAAAAAACCTTTTTTCTTATATTGAGAACATTCAAGATCCATTCTTCTAGCTACTTTCAAATATGCAATACAGTATTATTAACTATAGTCACCAAGCTGTACATTACACCCCTATGTCTTATTCACTTTATAACTGGAAGTTTATGCTTTCTGACCCCCTTCACCCATTAAGGGAGGGGATAATTCCTGGCCTTGCATGGCAAGCCCTGAGTTTGGCTGGGAGTGAGGTTGGGGGAGGAATGGGAAGGAAGAGAGTGAGGCCCTGTCCCTGGGAGTTCCCAGTATGAAGAACAGGAAGAGGTTGTGCCTCTGTATTTTGTATCACTGTGCTGTTTTTCCCTCTCTAGCTCCCTTTTCCCTCCTGGGAGAGCCTAGTTAGGAATTTCCTATTACACAATCCTGAGCAGGAGGTGAAGTGGGAGGGGAAAGGAAGCAAAGCAGGGCAGGTTGGGAGGAAGGGAGAGAGCAGCTCTCTCTGGGCACCTATAGCACAGCGTCAAGGTAGCAGCAGCCTGACTGGTGTGGCCCTCCTCTACAAAAGAAATAGGTTGAGTCACAGGCTGGACCTATGGAGAAGTCAGCCTCTGCTTTCCAAATGTGGGGGACCCAGCTTGGGTCCCATATTCATACAAGTATTTCGATTGAAATTCTACCATTAAAACGACCATTATCACTTCATTCTTTAGGGTCTTCAATTCAGCAAACAAGTGCCTACTGTGGGGGTATAAGGTTTTGCTTTTGGGGATCAAGAGGGCATTTTGGTTTTCCAGAGCCTCTGTTAAATTCCCCTAAAAGTGGGCAACTTAAGATCACCCTAGTGAGGATAAGTCCATTAGATGCTTCTACACGCTGGGGTGGTGGAAGCAGCAGTGGGAAGAACAGGTAGAATTCCAAGAGGAGCCTCTTCGGGTGCAGGTGGGGAAACAGGATGTTATTTATAGGATGGGTGGTTATTAGGACAAGTTTCCAGAAGGAGATACTCTGGAGCTTGGAGGGCCTCAGATTGAAGGAAATTGTGGCCTCAGCCCCACAGCTCTTTTTTTTTTTCTTTATTGATTTTAGAGAAAGAAGAAGGGAGAGGGAGAGATAGAAACATCGATGAGAGAACATCGTTTGGCTGCCTCCTGCATGGCCCTCACTGGGGATTTCGCCCACAACCTGGGCATGTGCCCTGACTGGGAATCAAACTAGTGACCTCTTGGTGCATGGGTCGACACTCAACCACTGAGCCACACCGGCCGGGCCCACAGCTCTTGAACTAGCTCAGCTGGCCAGAAGCAAAGTGGTGATGATGACAAAGTCCACTCCCCTGCTACATCCCAGTCTCCGTTCCTCTCTCCCACCCTTATATACCTCCCATAATGTGCCCAGTCCCATCCTGCTGTTAATTCTTCCTGCAAAGCGAGCAACTGAACACAATTAATGGCCTCCCCCTTCTCCAAAGTACCCGTTTAGAGTACTTTAGAGTACTCCAAAGTAGAGTTTAATGGAAAACTCTGTGTAGCCCAGAGGAATGACCCCAAAACTACATATGATATTATAAAGCAGAGTTTTTTCTCTGGCATGCCACCCTCAAAGCATCCCTTCTTAAGCCTCAGTTTTCCCAATTATAAAAACAAGCAGCAAAATCAGGTCATTTTCAGGTCCCTTCCAACTCTGATATATGAGGTCTTAGCATCTTGAGATTCCACAGCCTTCCATGCTGGGAGCACAGGGCTGGCCAGCCCTTGTTAGGAAGCAGCTAGTCTGTGGTTTGGCACCACTGCCCAGCAGGCATTTATTAAATCAATGGGATGTGGTCCCTGCTGGCCAAGAAAGAGAACATTAAGCTCCAAAAACTTCCTGCAGCAGGCCTCCTTCAGAGTGCTGTTCAGAGGGGTAAGGAACAAAACCATTCAGGTCCCTGGCAGTGCTCCAAGATGCTGTTCGCTAGTACTTTTGTCCTGTCTGCATGGAGAACCAGTGACTGAAAACATCTGGAAGCCTGCTTAAGACCTGGATGACTTCTCTCTTCTTCCCCTAGAGGTGGCAGTTCTTGCCCCTGGTAATCTGGGTTGACCTTTGCCAATGACCCTTCCCATCTAATCTTCTGCACGTCACTGGGCCACAACCCTCTAATAAAATCCACATGAATCCAGCTGCTAACAGCTCATGGAAGGGCTATAGGATCTAACACCTGCCCTGCATTCCTTGAGCCCTAGTAGCAAGGCAAAGGGGGGCTGAGACCCAACTCTTGCACTTCTGAGTCTCACAGTTGAGTTGTGAAGAAAAGGAGTAGGTGAGAAGAGAGAAAAACCAATGATGAGGAATTGCTAAAGGTGGAGAAGGCAGCTGCAGGCAAGAAGTGCATGTGTGTAGCAACAGGGCTACTGGGTGGCACAGCAGAGCCCCTCAGGTCTGAGCGGCACAGCAGAGCCCTTCAGACCTGGGCATGCCTCTTGCCAGTGACCTCAGTCATGCAGACAAGGCCCATGCTGACTCTGGGAAGCAGGACTGGGCCAAGAGGTTGGAGTACATGTGTCACTGATGTGGTGGTCCAGGGTTGCCTGTCCCTCTTCTCCCTGCTGTGATCTGGGCTATGTCCCAAAGTTCCTTGGGTCTCTATTTTAGAAAAAAGTTATTGAGCACCTAAAACATATATGCCTGGTGCTGGGAGATATACATTAGTGAGCCAAACACACCCCTTCCTGTGCTCCAGTTCCACTCACTTGCATATTCCATCTGACTACAGGTAGAAAAGTCTCAGTGGGAGTGGGGTGAGAGTGCTTGGAGTTCCAGAGGCAAGAAAGGCCCCCTCCCTTAGCTTCTCCGGGGTACAGTGCATGGACACAGGATTCCCTCTGGCTAAGGTCAGAGCTCCGATTCACTTTAGTGTTCTTCTCCCACCAAGGGCAAGAGTCCAAGAAATAAATACAACCCTGGCTGGTTTGGCTCATCAGTTAGAGCCTCAGCCTGTGGACCAGAGAGTCTCAAGCTCGGTTCCTGCTAAGGGCATGTACCTTGTTTGTACCTGGCCCCAGATGTGGTTGTATGGGTGGCAACCACTTGATGCGTCTCTCTCCTGTTGATGTTTCTCTCTCTCTCTCTCTCTTCCTCCCTTCTGCTTTATCTGAAGATAAATGCAAAAATGTCCTCGGGTGAGAATAAAAAAAAAAAAAAAAAGAAAGGAAGAAATACAACAGGTTAAAGGACAGATAAGCTGCTTGAGGTTTATTAAGTAAAAGGATGTACTTCTTTTTAACTCCTCCTTTGCCTTCCTTTCCACCCAGCTAAGATTTTTGCTTGTTCTCTGGGAGTCCTCAGCTGATTTTACTAACCTATCTGCTCTTTGCTATGATTAACCAAAGACCAGCACAACCAGCCCCAGAGCTGAAGATGGGTTCATGTCAGAAGGCCCTCAGGATCCTACTGAGGTGAATGACTCTGTTTCAGTCAGCTCAGACCACTGTGGAGCAGATAAAATGGTGTCCTTCTTGGAGCACTGCCTTCATTTCCTTGAACTGAGCCAACTGGCAGGCCTCATCCAGCCCCAGCCAGCGGTAAGCTTGGTGCTCGTGGGAGAGGCGGATCTCCACGTCATGGTCCTTCACTTCTGCCAGCCAGTAGATGACTGTTTTAGGCTTTTCCCTGGCCACATAATTGAGCTCCCTTCTGAACCCCTCAATGATGGTCAGCTGGCTTGCTTTTAGGCCTGCTTCCTCCTGAGTCTCCCGTAGGGCTGTTTCCAATTCATTTTCTCCTGGTTCTACATGACCTGGTTAGGAGAAAAGAGAAAAAGGGAGATAATCTTCAAAAAAGCTGGATTTTCCAGGTTGGATGGTTTAAAGATGGATCTTTGGTGACTTTTCTAGCTGTTGCTAGGCTAAAGGGGAGCCTAGAGATTGGTAATATCCTAACATGCCTAGGAGTGGGGTACAGGGCAGGTAGTGTCTGGCTCTGCGGTGTCTGGGAAACCCCTCCTCCCTACCCCATCTTCTCTGCAGAGAGTGAAACAGACCATGTGTTTGGCAAGTCTGATCTAGAATACTGCTCCAATGATGGTGAGAAAGATGGCCTCCCTTAGACCTCTGCTTTCTTATTCTTTAGAAGCCCTCCTCATCCCATATTCTCAGGGAGACCTTTCCCTTGGAGACCTTATAGTGATTTTCTCAAGAGGAGCAGTCCTTTCTTGGCAGATGGGAGCTAGCTGAGAGTGAGCACTTTGCCTACAATGCTCAGTGAGTTAATACTGTCTGCAGTTGGTCTCTAAAGTCTCAGGCCAACAGACAAGCTCAAAACCATGCACTGAGGCACCAGCAGCTGTTTCCAAGTAGCTATCAAGGCTTTTCCAAATTGTTTTCATCTTTCTAACTGAGCAAGACCAGATTCCAGTTTCATAGGGAAAGTCCTGATGGGAACTGAGACTACGGACAAGCTGAGAAACAGTTCTAAGAAAATTTTTGGCAAGGCCCAAACCCAAGCAGAAAGCTGCCAAGAAACTGTTGTAAGAGAACTTGAAGCTCTGCAGACTGGGAGCAGCCTCTAGGCTCTCCCTGCAAATTCTGTTTGCCCGGAGAAGCCAAGGACTGGGAGGGGTCTGGCAGCCTCTGTCAACACATGACTCCAGCAAGTTGCTGGGGGCCTCCTGGTTCAGGAGCTCATGGGGAACAGGAATTCTTAGCTCTTCCCTTCTCGGTTCAGAGACAGGGCTATATCCTAGCCTTCCTCATTCCTAGTGGTCCTCATAGTACTTCCCTGAGTCAGCTGCTGCTGCACAGTTGACAGAAAGCAACCAGCAGTTTGGACTTAAAAACCGTTCTAGCCCTGGCCAGTTTGGCTCAGCGATCAGAGCATAGGCCTGCGGTCCAGAGAGACCCGGGTTCGGTTCCCGCTAAGGGCATGTACCTCGGTTGCAATTTGTCCCCAGCACTGGTTGGGTTGTGCGGGTGGCAACCACTCAATGTGTCCCTTTCATGTCGATGTTTCTCTCTCTCTCTCCCTCCCACTCTATCTGAACAAAAAACGAAAAAATGTCCTCGGCTGAGGATAAAAAAAAAACTGTTCTAGCCCTGGCCGGTTTGGCTCAGCGGTTAGAGCGTCGGCCTGCGGTCTGGAGAGACCCAGGTTTGGTTCCCGCTAGGGGCGCGTACTTCAATTGCAGTTTGTCCCCGGCCCTGTTCGGTTGTGTGGGTGGCAGCCACTCGATGTGTTCCTTTCACGTCGATGTTTCTCTCTCTCTCTGTTCCTCTCTCTCCCTCCCACTCTACCTGAACAAAAAAAATGGAAAAATGTCCTCGGGTGAGGAAAAAAAAAAAAAAGTTCTAGCTCATGGCTTCCGGAGAATTTTCTCTGTATCGTACCTCATATAGAGCCATACACACAAAGACAGGCAGGTAATGCATTGAAGGACAAAGGTAAGAGGGATGCTGGTGGTGACAGAAGTGACTCTGATCCCAGATGTCTTACCTTCCCTCAGAAGTGTGTGGGAGAGTTTCTAAGCACACCTTCCCAGCATTAGCTATTCAGCATTCTGTCCATCAATGTTAAGAGGGCAACTTCTCCCGCAAGCCCAGGCAGGAAAAAATTCAGATAGATCCTTTGAAATCTTTCAGTATCAGGAGACAAGTGTGACTATTCCTATTCACTGTATTTTTGACACTTCTGTCCCTTTTTCACCTTGTTTTTCCCTAATGAAACTCACATGGGCACATTTTATTTTCTGTTCCTTTTTCCTTGTTTTCCTCTACCCCTGGATCCTTGTTCACCTCCACCTTTCCTACCTCACTCACCCACCCTCCCTTCTGTCTGGGGGCTGTTCACTCTGAGCTCCTGACCTGCAGCCCAGTAATGACTTGACCCCAAGGACCCCAATGCCCAACCTAGTGCCTTCCATCCTTCCCAGACATTCATCACAGAGTTCTGGCGCTGTAGTGAATGACACACACACACACACACACACACACACACACACACACACAAACAGGTGATGCTTCTGTCCTGGGTTTCAGTCACAGAGTTCTATTTCCAGCTCTGCTCTAGCCTAGCATGGAGACCCTGGATACGCAGAAGGGATCAAGGGCTTCAACCTATCTCACACCCTCCTGCTGGACAGTTACTGGAAAGCAAAACTTGTGTGAAGCCTGGCAAGGTGGATTTCTGAGCTACACTTGGCATTTCCTCAAGACCCAGCCCCTCTGGCTACTCTTACCTTTAGGAGGAGTCCAGTGATGAATGCCATCTGACGCCTGCAGCAGTAGAAACTCAATTGCAGTATTGTCCACCTTGGGAATGAGTCGTCTTCGGAAGATGATCAAGCCACAAGCTTTCAGGGCCATGGTCTGTTTGAGAACTTAATAAAGAAGATGAGGAACATTGGGAAGTTACATAAAGCAGGAAGATCCATTGTGGGGTGGGAAGGTAGTACTGTGGTGCTGGAGAGTAGCATAAACCAAC
The DNA here is from genome assembly GCF_014108415.1 of Molossus molossus. NCBI lineage: Eukaryota > Metazoa > Chordata > Mammalia > Chiroptera > Molossidae > Molossus > Molossus molossus. The sequence goes on from NW_023425349.1 coordinate 35,231,914, forward strand.
AGTGACCTCATCACCTACAGAAAAAGGCAGCATGCCAAGGGTCAATGGGGGAACCCAGGAATCAGAGACTCAGCTTTGTATGTAACTGCAGGACGCTGGTCCCACCCTGTCAGTGTGGCTCTACCTCAAATCGTCCAGATCTCCCTGCTAAAACACAGGGCTGGTGTGTGTGTTGAGACTAGAAATTCTTGACAGCAAATCCACTGAAACTGGAGAGATGCAGGAAATGGGAGAGATGTGGTGCAATATCATTAACAAATCCACAAGCCCATTTTCCCCAGCCTCCAGCCTGAGTCTCTGGATCAAAGAGATGCCAACAATATGCTATCTGATGGCTCAAAGGGGGTCACTTAGGAAAGGTAGTTTGGTGTACACTTTTTTGTCATTGATTTTTTTTAGTCTTTTATCCATGTTTTGGAATGTTATACATCCACATGGTTCAAAATTCAAAGTTCAAAAAGGGCACACAGAAAAAGGTCTCTTTCCCACCCCATCAGAAGCGAACTAGCATAGTGGTTAAGAATGAATCTGGAGCCTGGATTCAAGTTCTGACTCTGCTACTTATTCCTAAGCCTCAGTTTCCTCATTTGTAAAACAGGATAATAACAGTTCTACCTCAAAGGGTTGCTGTGCAGATTACATGACTTAAGTTTTGTAAAGTGCTTTAGAACAGTGCCTGGTATACAAATAAATTGCAATATGCTTAGAAAAATGTCTGGAAAAATACACATCATTAATAGTGTTTTCTGGAAGATGAGATTATGAAAAGACTTTCATTTTCTATTCCACATATTTCTGTATTGTTTGGAAATTTACAGAAAACATGCACTAATTTTATAATCAGCAACAATAAAGATTAAACTTTGTTAGTCTTTTACCATTTCATATGGTCTTTTTTTCCCCTTTTTCAGAAAAATATGTCAAAAACCAAAGACAGGAAGGGAGAAGAACAGAAATATCTGCAGAACTGAAAAAAAAAAAATTACCTTCTGAAGGGGAACATGTAATCAAGGTAACAAAAATATGGAAGATGTTTTATGCAAGGCCCTGCTAAAGAAAACCTTATGTCATTTGGTCATTCAACAAATACTTATTGAGCACCTACTATGTACTAAGTACTGTTGTAGGCCTTTGCCCTCATGTAGTTTATATTCTAGTGGAAGAGGCAGACTTTAATTAAATAATTAAGCAAATTAAAAAATAATTGCCAATAAGGTATGTGCTACAAAAGAAAAATGTATGATGGACAACTTGACCTTGTTTAAGGTATCAAGGAAGGATTCTTGGAAGAAGGGATGTTTGAGCAGAAAAGTAAATGATGAGTAAAAGATAAGGTATGTGCTACAAAAGAAAAATGTATGATGGACAACTTGACCTTGTCTAAGGTATCAAGGAAGGATTCTTGGAAGAAGGGATGTTTGAGCAGAAAAGTAAATGATGAGTAAAAGATAAGTTGGCAAAGGGAAGGAGGAGAGAGACATGCTCCAGGTGGAAGGAGCAGCATGGACAAAGGTCCTGAGGTAGGATGGCAGAACTGAAAGAAAGCTAGGTGTTTCAAATGCAGCAAAGGCCTGGGAGAGTGGCCCATACAAAAGGAGACCTGAATCAGCAGGGCCTCTTCTGCAAGATTCCAAGGCCAAAGAAAGAGCTGGTACTCACAGACAGCAGAGCTAATTGCAGAGACGGCGGCTGAGGTAGGAGCTGAGGGTCTCTATGGCACCCTTTTTGGTGCTCAATCAAGATGAGCCTGCATCTGCCTGGCTGGTGTGGCTCAGGGGATTCAGAGTCATCCTATGGACTGAGGTCCTAGTTCAATTCCCTGTCAGGACACATGCCCAGGTTGCAGGCACGATCTCCAGTAGGGGGCGTGCAGGAGGCAGCCGATTGATGGTTCTCTCTCACATTGGTGTTTCTATCTCTCCCTTCCTCTCTCTCTAAAAAAATCAATTAAAAAATAATTTTATATATATATTTGTTTATTTGTTTATTTATTTATTTAAGATGAGCTTGCATCTATTCAAAGGCATAAAAATCAGACCCAAACTGAAACCTGTTTCGGGGCAATTCTCAGGTCTGCCAATAGATGGTAATGTTACTCTAAGGAATAGTAATTCCTTGCCAGAAAACCAAACACACCCAACAGTACAACCTTTCCAGACTTTTCTAAACCTGTAATGAGAGTTTTTAAGGACTGGAAAAAATTTCAAAAAGGGTTTCCGAAAATGATCTATGCTATCATACACTGTTGGTGAGAAAGTAAATTACCATATCCCCACAGGAGGGCAATTTGGTTATGAATATCAAAGCATAGCATATTCCCTTAACCCAACAATTCCATTTCTAGGCACTCTGACATACAGAAATATATGTTTAAGACGCACACACAAGAATGTTCATTACAATTTTGTTTGTAATAGCAAAAAGAAAAAAGGCAAAAATAAATATAAATCCATAAGGGAATAGTTAAATAAAGTACAGTATATCTATATCATAGAAAATTATGTGTGCTCTTTCTTTTCCAGACCACGCCTGTGCCTCCTCCCTCTTTCAACCCTCAAGGCATGTATCTCTCTCGCCCTCTTTCTCCTTTGCTCCAAGTACCCTTCTACAACCTCTGTAACTTTCGAAATAAACTTTCCTTTACAGTTTGAGAAAGAAAATTATGAAGGCATAAAAAATGAGGTAGAGCCCTGGCCAGTTTGACTCAGCGGTTAGTGTTGGCCTGCGGATCAAAGGGTTGTACATTTGATTCCTAGTCAAGGGCACGTACCTGGGTTGCAGGTTTGATCCCTGGCCCCCGTGGCGGTCGTGCAGGAGGTGACCAATCGATGTGTCTCTCTCACATCGATGTTTCTCTCTCTCTCTCTTCCTTCCACTCTATCTAGAAAGCAATGGAAAAATATCCTTGGGTGAGGATTAAAAAAAAAAAGATGGCCCTCATGTTGATATCTCTCCCTCTCCCTAAAAATATTATTAAAAAATGAAGGTAGAGCCAAATAAGCTGCTTGTAAAAAGATTTTTCAGACACACTAAGAAAAAAAAGTATGGTTTAGAATAGTATGTATAATGCGATCCTGTTTGAGTTTAAAAATTCATATTTAAACTGGTAGCATATTTTTTAAAAGTGTCTAGAAAAGGAAAATGTTTATATATTTTATTTTTAATTAATTTATTTTTGTTACAGATGTTTCTCCTTTTTCCTCCATTGACACCATCCTCCTGATCGCCCCCTCCTACCTCCCTGTCCCCAGCAGTGTTGTCTATGTCCGTGGTTACACATACATGCATATAAGTTCTGTAGTTTATCTCTTTCCTCCCCTGACTCCCTCTTCTGAGGTTTGTCAGTCTGTACCCTACTTCTGTGTCTCTGGGTCTATTTTGTTCATCAGTTTGTTTTGTTCATTATATTCCACAAATAAGTGAAATCATGTGATATTTGTCTTTCTCTGATTGGCTTGTTTTGCTTAGGATAATACTCTCCAGGTCCCTCCATGGCATCTCAAAGGATAAGAGATCTTTCTTTCTTTTTTAAAAAAAAACAACTTTTTTTTTCCCTTTTTTGATTTGAGAGAGAGGAAGTGAGAGGGAGAGAGAGAGAAACATCGATGAGAGAGAACATCGATTGACTGCCTCCTGCATGCCCTGCACTGGGTATCGACCCCACAACCTGGGCATGTGTCCTGACTGGGAATCGAACCAGCAACCTCTTCGTGCATGGGTCAATGCTCAACCACTGAGCCACACCAGCAGCATGAGAGCTTTCTTTCTTACAGCTGCATAGTATTCCATTGTATACCACAGCTTTTTTATCCACTCATCTATCGATGGACACTTGGGCTGTTTCCAGATCTTAGCAACTGTAAACAGTGCTGCTATGAACATAGGGGTACATATATTATTTCTGATTGGAGTTTCAGGCTTCTTAGGATATATTCCTAGAAGTGGGATCACTGGGTCAAATGGCAGATCGATTTTTAATTTTTTGAGGTAAAACCATACTGTTTTCCATAGTGGCTGAAACAATCTGCATTCCCACCAGCAGTATACTACAGTCCCCTTTTCTCCACACCCTCACCAGCACTTGTTGTTTGATGATTTGTTGATGGCAGCCATTCTGACAGGTGTGAGGTGATACCTAATAGTTGTTTTAATTTGCATCTCTCTGATGATTAGTGACATTGAGAATTTTTTCATGTCTCTTGGCTATTTGTATGTCCTGTTTGGAGAGGTGTCTATTTAGGTCCTCTGGCCATTTTTTAATTGGGTTCTTCGTCTTTTGTTGAGTTGTATGAGTACTCTATATATTTTGAAAATTAGCCCCTTATCTGATGTATCGTTGGCAATTATGCTCTCCCATATAGTGGGTTCCCTTTCCATTTTGATGGTTGTTTCTTTTGCTGTGCAGAAGCTTTTTAGTTTGATGTATAATCTGGTAGCAGGTTTTATTAAAAATTGTGTTCTGTTTCCCTGGTCTCCCATTTATGCTGAGAACTTTCCCCATTCTGGAAGCCAAAAACAAAGGTTTCAAATTACTAATTCCACATATAGGCAAAAACAGGTATCTGGTCCCATTCCTTGTCCCCTCTTCCCCAGGCCCCATCAAGATGCTCAGAAAGTACTAGCAAATTATAAGTGTAGAGCACCTTACCCCTGCCTTGGGTGGACACCCATGGAATGAATGTTAAAATCCCTAGATAAGCTTTGGGATCCAAGACAGGGCACAGTGACTTCCCTACATAGGACAGGAAGCCCAGAGCATTCCTTCACACCACTGCCATCACCAACACAGCATGGGAAAATAAAGATGGGGGAGCCAAGAAAGACAGGCCTGGAGTGGCCATGTGGAGCCAATGAGAAGATGGGAACAGACCAATATTTTCCTATGGGGAGGGAGCTTAGTAAAAGATCTGAGCTGGCGGGAGATCACATCTACAATGCAAGGCCAATGTAGAGCCAAATGGCTTTATTGCACGCATCTGGGTGCAGGAGGGCTGAGTCGCAAATTTTGAGCTCAGCATCGAAGTCTCTTTGTTCTCTGGCTTTTATAGGCCCAAATACAGAAACTAAAAAAATACTACATTAAAAAAAAACCCACATTCTCTTGACACTGCGTAATTGGTGCTGGGGGGCTGATACAAGTTGTCTCAGAGGTAAGGAGTATGCTCCAGCAGAGGTCTGGGCCATCATTAATTTCCTTCTTTTTTATGGTACCTTCAAGTTTCCCAAGGCCATCATTAACCCCTTATCTTTTTTAAAAATTTAATTAATTAATTTTTGTTACAGATGTTTCTCCTTTTCCCCCCACTAATTCCCCCCTCCTCCTCCCTCCCTGCCCTCTCCCCAACTTTGTCGTCCATGTCCACTGTTCATGCATACATGCATATAAGTTCTGTGGTTTATCTCTCTCCCAACTCCTTATCTTTATGGTTCCTCTGGGTGTCAGTCCCAAGTTCTTTAAAAAACTGCTTGGGTGTTTATGTGCAGGAATAACTGGTCAGAATGGAGTTTAATTTTGTTAAAACATTATTAACCCTTTCACTTAGGGGAATATCAAGGGCACACCCTAGCAAAAATGTATCTCAGTAGATACCAATGTGCACGAGTGACAACATCTAAGAACCAGACTGACCAATGGTTCATCTCAATGAGACCAGAGAGCTAGTATCAAGACTAAAATTAGATGCTCTCAAATCATGGAGAGGACAGTTCTACAAAGGCAGAACTCCTATATGTCCTTTCAGTTGTTTGGCTTGAGCCAGCTGTTCTCTAGAATTTCTCCCTCCTTCCCCATACATATAACCTCCTATTCATCCTTTCAGAAGCAGCTCAGCTGTCACCTCTTCTGTGAAGCCTTCTGGCTTCTAATCACTCTATCTTCTGGGCTTTTCATATGGCTTGAATAAATTTCTACTATAGGGTTTAATGAGAGAAGCCAAACACTATAAGCAATAGAAAGTTAAGAATTTAGTGTAGGGCCCGGCTGTGTGGCTCAGTGGTTTAGCACTGACCCATGCACCAGGAGTTTGCCGGTTCAATTCCCAGTCAGGGCACATGCCAGGTTGTGGACCCAATCCCCAGTAGGGCATGCAGGAGGCGGCCAGTTGATGTTCTCTCTCACTGATGTTTCTATCTCTCCCTCTCCCTTCCTCTCTCTTTAAAATCAATAAAGAAAATAATATTAAAAAAAAATTTAGTATAGGAATTAGACCTTGTACAAGTATAGAAGTTGAGGGAGAAATCCATGCAACTCTGTTGTCTCTGCATCTGGTGTTGGGCCTGAAGTCTCTACAGGTCTACAAGGCCAGCAGTTGGGAAGGAAAGCTGGCTGTGGAGAGCAAGGAAAACTGGAACCTGTGAGAACAAATCAGGACCTATGAGGACAACTGAAAATCAAGGACAAACCGAAACCTGCAACTTTTTGTTTACCATCTCCAAGCTCAATGACGCAGGTGACTTGCAGAAGCTAGAGCTCTTTGCCACAGAACTGAATGTACACCTGGCCCAGGACTCAGAGTAATTGAAGGAGGAGATTCATTGGAATTGGGGAGCTGCATGCATCGGTGCTGTTGTGCATGGGAGCCAGCAGATCAGTGTCAAAAAGTATGCACTGCCACCATGCCTGTTATCCTGTTCTGTTCTTCACAGTGTACTGGCAGCTACTTCACTTCAGTTTTCCAAATCTTGAATAAAATTTTCTTGAGGTCAACCCTAACCTGGAACCATGCAGGAAAGGAATTTTGGGAAACCTAGTTCTAGCTTAGCTAAGTGAACATAGTACCAAGTATGGTAAATCTCTGTAACTCTGGCAGGGAAGAGCCAGACCATGAGCTCTGCCTCCTTGGGACTCAGCAGCACAGCAGGCCTCAACAGATGTTCATTGACTTAACAGAATTCTCTCTCTACCCTTCCCTTCACTCAAACAAATGCTCAGGGTATGTTCTGGGAATTTAGGAAATAGCACAGTGTTTTTCTAAAAGGTGCCATTTACATAAAAGTCAATGGAGGTATTGTTGGAGGTTTTCTGTTTTTCTGGAGTCCAAGGAGCTGAAACTGTCCTGAGGTTTGAAAGCAGCCCGCTTACTCTCCCTTTCCCTCTACCTCCCTCTCCCCCTCCCCCACATACACACAGACTCCAAATAATTTCAAATATCAGGGGGTTAAAGAACATAGTATCCAATATGCAAAATATGCCTGCTGCCAGAATTGCTGAGGTGAGAACTCCAGACTGACAGCAGGCAATTCACACTTCAGAAAAGTGGCAAAGTGCCTTAGGTGTTTAAAAAACCTCAACAACAACAACAAAACCATCAATGTCATCAGAAGGTTCCAGAAGCTGAGGGAAAGGACTCTTATCTTTCTCCATATATACACCCTAGAAGGTTAAGGATTTAGGCGCCAAAATATAATTCACAGATAAAATGGCTATACTGATGTGCTGTTTCAGTATTTTCATCAAATTAATCAGAGTGTTCTTGCAACCATAGTTTAACTCCAAACTCTCAAATATACCTTTAGATACAGAAAGAGCTCCCCAAATCATCCCCCAACATTTTTTTTTATCCTCACCCGAGGACATTTTTCCATTTTTTGTTCAGATAGAGTGGGAGGGCGAGAGAGGAAGAGAGAAACATCGACGTGAAAGGGACACATCTAGTGGCTGCCCCCCCCCAAAGACCATCCAGGGCTGGGGACAAACTGAAACCAAGGTACGGGCCCCTAGCGGGAACCAAACCCGGGTCTCTCTGGACCACAGGCCGATGCTCTAACCGCTCAGCCAAACCAGCCAGGGCCCCAACTTTTATTTCATAGTCTAAAATCCCTTTAGCAGAAATAATGTTTCATGCCACCATCTTATAATTTTTATTTTTATTCTTCACCCGAGGATATTTTTCTATTTATCATCAAATAAAGTGAGAGGGAGGGAAAGAGAGAGACAGACAGAAACATCAATGTGATAGAGCCACATCGACTGGTTGCCTCCTGCACTTGACCAGGGCCGGGCCGAACCACAACTGAGGTACGTGCCCTTGACTGGAATCGAACCTGCGACTCATTGGTCCGCAGGCCGACGCTCTAACTGCTGAGCCAACCTGGCCAGGGCTCATGCTACCATCTTATCAATTAAGCATCTATACTGTGCCAGCTACACTGCACCAGGTTCTCTGCATGTATCTTTTTTCATGCTCAAGACAATCCTCATAAGCATTTTATGATGATGAAACAGATTCAAAAAGGTTAAAACACTTGCCCAAAGGCATAATTCATCTGTGAATGGTGGGATTTGAATCCAAGTAAGCCTAACTCCAAAACCTATATATTTTTTCCATTATACAGCTCTCCTTACCATGAAAGAGCAGGGGCTTGGGGCACAAAGGGCCCTGAGAGAGGACATGCAAATGATTTATAAAATTACTTCCAGTTCCAAAATTCCCAGTCTTTGATCTATATTCATATGTAGAATTTTTAAGATGTCTGGCTGGAATCCTTTTACACAGAACAGGTTTTAGTTGGAGGGATGTGTAGATGAAGGGCCTGGTGCCCAAAGATAACCCTGGAGGAATAAAGTGTAGCCTGAGGTCCCTAACCTTTGCCTCACTGATAAGGGTTTCTATGCCTCCTCTGCTTTTCCCCAGGAAATAGGGACCTAAAACCATATGTTCAAAACTATACCCAGTAGCATGGGGATTCCAAAGTACCAAGTGTTAGGAACACCCTTGATGTTAGCCTTGGATAAGCACACAAACACCTAACTTAAGGTGCTGGAGCCCAGGAAATTTGCCCAGGCCATTTGACTATGAGAAGGGCCAATTATGCTGGCCCACAAGCAACTCTGTGACTGCTCAATTTTCCCTTATTTTCTACAGTATAATGGTCTTTTCTATGATTCTCCAACTCCCTTCTTCCCTTTCAAAGGAGTGGACTGAAATGAGCTACCCGCCTATGAATAAATTTCTCTCTTGTAACAACAGTAGCAAAAAGAGAAAATGAAACAGAAAACAAAAAAGCCCCCAACTACCACAACTAAATTGAGACAAAGAAAATGTCCCCTCAATTGCACCTTTCCATGCACATCTGCCACTTTCTTTTTTGAGACCAAGCTGCTGAATCATCTTGCTATCTTAGCTATTTGGCTGAGTGAGGAAACAGGAGATTTCACCAGCAATGACATGAATATTGGCTTCTAGGATGAGGCCAAAGTCAGACAAGGTTGAGACAAAAATCATTCCTAGTGAAGGGAAAATGTTAAGCGGCCTATTAGTGCCACCTGCTGTCCAATTCTGGAAAGCAAGCATGAGGAATTCTGATATTAGCCTGAAGGGATTTATTCATCTTACATCTGTTTAGTGTGACCCATGCAACAGGGTGCGACAGGATTGAAGAGTAGATATGAAGCTGAATACTACAAAGCTCCTCCTATCTAGTGGTTCACAACCTAGTGAAAGTGGAAGATATTTAAACAGACAAGTCACCAGTGTGTTTTGTGCTTCACAGGGGTATGTGTAAGATGGAAAGATAGCAAAGAAAAAGGAGTGATTATCTTTAGGTCAAAGGGATACCCTATAAAGATTTTGAAGGATGGCTAGGAGTTGACCAGAAAAATAAAAGTGGAGGCAATGGGCACTCCAGGCAAGAGGAGTGTAGGCAAAGACCCTCAAGCGCAAGATGACATTCCATTGCTAAACAGCTTAGTTTTTATCTTGCAGGCAATGAGAAACCTTTGACAGCAACGAGGGCTATAATATGGTGAGACAGACATTTTACAAAGGCATTATGGAAGCAAGAAAGGAGGAAATGAATAAAAGGAAAGATTGGAAGCAAGGAGACCGATGTTACAAGCCTGTTGCCAACAGTTTAGATGACAAATGATATGGAGTTAAATTAAGGCAGAGACAGTGAGATAGGAGAAGGGATGGATTTGAGAGATATCTGAAAGAGAAAATTAACATGATTTGATGTTTCACTGTCCAAGTGTCAAAGAGAAAAAGGTGTTTGGTTTGGGTGACTAGGTAGAAGAGAAGTAGGTAAAATATGGAGTAGAATGTAAGCTAATGATTTGAGACAAGTTTAACCTAAAATGTTATAAACTTAAAATGTTATAACCACAAAGTAAATTGACATATGGGTCTATAGTTCAGTGATCCCATCTCTTCATTTCCCAAGGTGCAAATTTCCATTAGAGAACAATTTTGCTTTCTCCATAGGTACCTCTACAGCCTACCTCACAACATATGGGTAAGTTCTGCTTGTGCATGAGCATTTCATCCTCTTTCAGGCAGAAACAGTATGGCATAGCACAGAAAAAACATGGCTGGTTTAAAAAATTTTTTTTTTCTTTTCCTTTATTGATTTTTTTAGAGAGACAGGAAATGAGAAGAGAAGAGATAGAAATATCGATGAGAGAGAACATTGATTGGCCACCTCCTGCATGACCCCCACTGGGGATCGGGCCCACAACCTGGGCATGTGTCCTGGCCAGGAATCCAACCAGAGACCTCTTGGTACATGGGTCGATGCTCAACCACTAAGCCACACCAGCCGGACAAAACATGGCTGGTTTAGACCTAGCTCCTTAATTTAACAGTTGTGTTACTTTGAGAAAACTACTTAACTTCTCCAAGCCTCATTTTCCTCATTTGTAAGATGAGAATAACTTCTGCTTTTCAGTTGTTATAGTTTAAAATAACGTATAGCAGCCACTCGATGTGTCCCTTTCATGTCGATGTTTCTCTCTCTCTCCCTTCCACTCTATCTGTACAAAATATCGAAAAAAATGTCCTCGGGTGAGGATAAAAAAACAAGAAACAAACAAACAAAATAATGTATAGCCCAACCAGTGTTGCTCAGTGGTTGAGCATTAACCCAGGCACCAAGAGGTCGGTCGCCAGTTCAATTCCCAGTCAAGGCACAAACCCAGGTTGTGGGCCAATTCCCAGTGGGGGGCGCGCAGGGAGGCAGCAGATTGATGTTCTCGCTCATCAATGTTTCTATTTCTCTTTCCCTCTTCCTTCCTTTCTCTCTAAAATTAATAAAGATGAATATTGTTTAAAAATAAAATAATGGCCCTGGACAGTTTGGCTCAGCGCTTAGAGCGTCAGCCCGCCGACCGGAGAGTCCTAGGTTCGGTTCCCGCTAAGGGCATGTACCTCGGTTGCAGTTTGTCCCCGGCCCCAGTTGGGGTCACGTGGGTGGCAGCCACTAGATGCGTCTCTCTCACATCGATGTTTCTCTCTCTCTCTTCCTCCCTCTCTCCATCCTCTATCTGAGGATAAATGCAAAAATGTCCTTGGGTGAGGATTAAAATAAATAAATAAATAAATAAATAAATAAATAAATAAATAAATAAATAAAATAATGTATACATAGGGTCTGATATGTATCAGAAGTACTGAATATATGTGAGTCAGTTTTATCCTTGTATCATAAAAGGTCACCAGAAAGCTTCTTTATTTTTTTCTTAAGTTCTATTTTTTTAAATCCTCACCCAAGGACATGCTTTCATTGATCTCAGAGAGAGAGATAAAGGAAGAAGGGGGGAGAGAGAGCGAAAGAGAAAGAGAGAGAAACACTGATTGGTTGCCTACCATTTGCACCCAAATAGGGATCAAATACAAAACCTGGGTATATGCCCTGACTGGAATCAAACCTGAGACCTTTCTGTGTATGGGATGATGCTCCAACCAACTGAACCAGACCAGCTAGGGCTTTATGTTGTTTTAATGGCATGCTCTTAGCTTTTATTGAACGTTGACTAAAGAAATGGCTTTTCATATTTTCTAGAAAATTGCTGGCAAACACACCATTCATTACACCATGTATATCCCTTATGTAAAAGGCCCCACATCCTTTTAATATAGGTACTCGAAAGAAGTTTCACTCTTTTGAAGAATGTATTGTTTCCTTCATTATTAGTTATTTCTTTAACTGACAAGTTTTGAGCTAAATTGGGTATTCAATTACAGTAGGTCTACTAGCCCATTGGCTACTATATTTGTTTCTATTATGAAGTTAATAGCTACCTTTTTTTGTTTTTTACCCTCACCCGAGAACATTTTTTGCATTTATCTTCAGATAGAGTGGGAGGGAGAGAGGGAGGAAAGAGAGAGAAACATCGACTGATTGCCACCCATACGACCCCAACCGGGGCTGGGGACAAACTGCAACAGAGGTATGTGCCCTTAGCAGAACTGAACCCAGGACTCTCTGGTCCGCCGGCCGACACTCTAACCACTGAACCAAACCGACCAGGGCAATAGCTACGGTTTTTTGAGTTGTTAGTACTTGCCAGGAATTATGCCAAGTGCTTCATCTTCATTGTTTCCTTCTTTCCTTTTTTTTTTTTAATCCTCACCCAAGGATATTTTTCCATTAATCTTCAGGTAGAGTGGCAGAGAGGGAGAGAGACAGAGAGAAACATCAAGGTGAGAGAGACACATCAACTGGCTGTCTCCTGCAGGGTCTCAACCAGGGCTGGGGATGAACCGCAACAGAGGTATGTGCCCTTGGCTGGAACTGAACCCGCGACTCCGGTTAGAGCCCGCTGACGCTCTAACCACTGAACCAAGCCAGCGTTCACTGTCATTGTTTCTTTATTTTTTTTCTAAAGTTTGTATCTTTTTTTTTTTGGTAAGTGCCCCTAGCAGGATCCGAACCCGGGACTCTGGTCCACAGGCCAATGCTCCAACCACTGAGCAAAACGGGCCAGGGCCATTGTTTCAATTAATCTTCACAACAACCCTCTGAGGCATCACCACCATTTTTCATAAGAGGTTAAAAGGAACCTATGGCTCAGTGATGGATCTGGGTAGTAAGTCAAAATCAGGTGGCTGGTGTGGTTCGGTTGGGCATCCTCCAGTGCGCTGGAATGGTTGCCGGTTGGATTTCCGGTCAGAGCACATGTCGGAGTTGCCTGCTCGATCCCCCAGTAGGGGGCGTGCAGGAGGTAGCCGATGGATGTTTCACTGTCACATTGATGTCTCTCTAAAAATAAAAAATAATTAAAAAAAAAATCAGGTCTGCCTGACTCCCAACATCATTGATCGTTACCTCAACTCTATATTAGCAGTCTACATTTGGCTATTTGCATTCAGCTTACTTTACTTATATATTTTATTTTTATTATTATTATTCTTTCCTTTATTGATTTTACAGAGACAGGAAGTGAGAGGGAGAGATAGAAACACCGATGAGAGAGAACATCGAGCCTCCCGCATGCCCCCTATTGGGGATCAGGCCCACAACCTGGGCATGTGTCCTGACTGGGAATCCAACCGGCGACCTCCTGGAGCATGGGTGGATGCTCAACCACTGAGCCATACTGGCCGGACAATATATTATACATGACATATGACATATATTATATATTTTAAATATAATAACAAATACATAGGGCCCCAACCAGTCCAGAACAAAGAAAAAGAAAGTGATGTTTTAAGCAGTGAGACTCTGGTATGACTTTACTTCCACTATAATTGCCACGATATTTTCCATTCAATAAATGAAACAATTAGAAAATATAAAATCTCCTTTGGAAAGAAGGCAGGGTTTTAAGTTTAACAGCAAGGTGAAAACTGAGGCCCAGGGAGGGGAAGGTATAGCGCGCTCGGGCCGCTGGGCCCTAAACCCGGGAACTCGGGGATCCCGGCGACCCATCCCACCACCTCTTACAAAGGGGGAAGCAAGGCTCAACCAGCACTAAACCCTTCTTTCTCTCAGTGCACATAGGGAAATTGAGGTCCTGAGTGCCGACCCACTCCTCACTGACAGCTTCGCGGAGGGCGCGCCCCCCCTTTGACCCTGCGGCGATGAGAGATTAGGCCTTTGCAGAGCCTGAGCCTCAGTTGCTCCGCGGAGAACTAAACCCAGAGGGCCTGTCATAAAGTTACTCACCCCAGGCGGAGGGAGAAAGGAGGCGGCTCGTGGACGGAGACGGGGAGTACGTCGACCGATCCAGAGAATGCGATTGCGCTTTGGGCGACCAATAGTATGAAGTAGAAGGAGTCTCGACCCGCCTCAAAGCTACCATTCTCTTACTTAGAACGCCGCGAGATCTTCTCTCAAGCGGACTGATTGGTTGAAAGAGGGAAATTGAGAGTTACGCCCACTGCTTTATCGGATCCCTGATTGGTCGTCTAGAGGAGAAAGCGGTTAACGTCAACGAGTTCCCTGGATGCCCATTGGGGGACAATGCGGGACTGCCAGCGCGCGGGCGTCGGCGCGGGCGTTCGAACCCGTGCTTGGCAGTGTTACCATGGGGATGCGGCCTGGCAGCAGCCTTAAGTTCGTAAGTTAACGGGATACCTCCGTCGCCCGTCTGGGGGCTCTGTCCTGTCGTCTTCTGTCCTCAGACAGGATTGACTGTGGAGAAATTTAGAAGGCTCCGAGGTGAGAAAGGGCGAATGAGAACCGGGGCTGAGTACGCTAGGTCGGGAGCCCTGGCGCCTGCTCCGTGGAAGAAGCACGGTGCGCAGGACGTCCGCGGAGCGCGCGAGGAGGCCGGCGGTTGTGAGTTGCCGGAGCGCACAGCCTTTCTCTTACCCTCATCGCCATATCTCCTTTTCTTCAGCGTTTATCTTGAACTCCACTTCTATGAACCCTTGTCTGAATCTTGAAATCTTCCTGTCTTTGAATCCATAGCCTTGACTGGAACTTCTCTTAGAGCGCTTCTATTCCTCCTTGGGTTGTGTACTTCTGCGAACCCCATCCTCCTCCTTTCTCCCATGTAGTACTGAGGTCTTTGAGACAAGGCAAGCGTTTTTCACAATGTCGTAGACAAACAGACATACCCTGGCGATATTGCGGGTTGAGTTCCAGACCACCGTAATGTGAGTATCGCAATAAAGCAAGTAGTAATCTTTTTGCTGTGGGAGGGTACTATCTTCAATTTGTAAGAAACGCAATCCCCTGAAGCGCAACAAAGCGAAGCGCAATAAAACAAGGTATGCCTGTAGTAAACTTTTCAGGAAATGAGTCTAAATCACTACAGATAGAGGGTTCCCCTCTATGCCATATCCCATTTCCTCCTACCTTACAGAGATGATTTTTTATTTCTATGGGAGTAGAGGGTGGAAACCCTAATCTCATATGCAAAAGGATTTGAAAGTTCAAGGTTGGCTTTTCCTGAATTGTGGCTTTTAGTCTTGGTCTCCCAATGCTTTTATTAGACTCCATCTGTATTTATTAGTCTTTGCTTAAAACAAGTCATTCTGTTGTTGCTGTATCCCAAGAGAATTTGTCTCAATTTCTTGTGACCCACAGCTATTGTCACATTTTAAGTGTGTTTCAGAAATGCTGTAAATCATTTTCTCCTTTGTATTTATTTTCTGCTTGTAGTCTCTCTTCTTCAGTGCATGTAACAGTTGCTCCGGTAGCTGTATTCATCAGGTGTCCATAATAGAACTGCATTATCAAGATTGTTTAATTGTTAACTCCTAAAACAATATGTACCCAATGTGCATCGTTAATGATTCTTTTTTTTTTTATCCTCACCTGAGGACATTTTTTCATTTTTTGTTCAGATAGAGTAGGAGGGAGAGAGAGAGAAAGAAACATTGATGTGAAAGGGACACATCGAGTGGCTGCCACCCGCACGACCAACCAGGGCCCGGGGCAAACTGCAACCAAGGTACGCACCCTTAGCGGGAACCAAACCCAGGTCTCTCCGGACCGCAGGCAGACGCTCTAACCGCTGAGCCAAACCAGCCAGGACCGTTGATGATTCTTGTATTAAAATCATAGCTCAATAACTTGAATAAGGGACTGAAAAAGTCAGATATAGCAACTGTGTTCTATTATCCTCTTAACAAAAGTTTGCACTACGAAACTGCAGATCTGTGACATGTAATGGAAACCAGACTGGGGATTCAGGGTTTGGTCTTGGCTCTGTCTCTAACTCAGTCATTGTGGCTGGCTTTGCAAGTCATTTAGGAAACTGTGTGTGTGTGTGTGTGTGTGAGAGAGAGAGAGAGAGAGAGAGAGAGAGAGAGAGAGGGTTAATTCTCACCCAAGGATATTTTTTCCATGGATTTTTAGAGTGAGTGGAAAGGAGGGGATTAGAGAGAGAGAAACATCTAATTGGTTGGTTGCCTCCCACATGCCCCCCAACGTGCACTTGACTGGGTATCAAACCTGAGGTGACCCTTTGGTGCGCTGGTTGATTCTCCAACCACTGAGCCACACAGGCCAGGGCTCATTTAACCCTTTTAAAGCTCACTTTTTCCATCTGAAAAGTCAAAAGGTTGAATTAGATTAGAATTCCTGTGGCTCTACTATCAAGTTAATCAAACAGTTGATGTCAGGCATCATGCATTCAGTTTCCAACGGCAATGCAGGTGGGAGTCACAGTTACCATTTATTGAGCATTTACCCTGTGCACAGCACTATATCAAAGGTTTTATGTAAATATTACATTTTCCTTAGCATAGTACATGAATGTGCTGCTCACATAATATTTTACATAACTTTTGGTTTATGTTGTTATTGAAAACTTCAGCTATTCATGGGGCAAACTAGGGCATGGTCCTCTCATGTTCCATTTTAGGTAGCAGTTTCAACAGAAATAGCAGTTTCTTTCTCTGGGCTGCAATTTTGTTTGTAAAGTGAGGGTTTGAACTCTTCTCAGATCCCTTATAGATTAATTGATCTGTTGATTCAGTATCCCATGCTGACTTAGCAAACCTGTTTATAATTTGTGCAGAGTAGATTTTCAACAAATTTTGTTAAATAAATAATATAGTTCTATTTCTTAAACTTGTGTTATGGTCATTGTATACTTCTGAGTTACTGTCTCAAGGATTTTGATGTTCATGTTTTATTATACAAGATTTCCCATAGACATAAACTAATAATAGATACCATTGGTATTGGAAAAACTCAGTTTTCCACCTGTGTCTTTTTTTCTTTGTAGAGAAAAACCTCAGTTCTTTCCCTCCTATATGTCTCCTTTGTATTTACACAGAACACTTCTAACATTTCTGGTCACCAAATGTTAGGGGGGTTTCCCCCACCAAACAATTCTCTGTGATACCAGCTGGGTGTCCTACTGTTTAGCTCAGTCTATCAGATCCCACAGGGTGAGGACTCAGTTCCATAAGACTGCTCCCATACCATTTCACATACCAATTGCAAGTAGTAGGTCCCCAGGTTACCCACAACTTTTGTCAGGTTTGGTTGCAAATCAGAGGTTCTTACTACCCCCTTTTCAGGTTCATTTAATTTGCTAGAGTGACTCACACAACTCAGAAACACTTAAATTACATTTACCAGTTTATTAAATGATATAGCCCTGGCCAGTTTTGCTCAGTGGTTAGAGCGTCGGCCCTCGGACCAAAGAGTCATGGATTCGATTTAGGTCAAGGGCACATACCTCGGTTGTAGTTCATACCTGGCCCTGGTCAGGGTCATACAGGAGGCAACCAATCACTGTGTCTCTCTCACATTGATGTTTCTCTCTCTCTCTCTCTCTCTCTCTCTCTCTCTCCCTCTCTCCCTCCCTACCTCCCTCCCTCCCTCCCTCCCTTCCCTCCCACTCTATCTGAAGATAAATGGAAAAATCTCCTCGGGTAAGGATTTAAGATAAATAAATAAAAGGTATTATTAAGGCCCTGGCCAGTTTGGCTCAGCGGTTGGAGCGTCCGCCTGCGGTCCGGAGAGACCCGGGTTCGGTTCCCGCTAAGGGCATGTACCTCGGTTGCAGTTTGTCCCCGGCCCTGGTTGGTCGTGCGAATGGCAGCCACTCGATGTGTCCCTTTCACATCGATGTTTCTCTCTCTCTTCCTCTCTCTCCCTCCCACTCTGTCTGTACAAAAAATGGAAGAATGTCCTCGGGTGAGGATAAAAAAAAAAGATATTATTAAGGGTACAGGTGAAGAGGTACATAGAGGGAGATCTAGGAGGGTCGTGAGTACTGGAGCTTCTGTGCCCCAGATTTGGGGTGCCCCAGATTAGATGTGTTCACTAATCTGGAAGCTCTTCCAACACCATACTTTGAGAGTTTTATGAAGGCTTTATCATATAGGAATGATCAATTCCTAACTCCATTTCTACCGCTCTTTTCTCTTTGGAGAATGGGAGGTAGGGTTGAAAATTCCAAGCTTCTAATTATGGCTGCTCTGGTGACACAGCCCACCCAGAGTTACCTCAGAACAAAGATGCTCCTAATGCTTTATCACTTAGGAATTTACAAGGATTTTAGGAGCCCTGGGTCAGGAACCAGGGGAAGAAACCAATATATATCACCTCACACCATTTTATTTGTTTATTTTTGGTGTGGTTTTTTTTTTTGTTTGTTTGTATCAGATACTGAATTTAGCACTTTATTTATATCCCAATTAATTCTCACAGAAGCAAACATCTTTTCCAAGTCACTATTATTTTTTGCCTCCAGTTTAACTGCAGTAGCTTCCTAAATGAGCTTCCTCCTCCTGTTTTGCCCACCCTCCACTGAGCCAAACCGGCCAGGGCTGCCCACCCTCTATAATCCATTCCCCACAGAACTAGCAGAGTGAGCTCAACCTTCCTAATGCTGCGGCCCTTTAATACAGTTCCTCATGTTGTGGTGACCCCCAACCATAAAATTATTTTTGTTGCTACTTCATAACTATAATTTTGCTACCATTATGTCTTAGGCGACCCCTGTGAAAGGGTCATTCGACCCCCAAAGGGGTCGCGACCCAAGGTTGAGAACTGCTGGCTTTAAAGATTGAGTCCTTTTCCCCCTTAAAATCCTACGATGACTTCCTGTTTCACTTAAGTTAAAATTCAGACACTGTGACATGGCCCAATAGACCCTACATAATCTAGTCCCTACCTTTCTACCCTCATATCATACTACTATCTCTCTCTGTGCTAAAGCCAAATTGGTCTTCTCTTATCTACTTGATCACGCCATGCTCATTTACACCTTAGGACCAATGTGCTCTCCTGGAGTGCTCAGCCTCCTGATCTTTACATGAATAACTCCAAATATTTTCAGATTTCACTTCAAATGTTCCCCTCTGAATGAAACCTTTTTTGATCATCCAATGTAAAGTAGATCCTTCACCTTGCTTTATTTTTTATTTTTTTTAGGACCTTCTGGTGAAAACTGGATGACTTACTAGACAAATTCAAAAAGAGCTGTAAGCACTTGCTTTATTTTTTTTATAGTACTTATTACTATCTGAAATTATCTTATTTATCTCCCCCCACTGGGATAATAGCATGTTTAGGACAATCACTTTCTCTGTTTTGTCCACTGCTGTATCCTCAATGTCTAGAATAGAGTCTAGCTCATAAAAAGCTCTCAAAAACTATTTCTTGAATGAAAAATTTTTGTTGGAACTGAGACTGTAGCAATTCATTTGAGTAATACAACCTTGTATTTTTCTTTCTTTCTTTCTTTTTTTGCTGCCTAGGAGCAGTGAGTCAAGGCACCACCAACTCTGCCAGATTTTCTTGAGCAATCAAATTACCCTGATACAAAAGTTCCTGCCACCTATGACTACAGATGCTATCAAATGTTTTTGTATAGTTTAAAAAATAGCAAAGGGGCCCTGGCCGGTTTGGCTCAGCGGTTAGAGCGTCGGCCTGCGGTACGGAGAGACCCGGGTTTGGTTCCCACTGGGGGCGCGTACTTCGGTTGCAGTTTGTCCCCGGCCCTGGTTGGTCGTGCGGGTGGCAGCCACTCGATGTGTCCCTTTCATGTCGATGTTTCTCTCTCTCTCTCTCCCTCCCACTCTATCTGTACAAAAAATGGAAAAATGTCCTCAGGTGAGGAAAAATAAAAAATAAATAAATTAAAAATTAAAAAATAGCAAAGGGCCCTGACTGTTTGGCTCAGCGGTTAGAGTGTCAGCCCATTGACTGAAGGGTCATGGGTTTGATTCCCAGTCCAGGGCACATGCCTGGGTTGCAGGTTCAATCTCTTGCCCCAGTTGGGGTCTTGCAGGAGGCAACCAATCAATCTCTGTCTCTCTCTCTCCCTTCCACTCTGTCTAAAAAGCAATGGAGTCCTGGCCAGGTTGGCTCAGCAGTAGAGCATTGGCCCACTGACCAATGAGTCCCGGGTTTGATTCCAGTCAAGGGCATGTATTTTGGTTGCGGTTCATCCCCAGCCCTGGTCGGGGTCATGCAGGAGGCAACCAGTTGATGTGTCTCTCTCACATCGATGTTTCTCTCTCTCTCCCTGTCCCTCCCTGTCTCTCTACCTGAAGATAAGTACAAAAGAAATAAAATAAAATAAAAAGCAATGGAAAAATATCCTTGTGTGAGGATTAACAAATAAATAATAAATAAAAATAGTGTAGGGACATGTATTTACTTATTCATTAAATAATAATTGAATGTTTATTATTTCCAGATATTGTTTTAGCTACTGGGGATGAAAAGATGAATAAGACACATTTCTTAACCACAAGGAGATCATATTCTAGTAGAGGAAATAGACATACTCATAGATAATTGTTACAGAATGTAACTGCAATGATAGAGATATGCAGAAAGTATGATATCAACACAGAAGGGACAACCAACCATATCTGGGGAGGTCAGAAAATACCTCATTTGTGTGTTTCTTTTTTTTTCATTTGTGTTTTTAATAAATGGGTAAGAGGTAGCCAAGTAAAGTGAGGTTTCATGAGAGTGGGAGGAGGCCATTTAAGAGTACAATGTAAATAAATGCACAGAGAAATAAAACCGTCTAAGAAGTTGACTCACCGGGAGAGAGAGAGGAAGGGGCTAGACTTTGGAAGACTTTGTAGGACATGCTAAGGGTTTTGTCCTTTAACTAGGTGACAGGATGCCACTGAAAGGTTTTAAATAAGAAAGTAGTGTGGTCATACTGTATTTTCAAAAGAATGATCTGGCCCTGGGCGGTTTGGCTCAGCAGTTAGAGCATTGGTCTGCGGTCCAGAGAGACCCAGGTTCGGTTCCCACTAAGGGCACGTACCTCGGTTGCAGTTTGTCCCCAGCCCCGGTGGGGGTTGTGTGGATGGCAGCCAGTCGATGTGTGTCTCTCACATCGATGTTTCTCTCTCTCTCTTCCTCCCTCTCTCCCTCCTGCTCTATCTGAAATACAAAAATGTCCTTGGGTGAGGATTAAAAAAGAATGATCTGGCTCTGTAGTATGGAGGACAGTTTGGAGGGGCAAAACTGGAGGCAGGCAGAGCAGTTAGGAGACATGTAATGATCAAGGTAAAAGATAATGGGGTTGAACCACCAAGGCTGTAGTAGTAGGAATGAGAATAGTAGAGGGGAAATTTGACAGATATTTAGGAGATTAAATTGAGCAAATTTATTGATTAGATATGGGATTAAAAGGAGAGGAAGAAGTCTAAGATGCTTCCCAGTTTAGCTCTGAGTGATTGAATAGATGGAATTGTCACTAACCCAACTCCCTCAAGGAACAGAAAGGTGGAGGGGCAGATTTTGTGGTGAGGTAATGAGTTTGCTTATTGATAAGTAGTTCAAATGCTCAATCATGGGGGCATTTTGATAGTGATTCCTACATGGTTTTGATACTAGACATCCCTAACATTGCCAGTTTTATTTTAAAGTCACACTGGAATTCTGGAAGTACCCACTTAATAATATCGCACAGTATCCAGGCCAAAAAGATTCTAATTGAGGTTTCCCCAGTAATGAGGAGCTCTGTCTGTTAGTCTTTTAAATTAGTTATCTTTTTATGTTGTGATTTGATTCAATAAAATTAATGGTATTGAATCATGTAACCAACATATGGATATCTGTTCACTTTAAAAACAAATTATTTATTTAAAATGTATCTTTTTTTTTTTTTTAATTCCTCACCGAGGATATTTTTCTATTTATCATTAGATAGAGTAGGAGGGAGAGACGGACAGAAACATCGATATGACAGAGACACATTGACCAGTTGCCTCCCACATTATCCCGGCCAGGGCCAGGGACGAACGAGGTACGTGCCTTTGACCGGGATCGAACCCGTGGCTCTTGGTCCGCAGGCAGACACTCCAACCGCTGAGGCAAACTGGCCAGGGTCCACAGCTTTTTATTTTATTTTTATTTTTTAGAGTGGAAGGGAAGGAGGGAGAGAGAGGGAAAAACCATCAACATGTGAGAGACACATCAATTGGTTGCCTCCCGCATGATCCTGACCTGGGCGGGGACTGAACCTGCAACCCAGGTACATGCCGGTGACTGGGAATCAAACCCACAACCCATTGGGCTGAGGCTCTAAACACTGAGCCAAATCAGCCAGGGCATACCACAGCTTTTCTTATCCACTCATCTACTAACAGACATTTGGGCTGTTTCCAGATCTTAGTTACTGTAAATAGTGCTGTTTTGAACATAGGGGTGCATAAATTCTTTCTGTGATGTTTCAGGCTTCTTAGGATATATTCCTAGAAGTGGAATCACTAGGTCATATGGCACTTCCATTCTTAATTTTTTGAGGAAACAACATACAGTTTTCCATAGTGGTTGCACCAGTCTGCATTCCCACCAACAGTGTACTAGAGTACCCTTTTCTCCACAACCTCAACAGCACTTGTTTGATGGTTAGTGGATGGCAGCCATTCTGGCAGGTGTGAGGTGATACCTCATTGTCATTTTAATTTGCATCTCTCTGATGATCAGTGACACTGAGCATTTTTTCATATGTCTCTTGGCCATTTGTATGTCCTGTTTGAAGAGGTGTCTATTCAGATCCTCTGCCTATTTTTTTTTTATCCTTACCTGAGGACATTTTTTCATTTTTTTGTTCAGATAGAGCGGGAGGAAGAGAGAGAGAGAGAGAGAGACATCAACGTGAAAGGTACACATCGAGTGGCTGCCACCCGCACGACCCAACCAGGACCGGGGACAAACTGCAACCGAAGTACATGCCCTTAGCGGGAAGCGAACCCAGGTCTCTCTGGACCGCAGGCCAACGCTCTAACTACTGAGCCAAACTGGCCAGGGCCTCTGCCTATTTTTTAATTGGATTGTTTGTCTTCCTTTTGTTGAGTTATATGAGTACTTTATATATTTTGGAAATCAATCCCTTATCTGATGTATCATTGGCAAATATGTTCTCCCATACAGTGGGTTCCCTTTACATTTTGATGGTTGTTTCTTTTACTGTGTAGAAGCTTTTTAGTTTGATGTAGTCCCATTTATTAATTTTTTTCCTTTGTTTCTCTTGCCCTAAGGCGATGTATTGGTGAAAATTTTGCTTTGTGTGATGTCTAATTTTGCTGCCTACATTTTCTTCTAGGATTTTTATGGTTTTAGGACTTATATTTAAGTCTTTCATCCATGAGACAGCTCTTGCCTCCTTTGTCAAATAGTTATTGACCATACCATCTTGGGTCGATTTCTGGGTTCTCTGTTCTCTTTCATTGATCTGTATGCCTGTTCTTGTGCCAGTACCAGGCTGTTTTTATTACAGTGGTTTTGTAATATAACATAGTATCTGTAATTGTGATCCCTCCAACATTGTTCTTCTTTTTTAAGATTGTTGTGGCTATTCGGAGTCTTTTTTGGTTTCTTATAAACTTTTGGAATTTTTGTTCTAGCTCTGTGAAGTATGCCGTTGGTATTTAATAGGGATTGCATTGAATCTGTATATTGCTTTGGGTGGTATGTTCATTTTAATGATGTTGATTCTTCCAATCCATGAACATGCTACATGCTTCCTTTTTTTTTTTTATGTCTTCCTTTATTTCTTTTTTCAATGTCCTGTAGTTGTCTGAGAACAGGACTTTTACCTCCTTAGTTAAGTTTATTCATAGGTATCTTAATTTTTTTGTTGCAATGGTAAATGACATTTTTTTCCCTTTATTGATTTTAGAGAGAAAGGAAGGAAGAGGAAGAGAGAGATAGAAACATCAATGAGAAAGAACATCAGTTGGCTGCCTCCTGCCACAACCTGGGCATGTGCCCTGACTGGGAATTGAACTGGTGACCTCTTGGTGCATGAGTCAGTGCTCAACCACTGAGCCATACTGTCTGAGCAGTAAATGTTATTTTTTAGTTTTTCTTTCTGAGTGCTCATTATTGGTATATAAATATGCCATTGAGCCTGGCCAGTGTGGTTCAGTGGATTGAGTGTCATATCATGTACCGCAACCAAGGTATGTGCCCTTGACCTCCAGGGATGCTGGCAGTTCTCAGTGGTGTCTTCAGTAGCAGGGCAGGTGGCTCTTAGCTGCTAGAGGGGTTGTGGGGTTAGCGGCTCTGTTTTGGGGCATGGCCCTCGACTGGTGCATCTTGTCTGCTGTGCTGCTGCTGCCGTTGCTGTCATTGCTGTCATCAAGGGCAGATCTCAGTTCCTGAGTGCTCTGCTGCTGGTGGGGGTGAGGGCGGTGTTAAGCTCCCGAGCCTTCGAGCCTTCGAGCCTTCGCTGCTGCTGCTGCTGCTGCTTGGGGTGGGGGTAGGACTCCTCTCCCAATCTGAAACTCCTGCTGCTGCCCAGGGTGGGGCTCCGCTCCCAGTCAAACCGCTGCTGCTGTTGGGGGCACAACTTGGCTCTGAAGCCTCTGCTACTGCTCAGGTTGGGGTGGCTCCACTCCCGAACCAGCCCCTCTTGCTACTGTCGGGACTGTGTTTGGCATCGTGGCTACTGTATGCTGGCCCACGTTGGCACAGCAGGTCCGATGATGCAAGGCGCATTCATGGCCATGGGGTGCTGGGCCCTAGCTGCCTCCCGCTGCCTCCTCCCAGGGAGGACCCAGTTGATCTTCCAAAATGGCGGGGCCTTCCAGCCCCAAGCAGGGAGAAGCACCCTGCCAAGCAGCACGCAACCCAGCAGTAGCTGGCTGCTCCCTCGTCCATAGCATGGAACTGTCTGCCCTAAATTTCTACACTGCTGCGTGGATGCTCATCCATACTCACACTCACTCACACTCTCCCTTGCATTCACTCACCTTCTCATACACTCACCCTAGCTCCGGTCCTGCCTACCGCCATGTTTTTTCCTCCTCCTAAAAACAAATTCATATCGTTGTTTTTAATGAGTTATCTATGCCTTGATTTCTCTTCATTTTTAAAAGAGGGTGATGATACTTGCCATCTATCATAAAAAGTCTTGGAAGATTAATCAAATATCACAATTAATTACATATTAATAATTTAGATTCCAGTGAATGGAATTATTGTTGTAATTTTTCTTTGGTTTCTCAGTGTCACTCCTTTAGAAATAATTCCTCATACCATTTTGGCAACAGTTTCCAAAAGAATATAACCCTGAGTACAACAATCTGTGTCATCTAAGTAATTTATAAAATCTGATTGCCATAGTTATTTTTCCAATTAAACATATGAGATATATTTTGTTGAAAGTATTTTATGACTGCAAAATGGCAAAAATCTGCAACTGGATTAGACCATGAGTTTAAAAATAAAGCACTGCCCCACTGATGTGGCTCAGTGGATTGATTGTCCTCCCATGGACTGAGAGGTCCCGGTTGGAATCCCGGTTTGATTCCGGGTTTGATTCCGGGTCAGGGTACATGCCCAGGTTGAGGACTCAATCAATCCCCAGTAGATGGTGTGCAGGAGGCAGCCGATTGATGGTTCTCTCTCACATCGATGTTTCTCTCTCTCTCTCTCTCTCTCTCTCTCTCTCCCCCCCTTCCTTTCTCTAAATAATCAATAAAAACATATTAAAAATAAATAAAAATAAACACTTTTTAAAACTTAATGTTGGTTACCACCTGTTACTGGGAATTCTTTCAAAATTAAATCTCTATGTTTAGAGAAATACTTGCACTGTTTTAAGATTACTGGGTTTAACAATTTTATTTTTATTTTTAGGTGATTGCTTCCATGCTTTTCAGCAAATTTAGAAACTTAATAACCTCATGATGTGGCTCTTGAAAAGAAGGAATTTCAGTAATAGCAAATGTTAGCTACTTAACTGCAAACAAACTTGAAACTTTTTTTTTTGTTACAAAAAGAAATAATCTCTCAAAAACTACTTTTGTGTGTAACTCAGGATTGGTGCCCCAAAACTTACATCTAGCCTTAAGAATTCCATTAAGTATCATATATTCACATTCCTTCACAGCTGTTATTTAAGCAGTTGTCTAGTATCACTTGTGTTCTGTTGAGATCAGTAGTCTATAGATAGAATAATCCCTAGAGTTTGAAATAACTAATTCCCTTGTTGGAGGAAAATGTATATACTGTATTATTCACCTTTTAATCTCCCACTGATAACACTGAATTTCTTATATTCTTAATTAGGATCCTTATGCCTAACATGGGGTACAGAAACATTTTAATGAAAATTGAGAATGTTGGGTTTGTATTGTACCCTATTTTGATGTCAGAGTGGGCCTAAGGACTTTGTTAGTAATCCCTTAAAAAGTGATCATTATTAGTGGTTGCTTAGGGCTAAATGGGTTGGGGGTTTAATATATAAACATGCTAAGAGCCATTGAATTCACTTTTTTTTTTTTTTTTCATCCTCACCTGAGGACATTTTTCCTTTTTTTTTTTTTGTACAGATAGAGTGGGAGGGAGAGAGAGGAAGAGAGAGAGAGAGAAACATCGATGTGAAAGGGACACATCGAGTGGCTGCCACCCGCACGACCAACTAGGGCCGGGGACAAACTGCAACCGAGGTACATGCCCTTAGCGGGAACCGAACCCGGGTCTCTCCAGACCGCAGGCCGACGCTCTAACCGCTGAGCCAAACCGGCCAGGGCTGAATTCACTTTAAATGGGTGAATTGTATGGTACATGAATTATATTTCAATGAAGCAGTTCTATATAGTTTAAAAAGTGGTCATTGGCACAGTTTAGGGGAATTCAGATGAAGAAATGTTTCTTGGTAGTCAGAAGCTATTTTAGTTCTTATTTTAATAATAATTTATTAAATTTTAATAATAATTAGAGAGCAAATAATATGTTTTAATGTCTGCTGACCTTCCTTTGTAGTCCCTTATTTTCAGGAACAGCACATTCATTTAAAACATCTAATTATGCACACACACTCTCTCTAGAGCCACCTGTGCCTTCTTCCTTTAAGTGTGTATCTTTACTTTCTTTCTCCTAAGTACCAAGGGCCCTTCTTTTGTCTCTGTAATTTGTTTCCTGAGCCCACGCAGCCCATCTGGCTCACTTCTTCTACTTTTGTGACTTTCTAAATAAAGTTTTGCTGTGTTTGAAAAAAAATAATAAATAAAAATAGAGCCTATAATTGAGTAAGTAGAGAGTGGAAAATAGTAAGTTGATTGAAAAGGCCACTGAAGTTTAACCTACCAAACAAAGCCATGTGATTTTAGGAAAGTCAATCATTCAGAGCCTCATTTATCACATAAAATGAGGGTGTTAGACCTGATCCTGGTTCTCAAACTCAAATGCCCACAGGGCCATCCAGTTAATGTAAATAAATATAGCTGGTTGGTATAAAGGAATCAGGAGCAATGGATCATGGGCTATAGAATAGAATATGCTCTCCTAAAGCGAGCAGTCACTACTCAGTTTAGGTCTGTTGTTACCTTATTTTATTGTAGATCTAAATGTAACTGTATCTATTCATTTTTAAGAAAAGCAGAAACTGGGTTTTTTGGGTTTTTTTTCCGAGTAGTTGCCACCTACACGACCCAACCAGGGCCAGGAACAAACTGCAACCGAGGTATGTGCCCTTAGCGGGAACCGAACCCAGGTCTCTCCAGACCACAGGCTGATGCTCTAACCGCTGAGCCAAACCTGCCAGGGCAAAACTGGATTTTTAAAAAACTGTTTTTTCCTTTATTGATTTTAGAGAGAGGAAGGGACAGGGAGAGAGAGATAGAAACATCGATAAGAGAGAACATCAATTGACTGCCTCCTGCATGCCCCCTATTGGGCATCTGGCCCACAACCTGAGCATGTGCCCTGACCGGGAATCAAACTGGTGACCTTTCGATGCATGGGTCAGTACTCAACCACTGAGCCACACCGGCCGGGCAGAAACTGGGTATTTTTAATTGCTCCTGATTTTGAATATTATAACTAATTCTAAAAAAAAATGTAAGCACTATGCAAGTCAAACTGCAAGGTTTGAAGGAATACAAATACTATAGAGTAGATCAGCTATAGACTAGATGGTCTTTGTTGACCTGGTTAGTAGGATTCTTTTTTTTTTTTTTTTGTATACAAATATACTATGGTATATACCAAAGAATGTGTGAAATATATGTAAGTTATACAGTGTAAGACAAAATGAATAAATACCCAAGACCTAGCATATAATCTCCCGATGTTCTCTTCCTGTTCCCTGTTTCCCTTCTCTCCCCTCAGAGGTAACCATTATCCTATATTTTGTGTTTAGATGCATGGGTAATGCATTAGATTTGCTTGCTTTTAAGCCTTTAGAAAGGAACATCATTTTCTGAGATATTTTTTTCTCATGATATTTCTGAGATTTGATAAACTGTTTAGGGTAGCTGTTAATTTGTTCTGTTTTCATTATTGTATAATATTCCATTATCTGAACATGCCAGATTTATATATCTTTTCTTCATCCAGTGGACGTTCAGGTTATTTTCAGTTTTTGGCTCTTATGAACAGTGCTGCTATGAACATTGTTGTATGTGCCTTCTGAAGCACATGTGCAAAAGTTTTTCTCAGTTTGAGTTGCTTGGTTGTATGATACAAGACTCAACTTCAAAGATAATGCCAAACTGTTTTTCAGTGTTATTGATTTAGCCCCATGATCCTTTACTCTGAAAATTCTCCATAACCCTCTGCTTTTTCTAATTTAGTGTATTTTCTTCTTCCACACCTTTTTTTTTTAATCCTCACCCAAGGACATTTTTCCATTTTTTGTTCAGATAGAGTGGGAGGGGGAGAGAGGAAGAGAGAGAGAGAAACATCGACGTGAAAGGGACACATCGAGTGGCTGCCACCCACATGACCAACCAGGGCCGGGAACAAACTGCAACCGAGGTACGCGCCCTTAGTGGGAACTGAACCCGGGTCTCTCTGGACCTCGGGCCAACGCTCTAACCTCTGAGCCAGACTGGCCAAGGCCACACCTTTCTTTTCTCCCTAAGCGAAAATAAACTTCTGCTTCACTGCCCCTTTATTTTCTTTTTCTAGAGAACAGTATGTTTTCTGCCCTTACATTAAGAACTTTCTCTCAAACATAATAGAATCGTATTTAGAAGTAAATATTATCCTTTTACATTTCATAAATGTAACTTGCCTAAAGTGCCTTTTAAAAAGTTTTTCCATGCAGAAATGTTTATTTAAAAATTTAATGATCATTTAAATAATTTTTTAGGTTGTATTTATCAGGTTCTATTTAGAGTTAGTTACATATGAGTTCTGTTTATTGTTTGGCAGTATTTATTGTTGTTAATCCTCACCTGAGGATATTTTTTTCATTGATTTTTTTTTTTTTTTTTTTTTAAGAAAGGGGGGGTGTGGAGAGACATCAAAACATTGATGTGAGAGAGATACATCTATTGGTTGCCTCCCGCACATGCCCTGACTGGGGCCAGGGATCAAACCTGCAACCTAGGTAGGTGTCCTTGACCAGGAATCAAACCTACAACCTTTCAGTGCACTGGCCAATGCTCTAACCAGGGCTGGCTGTATTTTTTCTCTGTACCGCAGGCCGACACTCCAACCGCTGAGCCAAACCGGCCAGGGCCTGGCTGTATTTTTTAATTACCTCACATATGTCTGGCATTTGTGAACTTTTAGTTATTTCAGAAGTTGCTCAGGATATGTAATTTGAAATTCCATTTTGAATGGAGAAATTGTTTTTAATTGGGAACATAAATTTATATCTGTAAAAATTGTGAAAATTGCCCTGGCTGCTTTGGCTCAGCGGTTAGAGCGTTGGCCTGCAGTCCAGAGAGACCTGGGTTCGGTTCCCACTAAGGGCACGTACCTCGGTTACAGTTTGTCCCGGCCCTGGTTGGGTCGTGCAGGTGGCAGCCACTCGATGTGTCCCTTTCATGTTAATGTTTCTCTCTTTCTCTCCCTCCATCCCTCCCTCCCTCCCTCCCTCCCACTCTATCTGAACAAAAAATAGAAAAATGTCCTTGGGTGAGGATTAAAAAAAAAAAATTGTGAAAATTTTTATTTATTATTATTATTTTTAATCCTCACCTGAGGATATTTTTCCATTTATCTTCAGATAGAGTGGGAGGGAGGGGGAGAGAGAGAGAGAGAGAGAGAGAGAGAGAGAGAGAGACATTGAGAAATTAACTGACTGCCTCTGCACAACCCCAGCTGGGGCCAGGGATGAACTACAACCAAGGTATGTGCCCTTGGCCGGAATCAAACCCGGGTCTCTTTGGTCTGCGGGCCGACGTTCTAACCACTGAGCCAAACTGGCCAGGGAAAAAATTTTTATGTTTTAAAAGGCCATGAACACAAAGGTTTTCAGCAACTGTAAAAGTTACCCAAAGCCACATTTTACTTTCCTCTTCTCTGTTTTCTTTGTAATAAATAAATATACTTTTAAAGATAATTATTTAGTTAGCCGTTATAAAAATAACAAAGATTATGTGGTACTCTGAAATCCATGTACAAATGAGTAAGCTTTTTTAAAAAAACAGGTTTCTCACCCTGGCCGGTTTGGCTCAGCAGTTAGAGCATTATCCTTGGAACTAAAGGGTAATGGGTTCAATTCCTGGTCAAGGGCATGTACCTGGGTTGCATGTTCGATCCCCAGCCCGGTCAGGGTCATGTGGGAGGCAATCAATTGAGGTGTCTCTCTCACATTGATGTTTCTCTCTTTCCCTCCCTCTCTCCTTCCCACCCTCCCTTTCACTCTATTTAAAAATTAATGGAAAAATATCCTCGGGTGAGGATTAACAATAAAACACAAACAAACAGGTTTATTTTTTATTTTATTTATTTTATTTTTTTATCCTCACCCGAGGACATTTTTCATTTTTTGTTCAGATAGAGCGGGAGGGAGAGAGGGGAAGAGAGAGAGAGAGAGAAACATCGACGTGAAAGGGACACATCGAGTGGTTGCCACCCGCACGACCAACCAGGGCTGGGGACAAACTGCAACCGAGGTACGTGCCCGTAGCGGGAACCGAACCCGGGTCTCTCTGGACCACAGGCCGACGCTCTAACCGCTGAGCCAAACTGGCCAGGGCCAAACAGGTTTATTTTATTTAAAATAAGTAAGGATAGGGTTTCTAAGCATCTTAATAAAATGGAATAGACTTTGGTTTATTCATTATTAGGCTTATATTGCATTACTTTTTAAAAACAATGGCCAATCACACTCACCTACAACATGTTTGTGATGCCCTTCTAATTTACCCAATAAAGCTCTTGAGATTTCACTCTCGATTTGAAGTCATGTACATTCTTGACAACTCTTATTTGACAAGCCCAAATTTCTATAGAAATTTCAATACCTTTTCTCGGTTTCTTTCATGGTTAATTTTGTCATTGATAATTATAACAATGAATGTTTTAGGGAAGAGTTTTTCCCTTTCAATTGCTAGTTTAACATGCAAAGTTTAATATTAGAGAGTTTCTTTTTGGAGTGATAGAAATGTTCTAAACTGTGGTGATGGTTGCAGAACTCTGAATTCAACTCAAAACTATTGAATTATTTCCTTTAGACAGGTGAGTTTTATGGTATGTGAGATATATCTCAAGAAAGTTGTTAAAATTTGATGATGTCCTAGAGAAATTTATTGACCCTTTATTATTTTCATTTCCTCTTTGATAATTGAAGTATTTAGGATATCACATGAATTTGTGAAACTAGAAATAACTTGATGATTTAGAACTTGGGCCATTTTCCCCCAGTTTTTCTGATTGGCAAGGAATATATAGACTTTAGATTTAGGTTTTGTACTTTTTTATAGTGATTGAAAATTTTTATTAGAAATATTGAATAATTTGGACAATTAGAAAAGCAGGCAACAGTAGATTCTGATATTTTCTTCAAGTTTTTTGAAGTTACAATATCTGCTTCTGGATTTATGTTAGTTGATGGATTGTCTTGATTTTATTTTGATTGATGTGATTACATGGGTAAATATTTGTCAAGACTCATAATTGTATGCTAAAATGGGTCTAGTTTATTATATATAAATTATACCTCAATAAAGCTGATTTAAAAAATCATTAAGGCCCTGGCCAGTTTAGCTCAGCAGTTAGAGCATCGGCCTGCAGACCAGAGAGTCCTGGGTTCGGTTACCGCTAAGGGCACGTACCTCGGTTGCAGTTTGCCCCCACCCTGGTTGGGGTCGTGTGGGTGGCAACCAGTCGATGTGTCTCTCTCTCACAATCATGTTTCTCTCTTTTCACCCCTCTCTCCCTCATGTTTTAACTGAAGATAAATGCAAAAATGTCCTCAGATGAGGATTAAAAAAATCATTAAGACTGTACATGACTGCATCTAGTGTTGGTTTTTTGATATGTAGCATCATCTAGCTCCACATTAACTATGGTAATGAAGCATGTTTGGCAACTATTTATGTCAGTGGAGGAGAGAAAAATACTTGTACACTTGTCATTAATGAAATAGTTTTAAATTAGTAGAAGCTTACACATAGTGTTACTATTAATTAATATATTTTGCAAGTATAGTACATCTTCAGTATTTCTAATCCCTTACCTTTTGATTCTGTGTTATATATTCAGCTTTTTATCAGTCAAATATGGCAGATCCTCAATTAAAGTTTCATTATAACACTCATAAAATGCCAGAGAAACTTAACTCTTCTTTCTATCAATTAGCCTATAGTAAAATTGGTTTTGTTATACAGTGATACCTCGGTTCTCGAACGCCTCGGTTT
Source organism: Molossus molossus (assembly GCF_014108415.1). Lineage (NCBI taxonomy): Eukaryota > Metazoa > Chordata > Mammalia > Chiroptera > Molossidae > Molossus > Molossus molossus. The sequence goes on from NW_023425349.1 coordinate 35,264,628, forward strand.
TCGACCAAATGGAGATTCGAGAAACTTTTGTCTCGGAATCCGAACAAATATTTGGAACTCGAACTTCCGAGATGAGCCGAGTTGAGCCGAATGGCGTTCATTCGGCCCAGCGCGCCTTGCTTGCGTCATCAGTGTGAGTGCAGAGAGAGAGTCACGCTTTGTGGAGTCACGCTTTCCTATTGGTTTCATTGCTTCGGTTCTCGAACAATTCGGTTCTCGACCGTCCTCCTGGAACGAATTATGTTCGAGAACCGAGGTATCACTGTATGTCTTTTTGCTTAGTTATAGAACCTATCAATGATGTTAAGTGAGGATTTACTGTAAATAAACCATCTTTTAATAGTGCTAAAAGTCATTTATATGGCGCGCATATATATATATATATATACACACACACATATATACATATATATATTTTTTTTATCCTCACCTGAGGACGTTTTTTGATATTTTGTTCAGATAGAGTGGGAGGGAGAGAGAGAGAGAGAAACATCGACATGAAAGGGACACATCGAGTGACTGCCACCCACACGACCCAACCAGGGCCAGGGACAAACTGCAACCGAGGTACATGCCCTTAGCGGGAACCGAACCCGGGTCTCTCCGGACCACAGGCCGACGCTCTAACCGCTGAGCCAAACCGGCCAGGGCATGGCGCATATATTTGTTTCTAAAAATTCGACACTTCTACATGCCAGGCATAGTGATCCAGTGGTAAATAAGAGAACATGGCCCCATCCTTATGGAATTTTTTACTATTTTCATCTTTCTTTTACATAAATGTCTTACTGCATCCTTTGAGAGAGGGAAATGAAATTCAGAGAAACTAAGTGATTTTGCCCAAGGTCACACAGCTAAATGCCTGAGAATTATCTGATTCCAAGTTCAGTTTCAGGCATTTTTGGTGGATAGAGTTACATAGTTTAGATAGATAAATGGAGAGATTGAGGGAGCATGTTAAATAGTTGGATTTTTTCCACATCCTGGAATGTGAATAAACTTCCTTAACTATGTATAAAGTTTCATGTGTTCCCCTTCCAGTTTATTTTCTCTGCCACCAGGATATGAACATGTAAATTTCTGCCAACTGGATTTCTTCCAAGACTCTATTTCTGATTGTTACCCCCAACAGCTGAGACCTAGCAGTCTCTGTATTTGTCACAAAGGGGAACTCTACATAGTTGTGGCATTGAATGTGAGTGGACTTACATGTAAAAACATGTCCATCTGTCCCCCATTGTGTTTCACTGATTTGCAGGGCATTTTCCTGGTAGTGGCAGCTGTGAGATTCCATGCCTTCCACACTGATCTGCCAGGAAGCAGCCAATCTACTGAGCTGGATAGATAATGGGCCTGGTAGAGGGGCTGGCAATGGGGCTGTCTTTGCAGCTACTTCTGCAAAAGGCAGCAAGGAATCGTGAAAAGAACACAGGATTAGCCATGAAAAGACCTAAGTTCCAATCTTAGAAATATCACTTGAGAGCTGTGTTATCTTGGACAACTCACTGCTTTATTCTAATTTTTCTCCTCCTAAGTAAAGTGTGTGTGTGTGCGTGTGTGCATGATATGTGCATCTGGATAAATCTCAAATCATTATGCCGAGAAAAGCCAGATACAAAAGAGAATATAGTATAATTCCATTTATATTAAACTTTTAGAAAATGCAAACTAATACATAATGACAAAAAAAAACAGATCAATGGTTGCCTAGGTCTAGGGGCAGCAGGAAGGAAGGATATAAAGAGGCATAAAGAGTCTTGTGGGTGATATTCTGTATTTTAATTGTGGTGGTGGTGGTTTTACAGGTTTATATAGCTGTCAAAACTCATGGAATTGTACGGTATTGTTTACAAAAAGGGGGATCCTAAGGCTGGTTCAGAACTTAATAAAAAAGAATGCTGAAATTGATTTGGATTTTTTTATTATGGGTATGTGAGAGGGGGAAAGTAGCACTATGTGTAGGCTATGTGTTTGCCCTCTTTGCCCTAGGTTATCCAGTAAAGTTAGAGCTATGATAGTAGGAATGCTCAAATAAGTCAAATCAACAATCAGTCTTGACATCAAACTCTTCCTTTACCCATTCATCATTTTTTCTTGTTTAAATATGTTTTCATTTATTTTCAAAAGAGAAAGGGAGAGGGAGAGAGATTGGCTGCCTCCTGCATGCCCCCTACTGGGGAGCCATCTCAAAACCCAGGCAAGTGCCCTCTCTGGGAATCAGACTGGTAACATCTCAGTGCACTGGAGGATGCCCAACCAACTGAGCCACATCCGCCAGGGCCCATTTGTCATTTTTATATGAATCTTTATGAACCAGTAGTAATAGAAGACATTTGAGATCAGACAAATTTCTTAAAATATTTGAAACATTTAATTTACTACAAATTTTGGCCCTATATTCCATTTGTCTGATTGTTCTGCTTCTTAGTGATTATTATATCCTATCACCTTTATGTTTAAGAACTCTGTTTACATCCTTATAGTCACAGTGTGACAAGGAAGGGGTACAAGAAATAAAATGGAAATGACTTGATACCCTCCAGCCCCAGATTCTCATGCCTCAAAGTTTTTCTATTTTTTCTTTTCTAAATATGTATATTGATCATTTAGAGAGAGGAAGGGAGAGAGAGATAGAAACATCTATGTTAGAAACATTGATCCAGCTGCCTCCTGCACACCCCCTACTGGGGATGGAGCCCGCAACCCAGGCATGTGCCCTTGTGCAGGAATCAAACCAGCACCTCTCAGTCCTTGGGACGACACTCAATCCACTGAGCCACACTTGCTAGGCTCAGAGCTTTTCTTAAGTTCTTCCAGAAGCCACAGTTGTTTGGAGTTGACATAAAGTTGGAAATTGACCTAGAGAGACTGTTCAGAAACTCAAATATGAAAGGAGTAGTGATCTTTCTGGATTAGCTATTTGTGGCTGTAAAGAGCTGTCCCTGATCTCCAAAGGGAAGAGCAGAGCCAATGGGGTTGTACTCATTCTTTCCCTCTTTCCCTAATCCCCAGGCCCTCTCTACTTTCTTTATCCTTTCTTCCTGGGAATGTATAACCTTTAGCTGGATGTGGGACAATGCACAGCTGCTTCTAGTTTCTTGGAGGAAAGCCAATTTTAGGTTTTGGCTAGGAAATATACAAGATGAAGTTGTCAAAGACTTAAGGCAATTAATTGGAATACATGAAATATGTAGAAACCCATAAGTTAATAATAAATTTGAACACTCCCCCTCCAAAAAACCCTGCAAGTTCTCTTGAACTTGAACTTAACAGTGGTATAGAGAAACTCCTAAGGTCCTGACTTTAATAATAGACCAGGATTATATGTTGTTACCACATCATTTGTTAGTATTTATTAAATATCTTGGCATATTAAGCATTTTAATGTGTAGTCATTTAAAATCTTGACCATAGTATTAATTTCCTAGGTAAACTCTTTTATTCATGTTCTGTACAGGTAGACATCTACAACCACCTACATTTCAGAAAGATCTGAAATTGTGAATTGTAAATTTTGAATTAATGATGTTTTTACCTCTTTATACAACTAACTTTTACCAATGCTTAGCAGATACAAATATGATTTTCTCAGAGTTATATTAGTTTATAATCCTCTGTGGTTTGCTGTTTAATTCTGCTTTCCATTCTAAAAGAGTTCTTAGCCTTTGTTCATTAATCATGGAAACAGTTGTTTGACATTAACTTGAACATCTAAAATTAGTCCTGCTACAATCAGTTGTTGGGAGCTGTGTTTCAGTAGTTTGTGGCATGTGTTATGTAGACATTGCAAAGTTGGAAAGAACTACCTAGAAATAAGTAAGTGACTTGTGTTAAGTGTATATGCCTATAGCTATGCATATGTACAATTGAAAGTCTCTTTATTAAGCAGATTAATAAACTATATCTGTTACTACAAATGCATCATAAGCATCTTTGTTCATGCATTATGCTATTTAATCATTTCAGAAGCAAAATATATTTATTTAAAACTTGCTGTGCTAGAATGTATTTTTCTGCATGTTCTGTGGTTTTCATTTGTTAAAGGAATACATTGTATTATATATACTGTATTTCAAATTAATGACTTTTTTTTCTTCCGAGTTTATAGAAACCTATCACAAAAATGACATCCTGGTTGTATGAATGTCTTTGTGAAGCTGAACTTGCACAGTATTATCCTCATTTTACTGCCCTTGGCCTTCAGAAAATAGATGAATTAGCAAAGGTTACAATGAAGGACTACTCCAAATTGGGAGTCCAAGACATGAATGACCGCAAACGTCTCTTCCAACTTATCAAAATCATTAAGATTATGCAGGAAGAAGATAAAGCAGTCAGTAACCCAGAGTATCCTCTTCAGACAAGCAGCCTGCAGAGCAAGCCTCGGGAACCCAGATCTGGACCTCGTAGACAACTGCATTTTGATTCTCCTGCTGACAACAAGGACAGAACTACCAGTAACTATGTGTTTGAAATGTGCAATTTTTCAGATTTTTTTGCAAGTGAACAGAAGTCTAGTTACCTAAAAGTGCTGGAGCACATACTACCAGATGATTCCCAGTACCAAACAAAAACAAGAATTCTGAATGCCACAACTGCTGATTCCTATGGGCAAACAGAAATTAACACTTCACTCTTGTCATCAAATCACTTTTCTCCAATACTGGGGGATCGTGATATTCCCATTATTCAAAGAGTCTCTCATGTTTCAGGGTATAACTATGGAATCCCTCATTCTGCTGTCAGGTAATAATTTGTTTTCTTATTTATTTATAATTTATTTTTATCTTCTTTATTTATTTATTTACTTATTTATTTATGAAGGTAAGATAGCCTCAGGCAAGAGCAGGCCTCTTCATGACCAGAGGAGTGCAACTGACTCCTCATTTATAGGAAATGATAGCAGCTTCTGCATTGATAATAGAAATACCTTGATAGGGGAAAATTAATGTAGGCTTGGGACTTTCTAGATGGGAGAAAGATGATATTGTTCATGTATATCAGACAGCTGCTATTTGCCAGGTTCCTATAGCAGACCTATTTCTATTATTTATTGTAGCGTAACATGATACATCTAGTGCATCCATGAAGGTAAAATAGTTAACTAGCCTTATACAGTGGGGGAAAATTTACACAATTGACAGGAGATAGATAGATAGATAGATAGATAGATAGATAGATAGATATATTTTTTTTAAGGCTCTCAAATTCACTTCAACCAACCAGGAGACGTAAGCTTAGTTTAAAAACAAAACAAGAAACATTTAGTTGAATTAAGTAGGTCTTTGGAGCAGTTAGTTTACCTGCACATATTGAAATATGGTCCTGATTTTGTGTACCTTCTACAATTCTAGCCCCAGAAGAACAGGTGATTTTGGTGATTGCAAAGAGTAAGGCACTTTTGATGGAGTTTAGGATTTGAGAGTCAGGGTGACAATAAGTTAGAATTTTAAATAAGGTCCCTAGAGGTAAAATATCAAGTAATACTTAATACTAACATTGGTGTAATAGAAAAAATTCAATAACATGTATTATGTGTTTTGTTACTTTAAAAGTTTTAGATGGTAAGTTATGGAGAAATGAAATACTGTTCTTAAGCCACATTTTCTTTCTCTCTTTCTTTTTAAAGCTATTATTTATACCTTAAAATAAGGTATTGATATCTGGCCTTATATTGGCTACAGTTTCAGAGGATCTCATAAACAACCAGTTCTTTTATTTAAAAATATGTGTGTGTGTGTGTGTGTGTGTGTGTGTGTGTAATATTTATTTATTTATTTATTTATTTATTTATTTATTTATTTATATATGACCCGATTTTTAGGATAAAAGAACCTTTAGTCATTTGAAATACATAAGTGAATTTTATAGTGTTTCTGAAAACTCTTTTGAGGGAGGTTGGTTTAGCAGAGCACAGAACATACAGTATTGTTTTCCTCTTTCAATTGTGAGAGGACTAGATAGTCTTATGACCATCAAAACTAGAATTATTGCTGTCATATTGATGAAAGAATACATATTTGCTTGACTATTACAGTCTTATGTAGAACAACACATAAAAATCTAAATTGGAATTACTTATAAATAGATTAAAGATACCACTTTGCATTATTTATTTTGACAGAATGGATATTTTAGTTTAAATGTTGCTGTTTCATTTATTTGGCAAATATTAAGTACCAACTCTGCTTGGCTTGATTCTAGATATAAACGTTAGGATATCTGGAGAATGTTAGTCTCTTAGTGAGCAGGATGAGTGGGAAGACAGACAACCAACCATATGGTGAGATAAGTGCTGTTATAGAGGTTGTTTTGTGACAAACCCAGAGCAAAAGCTGTTTAATTGAACTTTCTCACCTTTTATATTATTATTAACTCACCCATTGTAAGTTAAAAATATCATAAATTGAAAATACATTTAATACCCCTAATTTACTAAGCATCATGGCTTAGCCTAGCCTACCTTAAACATGAACACAGCACAGTATCCAAAAACAACAATAACTGGCAGCACAGTATACTGTTGAGCAGTGATTTGCCACCCTTTTCATCTCATGGCACATATAAACTAATTACTAAAATTCTTCAGCACATCAAAAATATATTTTTTGCCAATCTGACAAAAAATAGGTATAATTTTGATTGCTTTACAAAAATATATATTAATAATAATAATAATGGTGATAAGTTATTTTTGCTCCAAAGTGACTGTTAAAAAAAAATCAGCCCTGACCAGTTTGGCTCAGTGGTTGGAGCATAGGCCTGCGGATCAGAGAGTCCCAGGTTTGGTTCCCGCTAGGGGGACGTACCAAAAAAAAAAAAAATCAGCTCTGGCCAGTGTGGCACAGTGGTGAGTGTGTCAGTCCACACACTCTAGGGTTGCAAGTTTGATCCCAGCCCTGGTTGGGGCTCTATAGGAGGCAATCAATGTTTCTCTCTCACATTGATGTTTCTCTCCCTCTCCCTCTTTCTCCCTCTCTTTGTCTACCCTCCTCACTTTCCTTCCTCCCTTCCAGGCTCTTTAAAAATCAATAGAAAAATACCCTCAGGTGAGGATTAACAACAACAACAAAAGTCTGCTGTATGTTTGTTAAAAACAAAGTAGTCCTTAAAAGCCTTGAGTAGTCCTTTATACATTATATTAAAAATGTATTTGCCACTTTTTACTAATTTATATCCTGTCAAAAAATAATTTTTTAGCTAGTTAGAGGGCTCATAAAATTGAAATTGATATGAAACAATTATATAGTGAAATATTTAAAATCTATTATAGAAGGCTTTTTAGGGGCTATTAATCAAATTCTAAGGTATCAAGGGAATAATTTGTCTTGCTAAGACATTCTTAAATATATAGACTAAAGGCATTGATTCTTGTAAAACTCCTACTTTCAAAATCCTATTTTCTTGTTACCTAGCTTAAGAGGAATTTATAGATAAGTAGTCAGTTCTTAGATATACAGTGTACATATATACCACCATTAGGCTCAGCAAGTAAACCTGATGAATTTTGTATCTCTAACCAAAGGACTATTTGCCTCAAATGTTCTGGATATTAAGATTGATGAGTTCAGTGAAGTCAGAGCCAGATAAGAATTGCATCTGAATAGAAGATTGAATTAGTGGTGGACAGAACCAGTCATAAAATTGTCCTAGGAAGAAGAAATGTAGAATTGTGTTTTAACAAATAACTGTATATTAGGTGGGCAAAAAAGGAAGTATGAGAACAAGATAAAGGCAGAACGTATCTGGGAGGAACACGGGAAAAGTACATCAAAACCACCACCTGCCCAGCTGGTGTGACTCAGTGGTTGAGCATCAACTCATGCACCAAGAGGTGGCCGGTTCGATTCCTAGTCAGGGCACATGCCCAGGTTGAGGGCCAAATCCCCAGTTGGGGGGCATGCAGGAGGCAGCCAATCCATGTTCTCTCTCATCAATGTTTCTCTCTCTCTCCCTCTTCCTTCTTCTCTCTCTAAAATCAATAAAGAAAAAAAAAAAAACTTACCACCTTATTCAAGGTACTCAGTAAACTCAGGTAGGATAAAAAAGAGAAATTATATTGAATGATCAAGAAAGCAGTAAATGTACAAGAATAATTGGGTTGAAAGGAAGCAAGGGTTTGGGTCTTGGAAAAGGCCTTGGAGGGGTGGTAGCAGAATATTGCATTAGATTTTGATGCTTGATTAGCCTGAGTTTGGGGGGCATAAAGAAAGAGCATCCAGCCCTGGCCAGTTTGGCTCAGCGGTTAGAGCATCGGCCTGCAGTCCATAGAGACCTGGGTTCGGTTCCCACTAGGGGTACATACCTCGGTTGCAGTTTGTCCCCGGCCCTGGTTGGTCATGCGGGTGGCAGCCACTCTATGTGTCCCTTTCACGTCGATGTTTCTCTCTCTCTCTCTCTCTCTTCCTCTCTCTCCCTCCCACTCTATCTGAACAAAAAACGGAAAAATGTCCTCGGGTGAGGATAAAAAAAAAAAGAAAGTGCATCCATCATTAGAAGCCATTTGGAAGATGACATCTGGAAGCCAAACACATATTTTAGAGCTAAAGCAAACTCTTAGGGCTAGTGGGGTGATTTTTATTTTTTGGGAAAGGACAAAGGTGGGGTGAAATAGGGATAGAGAGAAAATCACGAAGATTTAGCTAATAAGAACTGTCTTGGTGTCAAACTTTAATATGCAACTATATAAATTACATATATATACATATATATGTATGTATATGTGTGTATATATATATATAAAATACTTAAGTTATAACAAAATATACTGATACTTTGTTCTCTTAAGTAGCCTTATCCTATTATTAAAAAGTAAGACCTACTTATTAACATGCTTTATCAGACAGAACACCTCAGAGAAAGATAATCCTTGGACTGAGATGGAGAAAATCAGAGTTTGTGTTCGAAAACGCCCTCTAGGCATGAGGGAGATACGTCGTGGAGAAATTAATATTATTACTGTAGAAGACAAAGAAACTCTACTTGTTCATGAGAAGAAAGAAGCAGTCGACCTCACACAATATATTCTGCAGGTATGATGCTTTCCTTTTGTGTTTGGAACTAATGTTATCACGTATGTCAGATTTTTTATTTTTGTTTGAGTGGCAGCATAGAAATTCTAATGAGTTTCTGGTTTGGGTATTGGCATTCATCCATGATGTGACAGTGCATTAAATCATTGATACCCTGGGCCTTTATTTTTTTATTTTTTTTATAATTAATTTATTTTTGTTACAGATGTTTCTCCTTTTTCCCCCACTGATTCCCCCCTCCCTCTCCCTCCCCGCCCTGTCCCCAGCTTTGTTGTCCATGTCCATTGTTCATGCATACATGCATATAAGTTCTGGCCTTTATTTTTTTTTTTAATATAGTGCAGTGGGAAATACAAAAACATAATTTCTCCACTCTAGTGCAGTAGTGTTGTATCATAAGACTTAACATGCTTTATGTGAATTTAATTATACATATGCAGCAAAAAGAGGGGGAATGAAGGGGTAAAAATAATTTAAATAATGAATTGGTGATGGGACTAGTCACTGAACATATGTCCCAAAGTTATTATGAGATGGTCACACATTCTCAGTTCTCACCCATCTCTCACAGTGTGAACTTCTCATTGAGTGTGAGTCTGGAGTTTAATAATGAAGGATATATTTTGAGCAACAAGGTCCCACATTGCCAACCAGTTGCTTATTTTGATTCTCAACTGTATTTGACTGTAGACTTAATTTGGTGGAAATTGGGCTCTTTGAGCAGGCCACTTTGTACAGGGTAGGTTGCAGTGGGTGAATATAATCCAGGGATATAATTTCACATTTAACACATAAGGGTTTAAATAAAATACTAGTTGCTTGGCCCTGGCCAGTTTGGCTCAGCGGTTAGAGTGTCGGCCTGCGGTCCGGAGAGACCCGGGTTCGGTTCTCGCTAAGGGCACATACCTCGGTTGCAGTTTGTCCCCGGCCCTGGTTGGTCGTGCGGGTGGCAGCCACTCGATGTGTCCCTTCACGTCGATGTTTCTCTCTCTCTCTCCCTTCCTCTCTCTCCCTCCCACTCTATCTGTACAAAAAATGGAAAAATATCCTCGGGTGAGGATAAAAAAAAAAAAAAAAAAAAAATACTAGTTGCTTGGACACATAAAAAATGTTCACTCCTGCCCTGGTCGGTTTGGCTCATTGGTTAGAGCGTCAGCCTGCGGACCAATGAGTTGCAGATTCAATTCCAGTTGTGGTTCTGTCCCCAGCCCTGGTCGGGGTCGTGCAGGAAGGAGGCAACTAGTTATTGTGTCTCTCTCACTTCAATATTTTTCTCTCACCCCCCTCCCCCATCTGAAGATAAATGGAAAGAATATCCTTGGGTGAGGATTTAAAAAAAAAAAGTTCACTCTCTGCCAGAATGATCCTGAAGAGTCCAAGGAGCAAGGGTTTGGTATGAAAATAACTTATTCTAAACTGATAACTCTTCAGTCTCGTAGGGAAGCAGCAAACCCCGTAGATGGAAGTTACTGTAACTTAGGTACTCCTAAAATCGTGAAGCAGTTATGAATAATCTAAAACTAGGGGTAATCCACCAGAAGTTAAGATTTGGGAATTAAGTATTTATCTTACTCTGAATCTGCCTCTTTAAGACATTTATATTATATATTTTATTCTCATTCTCTCTCTGTCTCTGTCTGTCTCTCACACACCCACCTAAAACCCAGTGATTGGTAGAGAGAGAGAAAAGCGATAAGTAGCCCTGGCTGGTGTTGCTAAGTGGTTAGAGCATTGGCCTGAGCACTGAAATGTTGTGGGTTTGATTCCCAGTCAAGGGCACATATCTGGGCTGCAGATTCAAATCCTGGCTCCAGTCTGGACACATGTAAGAGGCAACAAATTGATGGGTCTCTCTTACATCAATGTTTCTCTCTCTCTTTCTCCCCCCCCCCTCCCTCCCTCTCCCTCTCTGCCTCTCCCTTCCACTCTCTCTAAAAGTCAATGGAAAAAATATCTTTGGGTGAGGATTAACAACAACAAAAAAAGTGAGTAATCTGGCAAGTTAGCAATTCACCTTAGCCAACTGAAATCTTACTGTACTGGAACAAATTCTTTAACATTGAAGTCAAATTGTTAACACTCTTTTGCATTCTTCTTTTTCTTTGGTTATTAAAATTGGGTTTAAAAGTAACATCCAAAATAATCCAGTCTTTCAATGGGCACTAAATTACTAGGCCACTATATAACTAACCCAATCACTTTAATAGCCTTATTGATTGCTAATCAATGCACAGTCTATTAAGTCTAGGTGGGAGGTATTTATTTTGAAGATGGTCCAAATGAACAATTAGTTGTAATGATACCTAGTTCCATAGCTACTTACAGCCATAGTAATAGCCCTATCCGATCACCATCTACCCAAGACTGCCTTAATGATGCTTCTGTCGCAATAATTCCCTCTAGGCGGCATCAGCTTATCTTTTGTATTTTTCCATTATCCCAAAACACAATAACCTTACGTCTTTGTTATTACCATTGATCAATACTTATTGAATACCCATAGTTTCCATAGCACTTTCTCTGCTGTTTGAACTTTGGACCTTTGCTTTCATAGGTCATAGTCCTTACCTATCAATGCTATAATATAAAAGTGTTGGGAGGGCTCCCTCACCTTTTAACTTACTTAGGTAGAGAGGGAAAAAAGAGGAGGTTTATAGCAAACAAATATCGATTCTAGATTCTTTGGGTTTTATTTTTAACTTTATTTAGCAATTCAAACAATATGTTTGTGTTCGTTAAATATTCTATCTTTTCGAATCTTTTGTGACTTAGTATATATGATCATATACATGTAATGTGCTATACTACTCACCATTAAATTTTATTTCAACATAATAAGTGAAAAAATAAAGAAAAAAAACCTGTATATGTTTCATTCCAATTTCTTTCACTTTTTAGTTATTTATTTATTGATTTTTTTTAAAGAGAGAGGAAGGGGGAGAGAGAGAAACATCAATTTGTTGTTTCACTTATTTATACATTCATTGGTTGATTCTTGTATGTGCTCTGACCAGGGATCGAACCCACAACCTTGGCATATCAGGATGATGCTCTTAACAACCAAGCTACCTGGCCATTTTCTTGAATAAAGGAAAAATATTAGGAAAAAAAAGATAGTGCTGAAATACATCAAAAGTCAACAGCAGCAAGAGCATTTAATCTCTTGCTTCCTAGCAATGTCATCAATTTGGCTAAAAGAAGCTCTTATAAAAATTCAACCAAAAAAAAGTCAACTGGCTATCTCTGAGTAGCAAGATTTATAGATAATTTGATTTTCTTCTCTGTTTCCCATGTTTTTTTTTTTTTTTTTTTTTTTTTTTTTTTTTTTATCCTCACCCGAGGATATTTTTCCATTTTTTTGTACAGATAGAGTGGGAGGGAGAGAGAGGAAGGGAGAGAGAGAGAGAAACATCGATGTGAAAGGAACACATCGAGTGGCTGCCACCCGCACGACCAACCAGGGCCGGGGACAAACTGCAACCGAAGTACGTGCCCTTAGCGGGAACCGAACCCGGGTCTCTCCGGACCGCAGGCCGACGCTCTAACCGCTGAGCCAAACTGGCCAGGGCTGTTTCCCATGTTTTTAAAATCTATGTGAAAAAAGTAAAAAAATTTTAATAGGATAGATTCACCTATTTCAAAATCAAAAGGTATAAAAGGGTATGCAGTGAGAAGTGCCTCTCTAATTTCATTTCCTCTTTGAAGGCAACCAGTATTACCTGTTACAAGTATATCTTTCCAGAGATATTCTATAAATACATATTTTATAATCTGAAAAAAAACTTATTTAAAACATAAACTATGTAACTCTGATTATATCAAGGCCAAAGTGAATGTTAATCCAGCCTTATTGATAAAGTATGATTAAATGGAAGTATATGTGATGCAAAGGACTTTATGAATTATAATAATCTTGCATGTTCACATATCTTCATGAAAAATACTTACGAAAGTACTGGAAAGATCATTACCTAAATTTAATTGAAAGGTAAGATATTAATCCCTTTAATCAATAAGTGCTTTCTGAGGTGTTTTACTCAAGATCTAAAGTTATTTACTAAAACTTATAGAAGAAAAGAAAAAACAGCCATACACTCCATGAAATAAAAGCCAAAAAAAAAAAAAATTCCCATATTTACTTCTGTTCATTTGTTTCTTTTTTTCCTGAGAAATGTCAGATATATAAAATGTATTTTGTTTTATTATCTCATACTTAACTTAAAGACCATTGGTGATATTTGACCACTGAATGGATTTTAATCCTTGCTTAAAGACCAGTTATGAGTTAGATATAAATCAAGTTCATTAAAGCCAGATTTTAGATATGTATATTTTTATTCTTTATTATTGCCATTTTCAAGCTCAATCAAAGGTATAATAAACCCTCAGGTACCTATCACCCAGATTCAACAATTATAAACATTTTACTGCTCTTGAAACCATATCACATTTTTCAGCGTACTAAAAGTTTATAGATCTCTTTATCATGCTGCAGAGATTATTTTCTCACCTCCTAACTTTTGGAGATTTTTTTCTAACTGATAAATTTGGCTTTGTGGCCCCCAGTTTCTTCTTAGATGACCTAACAAATTTCCATTCTAATGTAATGGTACATGAAATAGAATCGAACCTGGGGTAGTGTCACCCACAGTAAATCGGCCCAAGTTTACTTTTCTGGATGTGCCCATAAAATTTTTCCTTAACCAGATATTTACAGCAGGTCCAAAAAGTAGCAGAAGATAGGGCCTCATATCTCATTCATTATGTATGGACTGCCATTTTGATGCTACAATCAGGCTTGAAATCATTAGGATTTCTTACTCAGATAATAGTTGGACTGCCAACATGGTAAGCCTCTAAATTATGCAAATGATTGTGGCTCCTGAAATAGCGCTTACCAGACCCAATTTAATGGGGTCTCCTATCTCTCCTTTTCCAGATTACATTTTATCTGAGGGTCATCTTGGATTCCTTTTCTCTCCCCAACCTTCCACATCCAATCAGTTGCCAAATTTTTCATGTATTCATCTCTTTTATTTCCATTATCATTATCTAATTTATTTATTTATTTATTCATTTATTTTTTATTCTCACCCGAGGACATTTTTCTATTTTTTGTTCAGATAGAGCAGGCAGGAGAGAGAGGAAGAGAGAAACATTGATGTGAAAGGGACACATCGAGTGGCTGCCACCCGCACAACCAACCAGGACCAGGGACAAACTGCAACCGAGGTACGTGCCCCCAGTGGGAACCGAACCCGGGTCTCTCTGTACCACAGGCCGACGCTCCAACCGCTGAGCCAAACCGGCCAGGGCTATTTATTTATTTTTTTATCCTCACCCAAGGACATTTTTTTCATTTTTGTTCAGATAGAGTGGGAGGGAGGGAGAGACAGAAACATCGATGTGAAAGGGACACATCGAGTGGCTGCCTCTGGCACGACCCCAACCAGAGCTAGGGATGAATTGCAACCAAGTTATGTGCCCTTGACTGGAATTGAACCCGTGACTCATTCGTCTGTGGGCTGTTGCTCTAACCACTGAGCAAAACCATCCAGGGCTCATTATCTAATTTAGACCCTTTTTGCCTCACCACTGAAATACTAGTGTTCATGTTCCCAGTCCATTCACAGTATGAAGCCAGATTAATGTTCCAATAAAATGGCTCTGGTCATCCCTCTCGTTCGCAAAGTTTTATATTGTCTTTTTTTTTTTCTTTATTGATTTTTAGGGACAGGAAGAGAGAGATAGAAACATCAATGAGAGAGAACATTGATTGGCCGCCTCCTGGGGATCGGGCCCACAACCTGGGCATGTGCTTTGACTGGGAATTGAACTGGCGACTTCTTGGTACATGGGCCGATGCTCAACCACCAAGCCACATGGGCCGGACTTTTATTGTCTTTTTCATTGTTTACTGCATTAAATATGAGCGTTTCACCCCTATCCCCTTAGTTCCAAGACCACTACAACATAGTCGTAACTCTTTTATTCCTCACCCAAGGATACTTTTTTATTTATCATCAGATAGAGTGGGAGAGAGGGAGAGAGGGAGAAAAAAAACATAGATGTGATAGAGCCACATTGACTGGTTGCTTCCTGCATGACCCAACCAGGGCCCGGGACAACCCGCAACCAAGATACGTGCCCTTGGTCGGAATTGAACCCATGACTCATTGGTCCATGGGCCGACACTCTAACTGCTGAGCCAAACCGGCCAGGGCCATAGTTGTAACTCTTTATTCTAGCCTTCTTTTTTACTTTTCTACCTACCAAGATCCTATATTTCAACTACATTGAATTCTTCCTGTTCCCCAAACATTCCTTGTGCTTTCCTTCTTTGACTCTTTGCTCATGTTTCCACAGTGCTTGGAATACCTGCCCTGCCTTCATCTCTACCTCTCAAATTCTTCTTTCCCCGTGGTCCATTCGCAGCATAGTCTTTTTCTCATAAAGTCTTTCCCAATGAGAGGAAACATGTTTCTCCTTTGAATTTTACGTGTACTTTATCTCTCAAGTTTTTTCTATCTTACAGTCATTTGTAAACTTGTCTGGATTAACATATTTAGGTGGTAGTATGGGGTAATTGTAGGGTAATATCTTTATCTTTGGTCCCCTTGAAGTGCCTACTCTAATATATATGCTTCCAGATGAACAATAAATGTTTATGAAATTAAAAGTTGAGCTATGTAATCTATGGAATGGAGAGAGGTCTTCCTGCAGAATTTCCCAAAATGTCGAATATGCTGTAGTTGGGCTATGAGGATAATCTCAATAGAATTCAGTTTCTCTCCTAGACCTAAGGAGGATTGGCTCACTCTTGTACCCATCAATTTACTTCACTTAAGCAAGAACAACAATTGTGTGCCTTAGTTTTTACATTATAAGAACATGTCTAATAGAAATCTCAAGTAAAATAAGGCTGTGTCATTTGATAGTTATTGATTGCTTATTTATTTCTAAGTTTGTCATGGTCAGTAACTATTAGTTAAAAATGTACCTTTACCATGTGTTAACTAGAATAGTGGTGAAGAAAACGTCTCTCTATAAAAACCAAATTTCTTTTTCAGCATGTTTTTTATTTTGATGAAGTCTTTGGTGAGGCATGTACCAATCGGGATGTATACATGAAGACTACTCACCCACTCATTCAGCATATTTTTAATGGGTATGATAGTAATTTTTTGTTTCTCTTGCTTTTTATTTTCTATTTTACATAAATCATATTTTTAAAAATAAATATCACCTATGATTTTTATTTCTTTTGAATTAAACATGAACTTGTGTTCTGATCTTATGCATTTAAATTAGTCTCTTCTGAAAAATTCTGTGTATTTATAGGGTTTACCACGCATTTAGTAATTTTCAGCAAAATTTTGTTTTACACTGATGATATTATTTCTCTTTGCTTAGTGGGAAAATATATGCTGACAATATAATTTCATCAAAATCCTCAGAATAAAAAGGTTTAAGTGATTGTAGTTAGTTTGAACTTTTGATACTAGGAGTTATGTATTCTGGCTATTATTTCATTAAGTTTCTCCTTGAAGTAGGATGGATAAGTAACTCACTTATCAACTTTTCATAAATATATTTTTTAAATTTTGAAATAATTATTTATACTTAATAAACATTAACTGTGTTTATTACAGAAAAGGTGGTAGGGGCTTCTGTTGTATATTTAAAATGTAGGGATGTATGTCAAACAATCTGCTACAGTCACTAGTTCCAGAGTATTTTGACATTATTTATTTATTTATTTTATTTATTTATAACCCTCACCTGAGGATATTTTCTCAAATATCTTCAGATAGAGTGGGAGGGAGGAGTGAGGGGGGGAGAAAAAGAGAGAAAAACATCGATGTGAGAGGGACACATCAATTGGTTGCCTCTCGCACAACCCCTAACAGGGCTGGGGACGAACAGGGCAACCGAGGTATGTGCCCTTGGCCAGAATCGAACCCGCGACTCTGATCCATGGGCTGATGCTCTAACCGCTGAGCCAAACCGGCCAAGGCTTATTGATTTTAGAAAGAGAGGAAGAGAGAAGGGGAGAGAGAGAAAAACATTGATGTGAGACAGCTACATTAATCAGTTGCCCCCCCGTATGCTCCCTGACCTGGGATTGAACCCTCAATCTGGGTATGTTTTCTGACTAGGAATCAAACTGGTAACTTTTTTTTTTATCCTCACCCGAGGACATTTTTTCATTTTTTTGTTCAGATAGAGTGGGAGGGAGAGAGAGGAAGAGAGAGAAACATCGACATGAAAGGGACATATCAAGTGGCTGCCACCTGCACAACCCAACCAGGGCCAGGGACAAATTGCAACCGAGGTACGTGCCCTTAGCGGGAACTATACCCGGGTCTCTCGGGACCACAGGCCGATGTGTAACCGCTGAGCCAAACCGGCCAGGGCCAAACTGGTGACTTTTTGGTGCACTGACAATGCTCAACCAACTGAGCCACACCAGCCAGGGCTTGACTTTTTTTTTTAAATAACTTTTATAACGTTAAAAAAAATTGAGGTGTCATTTACATGCAATAAGATACACAGAACTTAGGAAGTATTCGGGTTTGATGAGTTTTGACAGTTGAATACATCTAGCTAATACCTAGAACAAGATTTAGAACATTTCCACCACCCTAGAAAGTTATTTCGTGTACCCTTTTAATTAATTCCCCACCATCACCCTTATGTCTTATATAACCACTGACCTGCTTTCTGTCACTATAAATCAGTTTTTCTTGTTCTAGAATGTCATAGAAATAGAATCATTATGATAAATATTCTTTTATGCCTGGTTTCTTTTGCTTAACATAATGTATTTTTGGTATAAGTACATGTTCCATGTACCCATTATTTTTATTGCTGGGTAATATTTCCTTCTGTGAATATACTATCATTTGTTTATTCATTTTCCTGTTGATTTACATTTGGGTTGTTTCCATTTTTGGACTATTATGAATAAGGCTGTATAAACATTCTTATACAAATTTTTGTGTGGACATGTTTTTATTTATCTTGGATAAAAATCTAGAAATGGATTGCTAGGTCATAGGATAGGTGTGTTTATTTAAAAATGTCAAACAATTTTCCATACATTACTTTATACTCCCAACATTAATCAATGTATGAGAATTACAGTTCTGTATCCTCACTATATTTGGCATTGTAAGCCTTTTTTAATTTAGCCAGTCTAATGGGTATAGAACTGTATCTCATTGTGTTTTTTCTTTTTAATGTTTTTATTGATTTTTTTTGAGAGAGAAAGGAAGGGAGAGAGAGAGAGAGAAGCATCAATGTGAGAAACTGATTGGCTGCCTCCTCCACAGCCTCTCCTGGGAATGGAGCTCCCAACCCACGCATATGCCCTGACCAGGAATCGAACCAGTACCTCTCAGTCCATGGAATGACGCTCAATCCATTGAGCCACAGCAGTCGGGCTCATTGTGTTTTTAATTTGAATTTCCCTAATGCCTAGTGATATTGAGCATCTTTTTATGTGCTTATTGGTCATTTAAATATCTTAATTTGCCCATTTTTGTTGTCTTTCTATTGTTGTTTTGTGGAAGTCATTTAAATATTTTATAATTATTTGTATAAGCAGGCTAAAAAAATAAAATGTCTTTCAGGTTTAATTTCTTATGCACCAAATCTAGGGAGTGCTGTTTGAGAGAGTAAGTTTTGAAAATAAGTTAGAATTTGAATGTTAAGACATTGCCAATAAAAAATAAGAGATTTGCAAGTTACTCTTAACTATAAATTCAGTTTAATTATAAATTCTATAAAGTGTAATAGAGATTCCTCATATCCATATTTGTTGTTTCTTTTATTTTTTTAATAAATTTTTTAAAATATGTTTTTATTGATGTTTTTAGAGAGAGAAGAGGGGAGAGAGAGAGAGAGAAACATTTACGTGGGAGAGAAACATCCATCATCTGCCTTCTGCACACCCCCAACTGGGGATTGAGCCCACAACCCGGGCATGTGCCCTGACAGGGAATCGAACTGAGAACTCTCAGCCCATGGGACAGTGCTCAATCCACTGAACCGCACCGGCCAGGCTGTTGTATTTATTTATTTATTTATTTATTTATTTATTTATTTATTTATTTATTTAATTTATTTTTATCCTCACCCAAGGACATTTTTCCACTTTTGTTCAGATAGAGTGGCGTGAGGGGAGAGAGAAACATCAACATGAAAGGGAAACATCAAGTGGCTGCCTCCTGGGTGACCCCAAATAGGGCCGGGGATGAATCGTAACCGAGGTATGTGCCCTTGACCGGAATCGAACCCATGACTCATTGGTCCGAGGGCCAACACTCTAACCGCTGAGCCAAACTGGCCAGGGCTGTTAATTTCTTTTAAAAGCTCATCTCTAGAATGTGCCGAAGATACATTGTGTGTTCAAATTTTCTTTCTGTAACCATTTTTCTAACTGTCTCTGTCAGTGTATTCAAGCACCCTCACTGCTGAGAACCATGTGTTTTATTTTATTTTTTTTTTGTTAATCCTCACCCAAGAATATTTTTCCATTAATTTTTAGGTAGAGTGGAAGGGAGGGAGGAAGGGAGAGGGAGAGAGACAGACAGACAGACACATTGATTGGTTGTCTTCCGTAATACCCCAGCTGGGGCTGGGGATAAAACCTGGAACCCAGGTATGTGCTCTTGACCGGGAATCGAACCCAAGATCCTTCTTTCCTCAGGCTGACCCTCTAAACACTGAGCCAAACTGACTAGGCCAGAACCACAGTTTTGTTTTTGTTTTTGTTTTAAATTTTATTGATTTTAGAGAGAAAGGAAGGGAGAGGGAGAGAGAGAGATAGAAACATCAATGAGAGAGAACATCAGCTGGCCGCCTCCTGCATGCCCCACATTGGGGACCTGGCCCACAACCTGGGCATGTGCCCTGACCGGGAAAACGAACTGGCGACCTCTTGGTGCGTGGGTCAATGCTCAACCACTGAACCACACAGGCCGGGCAGAACCACAATTTTTAAAAGAAAAGAAGTAACTGATCTGTGCTTTAAGCAGCTTAAATCCAGTTACCTGCCATCTCTTGATTCTCATACTTCTATGGTTCTTTTGCTCTTGTTATATCACTCTTTGTTTTCTATCTGGCTTTAGTTCCCTTTCTGTGTATTCATCTCTCTCTACCCACCTCCAGCCTCTCCCTACCCCTGTGTCCATACATATTTTTTTCTTAGAAAGTAGCTACTTTTATCATTAATCTATGTGATTTCTGTTTGAGAGTCTGCAATAGCTACTTACTACATAACATTATGTTTACTTTCTACTTAATACTACATAATTGGGTCATACAATACTCAGATAATCTTGGCCTCCAACTCATCTTAAAACACTGTGATCGGTAGGTTGGTCTTTTTTTTTTTTTTATCCTCACCCGAGGACATTTTTCCATTTTTTGTTCAGATAGAGTGGGAGGGAGAGAGAGGAAGAGAGAGAGAGAGAAACATTGATGTGAAGGGACACATTGAGTGGCTGCCACCCGCACGACCAACCAGGACCGGGGATAAACTGCAACCGAGGTACGTGCTCTTAGCGGGAACCGAACCCGGGTATCTCTGTACCACAGGCCGACGCTCCAACCGCTGAGCCAAACTGGCCAGGGCAGTAGGTTGGTCTTTTAACTCTCCTTTCTACCTCTTATTCTGCAGGTCTTTACATTCAAACAGGGTGTATCCACACATTTATCCACATGCAAGAATAGTGATTCTCAACTTAGAATCACAGGACATCAGGGCTAGAAGAGATCTTAGAAATCAAGTAATCCAGCAATTTATTTTTTAACATTTTTTTTAAGTATGTTTTATTGATTTTTTTTTAAATCCCCCGCCCCCCCTCCCCGGCCGGTTTGGCTCAGCAGTTGGAGCATCGGCCTATGGACCAGAGAGATCTGGGTTCAGTTCCCGCTAGAGGCACATACCAAAAAAAAAAATTTTCCTCTACCTTCTTTCTCTCCCTCCCTCCCACTCTATCTGTTATTGATATTTTTAGAGAGAGAGAAAAAAATCAATGTGAGAGCGATACATCAATCAGCTGCCTCCTGCATGCCCACTACTGGGGATCGAGCCCACAACCCGGGTATATGCCCTGACCAAATATCTAACTGGGACTTCTCAGTTCATGGGACAACACTCAATCCACTGAGCCACACTGACTGGGCCATCCCAGCAATTTATTAATGAAAGTGAAAACTTTATGAGACCTCCCTTAAATATTTTGCTTACATTGATTTTATCTCTGTCTAAACTTCCTTAATATTTGTATGAGTGGTCACTACCATCATATTTACCATATTATTCTGTTATTTGTTGTATTTAATTCTCTATTACTTCTTTCACCAAACTTTCCTTTCCAGATTAACACAAAATAATGTTCTCTGGGATCCTCTAAGTATCTAGCAGGAGTCCTTATTTTCTTATTTTTTTAGAGTTGTCTTATGGTCTTACCAGTTCCATGAAAAATTACTGTCAGAAAACTCATGTACTGCTTTGAGAATATTTTTTCTCTTCTTGTGTTTTTATAATGTAAAGCCCTCCTTTCCTTAAAGGATTATTGTTTATAGCTGAACTTTGTCAAAGATTCTTTTTCTACCTGACTTTTGTCATTAACAATCTGTGGGTTGCCCTGGCCAGTTTGTTCAGTGGTTAGAGTGTTGGCCCGCAGACCAGAGAGTCCCAGGTTCAGTTCCCGCTAAGGGCATGCACCAAGGTTGTAGTTTGTCCCCAGCCCCAGATGGGGTCATGTGGGTGGCAGTCACTAAGTGTGTCTCTCTCACATCAGTGTTTCTCTCTCTCTCTTCCTCCCTCTCTCCCTCCTGCTCTATCTGAGGATAAATGCAAAAAAAAATATGTCCTCAGATGAGGATAAAAAAATTTTTTAAAAATCTATGGGTATATTAACATTTCTCTCATGTATAAGTAATACAAATTATTCTTCCTTCAGAGGCAATGCCACTTGCTTTGCATATGGACAGACAGGTGCTGGAAAGACCTACACCATGATAGGAACTCATCAGAACCCAGGACTGTATGCTCTGGCTGCCAAAGATATCTTCAGGCAACTAGAAGTGTCCCAACCAAGAAGGCACCTCTTTGTATGGATCAGCTTCTATGAAATCTACTGTGGACAGCTTTATGACCTCCTAAATAGGAGAAAAAGGTAATACTGGATATGAGTGGGAAACTGTGAATCTGTTTATCATTGTTTTAAGCCGAAGTCCCACTGAATCATAGGGTTTAATGAGAGTCTTTGGTACATTAATGCCCTTTTGTGAAGTGAGAGTCTCCTGAATCAGGTACATATTTTTTAAACTGTCAGTTGAGCTAGAAAAGGATGCAAATTTGCCTTTCATCGGTATTTTTTGAATTGATCAGTATCCTAATGTTTATCCAAAGATTTTCCCTTTTATTTTGTTCTGTGAAAAAGATCTAATGTTAGGAAGTTAGAAAACCAACATATATACTTAAATCCCTTTTTATTCTTTTGACCTGTTATTACACTGGAAGGCTATAATGTTTTTCATTTTCTTGGTTTTTTGTTTTCTTTTTTTCCCCTCAATAATCTTAAGATAAACTTTTTTTTTTTAATCCTCACCCGAGGACATTTTTGCATTTATCTTCAGATAGAGTGGGAAGGAGAGAGGGAGGAAGAGAGAGAGAAAAACATCAATGTGAGAGAGATACATCAACTGGCTGCCACCCACACGACCCCAACTGGGGCCAGGGACAAATTGCAACCGTGGTATGTGTCCCTAGTGGGAGCCAAACCTGGGACTCTCCAGTCTGTGGGCTGACGTTTTAACTGCTGAGCCAAACCGGCCAGGGCAATCTTAGGGTACACTTCTTGATCATTTTCTTTTTTTTCAATCCTCACCGGAGGATATTTTTCCATTGATTTTCAGATGGGGGGGTAGGGAGGGAGAGAGAAACATCCATGTGAGAGAGATGCATCAATTGGTTGTCTCCCACACGACCCCAACCAGGGCCAGGGATTAAACCACAACTGAGGTACAGGCCCTTGACCTGAATCAAACCCGCAACTCTTTGGTTTGTGGGCTAGTGCTCTAACCACTGATCCAAATGGCCAGAGCTGTGATAGTTTTCTTAAGTCAGTAAAAAAAGAAGAAAATCTCTTTACTTCACATTTGACTTTTAACTCTTATAAGGCTTAAACTATTGCCTTTACAACATAATAGTAATTTAGAAATGTATTCAGTAACTCTGATTTTAAATCCTTATTGTATTTTTATGGCATAAAATTGTAGTAGGTTGAAACAGATGACTGAGTAGGAGGCAAAGAAATTGTGAAGGTATAAACTGACTGGGAAAATGGGGAGGAGAAAAGAAGTAAGGGAGATGGAAGGATACAAGTTTGTCGTAACAGAATTAACCAGACATGAGACATTGGGAGTAGCTACACCGGTGGAGAGGAGTGAGTTGAGGCTTAACATGGAAGAAAACTATGGAAACCAAATCAGTGAAATAGACTAGCCCCACAACAAAGATATCCACGCCCCTCCGGAGCTGTCCAAAAGGACATGAAAGTTCTATGAACTCCAGGCAAGCTCTGGAATGAGAGTGGTGGTGGAGGAGCAGCTCCAGTTCAGTAGTAGCTCCCACTGTAGAGGAGCACTGGAATATTGAGTAGCATAACTGGAGAGACCACTGAGTGGATTTAGGCAAACCATTGTCCTGTAGACTGTTCCAACAAAAAAGGACGGGTGTGCCACAATTCAAAGAATATATATAGGTTTTGGGGGTTTTGTTGTGCCAAATAAAGGAGGGTGCCACTCTGGGGTTGCTATGACAAAGAGTTGCCTTTCTTTTTTTATCCTCTCTGTGTTGGTTTTGAAACTTCAAATTAGCTTAATCACAGCTTCTCTTCCAAGCCCCAACAACCTTTCTGGTCAGAATCGTCACATCCTTTAAAGAATAGTTGGCATGAGAATAAAGCCACTATTATGCTGTTTGTGTGAAGGGACAGTCAGGTTATTCCACTAAAAGAAGTATAATTCTTTTTTTTTTCTTTTATTGATTTTAGAGAGGGAGGGAGGGAGAGAGATAAAAACATCAATGAGAGAGAACATTGATCAGCCGCCTCCTGCACACCTCTCACTGGGGATCGGTCCTGGGCATGTTCCCTGACCGGGAATTGAACCAGCGACCTCCTAGTGTGGGGTTGACGCTCAGCCACTGAGTCACACTGGCCGGGCGAGTGTAATTCTTTAATGAATGACCCAGGTATATTACCCTGTATATTTACATTCTTTAATTATAGCCAAGGGCATGGGAATATGCTTAATCCTGGGTTTAAGCTTTTCTAGGGCTCACTAGGGAAGACCCGACTTAGTCTGCAAGTGTCTTGGGCTGTGGGGTTGTTTTTTTCTCTCATTTATCTGTTTAATTTGCTAATGTCTCTTTGTTTCCTCCCATTCTGGGACTTCTGAAATGTCCTGGTTTACCGATGGCTACTTTCTTGTTTGTTTAGAGCTGTTTTATTTTATCCTGTTGTGTTATTTTTTAGTAAAATATATTTTCTATAATAATATTGGGGTTTTGACAAATGTAGATAAAAGTATGTATATATGCTCAGTCCACCTCTTAAACTAGAAACCAGAGTTTAAGGATCTTCAAATTAACTTTTAAAAGTAGAGGATAAATTGTTTTTATACCTTTGCGTAAAAAGTGATAGAAATCTTGCTTACAGGATTTAAAAATTTAGCAGTATATTTTAGGCTGCCCATTAGGAACCTCTCTGGGGTGAGCTCAGGGCATAGGGCCTGGAAAGTATGTTCAGGAATGACATGAAGTCTTTGAAAGCTAGATCCTTCTTTTATTCTAGAAGCCTAACTGTTCCAGTAATTGTTTTTGAACAGTCATGAGCATCAGTGAACTGTTTTTCTCCAATCCTGTAAAAATGTGAAAAATTTGAGGAAGCATAGGCTAAGAACAAATTTTGGGGGAGAAAATTATTTCTTTTTTTATGAACTGGAATTCCATTTCTAACCTTAATCGGTATCTTATTAAGGGAAGAAATAATCTTAGAGTCTTGGATAGATTCAATACATGACCCTTGATGGGTCTGGTTTAATGATGATGATAGACCATAACCACTCATTACCTTACATGCAGGCAGGAGTCATTCAGTGGCAGCACCAGCTCTTCCTTGATCCCTTAGATTTAACAGCAGTTCTCAACCTGTGGGTCGCGACCCGTTTGGGGGTCAAATGACCCTTTCACAGGGTTGCCTAAGACATAACAGTAGCAAAATTACAGTTATGAAGTAGCAACGAAAATAATTTTATGGTTGGAGATCACCACAACATGAGGAACTGTATTAAAGGGTCGCAGCATTAGGAGGTTGAGAACCATTGCCTTAGACGATATATCAGGACTGCTCATGTTACAAGTAAAATAAAATCCCATTATAATGGCTGAAGCATTTAAGGAAGTCCTTATTAGCTCATATAACTAGAAAGCCTAGAGGACAGTCAGGCCTTAGGGTCTTTTTTTTTTTTTATCCTCACCCAAGGACATTTTTCCATTTTTTATTCACATAGAGCAGGAGGGAGAGAGAGAAAGAAACATTGATGTGAAAGGGACACATCCAGTGGCCGCCACCCGCACGACCCAGCCGGGGCTGGGGACAGACTGCAGCCGAGGTACATGCCCTTAGCAGGAACCGAACCCGGGTTTCTGTGAACTGCAGGCCGACGCTCTAACCGCTAAGCCAGACTGGCCAGGGCCTTAGGGTCTTTTTACTGTAGCAGCTCAGGGATGTTATAAGGACCCATTTTTGTTTTGCTTTTTAATCCTCACCCAAGGATATTTTTCTGTTTATCTTCAGATAGGGTGGAAGGGGGAGAGAGGGAGAGAAAGGGAGAGAAAGAGAGACATTGATGTGAGAAAGACACATCAGCTAGTTGCCTCCCACACAACCCCAACCAGGGCCAGGGATGAACTGCAACCGAGGTACATGCCCTTGGGCAGAATTGAACCTGTGACTCATTGGTCCATGGGCCGATGCTCTACCACTGAGCCAAACTGGCCATGGAAGGACCCAGTTTCTGTTTTTGTTTGTTAATCCTCACCCAAGGATATTTTTTCTATTGATTTCTATAGAGAGTGAAAGGGCAGGAGGGAGAGGGGGAAAGAGGGAGAGAGACATCGATGTGAGAGAAACACATTGATCAGTTGCCTTCTGAATGGGCTCTGACCAGGGCCAAGGATGAAACCTGCAATCTAGGTCCATGCCCTTGACTGGGAATTGAACCTGCAATCCTTTGGCCTGCAGGTCAATACTCTAACCACTAAGCAACACCAGTCAGGGGCAGGACCCAGTTTCTTTGCATCTCTGCTCTACTTGCTGTGGTGTTAGCTTTATTCCAGAACTGTCTCTTTTGTGAATGCTAAATAGCTACAGCTGCTCCCAGTGCCACATGCTTTCCATTTCTAGAGAGAGAGAGAGAGAGAGAGCACCTTACACCCAGGCACCTAATAATAAGAGACTAAGACTTTATTTATTTTATCTTTTAAATATGTTTTTACTGATTTTTTTAGAGAGGAAAGGAGAGAGCAATAGAAACACCTAAGTGAGACATCCATCTGCCTCCTGCACGGCTCCCACTGGGGATTGAGTCCGAAACCCAGGCATATGCCCTGACTGGGACTTGAACTGGGACCTCTTGGTCCATGGGACAATGTTCAATCCACTGAGCCACACGGTTGGCCGGCTGGGCAACTTTATTTTGATTGGACCTGCAGGGATCCTATATCCACTCCTGAATCAGTCACTCTAGCCGGTAATACACCATCCACTGATTGGCATAGGTCTGGGTTATACACTCATTCTGTTTTAGTTGTTCCCCTCCCCTTTTATACTTTCATTCTTTTAATTGTAGCCAAAGATGCTGATTTGTTTACAACAATCAAGGACCATCCCTGAAGCCCAGGGTAGGAGCCAGGAGGTGTGGGAATGGTTGGGGAGAATGCATATCAATCCCACCCAGAGGGTAAAACTGGTACTTGTTGGTGGCGGAGTGATGGAGTGGTTTCTGGGGAGGCAAGACCAAAGTCTATTACAGCAGCTCTGTCATACCAACCATGTTCTTGCCTCTGCAGGCTCTTTGCAAGAGAAGATAGCAAGCATGTGGTACAGATCGTGGGACTGCAAGAGCTTCAGGTGGATAGTGTAGAGCTCCTCTTAGAGGTAACTCTTCCTTCTTTACTACACCACTGTAGAGGCCTAAGTACAGGGGAAGAATTCATTTTGCTATCTAGCACATATAATGGACTCAGATTTAGTTAGGCAATGGCAAGCATACCGCTTCACATATATAAAACGTGAGTCCTCCTCTTAGAGGATAGCTTCGTTCTCTATGAGGTGGTTGTTTCAATGCCATGGTTATCTTTTTATTATAACCAAAGTAACACTTGCTCATTATTACATCAAACATTAAAAAATATATAAGATAGAAAAATAAAGTCTTCTCTTACTTACTGTATATTACTCCCATTCTCTACTGGGATATTTAATGTTAATAGTTTAGAATATTTAGATTTTTATTTTCTGTTCTGGAAATTTATTAACTTAGGTACAAATATATTTCTGATGAACCTTCTTTAATGTAGTAGTCCTCAACCTGGCTTTATAGTAGATCATTAGGGGCATTATTTTCCTTACTGAAAAAAATGGTTTAACCTTTTTTTTTTTTTAATTGCCTAACTTATTTTATTAAAATAAAAATCACAAATTATAGACCTGGCCGGTTTGGCTCAGCGGTTGGAGGTCGGCCTGCGGTCCGGAGAGACCCGGGTTCGGTTCCCGCTAAGGGCATGTACCTCGGTTGCAGTTTGTCCCCGGCTCTGGTCAGTTGTGCGGGTGGCAGCCACTCGATGTGAACCTTCACGTCGATGTTTCTCTCTCTCTCTGTTCCTCTCTCCCCCTCCCACTCTGTCTGTACCAAAAATGGCAAAATGTCCTCGGGTGAGGATAAAAAAAAAAAAAAAAAAAAATCACAAATTATAAGTAACATACACACTGTCCCTTTCACCATTTAAGTAAGATACTTTGTTTTTATTTAAATATTCTTATGTTTTCAAGGTAACAGTATCTGAGAATGAGGCATACAGTGGTGGGCAAAAGTAGGTTTACAGTTGTGAGTATACAAAACACAATTCTGGTATTATTATTTATTAATCACTGTATTATTTATTCGTATACCTACTTTTGCCCACCCCTGCATATATTCTGTAGTACTACAAACCCAGTAGCCACTAACCTACAGAATAATTTTCATCCAGGTACTTCAAAAAGTCTTGTCATTTCTTCAAACCTTTCCATCAGAACTCTCAGTTTTTATTATTTATTTATTTATTTATTTATTATTTAATTTTATTTTTGTTACAGATGTTTCTCCTTTTTTACCCCATTGACACCCTCCTCCCCATCCCCCATGCCCCTTCCCCGGCTTTGTTGTCCATGTCCATTGGTTATGCATATAAGTTCTGTGGTTTATCTCTTCCCACCGCCCACCACCCCCTCTTCTGAGGGTTGTCAGTCTGTACCCTACTTCTATGTTTCTGGGTCTACCCTATTCCTCAGACTGTTATATTCATTATATTTCATATGTAAGTGAGATCATGTGGTATTTGTCTTTTTCTGCTTGGCTTGTTTCACTTAGGATAATACTTTCCAGGTCCCTCCATGTCGTCTCAAAGGATAAGAGATCTTTCTTTCTTACAGCTGCATAGTACTCCATTGTGTGTGTGTACCACAGCTTTTTTATTCATTCGTCTACTGATGGACACTTGGGCTGTTTCCAGATCTGTTGGTTTAACCTTTTTTATTGTGAAAAATAGCACTATACAGAAAAATGTATAAAACCTAAATGTGTACAGTATAAAGAAACAAGCGCCCTCATAATCAACTACCTACATTAAGAAATAGAACATTTCAGCACCCCACAAGAACCCAATCATACTCCCCTATTAGGATAATCACTTTTTTGTTCTTTGTTAGTTTTACCAACTGTATGTTAACCATAGATATAACTTAGTTTTTGCCTGTGTGTTTTTTGTTTTGTTTTTTCAATCCTCACCCAAGGATATTTTTCCATTGATTTTCATATAGAGTGGGAGGAAGGGAGAGAGGGAGAGAGAGAGAAATGTCAGTGTGAGAGAGACACATCAATTTGCTGCCTCCCACACAACACCAACCAGGGCCGTGGATCAAACTGCAACCCAGGTACATGCCATTGACCAGAATCAAACCTGCAGCACTTTGGTCTGCAGGCCAGCACTCGAACCACTGAACCAAACCAGCCAGGGCTTGCCTGTGTGTTTTTTTAAACTTTGTATGAATAGAGTCACAGTGTATGTATTCTTTTGCATCTTGCTTCTTTTGTTCAACTTTATGCTTTTGAGTTCCATCTTTGTTTTTGCATATGGCTGTAGTTTTGTTCATTTTTATTTGCAGTTAGTATTCAATCATATGAACGTAGCACAATTTATTTAGCCATTCCATTATTAATGAACATTTGGGGTTGTTTCTGTTTGGAGCTCTTCTGAGTAGTGTGGCTGTCAGTGTCCTTATACATGTATTTCAGTACACAGCATGAGTTCTCTAGGTTGTTGTGAAATACATATCTTTCACTTCACTAGATGATACCAACTGCTTTCCAAAGTGGTGTACCCTCCCACAAGTAGTATATGAGCAATTCCATTGCTCTTAATCCTCACCAACACTTTCTTTGATTTTTAAAAATTTTTTGCCTGTTTGAAAGTGTTTAATTATATATTTAATTTGCATTTTATGGATTAAGAATGAAATTGAATAACTTTTCGTATTTTTAACATCTCAGTTTTTTTTGTTTTTTTGTTTTTTATCCTCACCCGAGGACATTTTTCAATATTTTGTTCAGATAGAGTGGGAGGGAGGGAGAGAGAGAGAGAAACATCGACGTGAAAGCGACACATCGAGTGGTTGCCACCCACACGACCCAACCAGGGCTGGAGGTACGTGCCCTTAACGGGAACCAAACCCGGGTCTTTCCGGACCGCAGGCCGACACTCTAACCGCTGAGCCAAACTGGCCAGGGCGACATCTCGGTTTTTTAAATTTTTTTTTAATCCTCACCCAAGGACATTTTTGCATTTATCTTAAGATAGAGTGGGAGGTTAGAAAAGGAGGAAGAGAGAGAGAGAGAGAAACATTGATGTGAGAGAGAAACATCAGCTGGCTGCCACCCACTTGACCCCATCTGGGGCCAGGGACAAACTGCAACCAAGGTACGTGCCCTTAGCGGGAACCGAACCTGGGATTCTCCGGTTTGCGGGCTGACACTCTAACTGTTGAGCCAAACCAGCCAGGGCAACATCTTTATTTTTTTAATTTTTTAAAAATTGATTTTAGAGACAGAGCTTTGAAGGGAGAGGGAGAGAGAGAGAAACATCAATGAAAGAGAACATTGATTGGTCGCCTCCTGGGGATCGGTCCCACAACCTGGTCATGTGCTGTGACCAGGACTTGAACCAGGACCTCTCAGTCCATGGGACAATGCTCAATCCACTGAGCTACACTGGCAGGGATAATTCCACATTTCCTTTTTCTTAATAGTCCTCACTGAAGGATATTTTTCTATTTATCATCAGATAGAGTGGGAGGGAGAGAGAGACAGAGAGAAACATCGACGTGATAGAGCCTCATCGACTGATTGCCTCCCACACAACCTGACCAGGGCTAGGGATGAACTGCAACTGAAGTACATGCCCTTGACTGGAATTGAACCTGCAACTCATTGGTCCGTGGGCCAACGCTGAGCCAAACTGGCCAGTACCCACAACATTTCATCACATCAAAATGAAACCTCGTCCAGCTGGTGTGGCTCAGTGGTTGAGCGTCTACCCATGCACCAAGAGGTTGCCAGTTCGATTCCTGGTCAGGACACATGCCCAGGTTGTGGGCCTGATCCCCAGTGTGGAGCATGCAGGAGGCGACCAGTCAATGTTCTCTCTCATTGATGTTTCTATCCCTTTCTCCCTCTCACTTCTCTCTTTAAAATCAATAAAGGGGGGAAAAAAATGAAACCCCATACTATTAGCCAATTACTCCTTTATTTCCCCTGCCCCACCAGTGCCTGGCAACCACTAATTTCTATCTCAGGATTTATATGGTTATTCTGGTCATAACCATATAAATAGAATCATATAATTGCAACCTTTTGTCTCTGGCTTCTTTCACTTAATATAATATTTTCAAGGTTCATTCATGTTATAGCATGTATCAGTATTTCATTCCTTTTTATGGCTCAATAATATTCTATTGTATGGCTATATTTTATTCATTCATCAGTTGATGAACCTCACTTTTGGGCTATTATTAATAATGTCAAGTACAAGTTTTTGTGTGCATATATGTTTTCAATTTTCTTGAGTAGAATTGCTGGGTCTTACTTTTTGAGGAACTGTAATCTTTTTTCCAAAGTGGCTACACCATTTTTACATTCCTACCAGCAATGTATGAAGGTGGATACTATTTTTAAAATTCCCCAGGTGCCCTGCCAGTGTGCTCACTGGTTGAGTGTCTACCTATGTACTAGGAAGTTGCTTCCCTGTCAGGGCACATGCCCAGGTTGTGGGCCTGATCCCTAGGCATGCAGGAGGCAGCCAATCAATGTTCTCTCTCATCAATGTTTCTATCTCTCCCCCTCTCTGTTTTTCTCTCTAAAAATTAATAAAGAGAAAAAAATGTTTTTAATAAAAAAATAAAAGTTTCTCAGGTGAGCCCTGGCTGGTTTGGCTCAGCAATTAGAACATCGGTCAGCGGACCAAAGGGTCGTGGGTTCAATTCCAGTCAAGGGCACGTACCTTGGTTGCAGTTCGATCCCGGGCCCTGTGTCTCTCACATTGATGTTTCTCTCTCTCTCTCTCCCCCTCCCTCCCACTCTATCTGAAAAATCAATGGAAAAGTGTCCTTGGGTGAGGATTAAAAAAAAGTTTCCCAGGTGATTCTAACATGCAGCCAATCATACTCATATTCTAGTATATCCAACAGCCTGGCTTAGAGTCAAAGGGAGAAGGCTGGAAGGACAGGCCGAGTACCTGACAATACTCACCTTTAGAACAGCTTCACAATATACCCCTCCATGGACTTGAGTGCATGAAATGGCAGGGTGGCCCACCAATAATATATCTTTTACAGTTTCTTTTTTCTGGAACAAATAGGTAAATTTTGTTTAAAGGATGAGACCTCATATTTGTATAATTATTAGATTTCTGAGTCCTGGGATCCAAAACCTGAGGATAGCACCTGAGAGCCAAGAGCCTCTTGGATTGCAAAGGCAGGCATAGAACAAAACTGTGTGGAATGTCCCCTGAGACTGTGACCATTCTTACCTGTCAGAACTCCCTCCACTGTGGAGTTTTAAGGAAACTTTTTCATACACCTATCCCCTTGGCTCCACTTTCCCCAGTCATTTGTTCTTTTGACCGAGAGTTTCAAGAGATTTGGTGTTCATGATGCCTTTGTCCCTGGATATTAGACTAATTCAATGGGAAAGGAGCAAACACTAAGAGGAAGTCCCCTTTCCTTTGCTGTGGGCCATAACTGTGCTAATGGGCAGTCTGGTGTCAAATCATACTCCCACCCTGTAAGAGTTTATGGCACTGTTCTATCCTAAGGTATGTTTCCTAAGAAAAGCAGAAAAAAGTTTGTTAGTCAACACATTATTGACATTGATACCCTCAGTCTATAGTACATATAAGGTTGTACAAGAAGGAAGCCAGTTGAGATCAAGGTGGAAAGTTGGTATAAATTATGAATATCTGACCCAGTTACCCTCATAAACATTTATTAACTCGAAACGACAGCACTTTCTAACTCAAATGTCACACTTTCACTACCTCTCAGGTGTCACTGTTCATGCTCAGGTATCACCCATGTGTTTGCTCAATTATCACCCTCAGGTATTATCTTCAAGTGTTGCCTTCACAGATCACCCTCAGGCTCACTTAGTTATGGCCACTTGTTACCTGACTCACAGCTGGCAGCTTTATTTTATTTATTTATTTATTTAAATCCTCACCCGAGGATATTTTTCTATTTATCTTCAGAAAGAATGGGAGGGAGAGAAAGGGGGAGAGAAAGAGAAACATCGACATGAGAGGAACACATCAACTGGTTGCCTCCCACACGACCCCGACCAGGGCCAGGGATGAACCACAACTGATGTACGTGCCCTTGGCTGGAATCCAACCCATGACTTTGGTCCGTGGGCCGATGACTCTACTGTTGAGCCAAACTGGCCAGTGCAGCTTTATTATTTTTTAAATAATTTTCTTGACTGCAATTGGTAGCAGAGGCTCACATAGCAAGAGCATTCCCTAGATAAGACTCAGCTGTATGCTGGTGATAGAGACTTAATCTATACATATTGCCTATCTTACTGAAGTACTCATAGGCGTTCTTTGATGTTTATGTAGGAATTTTAGTGATTAAATCCTTGTAACTAGACAGAGCTGGGTCCCAGTGCCATGTATCCTTGAGCATGTCCTTTACTTTTCTGAACCTGAAACGTGTATGATAGTAGATGACTGGATCCAGTAATAGAGAAGGAAATGAGATAACATACATAAAATGCTTACTATGATGCTAACTCAATTTGTCACATCTATTGTTATTATTTTTTTAAATCCTCACCCAAAGATCTTTTTTCCATTTATCTTTAGATAGAGTGGGAGAGAGAGAGAAAGAGAGAAACATAGATGTGAGAGAGAGACATCTCACTGATTGCCTTCCGCACAACCCGCCCAGGGCCGGGGACTGAACCGCAACTGAGGTTCATGCCCTTGACTGGAATCAAACCTGCAATTCTTTGATCCGCGGGCCGAAGCTCTAATTGCTGAACCAAACCAGCCAGGGCCACATCTATTATTCTTATTAATAAGTCCCTGCCCTGGCCAGTTTGGCTCAGCGGTTAGAGCGTTGGCCTGCGGTCTGGAGAGACCCAGGTTCAGTTCCCGCTAAAGGCACACAACAGTTTGTCCCCAGCCCTGGTTGGGTCGTGTGGGAATAAAGGGGGAAATAATAATAATAAAAAATAAATAAATAAAAACTTTAAAAAGCCCTGGCCGGTTTGGCTCAGTGGTTAGAGCGTCGGCCTGCGGTCCTGAGAGACCCAGGTTCGGTTCCCGCTAAGGGCACGTACCTCGGTTGCAGTTTGTCCCCGGTCCTGGTCGGTTGTGTGGGTGGCAGCCACTCGATGTGTTCCTTTCACGTCAATGTTTCTGTCTCTCTCTCTGTTCCTCTCCTCCCTCCCACTCTACCTGAACAAAAAAAAGAAAAAGCCCTGGCCAGTTTGGCTAAGCGGTTAGAGCGTCGGCCTGCGGTCCGGAGAGACCCGGGTTCGGTTCCCGCTAAGGGCATGTACTTTGGTTGCAGTTTGTCCCCGGCCCTGGTTGGTCGTGCGGGTGGCAGCCACTCGATGTGTCCCTTCACGTCGATGTTTCTCTCTCTCCCTCCCACTCTATCTGTACAAAAAATGGAAAAATATCCTCGGGTGAGGACAAAAAATAATAATAATAATAATAAGTCCCTGAATGTTTCCCAATGCCACAGAATTCAGCAGTTGCCTCTACTTTTTATTGTAGCTGTTTTCCATTTCACTACTCACATAACATGTTTTGTCTAAAGGACCTAGATTTAGAAACATGCCCAATAGACTTGAGTTATGAAAGAAGGAATTTGAGAAGGGGGGCAGTAGTGAGAGGAAAAGGGGGCCTAATGATTTTTAAGATGATCGCATTAATTTTACTCAACTCCTAGACTTTGTTGTTATTGTTAATCCTCACCTGAGGATATTTTTCCATTGATTTTAGGGAGAGTGGAAGGGAGGGGAGAGAGAGAAACATTGATGTGAGAAAGACACATCCAACTGGTTGCCTCCCACACAACCCCAACCAGGGCCAGGGATTGAACCCACAACCCAAATACATATATGCCCTTGACCAGAATCGAACCCATGACCCTTCGATCTATGCGCTAATGCTCTAACCACTGGCCAGGGCTCTACTCATAGATTTTTATATCCTCCAAATAAATTGTCTTTTTTTCTCTCTATTCTCTTTCTCCCTCCCTCACTTCCTCCTTTCCTTCCTTCCTTCTTTCTTTTCTTTTTCTTTTTTTTCTTTCTTGTACTGGGGAACCCATGGAATCTGATGTTGATCTGTAAAACGCTATTTCCTCATGAAACTGATTGATTTACATTTGTGAAAAATAGTTTAAGTTTTGGAAGTTTACATGGAGATGTTAGTTCTTTGGTGTCTTTTTTAAAATTAATATTTATTGAACACTGTGCCAATTATGCAACTAAGTGCTTTACATGTATTATCTTTTTAATTCTCATAAGTAACCTATGAGATTACCATTTTATAGCTAAGAAACTGAGACCCTAGCCTGACTGGTGTGGCTCAGTGGATTGAGTGAGCATCATCCCATGGACTGAGAGGTCCCAGTTCGATTCCCAGTCAAGGCACGTGCCCAGGTTGCAGGCTCAGTCCCCAGTAGGGGGCATACAGGAGGCAGCCAATAGATATTTTTCTCTCACATTGATGTTTCTCTCTCTCTCTCTCTCCTCCTCTCTCTCTAAAAAACTCAATTAAAAACAAAATAGAATATATATGTATATATATATTCACTCAACTGTGATCCTAAAAAATTAAGTGACTTGCAAGTATTCACACACTGCAAAAGTTCACATGCCAGAGCTGGTATGTGAACCTAGATCATCTGATTTATAATTTCAGTCTCTTAACTGGTACACTTGAGTTGTATGTCATTTACAAAAGTTCATCTGATGATTTTCACAAACTGCCTCATTTTTTACTCTTCAGAGCTCAGCTGCTTTATTCCACAGTTTCTGAAAGTCATAGTAATACCCTGGCCGGTTTGGCTCAGCGGTTAGAGCTCGGCCTGCGGTCCAGAGAGACCCGGGTTCAGTTCCCGCTAAGGGCATGTACCTCGGTTGCAGTTTGTCCCCGGCCCTGGTTGGTCGTGCGGGTGGCAGCCACTCGATGTGTCCCTTTCACGTCAATGTTTCTCTCTCTCTCTCTCTCTCTCTCTCTCTCGCTCGCTCTTCCTCTTTCTTCCTCCCACTCTATCTGAACAAAAAATGGGAAAAAATGTCCTCAGGTGAGGATAAAAAAAAAAAGAGAGTCATAGTAATTTCAGGCTGCTGCTACTAAAGGTGAGGAAACTGGATTAAGGACCAGAAATTCCTTTATGCCTTCCCTAAAAGGCATTTAGTCAGGAAAAGGTTGCCTCTACAACATGTTAGGTTTTCTAAGACACACTCACGGATACCTAGTACATCATGGTAAACAAGGTACAGTGAAAAGCCAAGTGCAAAACTCTATAATAGAACCCCAGAAGTCAGTCTTTCTTGACTCCTCTGGGGGTGAATTTCACCACAAGGCCATCCTTTCAGCTTCCTGTCAGTATCCACAATTCCTGATCTAGTATAGCCTTGATGCCTCTCAGAGCTCTTACTAGGTCCCAGCAGAAGTATCATTACTAACATGTGGCAGAGAACACCTGGCTTCTATCCCTAGCCTGACTATTCTACCAGTGTGACCTTGCATAAGTCAGTTCACTATGATTCATCAAGCATATTGCTTACACAAATGTGGAGATTTAAAAGATCTCTCTTGTCTCTTCATGGGGTTTGTAAAAGACAAAACAAAACTGTGAGAACTCTGAAACTCTAGGAGGAAATGCACCAGAATCTTGTTAACTCTGGGATTATGGGAGTTATATATTTTCTTCTTTATCCTTTTTCTGTATTTTTCAAGTTTTCCACAGGAAGCATATCTTAGTTTTCTAATGGAAAAAATAAAATTTGATAAAAAGAACAATACAAATCTAAGATGATCCATCATCATTGTATTGTTACAGTGTATGTAAGCATGAAGTCAGGGTGATAGAGAGAGGCTAGGATGAGGAAGTGCATTTAAACTGGATGGTTCAGTCACAGATATGACGTTAAGTGAACTAGCCAGCATCTGAGTTGAGATAATCAGTACTTTTTTTTTTGGCATTTGTCCCACTCAGTGTTAGGGATTACTGCTCTAACTTTTCTGATTTCTGATTAGCAGCAACATGCTATGCGTACAGTTGATAATATAGTTTTATAAATTAACAGGTTCCTTTCATCACAGAAGGATTTATCAGGTAATCCCTTTAAACTTTTAGCAATCAATTTACAAAATTAGTACATTCGCAGTATGATTCTAAATTTCATTCTAAAATATAATTCTAAGTCTCATATACAGTTCATCTTTAGAAACATAACTTGCTCAGACCATGAAGGAGCTTATTATTAGTTAAAAAAAATTTTTTTTAATCCTCACCCAAGGATATTTTTCCATTGCTCTTTAGATAGAGTGGAAGGGAGAAGAGAGAGAGAGAGAGAAACATCGATGAGAGAGACACATCAATTAGTTGCCTCCCACACGACCCCCACTGGGGCTGGGGATCACACCTGCAACCCAGGTATGTGCCCGACTGGGAATAGAACCTGCGACCCTTCAGTTCATGGTCCAGCGCTCCAACCGCTGAGCCAAAAGGCCAGGGCTAGTTAGTTACATTTTTAAAAATGCACAAGTCCCTGCTTGTTAAGATATTTTGTGGCCTACACCCTGGCTGGTTTGGTTTGGCTGTTAGAGCATCGGCCTGTGGACCAAAGAGTAAAAAGGTTTGATTCCTGTCAAGAGCATGTACCTCGGTTGCAGTTCGGTCCCCTGCCCTGGTCTGGGTCGTGTGAGGCAACAAGTTGATGTGTCTCTCTCATGTCGATGTTTCTCTCTCTTTCTCCCTCCCACTCTATTTGAAAATGAATGGAAAAATATCGTAGGGTAAGGATTTTTAAAAAAGATATTTTGTGGCCTATTGTGGAAGTTTGACTGTCAACTTTTGGACTCTTTTTTTTAATTTATTTATTTTTGATATTTTGTTCAGATAGAGTGGGAGGGAGAGAGAGAGAGAAACATCTATGTGAAAGGGACACATCGAGTAGTTGCCACCCATACGACCCAACCAGGGCCGGGGACAAACTGCAACTGAGGTACATGTCCTTAGCAGGAACCGAACCTGGGTCTCTCCAAACTGCAGGCCAGTGCTCTAACCGCTGAGCCAAACTGGCCAGGGCAACTTTTGGACTCTTAATTTGGAAACTTTAGCTATGTTCAATATGATATAAATTAAAATTATGAAAGTGAGAAAAAATGAACCCTGGCCAGTGTGGCTCAATTGGGTGTAGTCCCCTGCACCAAAAGATTGCCAGTTTGATTCCTGGTCAGGGCACATGCCCGAGTTTCGGACTGGATTCCCAGTAGGGGGTGTGTAGGAGGCCAGTCAGTGTTACACTCTCACATCAATGTTTCTCTCTCTCTCCCCCTCTCCCTTTTTTTCTCTCTAAAAATCAGTAAATTATTCTTTAAAAAGAGAGAGAGACAGAAAGTGAGATAGACCTTTCTTACCCTTAATTTAATATAAGTAAATTTATCATCAGTGCCCTATAGTGTAGTAGAAACCATATGGGCTTTGGAGACATACATACTGGATGTGGAATTTGGTTCTGCCACACAGTAGCTGGTTGTGAGGAAATCAGCCTTTGAGTTTATTCCTCAACTGTAAACTAGGCATAATAATCATATATCGCATTAGACTGTTGTGAGTATTCTATCAAATAGTATATTTAAAGTGTTTCACCTTTTCGATTCTCAGAAATTAATACTCCTTCCACCATCCAAAATCAGGACAGCATGTTCATATATGGCTGTGTTTTCAGTGGCTACAGGCCAATCCTTAGGCTTTATCTCCTCTCCCCTATTCCTTGTGACCAGAGGGACTCAGGTTAGTCTTTATTCCTGTTTGGAGGGACACTGGTCTCAAGGAAAATCATGAGCTCGTGGCAGTTGCAATAATTCACCACTTCCCTGTTCCCACACATCAGGCCTGACCCCCTTATGACTACATCCTGGTGGAACAGGTGGATGTGATCAGTCATTCTGTGATGCACATTTCTGTCCTTGGCTTCAGTTACTAAAATAGTTGGGTATTATAGGACCTTGCTCTGGAATAAAGTTATGCCCCAGGGATTTTTGTCAGGCAAAATCTATCAAAGATATTAAAAAATATATGAGATCAAGAGGTAAATGAGCTTTTGAGCTATTGAATGTTCTTCCCCAAGATTAGTATTCCATGTTGTTTTCATTCGTGTTTCATACTTACTCTGTATGATTTAATGTTTGGGCAGCTTTCAACATGAAGGGGAAAAACTACAGTGTACTGACAAAGTTACATGTCTGGTCTCTATCACATTGAGCCATTCTTGGGAGTCAGAGCGCTTTGTTTACTCCTTGGGGAAGTCACCCTATGGATTTTATTTTTCAGGTGATTCTGAAGGGCAGCAAGGAGCGCAGCACTGGTGCCACTGGAGTTAATGCAGACTCCTCCCGCTCCCATGCTATCATCCAAATTCAGATTAAAGATTCAGCCAAGAGGACATTTGGCAGGTGAGCTGGAAATATTCAGGGAATTGCATTGTCTGCCTTTCCCTAATGTGACTTTGAAATATGTGTTATCAACAACAGGACACCCTGCCGCCATGGAGTTCTTTATTTCAGGGATACAGAGTAGAGTTGTTAGCCCTGAAATAAATCATTGTACTAAAGTGACATGAGTTGATTAACCATGAAGTAATGGCCTATTGTTGACCAACCCTAAGTTATTAAAAGGAACATTGATTGCTTCTAACGTGAAACACAGTTATCAGCAGAGGAATAGCAGAAAATGTATCTCAGAGAGCTTACAGGCCAAAAAGAGAAGATAATTAAAAAAAGGAAAATTAATCCATCCTTCTTGAAAGAAGCCATAAAACAATTGGGTACATTCATTGCTTCTCTGGTACTATCGTAGCAAACTCTGCCACACTGATGGATGGGCTTATCTTACCCCTGAATAATGAAACTTTTTTTTCCCCCTTTCTTTCTTCTTTTTTTGTTTTGGCTGGGAAGTAGCACACTAAAGTTTCTATTTAATTATCTAAGACTTAGTGATTTACATTGTGGTCATTTAACTTGTGGAAGTAATGTTTTATTAATTTCAGTCATACTTTCTCACAAATGATTAAAACCAATGGAAGCGGCTTGGTGAATAGTGCCAACAGCAGCAGACAGATCAGAATCTTGCAAAAAGCTGACAGTAATATCTTTTTCCCTTAGTATGGGCAGTGTTAATTTCTTCCAACTGTCAAAAACTGTTGACTGATATAAAAATAAACCAAAACCCCAAAGAAGTCATCCCTGCTGTGTCTTTTCTCTAGGATCTCATTCATTGACTTGGCTGGCAGTGAAAGAGCAGCAGATGCCAGAGACTCAGATAGACAGACAAAGATGGAAGGTGCAGAAATTAACCAGAGTCTTCTGGCTGTAAGTTATTTGAAAGCTTTAATCTAAAATTCTTTCTGGAGAGTTTTTTTCCCCTCTTTACATGCAGCCAGAGTGGGTGAGGTTGGGATGGAATCAACAGAGCAAGACCATGCTCTTATCTGGCAGTGAATTCTAGGGATGGAGATGGAGGCTGCCCAATCAGATTCTCAGCAATTCTAGGTCACTCTTCCCTTCTCTCCCTGTCTTCTCTCCCTCTGGTCCATCCCTGACAATTAGGAATAGAGAGGTATTTCTGAAATTACTGAATGGTTAACTTAGGTAAGCTTTCTCCCTCTCATCAAGGTTTTAAATTGTATTAATTTTTCAAACATATAAAACTAGAACAAATGGTCTAATGATTGCCCAAATACTTGTCACCCAGCTTCAAAATGTGAAAAATCTAACCAACACTTGTCTTTCCCTAGTTGGATTTTTTGTTGTTGTTAATCTTCACCCAGGGATATTTTTTCCATTGATTTTTAGAGAGAATGGAATGGAGGAGGGGAGTAGGGAAGAGAGAGAGAGGAGAGGAAGAGAGAAACATTGATGTGATAGAGACACATCGATTGGTTGCCTCCCACACAGACCCCGACCATGGTACGTGCCCTTGACTGGGAATCAAACCTGAGACCCCTCGGTGCTCAGGCAAATTTTCTAACTACTGAGCGACACTGGCCAGGGGCCTAGTTGGATTATTTTATTTCTTTTTAATATGTTTTTATTGATTTTTAGAGAGGAAGGGAGAGGAAGAGAGATATAGAAACATCAATGAGAGCGAAACATCAATCAGCTGCCTCCTGCACACCCCGCACTGGGGATTGAGTCCATGTGCCCTGACCAGGAATTGAACCAGTGACCGCTCAGTGCATGGGTCAATGCTCAACCACTGAGCCATACCAGCCAGACTAGTTGGATTATTTTATTTAATTAATTAATTTATTTTAATTTTGTTTTCTTTATTGATTTTAGAGACAGAGTAAGGGATAGGGTGAGAGAGCTAGAAACATCAGTGAGAGAACATCAGATGGCTGCCTCCTGCATATCCCCCACTGGGGACTGGGCTCACAACATGGGCATGTGCCTTGACCAGGAATCGAACCAGTGACCTATTGGTGCATGGGTCGATGCTCAACCACTGAGCCATATCGGCTGGGCATAGTTGGATTATTTTAAAGCAAGTCCTGTCATCATGTTATTTATTCCACAAATACTTCATTATAAGATAAGTACTCTTATTTTTAATATCATTATACCATTATCATACCTAAAGAAATAATTATTTAATGTTACTTATTATCCATTAAGTATTATAGTTTCTCCAGTTGTCCCATATAGTTGGTTTGTTCAAAAAAAGATGCAAAGAAAATCCTTTGGTTTCTTTTATTCCATATCGGTTCTTCTCTCTCTCTCTCTCTTTTTCTTCTTTCATTATCAGTGTATTTGTTTAGGAAAACTGGGTCTCTATCCTATAAGGTTTCCCACAGTCTGGATTAGGCTGACTGCATCCCCATGTTGATGTGTAACATGATAATATATCCATATTTTCTGTAAAGTTGTTAAGATCTATATTTGTGCTGTTCAGTATGGTAGCCACTAAGCTACATGTGTCTCTTGAGCATTTGAAACGTGTCACATCTGAATTGAAATATATTCTAAGTGTAAAATACACACTGGATTTTGAAGCATGTAAAGTATCTCTATATTTTCATTTTGATTACATGCTGAAATAATATTTTTGGATGTGTTGGATTAAATAAAACATAATTAAGATTGTGTATTTAATGTTATTAATATATATTAATGTGGATATTAGAAATTTAAACTAACATATATGGCTTGTATTTGTAGCTCATATGTTTCTGTTGGGAAAGTGCTGATCTACAGGATTGATCAGATTCAGTTTCTTTTCTTCTTTTTTTTGGTATGTGCCCCTAGCGGAAACCGAACCCAGGACTCTCTGGTCCGCAGGCCAACGCTCCAACCTCTGAGCCAAACCGGCTAGGGCTCAGTTTCTTTTTTTTGGCAAGAATAATTCATAGGTCATTCATAGACTTCCTGTAGGAACACATCAGGAGGTACAGAATGTCTGTTTATTTCTTTTTGTGATTTTAAGAATTAAGAAACATTCAAGTGTTGTCAGCTTAATTCCTTCAT
Source organism: Molossus molossus (assembly GCF_014108415.1). NCBI lineage: Eukaryota > Metazoa > Chordata > Mammalia > Chiroptera > Molossidae > Molossus > Molossus molossus. The sequence goes on from NW_023425349.1 coordinate 35,307,333, forward strand.
TATAAAGTTTCCCATCAGCCTTTTTCACCTAATGGTTTTAGAGCCACTGATGAGCATCTCTTATACCCATTGTTTCATTAGGGTTTCCAAAATGGTGATATTCTAATTCTAGTATTCTTTCTGTATTTGTTGGCCGGAAAGAATTTTTTATCAATGATATGATTATCCTGAAATATATGTAGTTCATACAGTGGAGTAAGATAAATGCTTGAGCCCTGGCCGGTTTGGCTCAGCGGTTAGAGCGTCCGCCTGCGGTCCGGAGAGACCCGGGTTCGTTTCCCGCTAAGGGCATGTACCTCGGTTGTAGTTTGTCCCCGGCCCTGGTTGGTCGTGCGGGTGGCAGCCACTCGATGTGTCCCTTTCACATCGATGTTTCCCTCTCTCTCTCCCTCCCACTCTGTCTGTACCAAAAATGGCAAAATGTCCTCGGATGAGGATAAAAAAAAAAAAAAAAAAAGATAAATGCTTGATTCTTTGCCTTTACTAACCAGTTTTCAGAATGAGTTGGTGTCTGGTAACCTAAACATGGACCAATGAGTTTGTTTACTTTTTAAAAAAAATTTTTATTAATATAAACTCGTTGTAATCATTATTCTTTTTACTGCTTAAATTGCATATTTTGGCTAGTGGGAGTCTTTTCAAGTATGTTCCTGTGTCTCTTTGACCCAACCCTACTAGTCCATTATAGTTTCTTGGCTTTCTGTTCTAAGCTCATTTCCTTCTCCAGGTTTGAATCAGCCATTTATTCATTAAGCCTTGGTTTTAGAGGGAATTGATATTTAGAGACCATTTAAGGGTGCTAGGAGTGCTTACTACCACTAGGTTAGTCCTTGCTTCTAGATATTTTTGATGGACATAGCTAGGAAATAGATTATCTTTTTGAAAGAGAAAATATATATCAAGGATTATAGGGTTTTTCCCAAAACACTAATTTGAAAGAATATATGCACCCCTATGTTCATTACAGCATTATTTACAATAGCTAAGATATGGAAGCAACCCAAGTGCCCATCAATAGATGAGTGGATAAAAAAGTAGACCCAGTCTCTCTCCCAATCTATCTGAAGATAAATGGGGGGAAAAAAGTATCCTCAGAGAGGATTAAAAAAAAAAAGTAGACTCAGCACTGTGGCTTTATCAACACAGAACATGAAAACTAGGAAAGAAGCTGCTGCCTCAAATGACATAAAAGTGATTCCTGAACGTCTTTGTGGAACCATTGAAGAGAGTGTCCCAGTGTACAAAAGTAATGGGTTATATGCTTTGAAATTTTGAAACAGTTAAAAAACTAATACAGGATCATACTATAAATACTGTTTGTAACTTGCTTTCCCCCTACTACCTATATATTGTAAATATCTTGCCATGTCGATACATATGCTTCGGCAACATTAAAAAAAAAAAGCGGTGGGCCCTGGCTGGTTTTGCTCAGTGGTTAGACTGTTGGCCCATGGACCAGAGTTGCAGGTTCAATTCTAGTCAAGGGTATGTACTGTAGTTGCAGTTCATCCCCGGCACTGGTTGGGGTCATGCAGGAGGCAACCAGTCGATGTGTCACTCTCACATCAATATTTTTCTCCCTCCCTCCCTCCCTCCCTCCCTCCCTCCCTCCCTCCCTCCCTCCCTCCCTCTCTATCTGAAGATAAAGTAGAAAAATATCCTCAGGTGAGGATGAAAAAACAGTTGTGGTACATATATACAATGGAATATTACTCGGTCATTAAAAAAAGAATGAAATTTTACCATTTGTGACAGCATGGATGGACCTAGAAGATATTATGCTAAGCGAAACAAGTCAGAAAAAGACAAATACCATATGATTTCACTTATATATAAAGTCTGAAGAACAATATAAAGAAAATCGAAACAGACTCATAATAGAGAAAACAGACTGATGGTTGCAAGAGGGGAGGACTGGGTGAAAAGGGGGAAGGGATCATGGACTGAGAGGTCCCAGTTTGATTCCCAGTTAGGGCACATGCTCAGGTTGTGGGCTCAATCCCCAGTGGGGGATGTGCAGGAGGCAGTTGATTGATGTTTCTCTCTCACATCAATGGTTCTCTCTCTCCCTTTCTCTCTCTCTAAAAAAAATCAATAAAAACACATTTTTAGAAGAAGAAAACGGGGGAAGGGATTAAGAAGTACAAATTGGTAGTTACAAAATATTCACAGGAATATAAAGTACAGCATGGGGAATAGAGTCAGTAATACTATAATAACTATGTATGGTGCCAGTGGATACTGGAAATATAAAGGGGAACACTTTGTAAAGTATATAATTGACTGCTACTCTATACACCTGAAACTAATACAAAATAATACTAAATGTAAACTGCAATGAAAAAAAAAATTTAATTTAAAAAAAAAAAAAGGCTACAGCAAGGATAAGTAGCAATAAAAAAAAGATTATAGGGTTTTTGCTCAATGTTTTGAATTTGTATTTCTCTCCCTTTTCTCTTATGCTAGTATTCTTTTTTTTTTTTTAATCCTCACCCGAGGACATTTTTCTACTTTTTTTTCAGATAGAGTGGGGGTGAGAGAGAGAGAGAGAGAGAGAGAGAGAGAGAGAGAGAGAAAGAAACATCGATGCGAAAGGGACACATTGAGTGGAAAGGGACACATTGAGTGGCTGCCACCCACATGACCAACCAGGGCCAGGGACAAACTGCAACCAAGGTACGTGCCCTTACAAGAACCAAACCCGGGTCTCTCTGGACCGTAGGCCGACGCTCTAATCGCTGAGCCAAACCGGCCAGGGCTATGCTAGTATTCTTAAATCCTAAAACATTAATGTATTTGCTCTACTTCAATATGTATGTATTTCAAAATAATGCTATTATGATTACTCATATTATGATTACTGAATCCAGATTAAGATTTCTTTGCAGTTTCCTTTTTATCCTTAGGTTGTATCCCACTTAGGGATATATAGTCAGAATATTGTGTTGGGAAGTCTCTTGGAAAAATTCTTCTTTGTGTGTTTAAGCTTATCAGTTTCGTATTCAGTTAAAGTAAAAATTGTAAAACAAGCTTCATTCAGAGAAGTCTAGTGTCCACCGTCCCCTCAACTCTTACTTTCCTCCTTTTCAATAATCATTTTTCTACTTAGACATAGTGTCACCTTTTGTCTTGGGGGAAGGGAAGAAATATAGTGTACTATAAATACTGTTGCACTTTGCTTTTTTCATTTAACAGTATCCTAGAACTCACTCCATAGAGATCTTTCTTGTTACTTATTACAGCTGTAATAATGCTGCCTGTGCCCCATTATTTAAGTACTTTTGATCAAAACTGAAGTTTCTAGCTAGATACATTATTTCTAGACCTCATAAGGGATAAATTGGGAGGCTAAGAGAGGTGAGAGAAAGAATCAGCATCTTTTTTTAAATGTTTGAATAATTTCAGATTTACAGATAAAGTTGCAAAAATAAATACATAGCATTCTTCACCCAGCTTCCCTAATGTTAGCATTTTACATAACATAGTAAAATGATCCTAAATCAGGAAATTAACATTAGTGTAATACTATTAACTAACTACAGACCTTGTTTGAATTTCACCAATGAACTCACTAATGTTCTTTTTCAGGTCCAGAATCCTTCCTATATGTATCACATTTAGTTGTCATGTCTCTGTAGGTTCCTCAGTTTTTGTCATTCGTGACCTTAACTTTGTAGAATGCTGGCCAGTTACTTTGCAGAATGTTTGATGTTTTCTCATGATTAGATTGAGGTAATTAATGTTTTGCAAGAATACCACTGAAATTGTATCCTTAGTGTATCATATTACACAGTACGTGAAGTCAATGTCTTATTACTGGTGATGTTAACCTTGATAACCTAGTGAAGGCGGTTTGTGCTAGGTTTTTCCACTGTAAGAGTACTATTTTCCCTTTGTAATTAATAAGTGTTTTATGGGGAGATACATTGGAACTATGCAAATATCCTGTTTACATCACACTTTTGCTGCCTAATTTTAGCATCCATTCATGATTCTTAACTGCAAATTTTACTGTGGTGTTTATCTGATGGGATATATATTCCTGTTATTCTTTCTACATTCATTAGTTGGAATTGCTGTAAGAAAGAGCTGTTCTTTCTCTTCAGTGTATTTATTTATTAGATTATTTATTTATAGCAGTAAATATTTCTTTTATTGCTAGATTATAATCCATTTTTATCATTTATTTTGTTGCTAAAATTGTCCCAGATTTGGCTATTGAGAACTCTATTGAATTGGCTCCTGTATCCTTTTGACATGCTCCGTCATTGTTTGAGCATCTTCTTGCCCTTTGGCACTACAAAATGTCACACTCTCATCTTGTACTTTCCCAGTCCTGATGCTGAAGTCAACCATTTCTCCAAGGAACCCCAGAACCAATATATGTTAAGCACTTACTATATGCTAGTCAGTTTAGTCTTCACAACAACTCTGTGAAGTAAGTTAAGCAAGTTCTCTTATGCCAACTTTATAGTTCAGGATTCTGAGGCTCAGATGGGTTAAGTAAATTGGCCAAGGGTCCAGAGCCTCTAGCTAGAAATCTGTGATTCTTAGATTTAAAACTATGGTCCAGGAGTCAACTATGAAACCTGGGAAGGAGTACCTATGAACTCATACAACCCTTTGGGGCTTGACTGTGTCTATCTCACATGGGCAATAGCATGTAAAGGGGTCTGGGAATAAGCCATCTAGAATCTGGGAACAAAATCTTGGACTCTTTGAGGTACACAAACATACTCCTTATTTCTTTCCTGTGTATTTTCCTTGGATATTCTTAGTGTTTAGTAAAATCTACTTTCCATTTCTCAAGGCCTCATAGAGATTGGTGGGCACACTTAGACTTAAGTATATAAGGGGCAGGTAGAACTCGGGCATGGTTTGGTTACCTGTTTGTCCATTCTGGAGAATCAGACCCAGTGCTAAAGTTTGGGGATATTGGATTGATTTGCAGTAAAAGAGAAAATTGAAAAATTTTCATACCTTCTTATACCCTGCAGCTTCTTAGATAGAGAGGGATTAGCTGCAGGCATCTATGGTTGCAGACAAGAACAGCCACAGCAAACTCTCAAAGCAACTTACCAGTTCTTGGTGAATTCCCAGTACTGGCACTTCCAAAGGATTCCTTCCATTCTCTCCACCCGCCCCTTTCATTTACTGCTTTTTAGCCTAGATGCATGACTCAGAAATAGATTTCTCCTCCCTCATCTTGGTCCTCCCATCCCTACCCTACCTGTTGCCCCTGGAGATCTGCGTATCCAAGTCTCTGCTGACACTAGTGATGTCCAGTGAACATTTCTTTGATGGACTATGCCCAGAAGCAAGTGACATGGTCTTACCTTTGGACCAAAATCCCTGATTTTTTAAAATAAGGAGGTAGTCCTAGGTGATTCTCAGTTCCTTCCCAGTTCTGACTCTAGAATTTCTCCTGCCCCATTCAGACAATTTATATCTTAATGTACACTTGAGTCTACAATTATAGGTGTGCACATGTGATTGGGGGAGTAGGGGGAGTATTATAGATATTGTCTCTATTTTCAGTGCTTCTGTAGTTGGGAAGAGTGTGAGAAGAAGAGAGAAAGGCACCTTGCAAACCAGAACTGCCACTATATAAGCTTAAACTTGCGACCTGTGGGAAGGTCCATGGGTTTGTCTGTTCTACACTATCAATGCTAGTCACAGCTTTTAAGTTGGGGGGCCCTTACCTAGGCACTGCTAGCATGATGTTTTCCAGTCTAGCTTGATTTTTCTTGTTGAACAGGAAAGTACCAGGGCATTTGACTTTTTTTTGAAGGATTGACTTTCTTTTGAATGTAAGAAAAATCTAATTTGTTACTCTCTCATTGCATATGATATTTGATGTGCTTCTTGTTTGCAGCTGAAGGAATGTATTCGAGCATTGGATCAGGAGCACACCCATACTCCCTTTCGGCAAAGCAAATTAACTCAGGTAAAGTTAAATGTGAGTTTTGAGTTTATTCTGGTTCACTCATTTTTTCTTCTTCCATTCATTTATTCATTCAACAGAGCATCCACTGCCAGCAAGGCATGATGCTAAGCATGGGGATGGGGGTGGGTAGTCATGTTCCTTCCAGGAGCTCGCAGTCTAGGAGGAGAGAGGGGCATCCTCAAGCAGAGAAACCTGTGGTATGAAGCAGCTGGATTCCCATAGGGGCAGCAGTGCTCTTCTGATCATCATCTAAGAGTTTTCTGTTTATTTCTAATGCAAACAAACCTTGCTGATGTAGTGGAGTCTCTGAACCTTTGAAGGAGTTGTGGTGTAGCTGTACTTGGTACTTTCTTAGCTATAAGACTTAGACCAGTGTTTCAATACAAAAACAAATGGCTGCAATTGAAAAGAATGATAAGTTTTTTACATGTACTGTTAGGAAAAATGACCAAAATCTATAGTTTAAATATATGAAATGAGAAAAACTATATAGAAAAATTATGCATTTGTTAACTGATTATTCTGAATGGTAGAACTATAGGTAACTTTTTCTTCTCTTTTTCTGTCATGAAAAGTGTACTTCAGCCCAGCCTGTGTGGCTCAGTGGCTGAGCGTTGATGCATGTTCCAAGAGGTCGCCAGTTCGATTCCTGGTCAGGGCACATGCCTGGGTTCTATCTCTCCCTGTCCCATCCTCTCTCTCTAAAATCAATAAAGAAAAAAAATGCACTTCATATTTATTAACAGAAAACACCAATAAGTCAACATTTGTAATGGCTGCAGAAGATGGCCCTTTGAAGGATTTATCTAGGTACAACCAGTTGTGAAGACAGTTATGGGTGTCCCTGGTTCCTTTCTTCACCGAGTCCTGTGCACACTAAAGGACAGACTAGGTAGAGGGCAGTATAGGCCAAGATCTTTGTGTTCTGAGAGAGGTTTTTACTCTGTGCAGCTAGACTAACAGCTCCATAGGGGCTGGGGCAGAACCTATGATAACATTGTTCCTTACTAGGCAGAGTTGGTGATATATGGGTTAGATTGTGTCTTCTCAAACATAATTTCATCCAGGGACCTAGGAAACCCTTCTTATAGGTGATTAGTCCTCATCCCAGAAAATGTATTTCTATTTAATTAAAATAATAATAATAATAATTCAAACAGTACATACAAGTACAAAGGAGATGGGGAAAGGTACCTGAAAAAATTCCACCTCCCAGTGATAACCATTCCTACATGTTGATGAACATCCTTCCAGGCATCTTCCTGCCCTATATCCTTATGAAGATCCACTTTTTGAGTTATGAAATTATAACTTTTTCACTCTTAAGATAGTTTTAGATCTTTCCATGTACCTAAGTACAGATATACATAATTATTTTGAATGGTTGTATTATATTCAGCTTACAATTATATAGTTTGTTCTATTTATAGTCTCCTAGATTTGCCAAACCAATGGTGTGTGCATTTTTTACATTTTGTCTTTTTTTTTTTAAGGGAGGGAGGGGGAAAGAGAGAGAGGAACATTGATGTGAGAGAGACACATAGATTGGTTGCCTCCCGTACAACCCCAATGGGAGGAGGGGGGTATTGAACCTGCAATCCAAGTATGTGCCCTAGACCAGGAATCAAACCTGCGACCCTTTGGTCTGCAGACTGACTAACCACTGAGCCAAACAGGCCAGGGCCATTTTTTACATTTTGATACATATTGCCAAACTGCTCTCCCAAAAGTTTGTCCCAGTTCATGGTACACAGTACATGGGTGGTTTAGTAGTATATGAGAGCTCATTTCCCTAGATCCTCAGAGGGCAGGGTTTCATGAGTCTTAATCTTATGGGTGAAAAAAGTGTTAGTTTTTATAATGATTTGTTTGCATTTCTTGGATTAGCAATGAAGGGAGTATTTTTTTTTTATTTTTATTACTTGTGTTTCTTCTTTTGTGAATTGCCTTTTTGTAGACAGGGGAACTGTGATGACCCAGTGTCCTATATACAATAAGTAGTCAGTATGCCTTTTGTTAGTTTACTTCATTGGCCTGCCTTCTGTTTTGGACAGGTCCTGAAAGACTCTTTCATCGGCAATGCCAAAACCTGCATGATTGCCAACATCTCACCAAGCCATGTGGCCACTGAACACACTCTAAATACTTTGCGCTATGCTGACCGGTGAGTCCCTCTCAGGTGGCAGGTCGTGTGTGTGTGTGTCTGTCTGTGTCATACACACACAGAGATCTGACCTTGAATACACACATCTGTTCTTGGAGAAGTGATCCTACCACCAGGATTTTGTGCAATTGGTCATTTAGAAAATGTGGCCTGGTAGGCCCTGACATTTTATAAGTGTGAATATGACAAGAGGAAGGTGACACAGTTTCTTGTTCAGTAGCTTTTATTTTTTTTTTAATATGTTTTTATTGATATTTTAGAGAGAGAGAAAAATCAATGTGAGAGAGAAACATCGATCAGCTGCCTCCTGTACACCCCCTACTGGGGATTGTGCTCACAAACTGGGCGTAGAATCAAACAGGGACCTCTCAGTCCCTGGGACTATACTCTGTCCACTGAGCCATACCAGCTGGGCTGTTCAGTAGCTTTTAAATGACTAACAGGAGATGAAATATTTTTCTGCAGTGGAATCTTAGCCTTTGCCCTAATTGTAAGGGATAAAACAATATTACTGTCAAGGCAGAAGCACTTAAAAGAAACCAACCCAGACATGAGGCCCAGAGAAGGGCAAGAACTTTAAAACGGCTCACTGGGCCCTATCTGGTTTGGCTCAGCAGTTAGAGTGTCAGCCTGTGGACCAAAGAATCTCTGATTCAATTCCGATCAAGGGGATGTAACTCGGTTGCGGTTTGGTCCCTTGCTCTGGTTGGGTGGTGAGGGAAGCAACCAGTCAATGTGTCTCTCACATCGATGTTTCTCTCTCCCTTCCTCCCTCCCACTCTGTCTGAAGAAAGGGAAAAATATCCTCAGGTGAGGACTAAAAAAATAAAATAAAATAATAAAAAACAAAAAGGCTCATTGGCAGTTGTTGGCAGAGCTAGTACCTCTTACCCTGTGGTCACGTGTTTCCTCTGGTGGGTGAAGATGCTCTCATTACCATGCTTTCCTCTGGCTACTTTGCTGCCTGGTCCTATCTTATATCTTCCTCTTTGGTCTCCCAGAAGTTGTCTCCAAGGTTAAACTATTTGAGGGAAATCTATTATTTTTTTTATTACTGTTGAAGAATCTTTAGTATCCATGGCATGTTATGAAACTCGTTGAAAAGGAAAGATGAACTATCATTTAAGTTCCATGAGAACAGGAACCTTATCTGTGTTTCTCCACCATATCTCCATTGCCCAGATAATACTTGCTAACTAGTAAATGCACAGTAAATATTTGTGAATGAAAGAAGGAGCTCCTCCTGGGTGTCAGGGCTTGAGTGAGGTCCTCTGTGTACCTTACCTCATTTAAATAGGAGAAATTGTTTACAAAGTAGTTACAAGAATGGGCTCTGGAGTCCGACTGTCTGGGCCAATACCCTGCCTCTGCCACTAGCTAGCTGAGTAGCCTCAGACAAGTCTTCAACTTCTCTGAGCCCCAGTTTTCTTCCAAGAGGAAATAATAGCACCTACCTCATATAACAGTTATGTGGAACCAATGAAATAATATGTATAAACAGCTTACCTCCATGCCCAGCACATAATGAGAACTCAGTATATGTTAACTTGAATAATAGTAATATTATATGTCTCCAAATAAGTTTCCTGAAGGAGGTTTCCTTTATTACACGGTTTCCTAATGCCAGCACATTAGCACTGCTAGAAGAAAGTGACTACTTCATAAACTGAGATCAGATAGAAGATATGCAATGATTCAAAATTGTTTCCAAAACCACGATGGCTTAAAGTCCACCCCCACCCCCCCAACCCCACCCCCCGCCCATGTATTCATTATCCAGCTTCAACAATTAAGTCTAAGCTGATCTTGCTTCATAACTCCAGCTGGACCCCTAGCGGGTATATCAAAAGAGAGCTCAGTTTCTCAAATCATAGACATCATATCAGATGCTTGAACTTCATCATTAGGAGCAGAGAATAAGACAATCCTCTCAGTGCTCAGTAAAGGAAGATGGAAATAATCTTTTATCATAGGGGATGTATTGAGTACAATTGAGAAATTATTTGAAATAATTTTGGTTAAAAAAAACAGTAGAAAAAGTGCAATAGAAACAATCCTATTCAAAGCATTCTGAGAAATTATTGAAAATAAATATGAAAGCCATTTGTTTTATGTGCTTAAATGAAGACTAAAATATTTTAGGTAACAATCTGCATACACAGAATGATGATTTTATTGCTTATTTTAAAATTTTCTCTCATTTTAAATTTTCATCTCTCCACATACTAGAAAAATGTTGCTGAATAGCCTAAAAATAAAGTTCCAGCTGGACCCCTAGCAGGTATATCAAATGAGAGCTCAGTGACAGGAGTGATGCTGGTAACAGGCAGTTGGAAGCTTTTAGCATCAATGATCAAATTACCTGTAAGATTCCTTCTGGCACTCAGGTTTCTAGAACTATGTACTATTACTCCTATGAGGAATTTTGGTGTTTCTCTCTTTTTTTCTCTCTCTTTATTGATTTAGAGAGAGAGGAAAGGAGGGGGAGAGATAGAAACATCAATGAGAGAGAACATTGGCCACCAGGAATCAAACCAGTGACCTCTTGTTGTATGGGTCAATGCTCAACCACTGAGCCACACCGGCTGGGCTGGTGTTTCTCTCTTAATAAAACTAAAATAACTCAGATTTTAATAGCAGGAAATAATTTGGAACCATCTAGACTTGCTGTGTGGCACCTGTCAGTCCATTCCTTGTATTCATGCCCTACTGCAACGCCTAAGCAAAGGCCCATCCATGGAACAATTCTTGTCTTGCTACATCTCTTTGCTTAGCTGTTATCTAACCCGCCTTGTTTCTCAGACCTAAAAGAAGATTCAAATCAAGATTCAGTGTCAGATTTACTATCTTGGTTTTCAGAAATGGCCAGAGGGGTCATTTAGCCCCCCATTGAGGATTGGATTAAAGTCAAAACAATGGAAAAGACATTTTCCAAGAGCCCCCAGTAGAAGCACTGCTCCTTCTTAGGGAATTTTAAACCACTGGAGAGTTATGTTTCTACTTGAAATTCCAATTTTTTATAGTGTTTTTGTGTTGAGTATCACAGAGTAAGAGACTTTGATCTTGGCAACTGAATCTCAGCAGATACCTAATTCTGGATTTTTCTATGTTCTCTAAAATTTTTTTGTGGAATAGAGCAAGGTCTTCTATTTCTCTATCTGGGGGGCAGTTTTGCCTCCCTGGGTACATTTGCCAATTTCCAGAGACACTTTTGATTGTTTCGGCTGGGGAGAAGTCTGCTGGCATTGAGTGGGTAGGGGCCAACAGTGCTGCTGAACATCCCATACTGCACAGGAAAGCCCCCCACAACAAAGAATTACCTGGCCCCAAATCCCACTAATGCTAAGGTTGAGAAACCTGGGAATACACAGACGTGTCATTTTTCCCTTAATGGTATTAGCATAAGCCTGCTTATTTCCATGGGGCTTTTGCTTCCTGAAATGTCCGGCAGGTTTGAGTGAACTCGTTTTCTCAGAAGCCTGAACGTAGGTGGTTTTCAGGAAAAGAGGGTTCTGTTTGTGGAATAGTGAATGGGTGAATGGGGGACCTGAAGCTCCTGAGTTGGCCCACCTTCAGGAAGTGTGGAGTGGGCCCTGCTTAGACGTAGTGCATTTCTGACACTAGCTCCTCTGGCCTGTCCCTCACATGAGACTGTGGTGATTTCCAAAACTCTTCTGATTGTGGAATGTTGGGTGCATGCTTATATCCTCAGAGAAGACATTAGTCTTTTTTGTTCAAGTAAAGAGAGGTATCTCATGTTAAAATAGAATCTCCCCATTTTTTTTTCTTATTCTCTATCAGATTAAAAAATAATAACTCCCAATCTTTGTAATACTTTGCTTTGGTTTTGTTTTCCCTGAAAGCTGTAGAAAAGGAATTATAGAACATGAAGAATCACATTTAATATAAAATGATCATTTACAGGGTCAAAGAACTAAAGAAAGGCATCAGATGTTGCACTTCAGCTGCCAGTCGAAATCGAACATCTGGAAACTCTTCTCCAAAACGAATTCAGAACTCCCCTGTATCCCTGACAGGGGACAAGTGTTCTCCAAAAAAAGTCAAGCTGGGGCTTCAGCAGTCATTCACAGTGGCACCTGGCTCCACGAGAGGGAAGGCCCATCCCCTGGCCAGCCACCCACCTAACATCCCTTTTACTCCTGTACCTAAAGTCCCTGGTAAAAAGGGCGGTTCCAGAGGGAGTCCTCCTCACGAGTGGATCATTCAGACTAGCCCTGTCAAAGGAACCATGCGATCTGGACATTTAGCCAAAAAAAAGGAAGAAGAGTCAGTTTCATTGTGCTCTGAGAAAAGTCAAATCAGCAACAAAACTGCCCTTGGGTGGGGAAGCAGGGTCCCTGGCCCAGGACAAGACCTGGCGCATGGTAAGCTGACCAAATACAAGAAAGTGCAGACTGTGCAGCCAGTGCAAAAGCAGCCTGTGTCACGAGTTGAGTTCTTTGGCAACATCCACCACTTAGCAGAGTATAGTCAGGGCAGCAAGGGGGACACACTTGCCAGGCCTGCCTCTGAAGCTTGGACAAACATCCCTCCACATCAGAAGGAAAGGGAGGAACATTTGCGCTTTTATCACCAGCAGTTCCAGCAGCCACCTCTCCTCCAGCAGAAATTAAAGTACCAACCACTAGAAAGGTTGTTATGCCAGTACAGGCCCCAAGAGGGACAGTTCCAGAATAAGACCCCTCCTCCCTTGCACTCTTATTCTGAGAGTCATGATGGAGTGCAAGCTGAGGACCTTGATGATAGTGATTTCAGTGAAGATTCCTTCTCACATGTCTCTAGTCAGAGGACCACAAAGCACAGAAACATCCTGGAGAATAGTGAAGGCTCATTCTTCCTTCATCAGAGGGAACAAGGTCCCGAGGAGCAGGTGGATGAAAGGCAACAGAGTCTGGTTTTTAGCCCCAGGTTAGATAGTGATGAGAAGGATCTAACTGGAAGCTGGATGTACTCCAGGGATCCCACAAGCCACAAAAGAGCAGCAATTGATCACGGCCACAGCCCAAGTAAGGTGCCCTCGGACTGGAGCATAGAAGAGGACTGTACCTCTTCAGGACCTTCTCCCAGAGACAAACTGACAGAGAAGCCATACTGCTCACAGGTAGACTTTGTATATAACCAGAAAAGGGGTGGTGGCTTAGCCTCTGATCTCAAACAAGATGCTTTCAGAAGTGAAGTTCCCCGGCAGGCTGAGGGCAGCTTGCCACTCCTGAAGGAAGATGGTTTCACTTTCTCTCTATCCCTCATTGCAATTCCTGGATCCCCAGACCAAAGAGACGCAGTCAGCACACCTCTGATAGAACTAAGCAAGGACAGCCCAAATGTGGCAACTAGAACAATACGAAACAGTAGCCCTTTCCAAGAAGACTCTAGAGATGAATTAGGCACGTGCTCTGAATATGGTTCTGGATTGATGGCTCCCCTCACTGTGTCTCTCCTGGAGATCCCAGACGACAAGGGCTCTCATCCCTTGGACCAGCTGTCCCAGGATGGAGCTACAAACAGCCTAGTCAGCACAGGGGGGCCAGCTGTGAGCCACACAGTGTCATCTGGTGATCAAGAGGCAGTCCTGCCAGTGTCTTTGGCAAGTGGGCACCTGTGGCTCTCGTCATCTCCCCCTGACAATAAGCCTGGTGCTGATCTTCCAGTTCTGTCCCCATCACCCATCCATCAGCACCCATCTGACAAGCTACCCAACAGGGAGGCTGACCTGGGGGAGGTCAACCAGAGGAGAGAGACTGCACTTTTCTCCCAGGAGTATGTGGCTAGTGAGCAATATGATGCCGATGCTGAGGAAACAGAGCTGAACAGCTCCCAGTGTTTCCCAGGAAAGCCCTTCCCCACCACACATAATGGAGGACCCCACTGTGAGCCTACACTTGCCCCACAAATAGGAAGCAGTGACGTGGCTGACCAGCCCTGGGCTCAAGAGGGAAAGCATTTGGCAGAGCCTGGTTGGCAGGAGCTGGATTTGTCCATGGGCTCCATCAAGTTGCCCTGCTCCAATGAGGACATCACATGGCTCAAACACAGGCCAATCCAAAGGTGCTTAGCAAGGCCAGGCTCTCCCTTGCTTCCCAGCTTCCCTCCCAAGACTGCCGGAACACAGCAGCAGCCCTCCCTGGGGCACGCACAGTAAGTTTGACTTTCTTCCTGAGACTTGAGCCCCTTTGGCACTCCTTCCACCCAGCTTAATTTAATGTTCTGCCTGTTCTGGGAATGGCTATGGTTAGCTGTGTCAGAGCTGTACTGCGACTAGAGAAAGGCTTTGTCCAGCTTTTCAAGGGAGTCTCTGCCTAGATGCATCTGACATGAATAGCAGGAATAAAACGTACTGGAGCAAGCCTGCCAGGGTGAGTGGACCCTCTGCCTGGGAAAGCTGAGATGTGAGTGAGGAGGGAGGATCTGTCCCTGTAAGTAGACCTATGACCTCTGGTGAAATCAGAATCCTCTTCATTCTTTTGGGTCTATACTGTATTCCTAGAAGCGCCGCCCAGGTACCCAGTAGCTGTGGCCTTGCGCCTCCAGAGCTAAAACAGGTTGGGCCCTTCCAAGACAGGGAAGGTAAAAAAATGGTGGGGGCGAGGGGTTGTGCTGCTTTCCCCAAAGGATGCTGTGTGTGGATGGTGCAGCAGAGATGAGACAGCAGCATTAGAGATGTGAAAAAAGGAGGTGGAGAGATGGTGAGCAGGGTGAGCCTGTGGGAACAGATACTTCCTTTATGAGGCTACAGTCCTTTGCTGGGGCTCCTGATATCCGGACCAGCTGTCTACCTGCTGTTCACTAGTGCTCAGGCCAGGGCCATGGACATAAGGAGGGACATGCAGGGGTGTACAGGTGAGGGGCCCGCCTCTCCCAGGTAGACAGTCTTGTCTCTGTGGTTTCTACCCATCACTAGGGCCTGACAAAAGGCTGATCTTCTGGCTTCTAACTCAAACACCCTTGCTTTGGTCCCAGAACCCCCGTAAGTAGAAATGACAGCAGGCTAGGCAGCAGGCTCTACCTTGTGCCAAGTATGTCAGCTGCAGTGGCACAGCCTTGAGCCTTTATGCAGAGAAGCTGTGGGCAGCTTCCCTTAGTGTACTTGAGGAAGTAGGAAATAGCTCCAGAAGCCCCTCTCCCCCCCAGTATTTCAGTGGTGTTTTCTAGTCCCTTGATTAGTCCTAAGAATAGGTGAGGGGGAGGTCAAGGGAGCTGGTCCTGGTCAATGCCTTTACTACTTCGGGCAGAGCCAGCTTCTGACTTGGAAATGGGCTCAGCTCCAAAAAGCTGCCCAGGAGAGATGGGAGGCCCAGAGGCTTACAGCATCCCCTCTGGTGTTCCCAGGCAGGTGGTCATCCGAGCACATCAGGAACAGCTGAATGAAATGGCCGAGCTGGGCTTCAAGGAGGAGACCCTGATGAACCAGTTGGTTCCTAATGTAAGTGGTTGTGGCTGGACACTCAGGGGCTGTTGGGAATTAGCCTGTAGCTAGTTCGATGGTCAGCTGTGTTTGCTGTGATTAGGTGTGGGGTAAGGGTCTGTTGTCACACTCAAACCATTGTTGAGGCCTTGGACCTCCTCTTGCCACTCCTCTGGGATAGCTTGAGGGAGTGTAAGAACAGGTGGGATATAGTGCTAAACTCCCCATTCCAAGGCTAAAATGTTTCCAGCCTCTATCCTTCTGTTCTGCCTTCCTAGTGGCTTATTGGGGCTCCTCCTTGTGACAGTAAGTCACATGCAGTCCAGAGATACTTCTTCAAAATCACCCCTTACCATGAAAACTATATTACCTCTACATATAAAGTGTTTCAAATGCAGAGAAGTGGGCCGCACCCTGTGCCATAGTGACTATCCTGCAGGTTTTCCAGCTGGAGGGGCCTGGGCTCTCAAGTTTTCCTGCAAGAGAAAAGTAGATCTGGGAGAGGACCGGCAACAGTACCATTTGTCCTTTGTTTCCTATCTCAGGATTTTGAAGATTTTGTCACGCAGTTGGATGAAATCATGGTTATGAAAACCAAGTGCATCCAGAGTCTGAGGAACCAGCTGCAGCTATACCTAGCCTGCCACAGGCTATCTGAGGCTCCTGAGAGGACAGCGGTGTCTTAGAGCAAGATCCAGTATGGGGTAGTGGGGGCAGCTGAAGAGCCTGTGCTGGGTTCTCAGAGGCTAAAGGGGCCTCTGCCAGGTTATGCCTGCAGATATTAGAACCCACTCCCTGATCCTGTCTATGCTAGTCTCTCCATAGCCACACATGGCCTTGGCTGAACCCCAGCTCCTCTCTCAGGGACAAACCTCTATCCTTCAGTTCCAAGCACAGGAGCATCTTAATGTGCCCCTCCCTTCTTTGGGGCTGGAACTTCTTACTAACCCCTTGTCTGTGAAAACACACTTGGGTCTAATAATTACCCTGTAGATGTTTCTGAATTTGAAATTAAGAGTATCGGTAGTCAGCGGTAACCTAGAGGCCAGGGGTCACAAGCTGGGGAAGATAACATGCTGAACCCAGGAGCTTTATCAGGTGAATTCAGTGCCTGTCCTGAGGACTTGGCCAAAAACTAAAACATTGGTGCTAGTAGGGTAGGGGCAGGGTGAGCTGTGCCCCATTATTTGGGGCATTAGGTTAGCTTTTGACATGTAAAATGAATAAACCTTGACTTGCTATGTCTTTCTTTAACAGCAGCAGTGAGACAGGCTTAATGCTTTCAGTTCGCCTCCCTTCCTGCAATCCATTCGTTTTCCATCTCTGCCTTTTGTTAGGATGGTCAGCCTTTTATATGCCCCAATAGACCTCATACTCCTGTGGCAGTTTCTGGCTCTTCTCTGAGACTCCTTACCCACCACACCCACTCATGGAATAGTTGAAGAGCTGTGGTTCTCTGGCAAGTCCATCTCCTAGCCTCACCTTCATCTAGAATCACCCTAGTCCACTCCCCGCTCTCAAAACAGCCTGTGTTCAATATCATGGCATTAAGTGTTCTAGTCAACAGTCTGAGGCTCTGAAGCAGAATTTTTACACACACACACATCTTCACTTGAGTTGTGCTTGCTGTCTATCTTTTTAGCAGGAAGAAGCTTACAAAAGTGGCCTCTAGGTGGCCCATCATTTAACAAAGACCACCCTGGGTCAAATTGAGATTCATGTGTCACAGGCTTGGCCCTGATGAACATTATGCTGTGAAACTTCATTTTTTTACAGGTAAAGAATAACTTTTAAAGGAGGGCTTAATTAATTTGAGGCCAGAAAGAGGGCTATTGGCTTTTTAAGACCACAGCCCTTGCTACCCTTTGTCAACTTTTTGTCAACCTCTGGCCAGCCTGATCTGACCACAAGAGGGCAGCCTCTTTCCACCTTGGTGTTTCCTGGCCCAAAGACTGCAGTCCTTGAAGTGATCACTAAAAGAGTTAGAAACCCACCTCCAGCCAAGAGCACAATGGGACTATGGGACAGTATTAAATATAAGGACAAGAAACTTTAGGGATAAATCCAGTTCTGTCAGCTACAACAGCACCACTGAGAGAGAGCTGGTGAAGCAGTTTGAATCCAGTCCTGCCTGTGGCACAGAGTACATAAATGCCTGGGATCACTGGAAGGCATTTGTCCTTGGCCCAGAGACCAAGCTAGGTCGAGTTGAAACAGGCCTTACTCTGGAGGGCCAGCTCCTGGGTTCCACAGGCCCAGAGTGTTGAAATGACTGAAAATGATTAGGTCCTGTTTCATCCTCAGCAAATCTAAGAAACACACACACACACCCCACCCCACCCCCAAAATAGCCCTTGACAATGAAGACATTATGATAGCAGGACATACCTTTTAGATTTTTATTAGTAGTTTTCTCTGAAGAATCAAAATAGTTAGCAAATTATTTTAGATTCATCAAGACTGTATATCTTTGTATTTAGATCTTTAACGATGTACAGCATAATACAAAACAAACCAAAGAGACTGATTTCTATGACTAGGTGTTATTCATTGTGTCATCCTAGAGCAGGGGGCTGGTGGGAGGAGCTGTTCTCCAAAGAACTGAGGTGGAGTTAGTGCTGGGCAACTAAATCATGGCCTATTTCTCCCCAACTCATTATGCTGGGAAGGGGCCAATAATTTCTTAACGTGACAACTGATTCCTAGAGCAGGAAATTTAAAATCCTGGTGGTAGAGGATTGTGGTCCAAACCAAAAGAAAGGCAAACTCAGGGCCCCATGGGGAAATGGGCATTCTTTGCACCTCAGTGACATTGCAGAACCAGTGTTAACACTAACTTTGTTAAAAGGGGGTGGGGGGAACCCTGGAAGAACCTTTCAATTGCACTCAACCTGGATTAAAGTTCAGTCCACCAGTACAGGGGAGGGAAGCATCTAGCCCCAGAGCAGCACTGAATCTGGCCCTCCACCCCTTCTTTTGGCAGCCAGGCCAGGTTTCAGCTGAGAACATACAGACCCCAGAAAAACCAGACATCTCTCTGGAGGGGTCATAGTGGGAAGGACACTTCTCAAAATACAAATACATTTCATATGGAAGGAGCCAGGACAGTTCTAAAGGTATTCACATGCCCAAATCTTCCCCCATTTTCTCCCCAGCTCAGGGGCTAGGCTCATACAGACTGGCAAGCACAGTCTCCACACCTGATCTTGCACCCCAAAGAAAATCTAGACATATGCCCCTTTTCCTTCCCTACAGGTGGGCTCCTCAGGGCCTCCTGCAGGGGTGGTTCCGTGGCTGGGTGTTAAGCAGGGCCTGGTCTCAGCTGGCTCCGGCCCGAGCCATGAGGTCTTCCAAAGCATTGTCCTGGTCATTGTTGTGTAATAGCAGAACTTCTTTAATGTCTTTCAGTTCAAAGCCCATTTCCTTAAATTTGCTCATTAACTGAAGAAATTCCATCATCTAAGGGACAGAAGAGAGTACAGATTAAAGAAAGGAATCTGGCCTCACAGTTGAGTGGAGACATACACGACTAGGGGGCTACTTGGAGGAGTCTGCATCCTTCGCCTGAGCCTCTCTGAGGTCCCCTAGCAAGCAGAAGAGGGCTGTGGAGGAAACTGGAATAGACAGGTTGATGCCATAACTCCAACTCTTGCTAACCTTTGTTCTAGTCCTATCACTCACACCCATACTTCTACCAAGGCAGGATACTGAACTCTCCAGGCAACAAGGCTAGGCAAAGTGATTAACAATCTTCCCAACCACCAAAAGTATATTTTTTGCATACTTTTTCCCTTCCCTTCTCTGGGATTCTAGATAGTCTTCAATCCAATGTTTCATCTGAGCCAAACACCCATCTGGACACTTGGGGGAGTCTGTGTTTCAACTGCCTCTGCTTGGAGTCACTGGTAGGGAAAGGGGGTTGTGGGCCATGGGAGAGCTCCAGGGGACTTTGTCCCTCCTTTCCAGAGGGTTCCCATGAAACATGAAGGTTCCTACCTTTTCCTCTGAACACTGATGCATTTCCAGAGCCTCTTCCACTAAAAGAGGGTCAAAGCCCTTCTCACAGAGCTGTCCATGTACAAAGAGATAGTCGAGAATCTAAGAAAAGAAACAAGAGAACTAAGCACCTACTGCCACTCCTGTCTATTTCCCGAGTCTTACACAAATCTGCAAGTGTGATGTCTGTTCTCCACCCTATTAGATCCTGGACAAGACTTGATTTTGTGCTTTGAACTGTATCCAACACAGCAGGACCTCTGTGATTATCTGCTGAACAGGCAGGCACACCCTTCTAAACATAAGTAGCCATTTTTCAAAGGAGTTTCTGTACACAGCTGACTCATATATCCAGAATAGTAACTCCACAGCCTGGGCAGGATATTCCTCTAAGAAATGGCTCATATCAGAAAATGCCCCTAAGATTTGGGACTCTAACACACTATTTTGGAACTCCCTGGGCAGCTATAACAGAAATGTTTATCTAGAAAAAATCTGACAATACCTCAACCCTAGGGTGCACTCTCAGAAAGGCAAAGAAAGGAGGCAGTTGGATAACAGTCCAACAACTCCAATACTCCCAAGGCTTTCCTTCAGCCTAGGTTCCAGAGCAGCCCCCCCAAAAAATACTGCTGTTGGGGCTGCTGGTTTCCGCAACAAAGTGCCCTCAGTCCCCCACAAACTCATGGGAACAGATAGCAGTGCTATAAATCTGAGGGGCTCTAGGATACAGGCAGGATAGTACTTTAGCTCCAGAGGTCTGGGACCTTTTGCTAGCTGACCATTCAGCACCCCCACAACCTCCCCAACCACCAACCCTGCCAACCAAATGCTCACCTGCTCAATATTCTCTCCTTTCTTCTTCATGGCTCTCAGGACACACTCATATGGGTAGCCCATGTTAACCACTGTCTCCACACACTGCCGCTCACTGGGGGACAGTGTCTGCAGTTCAGAATAAGCCTGGGGACAGCTGGGAGTGTTGGGCACTTGTGACACTGAGAAATTAGGAGGTGTGACCTGGTGGTGAAGAAACAAGAAGATCAAGGCAAGAAGAAAGATCTGGGCCCCATAGGACATGTCACTGAAATGGACCAGTCTAGGGACTTGCCATTTCTAACACTAATCAAAACCCGAGTCAAAGCAGTCTGGATGAAAGGGCCAGGCTGGCCAGAGATAGATCCTGAAGAGGAATGAAGAGGGGTAGAGGAGCTCCAGCTGAGGAGGGAGAGAAGCTAAGAAGACATCTCTGCAAGTGTGGTTGTCCTCTGCCCTCTGCCCACCTTGCAGAATGAGAAAGACACATGCCCTTCCATACCCAAAACCCCTGTACTTGAGTTGAAGTTCTGAGACTGCCCACAGGACTGAAGCCCAAGCTGGCTGCTATGATTTCTCTCCAGGGCTCCATTGTCCCTTTTCTAGGCTGTGAAAGGATCATTATTCGCCTTAAACACCCCAAACTCTGGAGCTGCCTCTCCCAACAATGTCTCTATCCTCACTTCTATCACTGGGCTGGGCAGACAGTGAGTGCAGTTCACATACATGGCCAGCTCAGGGACCCAGAGCTTTGAGGGTATTCTACCTTTGCCCCACACTGTGCTTCAATTCCCTGCTACAGCTGCTGTCCTACAGAGCCAGAAATGAAGGACTATTAGCCACATCAGGCTGTGCCGTCAAGGACTAGAATATGGACGGCACTGGTCCCTGCCACCTAACCTTACTAACCCCAGTCTGACTGGTGGACAGAATCCTCCCATCACTTCTAATAATGACTCAGGCCCAAGGCATGAAGGCAAAAAGGACCAAATTACCATGGGAACAAGGTCACAAGCTGTTCTGCAGCTTGGCCCACCTCCCAAGAATCAGGAAAAATGTTTCAACACAGTTTTCTTTACTTCCTTTTTTATGGGGGTGTGGGGTTAGAAGGCAGGGAGTCCACTCTTGAAAGTAAGTTCAAAATTATATAGCTAAGCCCTGGTGGTTAGAGCGTTGGCCCATGGATCAGAGTCTTGGGTTGAATTCCCTGATAAGGGCATATACCTGAGTTGCAGGTTCGATCCCCAGCCCCAGGCAGGGTCGTGCAGGATGCAACTAATCAATTTCTCTCTCACATCGATGCTTCTCTTTCTTCCTCCCTCCCACTCTATCTAAAAACCAATGGAAAAAATATCCTCAGGTGAGGATTAATAATAAAAAATTATATAGCTAAAACCAGATGCTTTCCTCAAAGTCAGCTGGGAAAAGCCAAGAAGACTACAGGCCTCAAATCCCATTTTTTCCACTTAACCATCTAACCCACGGTCACAGGGTTCAGTCACTGGATTACAGGAGTCACTACAGAGCAAGGGGACTGGATTATACCAATATGGCCACTTTGCAAGATTATCTCTCCAGGGGCAGACTGCCTGGGCACAAGAAGACCAACAGCCAAGTAACATTTTGGTCACACTGGTGGCACAGTACTTTTTACATCAAAGTATGTATTGTTTAGTTTTTAAATGTTTTTACTGATTTTTTTTGAGAGAGAGGAAGGGGGAGGGAGAAAAAAACATCGATGTGAGAGAGAAACATCAATTGGATGGGTTCGAGCCTGCAACCTAGGCATGTGCCCTGACTGGGAATCAAACCGGGACCTCTCAGTCCATGGGACAATGCTCCATCCACTGAGCCACACCAGTCGGGCTGTTGTTTTTTTAATTTTTTTTTTATTGAGTTTTAGAGAAAAAGGGAGAGGAGAGACAGATAGAAACATCAATGAGAGAGAAACGTCATCGATTGGCTGCCTCCTGCACGCCTCCTACTGGGGATCCAGCCCACAACCCACGCATGTACCCGACCAGGAATCAAACCAGTGACCTCTTGGTGTCTAGGATGACACTCAATCCACTAAGCCATACCGGGCCACATCAAAGTATGTTAGTGTGAGCTCCTAGAAGTTAGTTACCATGCATTTCTGAATCCTGGGGGCCTGGCTTTGGGCTTGGCATTTACAGGGCTCTGATCAAGTTGTTGAAAAATAGAGGTCTATTAGAATTTCAAAGGGAGAATTTCACTTAACACTGCAAAATGGCACTGATCTTCTCTCCCCAAAGCCCACTAAAATAATGAAACTATGAAACAATGAAAACTATTAATGTTTAAAAAGTCAAAAGAAAAGGGGAACAGCAGGGGAAAATATATTCAATGAAATATCAGAACATGGAAGCTAAAGGAGGCATGGTAACTGACAGAAGCAATGAAATTGTGAGAGAAAGGAGTGTCAGTACACCAACCCCTCAAGACCCCTGGGAGGGGTTTAGTATTCAGAAGCACAAGGTACTGTTGGGATAAATCAGGAGCATAAAATCAGTGCTCAGAGCAGTAAAACTCTCAGGCAATACCTTTCCCACCCACCTTCACCCTCTACAGGTGGCAGGTTTAGTTTCTAGGAAATGTGAACCAGACACCAAAAAGGAGACAAGACATCAGGCACAGCATACAGTAGAGAGATATAAGAACCAAAAAGTAAGTAGAAGTCTACAGCAACCTTACCCAACCTTCCTTAGCCATCAAAGCAGAATTCTCTGGAGAAACTATTAACAGCCACAAAGACCTTCATATGTTGACATTTTGCAGTGCTCGCCTCAAAGCCAATTACCTTCAACCTACAGTGAAGTGTAATGATCACAAGCACAGCCCAACACACATATTCCCTTTTATGATTGTTTTTATTTTAGTGCCTCGGGTTTTTCTGCATTCATCTCCAGACAGAGAGGGAAAGAGAAAGGGAAGAAGAGAGAGAAACACTGACTGGTTGCCACCCACACGACCCCAGCCGGGTCTGGGGACGAACTGCAACCGAGGTATGTGCCCTTAGTGGGAACCGAACCCGGGACCCTCTAGTCCACTGAGCCAAACCGGCCAGAGCTTAGTGCCTCACACTTAAACATGAATAGAAAGCCAAGTCTCCAACAACAAAGCACTTGGAATTTTAAAATAAAGGTTACAAGGCAGTCAAGGGTATATCCCAGAAAGTAAAACAAAAACAAAGAGCTAGGAAATAGAAAAAGATGGCAAATTAGAAAAACAGTCAAGGAGATCCAACCTCCAGCTTATGGGAATTCCAGAAAATTGAACAGAGGAAAATATTAAAGACATCCTACGTGCCCGCCTTACCCTGAGCCAAAAAAATAATCCCAGATTTTTTAACTGAGCCTGAGCCTTCGTCTGAAAGGATCAAGAAGAACCTAGAACAATGAATGAAGAAGGCCCATCAGTGGTAAAATTCAAATCTCCAGAAATAAAGGGAGAAATCCCAAAAGCTTGGGGGGTGGGATGGGAAGAATGATTTAGAATGGCACAGGATTATGGAATACTAGAAATGAGTGGAGCTTGTAAATCTGTTTTTTTTTTTTAATGGAGAAATGTCTTAAATATTTTAAAAGAAAATGATCAACTAAGAAATCTAAATACAGCCAAGCTATTATTCACACATGATCGTGTAAAAGTAAGACATTCTGGATATTTCAAGGACTCAAAAACTGACAAGTTAACTAGTATGTCTGAATGGGAAAATTATAAAGTCTCTGATAAGTCCTTTGGAGCATATGAACAAAATTAGAAACAGATACAAAGAAAGTATGCAAAGTTTTTAAATAGGGGAGTTTATGAGAAAGAAAAAACTGCAAAAAAAAAAAAATGTAACCACAGTAATACTATCTGAACTTGGCAATACATATTTACTCAATCATAATGTGAACAACAACTTACCCAAAATTTGTAATATAAATATGATAGCAGATCTGGGAAGAAGGTGGAGATGGGACTACTATAAGAGCTAAATACTCAGCAACTATAAAAGGTAATATATGCATGACCAATGGACATGGACAACTAAGCCGGGGACAGGGTGGAGGGGGGGTGGGGTGGGGGGTGCCAATGGGGTAAAAAGGTAAAATATCTGTAACAAAAAAATAAATAAAAATTCATAAAATAAAAAATAAATAAATAAATAAATAAAAGGTAGTATAAAACTGTCTAAAATAGATAAATTTAGAAAAAGCAATATAAGAATTTTATTTAGAAATAGATAAATCCCAGCAGAAATAGCTTACTAACGAGAAGCAAAACTGGCATTGGAGAGAATTGAAGCAGGGAGCTACTGTTTCTCAATATAAGCCTCTTTTTTATGTTTTAATCCTCACATAATATGTTTTTCATTGATTTTAGCGAGGAAAAGAGAGACGGGGGGAGAGAGAGAAATACGGATGTGAGAGAGAAACATTGATCAGTTGTCCCCTGAATGCATCACAACCAGGGATGGAACCAGCAACCTAGGTATGTGTCCTGATAGGGAATGGAACTCACAACCATTTGATGTATGGGATGACACTTCAATTAACTGAGCCACCTGGCCAGTGGTTCAATATAAGCCTTTTAAATGCTACTTGATCTTTGCCCTGGCTGGTTTGGCTCAGCAGTTAGAGTGTCGGCCTGCAGTCCAGAGAGACCCGGGTTCAGTTCCTGCTAAGGGCACGTACCTCAGTTGCAGTTTGTCCCCGGCCCTGGTTGGTCATGTGGGTGGCAGCCATTCGATGTATCCCTTTCATGTCGATATTTCTTTCTCTCTCTCTCTCTCTCTCTTCCTCTCTCCCCCTCCCACTCTATCTGAACAAAAAAATGGAAAAATGTCTTCTGGTGAAGATAAAAAAAAAAAAAATGCTACTTGATTTCATTAAAATGTGCTTATATTACTTTGATAAAAGTAAGTTAATTTTTTAAATCTAGAGATGAAGAACTTTGTATTAAAGCAATAGCAATAAAAGAAATAAATGATCAACAGATTTGAATACCTAATGCTGAGAGATTCTATATGTCAAAAATTTTTTGAAATACAAGTTAAAAGAAAACTGGCACTGCCCTGGCCAGTTTGGCTCAGCGGTTAGAGCGTCAGCCTGCAGATCAAAGAGTCTCAGGTTCGATTCCGGTCAAGGGCACATACCTCGGATGCAGTTTGGCCCTGGCCCTGATCAGGGTCGTGGGGGAGGCAACCAATCAATATGCCTCTCTCACATCGATGTCTGTTTCTTTCTGTCTTTCCCTCCCTCCCTCCTCCCTTCCTCTCACTCTATCTGAAGATAAATAGAAAAATATCCTCTGGTAGGGATTGAAAAAAATAAAACGGGCACTACTCTTAAGCTTATTGGCCTAAATTAGTAAATTTAGTAAATTGAGAACTCAGAAGTGTAAAGGAAAAGGCTGAAGTGA
This sequence comes from Molossus molossus, assembly GCF_014108415.1. Taxonomy (NCBI): domain Eukaryota; kingdom Metazoa; phylum Chordata; class Mammalia; order Chiroptera; family Molossidae; genus Molossus; species Molossus molossus. Next base: position 35,333,109 of record NW_023425349.1, read on the forward strand.
CTATACAAGAAAAATGTATCCACACCTAGAGAAAGAGAACCCAATGGTGGTAGAATGAGTCTAACCTGTAAACAGAGCAAAGCCTCTGAACAGTTGGGGGATAGTGGGGAGAAACATTGGCTAGAACTAGGTCAGGCAGATTTATGCTAGACTCAGGAAAAAGGCACAGTTATAAGATTGTTCTCTCAAGAGGATCCCATGGATTTCTCAACTTCTAAGATTAGTTTATATAAACACTAATACACAAAATCAAAATCTGAAAAATAAGACCCAAACATTGGGCCTAAAATAGCCAACAAGAACCACATTCCAGGAATATTTCCCCAGGAGTTCCTAAATGAAGGGTGTGTACAACCCAAATGACCACGCCACCACCACCACCCCGGCCTCAAATCACTACCTCTCCTGGAGAGAAGAGTGTCTCTCAACAGGAAAGGTTCCACTGTGGGTTTCAAGAGAGAGGGCTAGGATGGAAACCAGGCTTTGCTCCCTAGGGATAAGGATCATGACTTCTTTAGAAGAACACTAGAACTCCAACCCTGTTTCTGTCTGCAACTTGAAGGCAGCAAGTCCCCAAGCCAGCAACAAAAAGGGTCCCTCCCACCCTAAAATGAATGGATCCAAAAGAAATTTCACAATCAGGTGGGTAAAAGAAAGATGAGTGTTCTGGTTTGAGAAACACCTCTGTCATTTCGTTCATCTAAATGGGTGGTACTATAACTTGGGGGGAGGTAGCTGAGGGTTCCTAATCTTTCCCAGAGTGCTTTTAATTTATCTTAAGTATACAATAAGTCATAAATCCTGGGGACCACAGCTCAACAATGAACCAGGAGGATTTAGAATGAAAGCCCATTCCTATAAGGTAACACTGGAGTGTTATGTACTCTATTGAATTTATCTGGGCCAAGGTCCACAGAAGTTTACAAGCAGCAGTGAGCTCTTTGACAATGAAAAGCACTAATAGAGACAATCATTTACCAAGAATGCTATTGCTAGGACCTTACTCTCACTGTAAGCAGGCCAAGGCTCATTATTTTACCAATAGCAGGCTTGTTATGGTGTCTAAGACAGATCCCATATAATTAGGCTCCTTTCTGGCTCTAAATACTGTCTTTGATAGACTGTCATTTTAAGAATATGTGGAATGATATAAGCAAAAGGTTCTTGGACTTCTATGGTTTCTATACCAACATATATTCTGTGCTGCTAAAACAACCTCATCAAGAGCTAAGCCTACACTCTGTGACAAAGTAACCTCACTGCATATGCAACTTTTTTGTGTGACAAAACCAGAATTTCTAAAAGACGATACAAGATACAACTTTTCATACTTCAACATTAAATCTGAATTCCCACCTTCCCCTCTCCCTCCCTTTGAAGAAAACTGCAAAATTACTGAGAGAGGGAGTGGGTGGGGGGAGAAATTATAGTATTAAAACTTATGGGGTTTAAAAGTAACATATTTCTACATTTTGCTTGGACTTCTAATACAAATTATCTCCCAGGTACTAAGGCACCACCCATTCTGAAGAAACAACCCCAAATTAGCTGAACCATGGTACATACAAGAACCAAATTTCAAGGCAGAACTAGGTAGAGAGAAGATAAAATAAGGAGTGTCAAACAACCTTAAAAAAATGAAGCCTTGGCCAGTTTGGCTCAGCGGTTTGAGCATTGGCCTGTGGTCCAGAGAGACCCAGGTTCAGTTCCCGCTAAGGGCATGTACCTCGGTTGCAATTTTTCCCTGGCCCTGGTTGGGTCTTATGGGTGGCAACCACTCGATGTGTCCCTTTCACGTCAGTATTTCTCTCTCTCTCCCTTCCAGTCTATCTGAAGAAAAAATGGAAAAAAAATGTCCTCTGGTGAGGGGAAAAAAAAGAAGAAAAGTAATAGAAAAAGGTTAGAAGTTACAAAAAAAAGAAAGCCTTTATTTTTTTAAATATGTTTTTATTGCTCCCAGTGGGGCTCAAGCCCATAACCGAAGCATGTACCCTGACCAGGAATTAAACCAGGACCTCTCTGTCTATGGGACAATGCTCTATCCACTGAGCCACACCAGGCAAGCCAAGAAAGCCTTTAAAAAATGAAAACACGCCCTGGCCCATCTGGTTCAGCAGTTACAGGGTCAGCCCGCAGACCAGAGGTGCAGGTTCAATTCTGGTCAAGGGCACGCACCTCAGTTGTGGCTCGGTCCCCGGCCCTGATTGGGGTCATGCGGGAGGCAGCCGGTCGATGTCTCTCTCTCTCTCTCCCCCCGCTTCCTACCTCCCTCCCACTCTATCTGAAGATAAATAGAAAAATATCCTTGGGTGAGGATTTTAAAAAAATGAAAACACAATATGTGCAGCACAGAAAAGAAATGGATTAGGTAGGAAAACACCATTCATTCTCATGACATACATTATCTTTCCAAAGGAAAAGAGCAAAGATGCAGGCAGGAACAAGCCTGCATTAACCAGGGTAGGTGCAGAGCTAATAATCCTTGTCCTCAGGAAAATAACCAAAACTACATACACTTATAAAAGCAAGGTCAATTTGGCCACGTCCATCTTGCCCTTAACCTTGAAAAGAAGAATGTGAGGGTGGCAACTGATAGGTAGAATTTAGAAATATTTGGAGCTTTAATTTAGGGGGATTTAAAGGGCTTACCGTGGGACCTGTATTTGGAAGTGACGTTTCTTCTGTGGACACAGACAAGACAGAGAGGGAAGGCATCTGGGAGATCATATCAGAAGGGGTCAGGGTTGACACCTCTGTGCCACTGTCCAAGTTCAAAGCTGAAAGCCCAAGAGTATGATGCCCATTGAACTCACTGGCACTGCTTTGGGTGGAAGGCTTTAGGGAATTCTGGAACATGCCATTGCGGAGGCAGGATGTGCTATGGAAAGTGCTTGCCAGCTTGGCTGTCTTCTGATTGCTGTCATCAGAGTCAAGTTTGGGGAAGGACAGGGATTTAATATTGCTTACTGCAGGAATGGGGGGGAGGGACACTTTGGAAGACAGCGACATCTTTTCACAGCTGCCCAACTGTGGTAAGGTTATAAAGCCATTGGGTTTGTGAAGAGGCTTGAAATCTAGTGTTGCTCGCTCCAGGGATGCTAGGACCTCTTCATCCTGTAACACAGACCCAGAGCCTCCTCTAGGCAAGTTATTATCCAATAACTGAGCCATAATGGGTCCAGTAGTTCCTATCAGAATATTTCTCAGCTCTTCCTTCTCATCAATAGTTTTTAACTCGAGATTATCAAATGGGTCTTCTTCACACTCAAAATCAGCAGGATTGAAATCTGCCTTTGTGTGGGGTGGGCTGAGAACTTTCTGTTTCGTGGCACTGCTGCTGACCCGAGTTGGGGTGAGGATGTTGTTGTGCTGTAAGGTGGCAAGGATGGGGTTAATAGGAGGTGGCATTGTGGCTGTACTGTGAGTCTTGGAGAAGCTCATTTTGTTATCGCCCTCTGGGCCACTCTTAGAATTCACTTTAGCTTCTGCTTCCTCAGCCTTGCATTCTGCTTCCCTCTGGGCTTCTTGGATTTTCTTAATATCTTCAGCCCACTCAATGGTTTTCTTTTCCAAGGAGAAGTCATACTGCAAAGATATATCAGAGAAAGGAGATGTGAACCCAGGTGGCTGCCCCTCCTCAGTTCTACATTTAAGGTATAATGGATGATCTGCACTCAGGAGGATTAAATCTTATAGGATTTAATCAAAGTATGCTCCCAGATTACTTCTAGAAATTAACTAAAAAGAGCTCCCATCACCTCTAATCCTATGCACCAGGTCAGACATTACTATGACATTTCCCTTCCTAGGATTCTTCACTGGTGGCTCAAAGCTTAGCCACCTCCTCTATGAAGCTTCCCTGATGGCCTGTTCCTTCCTCTGTACTCTTATAAAGTATCTGTCTCTATCATTTGATGTAGAGCACATGTGATCACAAGTAGCTTTAATCTTTCTCCCCAACAATATCACAAGCCTCTTGTGGGCAGTAAACTAGGCTTTAGGCCTTAAGGTCTCTATTATCTAACACAATGCCCTAATAGATCATGTGCTTAATAATAATAGTCCCTAATATTTAAGAAGCACTTACAGGGTACCATACATGATTCAAAGCACAGTTTATGCAATAACTCTCTAGATTTTCTCAACAACTCTTTAAAGTGGGTACTATTGTTATCCTGCTTTCCAAGGGCAATGCCCAAGGTAATAAAAACTGTTAAGTAATAGAGCCTGGATCTGAACCCAGGCAGTCTGACTAAAGATTCTGTGCTTCTTAACCTCTATCAAATTATAATGAACAAACTGTACTCTAAATGCAGGAAAACTGCTTATTAACAAATCTAGACACATTCAAATTAAGATTTTACAGAGCAAATTGCACAAAGATTTACTTCATGGTTCCTTAACAATACCTTAAAGTATAGCTCAATTTACAAAAATTTCATTTGCACACATAAAAAATATATACCTATTATATAAAACAAAATTCACCTAGGGACAGAGAAAACAAGACCTTTGGTATTCACCCTAAAGCACCAAAGCTAATCAGTGTACTGTGTGCATGTTCAAGATTGGAGACACATTAAGAGTAAAAAGGAGGGGGAAAGGATAAAAAGAAATACAGAGTAAAAGAAACATAATAAAGTACCTCTGATCATTCCCAAGCTTTTCAGCTTTAAACAACACACGAGAAACCTGAAAATGCACAAGTCAAGTTCATTTATACCCGAGTCAGCTGCTAGGCCTCAGAAAGACACTGCTTCCTTTCTACCACTAAGAGCACAGTGAGAAAACAGCATTTGGGAAATCCGATTTTGCAACTGGTTTCCTCACCAAAAACTGAGGCTGTAACCAACTTCCTGCTGCCTGTAAACACACAGATCTCTGATGTTTTACTCCCAAAAATAATTGGAAATTTCTTTCCTTTTTAATAAAACCTTTACTTAACTTTTGTTTTTTAATTACTAAAGTAATGTAGAATATGTGGAACATAGAAAAAATATAGGAAAATAACAGCAGAAATATTACAGTGAAAAAATAAGAATGTGGTTTTAGTGTAATATAATGAATAATAACAGCAAAAACTTTATGGAGTACCTGAAATGCACTATAAATGCATTATTTTATTAAATCTTTAAAACAACCTTAAAAACTAGTTATCTCCATTTTATAGATGAGGAAATGGAGTATTGGAGAGTTTAAGCAATCTTACAAGATTACAGTTACATGGCATGAATGAGTGACACCAGAATCCACCTTAAACATTGACACTAGGGGCCACCCCCTACTACTGTGGTTATCACCATTACATTTAATGAAAGGTTTCTGGATCCTAGGTGCAAGGGTTATGTATGTTTTTTTACTGGCTCCTCTTGATGAATTTTCAGCTGAAAAACTGAGTTTGTACTACCATGTAAGGGCAAATATGACAAGGTTATAGGAAGCTTTAAGTTAGCTATCTATGGTTCTAGATAAAACTCTTCTCTAGGGGTTTAGCACCAATACCACAGCCAAATTCCTCATGGAGACCCCAGGCAGTCAAAATTTAAAGCTAATCTGCAATTAGAGAACAAAAAAATTTCAGTTGGCCCACACATGATTAGAACTCAGAGCCTAGATCTCACCTGTTGTTGTTAGTGGGTACTATGAGTATAGTCAGCACTGATCAAATAAAAAGAAAATTCCCAGCATTCAAAACAAGTTTTCTGAATGGATCAATGAAGTGGTGAACAATAGGAGAACTAATGAAAGAAGGAGGTGTTTTTTTAATCATATTGCGCTATTAATAGTATCCTGCACACAGAGAGGTGTCTACCAAATATTTGTTGTTGCCAATAAAAGTCACCAGGCAAACAAAACAAGGTAAAACTTTGTAAGAAAAATCAGTATCTTTTCTGGTTCAATAAAAGCTCCATATACAAAAGGAATATCAATTAATTCAGTATTCAAAAATATGTAAGATACTCAACATCAGAAGTAATTAAGGAAATGTATATCAAAACCACAATAAAAGACCAATGCAAAATGATGTATAAAGATGGAAAATAACAAGAGCCGGCGAGGATGTGGAGAACTTGGAACTCTCATGCAGTGTGGGTGTGATTATAAAATAATGCAGCCACCCTGGAAAACAGTCTTCTGGCAGTTCCTCAAAACGTTGTAGTTATCATATGACCCAGCAATTCCACTCCCAGGTATATAACCAAGAAAAGTGAAAGCATATGTCCACATAACAACCTGTATACAAATGTTCACAACAGCATTATTCCTAATAGTCAAAAAGTGGAAACCACCAAAATATCTATCAACTGATGAATACACAAAATATGGTATTATCAATACAATAGAATGTTATTCAGCCATAAAAATAAATGAAGTACTAATATTTCATTAATAGAACATGGAGGTTGAAAACATTATGCTAGGTGAAATAAGCCAGTCACATAAAAGGCTTTATGTTGCATTATTCCATTTATATGCTAAGTCCAGAATAGGCAAATTTAGAGAGACAGAGAGTAGATTTAGTGTTTTCCAGGTGCTGGGAGAGAAGGGGAAATAGGAATTGACTGTTATTGGGCACTGGGTTTCTTTTGGGGGTAATGAAAGTGTTCTGGAATTATATCATAATGATGATTATACAACTCTGAATATACTAAAAGCCACTTGTTTGCACACTTTTAAAGGGTAAATTTTATGGTACGTAAATTATATCTTAATAAATCTGTTATCTTTGAAAATGTAACTGAAATATTCCCACTATGATTACCCACTACATATAGATTGAAAGATATCACAAAGAATACTTTTTAGAATAACATGCTGATGCCTTAGTAAATCCCCCAGAAACAAATCAACTTTGACAGAAAGTATATTTTAAAAAATCTTAAGTCACAAGAAGTGTTTGAATGAGTAGTGTACTTGACTGTTTTCCACTTGACTCCTCTAAACTGTAAGCTCCTTGAGGACACTGATTAGGGCATTTCTCTCTATCCTCAGCCTAGCAGAGCACCACTCAAACGCAAGCATTCAATAAATGTGTACTGAAGGAAGAAAGGAAGTCACATAAAATAGGGCTATTTACTGCTTTCAAGAAGTAATACTATATATACACTTATATATAACTGAACTTTAAAGATGAGAGGGTTGAGAAAGAAGCTTTTGAAGAGATGGCATTTCAGCACAATTCTAGAAGAGAAACAGCTTATAGTATGATGAGAAAGAGAACAATATTCCAAGGGAGATAACAGCTCATGAGAAAAAGCATAGTAGACAAGTAATATACACAGTATGTTCAACAAATTGCTAGTAACCTAGTTTGGAGGGAACATGGATGGACTAGTAAAGGAGACACCGCAGAGAAAAACATTATCTAACTTGAGTGACTGAGAAGATAATGAGGATATTAACAAAGAAAAGGAAAAGAGGTGAATAAGCAAGTCAGGCAAAGGGGATTTGTTTCAGACAGGGCACAGAATCCCAGGAATATACAATCTAACAGATTACACAAGATCTGTAATAGATATACAAACGTGTGTGTGAGAGACAATGTGAGCCAAGCAATACCAGAAGCTGTAAGAAATACAAATAAGAAATACGAGAATTTTGTTTCTATTTCACTATACATCAAATTCTTACTCATTAAATTTTTAAATGCACTAAACTTGAACTAAAAATCACCACTTACCTGTACTTCTCTGACAACCTGCAAACAATCAGGCAAGGAGAAGCCAATAGGTAGACCAACTTTAGCTGGTGTTTTGAATTTGTCTCCTATCTTAAATGGGACATCATCAAGGTAACTGAAAGTCCCTACAATCAAAAATAAAGTAGAAAATATCAGAAAAAATCTTATTATTTATTTTACTATATGCTTATGTCTAGGATACAACATTAATTTATGCTATCCTAAGACTAGAAATTCCTTCTCTGACTGCTTTCCTTCTCCTGACCCTAGATCTCTAAAGAAGAAACCCTACTTGCTCTTATCAGGGTTTATTTTCAATTATACATAGTGTAAAAGTACACACAGTGGCCTAAAAAGGCTCCTCAATGCTCACAACCTCTCTGCCCTCAACTCCTAATAGTCACCTCCCAGCACACTGCTCTAAGTCACAGTGATTCTCTGTTCCTCAACCGTAAGTGGGTCACACACAAATCAAAAATTCTACACTGGATGCTCTATCTGGGATGTTCTTCCCTCATATATCCATGAGACTTATTCCATTACCTCCTTTAAGTCTTTGTTCAAATGTCACTTTCTCAGTGAGGTTTGCACTGACCACCCTATTTAAAATTACTACCCGATCCTTACTGCAATACTCCCGTGTTACCATTTATCTTTCCCCACATAACACTTACTACCTTCTAACATACTATAAATTCAGTTTTTTATTTTACTTATTGTTTGTCTTGCCCAATGGAAGGTAAGCTCCTTGTAGGCAAGTATTTAAGATGATTTTACTCACTGATGTAGACTCAAAACCAACAACACTGCCTGGCACATATTGGGCATTTAGTAAACACTGCTGAATTGATGACAGAATCTCCACAAAAGAACCTCCTTAATTAAGATTTCTCTACTTTAGTAGAAATCACTTTTTAATTAATATAAGAAATAACTCAAGATTTTTTTTTGTTTTTTAAGGCTACATTCTGGAGCAGATGTAAAAATATTTAAGAAACACAGCACTTACCAAAAAAGGGAAAGTCAAACAAGACCATGGGAATCAGAATTATCAGGAGACACAACTAAACTGCTTTAACTCCCTAAAGGTTGTCTGCCTATTATAGCTGAGTAATACACAAAGACAAGGACACCATCAAAGATTTATAAGGTCAGCCCTGGCCAGTTTGGTTCAGCGGTTGGAGCATCGGCCCACAGCCCGAAGGGTCTCAGCTTCAATTCCCAATGGAAAAATATCCTTGGGTGAAGATTAACAATAACAACAACAACAAAAATAGGGTATGACAAAATGAGAGTGGCTCTTATATTTGTCTCTCACTACCTATATACTCTAAACTGGATCATGGTTTCTTTTTTGGACCAGGTTTTTGGCTAAGTTACTGGCAGATCATCACAGACAATGAAACACAGTTGATAAAATGAATTTTGCTTTTTGAATATTAGTAGCTACTAAAATAAAGCTTGTTTCTAGGGCTCACACTATTGTATTTTCTTGAGTACTCAGAGACAGAATAAGACAATATACCTTTTCCATGAAGATGACTTCTCTCCCTTCTAAAAATTCTATAGATTTAAAGACCTATCAAGGTCAAGATATATTTGTAATCCTGTCATCATTCCCAATCTTGATGTAGATATTGCTCTGATACACCTGAAACTCTCTATTAGGAAAAAGACCCCGTCCTCCCACCCTAGCCAGAATGAAAACATTTAAACTATTTCTCACTCAGCTTGCAAATTAAGTCCATAACTATTCAATCTAATAATTTTTCTGGGGCATAACCATAATTACTAACACTCTAGGAAAATTTCCAAGTTGGTCATATCCTTATAAGTGCTGTTTCCTCAGCTGGCAATGCCTGTCACATTCCCACTCTCATTTACTTGATTAATAATTTTTGGTCCTTTAAGAATGGGCTTAAGAACACCTCCCTTCTCAATCTTGGAACACCTCGTTCATACCACCTCAGGTCTTACTTCTGTGGTCTTAATAGTCTGTTTCCTTGTACTTCCCCCCAGAGACTATGAGTGAGAATTTAAATGTTCCTTAATAAGTGATAAATGTTTCATATCTACACCCCTCAAGTTCAATATAATGTCTGACAGATGAGATTTGCTCAGTAAGTAAACAAATAAAGACATGGTCTTATACTTCTTTCATATTTAACTCTCACCCTCACTTAATACTCATTAAAATTCAAAATGATTTACCTAAAATGGCAAGGCTAGTCATGAAAATGTTTTAATAGAGTACTTATGCAAGACAAGCACATTTCTAAGATACTGGACAAAGCCACAAAAACATAACAGGTGTAAAAAAAAAAAAAAAAATCAGGTAGCATTACAACTTGTCAACAAAACTAAGTGTTGGTTACATTAAAATCTTCTGCCACTTATAAAATGCTTGATGTTGCCCTGGCCAGTTTGGCTCAGCGGTTAGAGTGTCGGCCTGCGGTCCAGAGAGACCCGGGTTCAGTTCCCACTAAGGGCATGTACCTCGGTTGCAGTTTGTCCCCAGCCCTGGTTGGGTCTTGCGGGTGGCAACCACTCGATGTGTCCCTTTCACATCGATGTTTCTCTCTCTCCCCCTCCCACTCTATCTGAACAGAAAATGGAAAAAAATGTCCTCGGGTGAGGATAAAAAATAAAATAAAATGCTTGATGTTATAGAGATTAAAGACAAAGCTCTTTATAATTTTTATCTGTCTTCCATGAAAAGGGGTACTCAAATATTCCTGAAAGTTATATTCTAACTTTGGCTAGTACCCTAATTAACTGGAAACAAAGCTGAATTTAGTATTTTCTAAGCAGTATTGGAAAGAATACAATCAAGTTAACAATAAAAAAATTAAGTCTTATGTTTAAGAAAATTTTAAGTATACATTCAAAGTAAGTTAATTATATGATATACACATATTGCAAAAATTCTATCTATATTAACACAAACATATATGATACACAAGTACAAGAAAATTTATCTACATTAATACTAACAAAATTTTCTTAAATAAACAGTTCTATTATATGATAATGGAAAGCTGAGGCAGGGAGAACTATCTACAAAAAATACTAAAGATATCTGAGTCAAATGAGAATATCTTTCAAGAAAAGTGTTCAGCCCTGGCTGGTTTGGCTCAGCGGTTAGAGCGTCGGCCCACGGACCAATGAGTCATGGGTTCAATTCCAGTCAAGAGCATGTGCCTTGGTTGCAGTTCATCCCTGGCCCTGATAGGGTCGTGTGAGAGGCAACCAGTCGATGTTTCTCTCTCTCTCTCTCTCCCCCCCTCCCTCCAACTCACTGAGATAAATGGAAGAATATTATCGGGTGAGGATAAAAAAAAAAAAAAATTGAGAAAGGTGTTCAGTTTCCTTGCCTACCTTTCAGTTAGGAAACTGTAACAGTGTTGTATAGACTGAAACAACAACTTAATATTCTATAAGTGGAACTGGGCCCTGGCTTAGGGACAGACATGATCTAGTAGAACACCTTCAGTAGTACCAATTACAGGTATCTGCTTTAAAAAGCAGTTTTGCCCTGGCCAGTTTGGCTCAGCTGTTAGAGCGTCGGCCTGCGGTCCAGAGAGACCCGGGTTCGGTTCCCGCTAAGGGCGCGTACCTCGGTTAGTTTGTCCCTGGCCCCGGTTGGGTTGTGCGGGTGGCAGCCACTTGATGTGTCCCTTTCACGTTGATGTTTCTCACTCTCTCTCTTCCTCTCTCCCTCCCACTCGATCTGAACAAAAAAATGGAAAATTGTTCTCGGGTGAGGATAAAAAAAAAACAAACAGTTTCATTTTACTAACAAAACCAATGCCAAGGTGATTTAGCACATCCCCTAATTTTCCCTTAATCCTTTAAACTTTGTTAACAGTGATTGAGTATTGTGCAATTATTGGAAGGAAAGGATAGAAATAAAGAGAAAAGGGCATTTAAAGAGATGGCAACAAAAAAAAAACCAACCTTTTGAATAATGGACAAAAACTACCATCAGTACAATTAATCATGATGCTGGAGGCATTACAAAGAATACTTTTTTTGCAAATATAACCATGCCTTAGGAACTATTCCTTTTTTTCTTTTCAATACATCAGAATATCTAAACACATCAATGTCTCTTTTTTTCTCAATATATTTTATTTTTAAAATGGATTCAATAAAAACTCAATCACATGGACTAGAGAATTAAACATTGTGGCTAGCAATTTCCTGGCTCATCCCAAATACCTTTAGTTTCAGTCTTCATTACTGAAAATCTTTTTAAGATGTCTGAACCCATTTTCCTAAGTTCGATTTAGAAAAAAAAAGCATATCTCTGATAACTGTGCCTGTGGTAGTTCTTGAAGTCAGGTTCTGCACATCACCTTGCATTATGCCATGATGGAAAAGAGAGGGCTGCATGTGTAATGGCTTCTTAAAAATTCTGGGAAGGCTTCATTCTGTTCTTTTTCCTTCTAATTTGCTAATATGCTTATCATCTTGTGACCTACTTGTTTTTTGTGGTACGTGCCCCTAGCAGGAACCAAACCCGGGACTCTTTGGTCCGCAGGCCAACGCTCAACAGCTGACCCAAAATGGCCAGGGCTATTTTTTTTTTATCTTCACCTGAGGACATTTTTCCATTTTTTGTTCAGATAGAGTGGGAGGGAGAGAGAGAGAGAAAAACATCGACCTGAAAGGGACACATCGAGTGGTTTTCACCCGCACAACCCAACCAGGGCCGGGGACAAACTGCAACCCAGGTACATGCCCTTAGTGGGAACCGAACCCCTAGACCATAGGCCGACGTTCTAACCACTGAGCCAAACCGGCCAGGACGTGACCTACTTGTTTTTCTGAAAAAAGGTACAATTCCATGTGGAAGAAAAATGCCTAATAGAAGGCAACAAAGGGATTATGCTTAATTCAGGATTTACTGTTAATTCAAATTCATTCAAACAGGTTTTTGAAAAAAACAACAGAACAGCCCTGGCTGGTCTGGCTCAGCAGCTATAATGTAGGCCCACAGACCAAAAAGTCACAGGCTCGATTCCGGTCAAGGGCAATACCTCAGTTGCGGTTCCATCCCTGGCCCTGGTCAGGGTCATGCAGGAGGCGGCCAGTCAATATCTCTCTCTCACATCGATGTCTCTCTCTCTCTCCCCCCCCACTTCCTCCTTCCCTCCCATTCTATCTGAAGATAAAAATAAAAATATCCTCAGATGTGAAAGAAACAAACAAAGAAACAAAGAACAAGAGAACAGATCAAACTTAAAATTATATGAAAATCTTCAATTCCATAACTGGGTATCAACTACCTTAAAGCCTAAATAAGGTAATACTTGCAAAATTGGAGAGACAGAAAGATAGATAGACAACTCTCTCTCTCTCTCTCTCTCTCTCTCTCTCTCTCTCTCTCTTACACTGAGATCTGCTAGGGAATGTGAAGTAGGAAGGAAATGTTATTCATACCATAACAACAAAAACAAGCCAGATAACCTACAAAATGAACTTTTTAATATACGCTGTCTGCCATTCAATAAAAATGTAAGACACACAGCCCTGGCCGGTTTGGCTCAGCAGTTAGAGCATTGGCCTGCGGTCCAGAGAGACCGGGATTCAGTTCCCGCTAAGGGCACATACCTAGGTTGCACTTTGTCCCTGGCCCTGGTTGGGTCATGCGGGTGGCAACCAGTCGATGTGTCCCTTTCACATCGATTTCTCTCTCTCTCTCTCTCTCTCTCTCTCTCCCCCTCCCAGTCTATCTGAACAAAAAATGGAAAAATGTCCTCGGGTGAGGATAAAAAAAAATATATATAAGACACACAAAGAAGAAAATGCGATTCATCCAGAGAGGAATCAGTCATCAGATCCAGGGATGACTAAGAAATTAGAATTATTATTACAGAGTTTTAAAATAACTATAATAGGGACTTCCGGTCAAGATGGCGGAGTAGGTAAATGCGGTATTGTGTCCTCCCACAACCACATAAAAGTTACAGGTCAACTACAGAACCACCATCATTCAAAGCCGCCTGAAATCAAGCTGAATGAAAATCCTACAACTACAAAATTAAAGAAGAAGCCACATAAAGACTAGTAGGAGGGGCAGAGGCACAACAGACTGGTCCCACACCCACATGTGACCGATAAAAATTAGGAGGATACATGGGCTGAGAAGGTCCTCCCTGAGGACTGAGGGGTCCCCATCCCACACCAGGTGACCCACTCAGGGTTCCAGTGCCAGGGAGAGAAGTCCCCATAACTTCTGGCTGGAAAAACCAACGGGAACTGGGGATCAGGGAGGCTGAGGCGGCTGGAGCCCCAGGCAGCTCCTCTTAAAGGGTCCACACACAGACTTACTCGGACTTGCTCCCTCTAAGCTCAGAGGGGAAGGAGCTTGAGGGGCGCCAGAGACATACAGGGAAGAACTGAGCTGTTTGGCACTGGAGCAAGGGCTGGAGAGGGAGCTTTCTCCAGGACAGACGTGCTGTCAGAGGCCTTTGTTCCTTTGGTGGTGAGCCCTTCCCTGGGGCAGCAGACAGCGGCCATTTCTGGGACTCCAGCAACCTGGTTCACACTGCTCCACCCTGGTGATTCCCTGAGGCCTTGCCCCACCCAACTGTCAAGCCCACCCAAGCTGTTGCCACTTGCTTTACCATAGGATTGGCCTGTCTTGGATCCTGCTTCAGGTTTCCTAAATTCTTTCAAACGAGCAGCATCTGGTCTCAGGTAGCCCCATACTTCTCGTTAAGTAATAGACAGAAACAAACAAAGGGAGGCAGCCAAAATGAGGAGACAAAGAAACAGGTCCCAAATGAAAGAACAGAACAAAACCCCAGGAAAAGAACTAAGCGAAATGGAGATGAGCAACCTAACAGATGCTGAGTTCAAAACACTGCTTATAAGGATGCTCAATGAACTTAGTGAGAACCTCAGCGAACTTAATGAGGGCCTCAAAAGCATAACAAAGGACCAGTCAGAAATAAAGGAGGCACTAACTGAAATAAAGAATAATTTACACAGATTTAATAATAGAGTAGGTAAAGCCAAGAAGCAAACCATCGATTTGGAATATAAGGAAGCAAAAAACATCCCATCAGAACAGCAAAAAGAAAAAAGAATCCAAAAAAATCAGGATAGTGTAAGGAGCCTCTGGGATAACTTCAAGCGTGCCAACATTCGCATCTTGGGGGTGCCAGAGGAGAAGAGCGAGAACAAGAAATCGAAAACTTGTTTGAAACAATAATGGCAGAAAACTTCCCTAACTTGGTGAAGAAAACAGACATACAAGTCCAGGAAGCACAGAGTCCCAAACAAGATGAACCCCAAGAGGCCCACACCAAGACACATCATCATCAAAATGCAAAAGGTTCAAGACAAAGAAAGAATCTTAAAAGCAGCAAGATAAAGGCAGTTAGTTACCTACAAGGGCGTTCCCATTAGGCTGTCAGCTGATTTCTCAAAAGAAACTTTGCAGGCCAGAAGGGAGTGGCAAGAAATATTCAGAGTGATGAAAGCAAGAACCTACAACCAAGATTACTCTATCCTGCAAAGCTGTCATTTAGAACTGATGGTCATATAAAGAGTTTCCCAGACAAGGAAAAGCTAAAGGAGTTTATCGTCACCAAACCATTATTATATGAAATGTTGAAGGGCCTTCTTGAAGAAAAAGATAAAAAATATGAATAAACAAAATGGCAATGAATACATATCTATTGACAATCAAATCTACAAACAAAATGAACAGGCAGAACAGAAACATTCTCATAGATACAGAGAACATTTTGTTGGTTGACTGATGGGAGGGGGGTTGGGGAAATGGGTGAAAAAAGTGAAGGGATTAAGAAGTACAAATTGGTTGCTAGACTGACAAACCTCAAAGGAAAGGGGGGTTGGGGAGTGAGAAGAAATAAACCAAAGAACTTACATGCATATATGCATAACCAATGGACACAGAGAACAGTGTGGGGAAAGGCAGGAAGAGGGTGGGAGTGGGGAGGAGGGGGGGTCAATGGGGGGAAAATGAAGAACATCTGTAATACATTCAACAATAAAGTTTAAAAAAATAAATAAAAATAATAAATATGTTAAAAGATATAGTGGAAAAGGTGTATGTGAGAGCAGATGGGGAATTTCAACAGAGTTGGAAATATAAGGAGACAACTGGAAATGCTAGAAATGAAAAATGCAGTATCAGAAAACAAAATTGATAGTTTATAAGCCAGGCTATGCACTAACCAGAAGACAATACTCAGCAGAGGAAAGAATCAAGTAACTGAGGTCAAATAAAATTAACTGAAATGGTACCCTGGCCAGGTGGCTCAGTTGGTTAGAACATCATCCAGAACATCAAAAGGTTGTGGGGTTCAATTCAGTCAGGGCACATAACCTAGGTTGCGGGTTTGATTCCTGTTTGGGGCATGTTTGGGAGGCAACTGATCAGTGTTTCTCTCTCACACCAGTGTTAATTTGTTTTTTCTCTCTCCACCCGCCCCCCCTAAAAAGCAATAAAAACATATTCTCAGGTGAGGATTTTTTTTAAAAAAATTAGCTGAATAGAAACCCAAAGAGAGAAAAAAAGAAACAGAAACTTAAGAAATCCCTGGAACGTTATCAAACAACTTAATGCGGATGTAATTGGAGTTTCAAAAGGATAAGAGAAAGACAATGGGGCAGGAAAAATGTGGTAAGAGATCATACTGCAAATTTTCCAAAAGTTATTTAAAAAAAAAGAAATCAACCCACAGATCCCAAAAGTTTAAAGAGAAAATCTTGAAAGAAGGGAGGGAACAGATTACATACAGGAGAACAACGATTAAATGATGGCCAACTTCTCTACAAACTGCAAAGCATTAACCTTTTCTAAAATATAAAATGCCTTTTTATCACTCAGCAGAAAAAGCATTTCAATATCTAAGTAGAAATTAAACCAACAGCAAAATGCACCTCTCTAGAAGTTAGTTAAATGCTCATAAATTGGACAGCACGGATTTTTCAAAGGAAGTTTACTTTTTTTTTTTTTTGGTACATGCCCCTAGCGGGAACCGAACCCGGGACTCTCTGGTCCACAGGCTGATGCTCCAACCACTGAGCCAAACTGGCCAGGGCAGGAAGTTTACTTTTATAGAGACATGTTTTCCTAAATTAAAATCTCAAGGCATTCTTTCACATATTTTTTAAATATATATATTTTAATATATTTTTAATTGATTTTAGAGAGAGAAGAAGGGAGAGGGGAAGAGAAGAAGGGAGAGGGAGACATTGTTCATCTGCCTCCTGCACACCCCCCGCCAGGGATTGTACCTGAAATCCAGGCATGTACCCCTACAGAAATCAAACTGGTGACCTCTTAGGTGCACGGGATGCTTTCAATCCACTGAGCCACAACAGCTGGGCCATTTTTAAAGATATTAAAAGAGTAATTTGTTGAAATATTTTTTAGAATCCTTTAAAAGTCACTTCTGAAAAATAACTTTTTTCGCCCAGCTAATGTGGCTCATTGATTGTCGACTCATGCACTAAGAGGCCACCAATTCGATTCCCAGTCAGGGCCCATGCCCAGGTTGTGGGCCAAACCCCCAGTGGGAGGCAAGCAGGAGGTGGCCAACTGATGTTCTCTCCCATCGATGTTTCTCTCTCTCTCCCTCTCCCTTCCTCTCTAAAATCAATAAAGGAAAAACAAAAAGAAGCCCTGGCCATTTGGCTCAGCATTGGAACATCGGCCTGTGGACCAAAGAGTCACAGGTTTAATTTGGGTCAAGGGCACATACCTCAGTTACAGTTTGGTCCCAGGCCCTGGTTGGGGTCATGCGGAAGGCAACCATCTCTCACAATGATGCCCCCCCCCCCCCCAAATCTATCTGAAGATAAAAATGGAAAGAAGTATCCTCGGGTGAGGATTTTTAAGAAAATAACTTTTTTTTCTCAGAAGAAACAAGTGGATAATGAGTTAAAAATTATAAAGCACTAGGATCCAAGAAAAGCCTGATTTAAACTAAGCCAAGGATTTGTAATATACATAAGGACAATATTATTTTAAAGGCCTTTGAGAAGTAGCTGTTTATATCTCATTCTGTTATTTAGGAATATATGGTTATTGATGACAGCGGAAGAAGTTCAACCTTAGCTGGAAATAATAAACTTGAAGGTAAATCAAATATGAGTCATAAGACAGCACAGCACAAGATCCAGTCAGCCCAAATATGTAAATAGAAAGAATATTTTCATGAGAGCAGTTGTTACATCTTGGCACACACCCCAAATGCCCTAGAAGACTTACACACACACACACACACACACACACACACACACACACAACACCCCCCCCAATGGACCAGTTAGAAAATATCTAATTTAGGGGGATACTCTAAGTTTTGACCAGATACTCCCCAGACCAAAAGATACAACTCTAGCTATATGATGCTAGCCACTTAAGCTGAAAGATCAAGTTAGCAAGAAGCACCAGAACTGGGGTGCCCATTTTTGACCCCACGCACTCTACACAAGTTAGCCAAGAAAGTAAGTCCATGCCCTGGCCGGTTTGGCTCAGCAGTTAGAGTGCTGGCTGGCTGGCTGGAGAGACCCGGGTTCAGTTCCCGCTAAGGGCACGTACCTCGGTTGCAGTTTGTCTCCAGCCCTGGTTGGGTCATGGGAGTGGCAACCACATGATGTGTCCCTTTCATGTCGATGTTTCTCTCTCTGTCTCTCCCTCCCTCCCACTCTATCTGAACAAAATACTGAAAAATGTCCTCGGGTGAGGATAAATAAATAAATAAATAAATAAGAAAGTAAGTCCATATAATAGAAGAATTAAAATGGAGCAAATATGCAAAGAAACGCAGTGAGGAAAAGTCTATTTACCTTCCTGAGAGATGGAGGAAGTAGTAGCCTTAGTTTCCTGGTTTTCTAATTTCAGCCTTATAAGGCCAGGCTGAACTTGATTTCCTGCACTCACATGCCTACAAGATTGCCTATGAATTATTCTCCAACTATTACCTTTAATTTCTATTTCTTAAACTACATGATATCTAAAAATAATATTCTTAATCTAAAAACACAAAAGTTACTGAAACTCAAATAGCTCAGCAAATTGAAGCCGAAGGCAGCAAACAGAGAAAGAAAATACTTTTTCAGATTTTACTCAAGTAGAACTTTAATTCAACAATAAAATTTTGGTTAGAAATATAAGAAGATAGACAAAGTTCTAAAAAATCCTTTATTAATCAGATAACTTCAGAATTATAATCTCTCTAAATTAAATGAAACACACAATCTGGGGTCCAACTTATTTTCACTCCAATAAAAAAAAAAGTTCCCACTCTGGCCAGTTTGGTTCAGCGGTTAGAGCGTCAGAATGCAGACCAGAGAGTCCTGGGTTCAGTTCCCGCTAAGGGCACATACCTCGGTTGCAGTTTGTCCCCAGCCCCGGGTGAGGTCGTGTGGGTGGCAACCAGTCCATGTGTTGCCTCGCTCACATCAATGTTTCTCTCTCTCTCCTCCTTCCTCTCTCTCCCTCCCGCTCTGTCTGAAGATGAATGCAAAAATGTCCTCAGGTAAGGATTAAAAAAAAAAAAAAAAAGGCGTTCCCTAAGGTTCAAGATAGAAAGCTTTTATTTTAAAATAAGACTATAAGTTTAAATTTTTAATTTTTGCTATTTACTCTCACTAGGCCTTTGCTCTCTGGCCTTGGGTCTATCCTCTTTTCCCCTGAAAAAGGGATCCAAAGATAACTTCAGATCTCTAACTATCATTTTCAATACAATCATAGATAGCTTAACAACACAGACACATTTGAAAAATTCATTGGTAGGTGATTTAATCACGTACAAACATCATAGAGTACACTCACACAAACCTAGATACCACAACCGACTACACATGTAAGTTATATGGTATAGTCTTACCGCTCCTGGGCTACAAATCTGTACAGTATGTTACTGCACTGAATACTGTAGGCAGCTATACCACAATGGTAAATATTTGTTTATCTAAATGTAGAAAAGGTACAAAAAAAATATGGTGTAAAAGACAGAAAATGATACACCTGTATAGGGCACTAACCATGAGTGGAGCTTGTAGGACTGAAAATTGTTCTGGGTGAGTCAGTGAGTGGTGAGTGAATGTAAGGCCTAGGACGTTACTGTAGAATTTATAAACACTATACACTTCGGCTACACTTAATTTATTTAAAAATGTTTCTTTTTGCCCTGGCCAGTTTGGCTCAACAGTTAAAGCGTCAGTCTGCAGTCCAGAGAGACCTGGGTTCGGTACCTCGGTTGCAGTTTGTTCCCAGCCCTGGCTGGGTCGTGCAGGAGGCAGCCACTCAATGTGTGTCCCTTTCACGTTGATATTTCTCTCTCTCTCTCTCTTCCTCTCTCTCCCTCCCACTCTATCTGAACAAAAAAATGGAAAAATGTCCTCAGGTGAGGATAAAAACAAACAAACATGTTTCTTTCTTCAATAATAAATTAACCTTAGCTTTACTGTAACTTTTTAGCTTTATAAACTTTTTAATTTAACTTTTCAACTCTTGTAATAACACTTAAAACACAAATACACTGTACAGCTATACAAAAATATTTTATTTATACTTAATTCTATAAGATTTACCCTATTTTTAAATTTTATTTTTTTACTTTTTAAACTTTTTGTTAAAAACTAAGACACAGCCTGGCTGGTGTGGCTCAGTGGTTGAGGGTCAACCCATGCACCAGGTCACTGGTTCAATTCTCATTTGGGGCACATGCCTGGGTTGTGGTCCCGATCCCTGGTGGAGGGCATGCAGGAGGCAGCCAGTCGATGTTCTCTCTCATCCATGTTTCTATCTCTCTCTCATTCTCCTTTCCTCTCTCTCAAATCAATAAAGAAAAAAAATGAAAAAACAAAACTAAGACACAGCTCTAGCTGGGTGGCTCAGATGGTTGGAGCATCATCCCATGCACCAAAACGTTGTGGGTTTGATTCCCAGTGAGGTCACATATCCAGGCTGTAGGTTCGATCCCAGTCAGGGCAAGTACAGGAGGCAACTGACAGATGTTTCTCTCTCACATCAATGTTTCTCTCTCTCCACCTTCCTCTATCTCTAAAATCAATTAAGCCCTGGCCAGTGTAGTTTAATGTTAGAGAATTGGCCCATGTACCAAAGTGCCTCAGGTTTAATTCTCCATCAAGGGCATGTACCTAGGTTGCACATACCTGGGTTTGCAGGTTCATTCCCCAGTCCCAGTCAGGGTGAGTGCTGGAGGTAACCAATCAATGCCTATCTGTCTGTCTGTCTGTCTCTCTCTCCCCCACCTCCCTCCCTCCCTTCCACTCTTTCTAAAACTCAATGGAAAAAATATCCTCAGGTGAGAATTAAAATCAAAACAAAACAAAAAAACCTAAAACACAAACACACACATTAGCCTAGGCCTACACAAGATCATCAGGAGCATCAACATCACTATCTTCCACCTCCACATCTTGCTCCACTGGAAAGTCTTCAGGGGAAATAACAAACATAGAGTTGTCATCTCCTATGGTAATAACAATGCTGCCTTCTAAAATACCTCCTGAAGGACCTGCCTCACGCTCTTCTTGAGGAGGCGTCATTCTTTTCAGAAATATGTTCATGGGGGTTTGCATGGTTTGTTTCTTTTTTCCATCAGATTTGCTTCTAACCAGAAAATGCACCACAAACATTCCTATGAATGAAAACCCTGCAGTATTAGGGTCCATGTTTTCAACTTTTTAAGGAGTTTGTTATAGTCTACAAAGCTTTTGCTAAACCCTCCACTATAAATTTTCTTGGGGGTCTTTTTCTTCTGCAACTTCACTTTCTCTTGCCTCTTCTTCAGCTATGTGTTCCTGTTCCAGTTCCAACAACTCCTCATTAGTCAATTGCTCTAGCTGGGTGGCTCAGATGGTGAAGCACCTTCCAGGAGCTTCTCAATGTCCGTCCTCACCCACACCAGGGTAAAGTTGTTTGCCATCTCAAACGCAGTTTGTTGATTTTTTGCAACCTCCTCATGCTTGGTAAATCCTTTTAAGTCACAGATGAACCTCTTGAGTGTCTTCTTCCAGATGCTATTCATCCACTCCTTGGTGGCACCACCCCAAGCTGAAGCTCAAGCAAGGTTCTTGATGCAGTCATAGGTGTTGTCATCCTTCCAGAACTGCATCAGTGTCTTACTCGGTTGCAGAAAAAGCCTAGACAAAGGTCTTCCTCAGGGGCTAGGCCTTAAAAGCTACTATAACTACTTGACCCATTGATCATATCAAACAGTGGTATTTAGAGGGAGATTTTATTTTGGGACAAAGATCACCAATAAAAGGAGAATGGACAGAAGCATTACCAGCATTATGCAAAACCTTGAAAGATACGTTATTTTCCAAATAGTACTTCTCCATTTCGCTGGCACAGCAATCCAGGAGAACGTCTTGGAAGAGGAGCTTAGTCATCCATGATTTCTTACTGTTTCTGTAGTACACTACAGTGTGTGCTTATTGATAGGCTTGAGTGCTCTGGGGTTCTCACTGTGCCAGATCACAAAGGGTTTTAATTTGTAGCCCCCAAGCAAGACTGTTCTGTTCTTAAAAGCCCTGAAACGTAGCACTGACTTGGTCTCCTTAATACATGAAAGTTCTTTAGGCATCTGCTTCTGGAATAGGGAGCTTTCATCCACATTGAATATTTGCTCTGGCAAGTAATTTTCTTCCACAATCAGCATATCTAGAGTTTCCAAAAATTCTTCAGCTACTTTCACATCAGCGTTCTCAGACTCACCACTTATTTTTTCATTATGTAGTGAATAACAATTCTTAAATAGTTTAAACTACCCAGAGCTACCAGTAAATTCAACATTGTAGTCAAGTCCAGTCTTTTCTTTCAACACTGCAAACAAACTTCTTCTTTGGCCATGATCATCACAGTGCTGAGAAGGTAGATACACTTATATGTCTGGTCATTAGAAGTGTCTCCATGTCTGATATAAGTCCTTCTCAAATTGTTGTTAAGCCCTGGCCGGTTTGGCTCAGCAGTTAGAGTGTTGGCCTGTGGTCTGGAGAGACCTGGGTTCAGTTTCCGCTAAGGGCATGTGCCTTGGTTGCAGTTTGTCCCCGGTCCTAGTTGGGTCGTGTGGGTGGCAACCACTCGATGTATCCCTTTCACGTCGATGTATGTTTCTCTCTCTCTTTCTCTCTCTCTCTCTCCCTCCCACTCTATCTGAACAAAATATCGAAAAATGTCCTCGGGTGAGGATAAAAAAAAAATTCTTGTTATGTCTTATTGCCATCAATAAAGAAGATCGTTTAACAGATTCTATCACTTTGCTCTTGTTCTTCATGATTATATGATCACTCAATTTCATTTCTAGATCAATCACTCAATGTGGCTGCTTACTAGTAACATTAACAGTGGATTTTTGTATACTAGGGGCCATGATGAGCAAAACAACACAAGATTAAATCAAGTACAAGAGAAAATAATGCAATCAAGAGATGCAGTGAACATGAGATGTCTGAGGCTGCTCCCAGCATAACAGGACATACTGTTTTATGGCAAACTTTTTTTTTTTTTATCCTCACCTGAGGAAACTTTTCCATTTTTCGTTCAGATAGAATGGGAGAGAAGAGAGAGAGAAACATCAACGTGAAAGGGACACATCGAGTGGCTGCCACCCGCACGACCCAACCAGGGCCAGGGACAAAGTGCAACCGAAGTACGCGCCCTTAGCAGAAACCGAACCTGGGTCTCTCTGGACCACAGACCGACGCTCTAACCGCTGAGCCAAACCGGCCAGGGCGCAAACTTTTTTATATAAAGAATATACCCTAAAATAACAATAAAAAGTATAGTACAGTAACATAGCTGTTTACTATCATTATCAAATATTATGTACTGAATATAATTGTATGTGCTATACTATTATAATACAGTGGCAGTGCAATAGGCTTGTTTACACCAGCATCACCACAAACATGAGTAATTCATTGTTGTGCTACATTATGACAGCGACTATATCACTAGGTGATAGAAATTTTTCAGCTCCATTATAATTTTATGTGACCACCATCCTATATTTGATTTGTTGTTAACCAAAACATCATTAGGCAGTGCTTTACTACTGTACTTTGAAAGAGCCTTGTAATAATCCTTCAACAGTAGGATAACTTACCTGGCAAATCCGATGCCTGACCTGTTAAATAAAATGCAAAATCCAGAGTTTGAGTGACTTAACTCGGAAGGGATTTAACAAAATATATGCAAGTAATGAATATGTACAATGGTGATTCAAAATATTAAAGCTGTTGTATAAGGTATATAAACAAGTTAACACCACAGTGACTGCTGCTCCACCCTGACTCAGCAGAGTGATACTATCAAACAACCTCAATGATCAGATAAGCAGATCAACACATGGTGCCAAATTGTTTAGCAAATCATTCCTAAATTGACATGATTTTTAAAATGGAAAATCAGTTTTAAAACCCCTTTAAAAATAAGTGTGTTGCCCAGCTGGTGTGGCTCAGTGGTTGAGCACTGACCCATACATCAAGAGGTCGCTGGTTTGATTCCAGGTCAGGGCACATGCCCAGGTTGTGGGCCCAAACCCCATGGGGAGCATGCAGGAGGTGACCAATCGATGTTCTCTCTCATCGATGTTTCTATCTCACTCTCACTCTCCCTTCCTCTCTCTCTAAAATCAAAGAAAAAAAATATTAAAAAACAATTGTGTTTGGATATTTCTCGTGTTTGATTCTTATCTTTCTTATCCTTTATGAAAAAAATCTCTAATTGTAACTTCTTAGGCAACGCCATTTCTCCCAAATGCATATAATCAAAGTATTTTAAAGTCGTCTTAGAAAAAGATGGTGAACTATTAGTCTGTAATGCAAAACTGTTCATTACTACTATTGATATTTCTATATATCAATCTGTGATCATGGCTTATTTGTAGTCTATCACTTCCTTTGGGGCACGGCAACTAAACCAAAATATTATAAAGTATTAACTAAAGGTTTAGAATTTTTCACACCTGAGATGAAGAAGAGCTATGACCAGAGAATGACAAATACTTCAAAATACTGGTAAAGAAGAACAAAGACCTGGCTAGTGTGGTCCGATGGTTAGAGCATCATCCTGAGCACCAAAGGGTCTCAGGTTTGATTACTGGTCAAGGGCACGTACCTAGGTTGCAGCTTTGATCCTCGGCCCAGGTGGAGTCATGTAAGAGGCAATCAGTCAATGTGTACTCTCTCACATCAATGTTTCTGTTTCTGTTTCTTTCTGTCTCCCTCTCTACCTCCCTTCCTTCCACTCTAAAAATCAATGGAAAAATATCCTCAGGTGAGGATTCACAAACATAAAAATTTTTAAAAAGGAACAACAAAAATAGGAAGCCTCCTCAAACACCTCTGGTAGTTTCAAATACAATAACCATAGAGAGACTCAACTATCTATTTGAGGAACTACTTCAATATTAAAGCTACCTATAGTAACAGACTTATAGATAACAGAATAGACTGATGGTTGCCAGACAGAAGAGGAATTGGAGAGCTGGGTAAAAAAGGTGAAGGGTTTAAGAAGTACAAATTGGTAGTTACAGAATAGTGACATGGATGTAAATTACAGCATCAGGCACTTAGTAAATAATATTGTAATAACTATGTATGGGACCAGGTGGGTACTTGAAATATCAGGGATCAGGGAGGACCACCTTGTAAAGTATATGATTGTCTAACCACTATACTGTACGTCTGAAACTAATACAGAATAATACCAAATGTAAACTATAATTGAAAAAAAAATCCAAAATAAAAAATATATATTAAGCTCTCTCTCTCTCTCCTTCGCTCTTCCTCCCTCCCTCCCTCCCTCCCTCCCTCCCTCTCTTCTCTCTCCTCTCCCCCAAGCTCTCCCGGGCCTTTCCCCACCCCCTTCCCCCAGGTGTGTTTTCCTTGCCTTTCTCTTTCTCCTAAGCTTCAAGAGCCATTCTTATACCTCTGGAATTGCTTCCTGAGCCTGTTTCTCCTAGGGCTAACTAAAAATATATACATACGTATATAAAAGTTATCTGAAGTCCTAGGGAATGTATATACTACTTTGTTGTACAATTTTATTTTTCTCAAGCTGTGAGTACTTAAATAAATGATTTTAAATTCTCTGGTCAAATCAAAACTTAAAGCATAATATCTAATGGTCAGTCCACTTACCATGAAAATCTGCACCCAACTTCTTAGAAGCCATTTAGAACCTGAAATACAAAAAAAATTTCTTAGGCTCATGATGCCTGGAGAGTATATAAACAAATCATTACAAGAAAATTGAGCCCTGACTGGGTAGCTCAGTTCATTACAACATCATCCTGATACAACAAAGTTGCAGGTTCAATCCCAGTCAAGGCACATTTAAGAATCTACCAAAGAATGCATAAATAGTGGAACAACAAACTGATGTTTGTTTCTCTCTTTCTCCCTCCCTCCCGCACTCTAAAAATCAATGGTAAAAATATCAAGTGAGGATTAACAAAATAAAATTAAATAAAAATTTTAAAAATAAAACCTGCACCAGTTTTTTTAAAAAAAGAAATTGACAAGTTAATTTTATTTATTTACATTTTTTATTTTTTATTTATTTTATTTATTTATTTTTTTTTTTCCCCTCACCCGAGGACATTTTTCCATTTTTTGTCCAGATAGAGCAGGAGGGAGGGAGAGAGAGAAACATCGATGTGAAGGGACACATCGAGTGGATGCCACCCGCACAACCAACCAAAGCCAGGGACAAACTGCAACCGAGGTACGTGCCCCCAGCGGGAACCAAACTTGGGTCTCTCTGTACCGCAGGCCGATGCTCCAACTGCTGAGCCAAACCGGCCAGAGCTATTTTATTTATTTTTTTATCCTCACCCGAGGACATTTTCCCATTTTTTGTTCAGATAGAGTGGGAGGGAGAGAGAGAGAGAGAGAAATCAACGTGAAAGGGATACATCGAGTGGCTGCCACCCGCACGACCAACCACGACCGGGGACAAACTGCAACCAAGGTATGAGCCCTAAGTGGGAACCGAAACCGGGTCTCTCTGGACCGCAGGCCGACGCTCTAACCGCTGAGCCAAACAGGCCAGGACACATTTTTTATTTTTTAGTATTAACTTGTTTGGGTTTTTTTGGAGATAGGAAGGGAGAGAGATAAAAACATCAATGTGAGAGAGAAACATCGATTGGCTGCCTACTGCACACCCCCTACTGGAAATTGAACCCAAAACCTGGGCATGTGCTCTGACCAGGAATCGAACCAGGACCTCTCAGTCCATGGGACAATGCTCAGTCCACTAAGCCACACAGGTCTGGCAGACAAGTTGATTTTAAAATGTACACGAGCCCTGGCCTGTTTGGCTCAGCGGTTAGAGCATCGGCCTGCGGTACAGAGAGACCCGGGTTCTGTTCCCACAAAGGGCATATACCTCCTCCGTTGCAGTTTGTTTCCGGCCCTGGTTGGGTCATGTGGGAGGCAGCCACTCGATGTGTCCCTTTCGCGTCAAAGTTTCTGTTTCTCTTTCTCTCTCTCTCTCTCTCTCTCTCTCTCTCTCTCTCTCTCTCTCGGTCATCCTCTCTCTCCCTCCCACTCTATCTGAACAACAAAATAAAAAAATGGAAAAATGTCCTCGGGTGAAGAAAAAAATTATAATAAAAAATTTTTTTAAATGTACATAAAGTATGGCCAGTGTGGCTCAGTGGTTGAGCTTGGACCCATGCACCAAGAGGTCACCAGTTCAATTCCTGGTCAGGACACATGCCCAGGTGTGGGCACGATCCCCAGTAGGGGACATGCAGGACGCGGCCAATGGATGTTCTCTCTCACCGATGTTTCTATCTCTCTCTCCCTCTCACTTCCTCTCACTTCCTTTCTCTCTAAAATCAATAAAGGGGGAAAAATCAGTAGAAAATAATCCTCAGGTGAGGATTAACAAAAAGAAAAAATAATAATTCATAACATTTTTCTACAGATTCTTAACATTCTATGGCAAACAGGTACTTTTTTTTCTTTTTGTTTTTTTTAAACCTCACCCGAGGGTATTTTTCTATTGTATCTTCAGAGAGAGTGGGACGGAGGGAGATGGGGGGGGGAGAAGGAGAGAGAAACATCAATGTGAGAGGGACACATCTACTGGTTGCCTCCCACACGACCCCAACCAGGGCTATGGACGAACAAACTGCAACTGAGGTACATGCCCTTGACTGAAATCGAATCCACAATTCTTTGGTCCACGGGCCGATGCTCTAACCACTAAGCATACTGGCCAGGGCACAAACAGGTTTTTTTTTTTTAAATTTATCTTTATTGTTTAAAAGTATTACAGATGTCCCTTCCTTTTTCCCCAATGGCACCCCCCCACCCCATTTTACCACACAGTTTATGCATATATCTGCATATAAGTTTGTTGGTTTATCTCTTCCCACCCCCAACAGGTATTATTTTATAATTTCTTTAAAGGTTTCCTTTAAAAGTTTTAGTTTCCAGTATCATGTGAGATGAAGTATTCTGGCTGATAATCTAGTTAATGGAGAGTTAAAATGATAAAGTATATGAATCATAAACTTTCAAAAAACCAACAAACCATAATGAAAATGATTCAACCTTTTTTTTAAAAAAGTATTTTTTCTTTATTGATTTTAGAGAGAAACATCAAGAGAGAATATCGACTGGCCGCCTCCTGTATGCCCCCAGTTAGGTATTGGCATGTGCCCTGACAGGGAATCGAACCAGCAACCTCTTGGTGCATGGGTTGACACTCAACCAGTGAGCCACACTAGCTAGGCTGATTTAACCTTTTTTTCTTTTTTAAATCTTTATTGTTGGATGTAGAATGTATTACAGATGTTCCACATTTTTCCCCCTTGACCCCCTCCCTCCTCCCCACACCCACCCCCCTCCCACCTTTTCCCACACTATTGTCTGTGTCCATTGGTTATGCATATAAGTTCTTTGGTTTATTTCTTCCCACCTCCCAACCCCTTTCCCTTTGAGGTTTGTCAGTCTAGCAATGAATTTGTACTTCTTAATCCCTTCACCTTTTTCACCCATTCCCCCAACCCCACTCCCAACTGGCAACCAACAAAATGTTCTCTGTATCTATGAGAATGTTTCTGTTCTGCCTGTTCATTTTGTTTTAGATGCCATTGTCGATAGATATGTATTCATTGCCATTTTGTTTGTTCATATATTTTATCTCTTTCTTCAAAAAGACCCTTCATCATTTCATATAATAACGGTTTGGTGGTGATGAACTCCTTTAACTTTTTCTTGTCTGGGAAAGTTTTTATATGGCCATCGATTCTAAATGACAGCTTTGCAGGATAGAGTAATCTTGGTTGTAGGTTCTTGCTTTTCATCACTCTGAATATTTCTTGCCACTCCCTTCTGGCCTGCAAAGTTTCTTTTGAGAAATCAGCTGACAGCCTAATGGGAACTCCCTTGTAGGTAACTAACTGCCTTTCTCTTGCTGCTTTTAAGATTCTCTCTTTGTCTTGAACCTTTTGCATTTTGATGATGATGTGTCTTGGTGTGGGCCTCTTGGGGTTCATCTTGTTTGGGACTCTCTGTGCTTTCTGGACTTGTGAGTCCGTTTCCTTCACCAAGTTAGGGAAGTTTTCTGCCTTTATTGTTTCAAACAAGTTTTCGATTTCTTGTTCTCGCTCTTCTCCTTCTGGCACCCCCAAGATGCGAATGTTGGCACGCTTGAAGTTATCCCAGAGATTCCTTACACTACCCTCATTTTTTTGGATTCTTTTTTCTTTTTGCTGTTCTGATTGGGCACTTTTTGCTTCCTTATATTCCAAATCGATGCTTTGCTCCTTGGATTTACACACTCTATTATTGAAGCTTTGTAAATTATTCCTTATTTCAGTTAATGCCTCCTTCTATTCTAACTGTGCATCCATGATTTCTGACTGGCCCTTTTTTATGCTCTTGAGGCCCTCCCTAAGTTCACTGAGGTTCTCACTGAGTTCATTGAGCATCCTTATAAGCAGTATTTTGAACTCAGTATCTGTTAGGTTGCTTATCTCCATTTCGCTTAGTTCTTTTATTGGGGTTTTGTTCTGTTCTTTCATTGGGGACCTGTTTCTTTGTCTCCTCATTTTGGCTGCCTCCCTGTGTTTGTTTCAGTGTACAGTGTTACTTAATGAGAGGTATGGGGCTCGCTGAGACCAGGTGCTGCTTGTTTGAAAGAATTTAGGAAAAACCTGAAGCAGGATCCAAGACAGGCCAATCCTATGGTAAAGCAAGTGGCAACAGCTTGGGTGGGCTTGAAAGTTGGGTGGGCTTGAAAGTTGGGTGGGGCAGGGCGGGGCCTCAGGGAGTCACCAGGGCAGGGCTACCAGTGTGAGCCAGGTTGCTGAAGTCCCAGATATGGCAGCTGTCTGCCGCCCCAGGGAAGGGCTCACCAAAGGAACAAAGGCCTCTTACAGCAAGTTTGTCTGGGAGAAAGCCCCCTCTCCAGCCCTCACTCCAATGCCAAACAGCTCAGTTCTTCCCTGTATGTCTCTGGCACCCCTCAAGCTGCCTCCCCTCCAAGCTTAGAGGGAGAGAGTCCGATAAGTTCGTGCGCGGGCCCTTTAAGGAGCTGCCTGGGGCTCCAGCCGCATCAGCCTCCCTGAGCCTCAGTTCCCGCTGGTTTTTCTAGCCAGAAGTTATGGACACTTCTCTTCCTGGCACTGGAACACTGAGCTAAGCACCTGGTGTGGGACGGGGACCCCTCGGTCCTCAGGAAGGACCTTCCCAGACAACGTATCCTCCTGATTTTTATCCGCCACACTTGAGTGTGGGACCAGCCCTTCGCGCCGCCGCCCCTCACGCCTCCGCCCCTCCTACCAGTCTGGATGCGGCTGCTGCTTTAATTCTGTAGTTGTAGGACTTCCATTCAGCTTGATTTCAGGCGGTTTTGAATGATGGCTGTTCTGTAGTTTAGTTGTAACTTTGATGTGGTTGTGGGAGGACGCGATACCGCGTTTACCTACACAACCATCTTGACCGGAAGTCTATTTAACCTTTTTATATATACAGAAGACATATCATAGGCTCTTACAAGCTACAGTCACCCTAATGTACATAAACCACAACAATACAGTGAGACTTTTAAACCCAGAAGCAAGATTCCTGGAATCCTTAACCTTTCCCACACAGGCACATACCAGAAATGTGTTTTTCTAAATCTCTGCTGGGAAAGAAGTAGTATCTAAGCACCCAGCAGTGAGAGCTGTGAAATTATCACAGACAGATACAGAAAATGAGCGTTTTCATCTGTGTCCCTAATATTTATTTATTTACTTTTTTATTTTTTATTTTTTTTATCCTCACCCGAGAACATTTTTTCCATTTTTTGTTCAGATAGAGTGGGAGAGAGGGAAAGAGAAACATCGATGTGAAAGGGACATGTCGAGTGGTTGCCACCCACAGGACCCAACCAGGGCCGGGGACAAACTGCAACCGCGGTACATGCCCTTAGCGGGAACCGAACCCGGGTCTCTCAGGACCGCAGGCCAATGCTCCAACCGCTGAGCCAAACCGGCCAGGGCCCTAATATTTATTGATATTGGATATCAGCTGTTATAGAAGCAGCAGCTGTTTTTGAGAACTAAATGGACGGGGCTGAGGCTGCTTGAGCCACTGATTTAATAAACATTTTGTAAACAAGCTAACATTAGGAATGTTTTAAAGAAGTTCCACCAAATGTAAATGAGTTCTTAATGGCTTTTTTAAAAAGTCTCTACCAAAAGACAACTCAGAGAATGAAAAAATATTTGCAAATTATATTTCTGATAAAGAATTTGTATCTAGAACATACAAATAACTCTACAACTCAATAATAGATAGAAAAATAATCCAATCAAAAATAGGCAAAAGGATTTAAAGTCAATTAGGCGCCCCGGCCAGTTTGGCTCAGCGGTTAGAGCGTGGCCTGCGGTCCTGAGAGACCCAGGTTTGGTTCCCGCTAGGGGCGCGTACCTCGGTTGCAGTTTGTCCCCAGCCCTGGTCGGTTGTGCGGGTGGCAGCCACTCGATGTGTTCCTTTCACATCGATGTTTCTCTCTCTCTCTCTGTTCCTCTCTCTCCTTCCCACTCTACCTGAACAAAAAATGGAAAAATGTCCTCGGGTGAGGATAAAAAATAAAAAATAAAAAAATAAAGTCAATTAGGCAATAAAGATATACAAATGACCAAGAAAGCACATGAGATGTTCAATATCATTATTCATTATTAGGGAAATGAATATTGAAAACTCCACCCCCTACCCCCCATGTTAAAGCATGCCTATTATCAGTACTGAAGCAAAATCTCTATTAAAGAAATAGTAAATAAAAATTAAAATATACTACTCTTTATTACTAAATAAAAGAATGTAAATTCTTTTTTTTTTTCCTGTTAGCCTTGACAGATTTTTTTTTTTTTTTTTTTTTTTTATCCTCACCCGAGGATATTTTTCCATTTTTTGTACAGATAGAGCGGGAGGGAGAGAGAGGAAGGGAGAGAGAGAGAGAAACATCGACGTGAAGGGACACATCGAGTGGCTGCCACCCGCACGACCAACCAGGGCCGGGGACAAACTGCAACCGAGGTACGTGCCCTTAGCGGGAACCGAACCCGGGTCTCTCCAGACCGCAGGCGGACGCTCTAACCGCTGAGCCAAACTGGCCAGGGCAGATTTTTTTTTTTTAAATCCTTACCCGAGAAAATTTTTCCACTTATTTTCAGACACACTGGGAGGGAGGGAGATAGAGAGAGAGAGAAACATTGACACAAGAGAGACATATCGATTGGTTGCCTCCCAAACGACCCCCACCAGGACCGGGACCGAACCACAACCAAGTTACGTGCCCTTGACCAGAATCGAACCCATGACTCTTTGGTCCGAGGGCCGATGCTCTAACCTCTAAGCCAAACCAGCCAGGGCAGAGATGTAAATTCATTAAGATTATGCCTCAGTAGAGCTGATAAAATGTAGATTTTCTAGGGAGTTTCTAATATTAAGATGTCACTGAATGCAATTCCTGTATTTTCCACAAATCTTAATACAAAAAAATATGTATTTGACCACTTACAGTAAAGATTTTTCTCTTTGCTATGCAGTAAAACTTCACTGTCTCTCAAGCATTTTAATCAAAATCAAGTGACATACATATATAAGCTTCCTCATAAACTTCCTATATTTAATTATAATCATTTATTTTATAATAACTTCCAATCATCTAAATGTTCAATTATGGAAAATTCAAAAGATGCGTCATGATTGCATTAAATGTTTATTGAAAGCAAATAATTAATGGGAAATAAGTATACGTTTTTAAATGTTTTACAAGTTAGATGGAATTACTTTATGTAAAAATTTGTACAAAACAAGACTGAAGAAAACACATTTGCCCCCCAATGTTAAACTAAATGCTCACAGAGAAAAAAAAAATCATAAGCAAGCATAAATTTCCACTAAAATAAATATAAATGCTTCCATTAAAGGAAAAGTATCAAGTAGAAAAAAACAGTAACACACAGTCTTCATTCATTAACTTTTACAGAAATAAAATGTAGAACTCGCTGAAGCAACCATGAACTTCAACAACAATGTTCTATTTTGCCAGTTCCCTACCACTTATGTTCAAATGCTACAGGAAGAAAACCTGATAACTTAAAATTTGAATCACTGATTAAAGATATTTAAAAACAGTAAGAGATGGGGAAATAGGTAACAAGAAGAAAACTGCAGGGAGAAAAGGAGGAGCTAGAGTGCAAGTGGCAGAAGAGATGGGAGTAAAGGAATGGAAAAGGGTAAAGATGAAGAGGGTAGGGGAAGGAAGATGGGAGTAGATCAGAATGAAAACAAACATCCTATAGGACATTTCATAAAGGGAATCAAAAGCCCAAGGGCAGTTCGGCCAGTGTGGCTCAGTGGCTGTGCGATGACCCACGCACCAAGAGGTCACTGGTTTGATTCCCGGTCATGACACATGCCCAGGCTGTGGGCCCAATTCCCCGTTGGGGGCATGCAGGAGACAGCCAATCTATGTTCTCTTTCATCGATGTTTCTCTCTCTCTCTCTCCCTCTCATTTGCTCTCTCTCTCAAATCAATATAGGAAAAAAATTTTTTTTTAAAGAAAGCCCAAGGGCAATTATATTAATGTTCTCATTTTCTTTCTTCCCTTTCCCCTATCATTAAATAACTATTACATGGAATTACACTCTACAAACAGCTTCCCAATACACAACAGCAATTTAGTATCTCTGTAAGCTATCACAGTCACATTTATACCACAACAAGGGCTGCAATTAGAAATTTCCCAAGATACAAATTAATCCAGAAAATTCTCCAATTTACAGGAAAAGATGGCTTTGGGAATCATCAAATTTTAAGACTGAAAACAAAATTAACACCCATATAATTAGCACTCATACCAACATATATATGACAAAAATCACACATTTAACTATTAGTATGTCAATACTAGTCAATACTGCACAAGAAAAAGCTTTCTTCTATCTCAGTTCTCAGAGCCATTTTAGAGCCTCAGGTCCTTCATCAGTAAAGTAAGGGTAGCAGACTGAATAACCTGCCAACCCCAAATCAATCATATAATGATAGAATAAAATGAAAAAAATAATATTCATGTTTCTGCCCTAGCTGGTTTTGCTCAATGGTTAGAGCATTGGCCTGTGAGGCTTCGATTCCTGTCAAAGGCACGTACCTGGGTTGTAGGTACGATCCCAGTCCTGCTTGGGGTCATGTGGAAGGCAATCAATTGATGTGTCTCTCTCACACTGACGTTTCTCTCCCTCTCTCTCTGCCTCTCCCTCCCTTCCTTCCACTCTCTCTAAAAATCAATGGAAAAATAACCTCTGGTGAGGATTAACAACAACAAAAAATTTATGTTTCCAAATTAAATATTCAGCATTCAAGATAGGTGACATCATCATTTACTACACACAGTAACTTTTAAGATGTCTACTAGCAAAATAAAAAGCTGGCAACAATATACCAAACTAAACCCTCCCACCACCACCACCACTTTTTTTATTTTAATGACCCATGAAACCCAAAAGTCTGGAAAACATTTTCTTACACCAAATGTAAAATAATAACCTTGTCCTTACAGGTGTGGCTCAGATGGTTGGGTGTCATCCCATGCACCAAAAAGTTGCCAATTCATTCCTAGTCAGAGCACATGCCTGGGGGGTTGCGGGTTCAATCCCAGGTAGGGGGCATGCAGGAGGGAGTGGATCGAAGTTTCACTCGTACATCAATATTTCTCCCGCTCCCTTCCTCTCTCTCTAAAAATCAATGAAAATATATATGTATATTTTTATCCTCACCCGAGGACATTTGTGCATTTATCTTCAGATAAAGCAGGAGGGAGAGAGGGAGGAAGAGGGAGAAACATCAATGTAAGAGAGACACATCGAATGGTTGCCACCCACACGACCCCAACCAGGGCCAGGAAACAAATTGCAACCGAGGTACGTGCCCTTAGCGGGAACCAAACCCGGGACTCTCTGGTCCGCGGGCTGACGCTGAGCCAAATCGGCCAGGGCAATGAAAATATATATATATTTTTTAATAATAATACCTGATAATTAAAAACAAAAAACACACACTTCTGAATACTGCCTGAGATACAACAAAAACTCAACAAAGGTTGGCAGACTATATAACCTGCAAGAGAGTAAACTGTTTTCCAAGTACTCATTAACACTGTATCAGTAAACACTGGTATAAGAAGACACAAAATAGCCCTGGCCGGTTTGGCTCAGCGGTTAGAGCGTCGACCTGCGGTCCGGAGAGACCCGGGTTCGGTTCCCGCTAAGGGCACGTACCTCGGTTGCAGTTTGTCCCCGGCCCTGGTTGGGTCGTGTGGGTGGCGGCCACTCGATGTGTCCCTTTCACATCGATGTTTCTCTCTCTTCCTCTCTCTCCTTCCCGCTCTATCTGAGTAAAAAATGGAAAAATGTCCTCGGGTGAGGATAAAAAATAATAATAATAATAATAATAATTTCCTAAAATTGTGCATACAAAGCTAACTATAATTGGCAACCATCATATTAATGATTTGAAGAATCAAATAGATGCTAAAACGAGTGAAAGTTCCATGAGATATTTACACAGTTTCAAAGTATATCCCCACAATGTATTTATTAATTACAGTGGCCCTGGCCAGTTTCGCTCAGCGGTTAGAGCACTGGCCTACAGTCCAGAAAGACCCGGGTTCAGTTCCCGCTAAGGGCACGTACCTCAGTTGCAGTTTGTCCCTGGCCCTGGTTGGTCGTGCAGGTGGCAGCCACTCAATGTGTCCCTTTCACATAGATGTTTCTCTCTCCCTCTGTTCCTCTCTCTCCCTCCTACTCTACCTGAACAAAAAATGGAAAAGTGTCCTCGGGTAAGAATTAAAAAAAAAAAAAATTACAGAGGGGAAAATAGTAACTATCTCGGCAGACACCACCATAACCAAGTGACCAAAATTAACACCAATAATAAGACATACTGACATCATGTGCCTCCATGTGTGATGCACTGAGATTCCTGACAAAAATGTATCTATCATGAGGAAGTATCAATCAGAATCTAATCATGAGGAAGTATCAAATAAACCCATTTTGTTGGACAATTTACAAAATAAATGTCCTATAGTCTACAAACATGTCATGAGAAAAAGACTAAGAAACTGTTTCAGATTAAAGGAGATTAAAGAGACAAAAACAACTAAATATAATGTATGATCCAAGATGTTCTTTTGCTATAGGGATATTATTTCGCAACTGGTGATTCAATAACAGTTAATTTCCTGATTTTGATCATTAGTATTGTGGTTATGTAAGAGACTGTCCTTGTATTCAGAAAGCACACACTCTAAAGGGGTAATAGGGCATCATGTCTACAACTTACTTTCAAGCAGACTGGAAAAAATATGTATATGTAAATATAGATGATAGATGATACAGGAGAGTGAAAGAGAAGAGAAATCTAACTAAAACATGAAAAACTTAGGGAATATAGGTAAAGGATATACAATAATTATTTGTGTTATTTTGTAACTTTTCTGGTAAATCTGAAATTACATCAAAACAAAAAGTTTTTATAAAATATACATATATTTGTAGGGGTGTTTGTGTATACACAAAAATCAAGAAGGATTCATACCAAACTGTTAATAGTGGTTAGTTCTGGAAGAAGGTAAAAAGATGACTTTGACTTTCTACTTTTTACACTTCTGCAGTTTTAATTCTGGAGCTGAAAAGTACAATAACCAAAACAAAAAATTCACTAGGGGTGTACAACACCAGATCAGAGCAGGCAAAAGGAAGAATCAGTGAACCTGAAAATAGAACAAATAAAATTACTGAGTCTGAAGAGAAAAAAAGAAGAATAAAGAAAGCAAAAGGAGCCTAAAGTATCTGGGGACACCATTAAGCATATCCACATGCACATTACAGGAGTCCAAGAAGAAGAAGGAGCCACAAAGACCATTTTAAGACATAATGCTAAAACTTCCCAGATTTGATGAAAAGGCATGTATCTACAATCCAAGCAGCTCAATAAACTCAAACCAAGACATATTATAATCAAACTGTTGGAAAACATAAACAAATAAATAATCTTTAAAAGCTGGAAAAGCAACTCATCATGTACTAGGCATCCTCAATAAGATTAACTGTTAACTTATAATCAGAAACCATAAAGATCAGAAGAGGGTGGGATGACATATTTAAAGTACTGAAAGAAAAAGAACTGTCAATCAAGAATTCTACATGTGGCAAAATCTGTCCTTCAAGTGAGGGAGAAATTAAGACATTCCTAAATAAATAATTGCTATGGGAGTTTGTTGCCACTAGACCTGACCTACAAGACTGCTAAAAGGAGTACTTCAGGCTGAAATGGTAGGATGTTAGACAATAACTCAAAACCATAGAAAAAAAATAAAAAATGAGAATAAATGAGCAGCCCTGGCCGGTTTGGCTCAGCGGTTAGAGCATCGGCCTGCGGTCCGGAGAGACCCGGGTTCGGTTCCCACTAAGGGCACATACCTCGGTTGCAGTTTGTCCCCGGCCCTGGTTGGTCGTCCGGGTGGCAGCCACTCGATGTGTCCCTTCACGTCAATGTTTCTCTCTCTCTCCCTTCCTCTCTCTCCCTCCCACTCTATCTGTACAAAAGATGGAAAAATATCCTCGGGTGGGGATTAAAAAAAAAATACAGTATAAAAGATAGAAAATGGTACACCTGTACAGGGCAGTTACCATAGAAGAAGCTAGCCCAGGCCGGTTTAGCTCAGCGGTTAGGCAGCAGTTCTCAACCTGTGGGTTGCAACCCATTTGGGGGAATGGGGGGGTCGAACAACCCTTTCACAGGGGTCGCCTAAGACCATCGAAAAACACATATTTCCGCCTTGGCCGGTTTGGCTCAGCGGTTAGAGCGTCGGCCTGCGGTCCGGAGAGACCCGGGTTCGGTTCCCGCTAAGGGCACGTACCTCGGTTGCAGTTTGTCCCCGGCCCTGGTTGGTCATGCGGGTGGCAGCCACTCGATGTGTCCCTTCACATCGCCTTCACATCGATGTTCCCTCTCTCTCTCTCCCACTCTATCTGTACAAAAAATGGAAAAAATATCCTCGGGTGAGGATAAAAAAAAAAAAAAAAGAAAAGAAAAACACATATTTCCGATGGTCTTAGGAACCGAGACACCGCTTCTCTATCCATCTCCAGGTGGGTCAGCCCACATGCAGATAAGCCCACATACAACATGAGGAACTGTATTAAAGGGTCACAGCATAAGGAAGGTTGAGAACCACTGGGTTAGAGTGTCGACCTGCAGACCAAAGAGTCCCAGGTTCGATTCCGGCCAAGGGCACGTTCCTTAGTTGTGGGTCATGCGGGTGGCAACCAACTGATGTCTCTCCCCTCACCACCACCACTCTGTCTAAAGATAAATGTAAAAATATCCTCGGGAGAGGATTAAAAAAAATTTTTTTTTTAAAAGAAAAGAAACTTGCAGGACTGAAAGTTGCTCTAAGTGAATGAGTGGTGAGTGAATGGGGAGGCCTAGAACATTACTGTACATTACTGAAGACTATAAACACTGTACACTTAAGTTATACTGCATTTATAAAACAACATGAGATTAAATCAAGCATAAGGAAAAATCATGCTTGAGGCACAGTAAACACGAGATGTATAAGGCTACTGCTAGCATAACTCAAACCTCACATACTGTTTCAAGCCTCACATTTTTAATAAATAGAAAGAGTACACTCTAAATTAACAATAAAGTAAAGTAAATACATAAACCACTAATTGTTTGTCATTATCAAGTATTGTGTACTGTATGTGATTGTATATGCTATACTTTTATACAACTGGCAGCATAGCATGTTTATTTACTCCAGCATCACCACAAATACATGAGTAATACATTTTGGGGGTTTCCTTCATTGAATTTATTGAAGTTACACTAGTTAATAAAATTATTTAGGTTTCAAGAGCATAATTCTGTAGTATATCATCTGTATGTTGTATTGTGTGTTCACCACCCAAAGTCTAGTTTCCTCCCATCACCATACATCCCCCCTTTACCCTTTTCTACCTGTCCACCCCCCCCCATTCCCTCTGGTAATCACTATACTGTTGTCTATGAATTCTGTTGTTTTTTGCTTAATCAATCCCTTTACCTATTCCCAGTCCCCCACCCCTCTTCCCCTCTGACAGCTGTCTGTCTGTTCTCTGTATCTATGAGTCTCTTTCTATTCTGTTGGAAAGTGTTTCATTATGACATTATTATGGCTACAAAGTTACTAGGCAACCGGAATTTTCCAGCTCCATTATAATCTTATGGAACCACCATTGTATATGTGGTCCATAGTTGATCAAAATGTTGTTATATGTGTCATGGCTATATTGTATTTCTGGTTTACATCTTCATTTTTTATTTACTACAGGACTTAAAAGACAAATGCAGACTTCCGGTCAAGATGGGGGCGTAGGTAAACGCGGTATCGCGTCCTCCCACAACCACATCAAAGATACAACTAAACTACAGAACAACCATCATTCAAAACCGCCTGAAATCAAGCTGAATGGAAGTCCTACAACTACGAAATTAAAGCAGCAGCCACATCCAGACTGGTAGGAGGGGTGGAGGTGCGACGTGTTGGTCCCACACCCAAGTGTGGCGGATAAAAATCAGGAGGCTGCCGCGGCTGGGAAGGTCCTTCCTGAGAACTGAGGGGTGCCTGTCCCACACCAGGTGCCCCACTCAGGGTTCCAGTGCCAGAAAGAGAAGGCCCCATAACTTCTGGCTGGAAAAACCAGCGGGAACTGAGGCTCAGGGAAGCTGAAGCAGCTGGAGCCCCAGGCAGCTCCCTAAAGGGCCCGCGCACGGACCTATCGGACTCTCTCCCTCTAAGCTTGGAGGGGAGGCAGCTTGAGGGGTGCCAGAGACATACAGGGAAGAACTGAGCTGTTTGGAACTGGAGCAAGGGCTGGAGAGGGGGCTTTCTCGGGGACAAACGTGCTGTAAGAGGCCTTTGTTCCTTTGGTGAGCCCTCCCCTGGGGCGGCAGACAGTCGCCATATCTGGGACTTCAGCAACCTGGCTCACACTGGTAGCCCCGCCCCGCTGACTCCCTGAGGCCCCGCCCTGCCCCACCCAACTTTCAAGCCCACCCAACTTTCAAGCCCACCCAAGCTGTTGCCACTTGCTTAACCATAGGATTGGCCTGTCTTGGATCCTGCTTCAGGTTTTTCCTAAATTCTTTCAAACGAGCAGCACCTGGTCTCAGCGAGCCCCATACCTCTCATTAAGTAATAATGTACACTGAAACAAACACAGGGAGGCAGCCAAAATGAGGAGACAAAGAAACAGGTCCCCAATGAAAGAACAGAACAAAACCCCAGGAAAAGAACTAAGCGAAATGGAGATAAGCAACCTAACAGATACTGAGTTCAAAATACTGCTTATAAGGATGCTCAATGAACTCAGTGAGAACCTCAGTGAACTTAAGGAGGGCCTCAAGAGCATAAAAAAGGACCAGTTAGAAATCATGGATACACAGTTAGAATTGAGGCATTAACTGAAATAAAGAATAATTTACAAAGCTTCAATAATAGAGTGTGTAAATCCAAGGAGCAAACCATCGATTTGGAATATAAGGAAGCAAAAAATGCCCAATCTGAACAGCAAAAAGAAAAAAGAATCCAAAAAAATCAGGATAGTGTAAGGAGCCTCTGGGACAGCTTCAAGTGTACCAACATTCGCATCTTGGGGGTGCCAGAAGGAGAAGAGCGAGAACAAGAAATCGAAAACCTGTTTGAAACAATTATCGCAGAAAACTTTCCTAACTTGGTGAAGGAAACAGACATACAAGTCCAGGAAGCACAGAGAGTCCCAAACAAGATGAACCCCAAGAGGCCCACACCAAGACACATCATCATCAAAATGCAAAAGGTTCAAGACAAAGAGAGAATCTTAAAAGCAGCAAGAGAAAGGCAGTTAGTTACCTACAAGGGAGTTCCCATTAGGCTGTCAGCTGATTTCTCAAAAGAAACTTTGCAGGCCAGAAGGGAGTGGCAAGAAATATTCAGAGTGATGAAAAGCAAGAACCTACAACCAAGATTACTCTATCCTGCAAAGCTGTCATTTAGAATCGATGGACATATACAAACTTTCCCAGACAAGAAAAAGTTAAAGGAGTTCATCACCACCAAACCGTCATTATATGAAATGATGAAGGGTCTTTTTTTTTTTTTTTTATCCTCACCCAAGGACATTTTTCCATTTTTTGCACAGATAGAGTGGGAGGGAGAGAGAGGAAGAGAGAGAGAGAGAGAGAGAGAGAAACATCGACGTGAAAGGGACACATCGAGTGGCTGCCACCCGCACGACCCAACCAGGGCCGGGGATGAATTGCAACCGAGGTACATGCCCTTAGCGGGAACCGACCCGGGTCTCTCCGGACCGCAGGCCGACGCTCTAACCGCTGAGCCAAACCGGCCAGGGCTGAAGGGTCTTTTTGAAGAAAGAGATAAAATATATGAACAAACAAAATGCCAGTGAATACATATCTATTGACAATGGAATCTACAAACAAAATGAACAGGCAGAACAGAAACATTCTCATAGAAAAAGAGAACATTTTGTTGGATGCCAGATGGGAGAGGGATTGGGGGAATGGGTGAAAAAGGTGAAGGGATTAAGAAGTACAGATTGGGCCCTGGCTGGTTTGGCTCAGCGGTTAGAGCGTCGGCCTGCGGTCCCGAGAGACCCGGGTTCGGTTCCCACTAAGGGCACGTACCTCGGTTGCAGTTTGTCCCCGGCCCTGGTTGGTCGTGCGGGTGGCAGCCACTCGATGTGTCCCTTCACATTGATGTTTCTCTCTCTCTCTGTTCCTCTCTCTCCCTCCCTCTCCATCTGAACAAAAAATGGAAAAATGTCCTCGGGTGAGGAAAACAAAAAAAGAAGTACAGATTGGTTGCTAGACTGACAAACCTCAAAGGGAAGGGGACTGGGCGGTGGGAAGAAATAAACCAAAGAACTTATATGCATAACCAATGGACACAGACAATAGTGTGGGGAAAGGTGGGAGGGGGGCGGGAGTGGGGAGGAGGGGGTCAATGGGGGAAAAATGTGGAACATCTGTAATACATTTTACATCCAACAATAAAGATTTGGGGGAAAAAAAAAAAAACAGAAGTCTAAAAAAAAAGAATCTTCCTTCTATATTTTACAACTGAGAAATCTTAACATGAAAGGATTTCTAATAAAGGAACACAAAAAGCACACAGATCTTTTGACTAATCATAGTTGCTTTATAGGTATCTAT
Source organism: Molossus molossus (assembly GCF_014108415.1). NCBI lineage: Eukaryota > Metazoa > Chordata > Mammalia > Chiroptera > Molossidae > Molossus > Molossus molossus. Next base: position 35,375,597 of record NW_023425349.1, read on the forward strand.
CAAAACAGGCTGTAAAGTACCTCTTTGATAACACAACTCAACATATTCTATTTAAAATAAAAACAAAGCCCTGACCAGTTTGGCTCAGAGGTTAGAGCGTTGGCCCGCAGACCAGAGAGTCCAGGGTTAAGTTCCCGCTAAGGGCGCGTACTTTGGTTGCAGTTTGTCCCCGGCCTCGGTTGGGGTTGTGTGGGTGGCAGCCATTTGATGTGTCTCTCTCACATTGATGTTTCTCTCTTCCTCCCTCTTTCCCTCCTGCTCTGTCTTAAGATAAATGCAAAAATGTCCTTGGGTGAGGATAAAAAAAAATAAAAATAAATAAAAAATTAATAATACAAAATATTAAATGTTATTATCAAATGAATCTAAAGAAGCTTATTATGAAAATTAAATAAGATAATGTAAGCAATAGGTATCAGTGTCTACTGGAACCTCCTCATTTTCCTAAATAGTTTTTTTTTTCCTTTTTTCTTTATTGATTTTAGAGAGAGAGGAAAGGAGAGAGAGAGAGAGAGGATAGAAACATTGATGAGAGAGAACATCAACTGGCCACCTCCTGCATGCCTCCCACTGGGGACTGGGCCCACAACCTGGGTGGTGCCCTTACCAGGAATCGAACCAGTGAACTCTTGGTACATGGGTCGACGATCAACTACTGAGCCATACTGGCCTAGCTCACTTTCCTAAATCTTAATTTTATTTCAGTAAGAGCAGTTCTTGTACTTGCTCTAAATAACAAAGGAAAGCCCTGGCCGGTTTGGTTCAGCGGTTGGAGCGTAGGCCTGCGGTCCAGAGAGACCGGGGTTCGGTTCCCGCTAAGGGCATGTACCTCGGTTGCGGTTTGTCCCCGGCCCTGGTTGGTCGTGCGGGTGGCAGCCACTCGATGCGTCTCTTTCATGTCGATGTTTCTCTCTCTCTATCTCCCTCCCACTCTCTCTGTACAAAAAATGGAAAAATGTCCTCGGGTGAGGATAAAAAATAAAAATAAAAAATAAAAAAGAACAAAGGAAAGACCAAGCTGCTTCCAAAATACCACCATCTAAGTAAGAAACCAATTCATTTTTATAATGACGTATGAGCCCCTGACAATCAAAGAGAAAGGCCGCTATAAAGCTTAAAAATATAATTCCAGCTTACATATATACTCAAACTTTTGAAACGCCTCTGGAAAAATAACCAAAACTCTATCATCCTTCAAAGCATAAGAAAGTCTTCCATCAATCTCCTCTTATCATCACGTAAAGTTCAGAAGAGTTTTTTTTTTAATCCTCACCCGAGGATACTTTCTTCCATTTTTATCTTCAGATATAGTGGGAGAGACAGAGAGAAACATCAACGTGAGAGAGACACATCAATTGGTTTCCACCTGCATGGCCACGACCTGGGCCAGTGACTGAACTACAACCGAGGTACATGCCCCTGACCGGAATTGAACCCACGACTCTTTGGTCCGCGGGCTGATGCTCTACCGCTGAGCCAAACTGGCTAGGGCGAGTTCAGAAAAGTTTTTAAAAGCATGAGAATAATGATATATTTTATTTTAAACTAAAAAAGAAAAGCACAGCACATTATAAAAACTTCAACACAGTAGACTGTGTCCATTAACAAAATATTAATAGTACCTTTTCATATCTATGTTGAATAGAAATACAGTATAAGTCCTACGAGGTCACTGGAACCAAATTACTTAAAAATAATATCCCAGTTTCTAACTGGAATTACCAACTACAAAGTCATAAATATGACATATTGGTTTGATCTACCCCTGAAGCAGAAACTCTGTCAAAGTACTTAGGAAATTCCAAATATATAGGGTTTGTTTAATGTGAAATTTATATAATACAGAATGACTTCTAATACAAATATAAACATAAATCTTAAAAATCCTAACCCCCGATGCAATATTATAAACTCTTTCAATACAATGCACATTATCCAGCTATGTGCAAATCAGTTAACTTATCTGTAATGTAAGTACTGTACATTATTTCCAGAAAAATGGAAAACATTGGCACTGTAAGCAAGGCAGGCAATTTGGAAATGTGCCTATAACACAATAAAGTCATAGGTGGCTAGCCTAACATAAAAATTAGAATACCACGGACTTCAAATAAAAAAGCACCAATTCTCTTCTAAATAATAACTAAGCAAATAGAGAAAACTGAACACCAAAAGCTAATTCTGTGCAAAGGTCAACAGAACTGGGAAACAGAGACTTCCAGTCAAGATGGCAGCACAGGTAACTGCAGTACTCGCCTCCTCCCACAACCACATCAAAATTACAACTGAACTACAGAACAACCATCATTCAGAACCCCTGAAATCAAGATGAATGGAAATCCTACAAAGACTGGTAGGAGGGGCATAGGCATGAGCTGGTCCCATACCCACGCACATGTGGTGGATAAAAATCAAGAGGGATACATAGGCTGTGAAAGTCCTCCCTGAGGAGTGAGAGGTCCCCGTCCCACACTAGGCCCCACCAGCTCAGGGTTCCAGTGCCAGGAAGAAATGTACCCATAACTTCTGGCTGTAAAAAACAGTGGGAATTGAGGCTTAGGGAGGTTGAGACTTCTGGAGTCCCAGACAGTGCTTCTTAAAGGGCCAGCATGCAGACTTACTCGGACTATCTCCCTCCAGGCTCCAGCAAGCAGAAAGCAGCCTGAAAGGCACCAGAGACATAAGGGGAAGAACTAACTTATTTGGCATGTGGTGAGAGCTGGAGAGGAAGCTTTCTCCCAGACTGCTGGTGGAGGCTATTGTTCCTTTGATGAGCCCTTCCTCCATGGGGCAGGCAGACAGGCGGCATATCTGGGACTCCAGCAACCTGGTTCACACTGTTTGCCTGGCCCTGATAATTCACTGAGGCCCTGCCCCACCAAATTTTCGGGCCCATCCAACCTGTTTCGAGTGGCTTTACCATAGGACTGAACAGTCTTGGCTTCTGCTTCAGATTTTCCTAAATTCTCTCAAACAAGCAGCATCTAGCCTCAGTGAGCCCCATATCTCCTGCTACGTGGCCCCACACCTGGCACTAGAAGCAGCTTGATTCACAGCTTGGCTTTGCCTGGACACCTACAAGACCAGCAAAAGAAGCAGTCATCTGCAGATCGCTTTGTAGCTTATGCCTGGTGGCCCCAGGTAGAACACAGGCAGTGGTTGACCTTGCTCCAGAGCCAGGACACCAAGTGGATGGCTTCAGACCACATCAAAGCACTATCCAACCACCACAACTGACACACTCAAGCAGTGGGCTCAGTAGGTGCCAGAGCCCTGCTGTAGTAAGTTTTGCTCTGTGTGGTGGGCCTCTACACAGCTGATCCTCCAAGGTAGTCAGAGGCCAGTGGTCAGTGGGCATAGCCAGTCCTTACAGCTGATCAGCCTGAGTAAATCCCTCCTATTGATATGCAAACAGCAATCAAGACTCAATTACAAAAGAAGGGTGGACAGTCCACACTAGGGGTACACCTCAAGGGCCCAGCTGGGGTAATCAGGGAGGCTGTGCCACTGGATCCTACAGGACACCTACAACAGGCCACCCTACGAAGCCTAGGAGACATAGCAACCCTACCTAATACATAGAAACAAACACAGGGAAACAGCCAAAATGAGGAGACAAAGAAACATGTCCCAAATGAAAGAAAAGAACTAAACTCCAGGAAAAGAACTAAACCAAATGGAGATAAGCAATCAATCAGAAGCAAAGTTCAAAACACTGGTTATAAGAATGCTTCAAGGAACTTAAGGAGAACTCCAAAGAACTTAGCGAGAACATCGACAACATAAAAAAGGACCAGTCAGGCCCTGGCTGGTTTGGCTCCACAGTTAGAGCATCAGCCCCCGGACCAGAGTCCCGGGTTCAGTTCCCACTAAGAGCATGTACCTCAGTTGCAGTTTGTCCCCAGCCCCAGTTGGGATCATGTGGGTGGCAACCACTCGATGTGTCTCTCTCACATTGATGTTTCCCTCTCTTCTTCCCTCTCTCCCTTCCGCTCTATCTGAAGACAAATGCAAAAATGTCCTCGGGTGAGGATTTAAAAAAAAAAAGGACCAGTCAGAAATAAAAAAAATGCACTAACTGAATTAAAGACTAATTTACAGGTGTAGGTGTCAGGATGGTCAAGTGATCTAAGGTGCTACATTCAGGCTGCAGTCTCCCCTGGAGGCATGGATTCGAATAGTACTCCTGACAAGTCATCTTTGCCCAGCCAATGTGGCTCAGTAGTTGAGTGTTGACCCATGCACCAAGAGGTTGCCAATTCAGTTCACAGTTGGCACACATGCCTGGGTTGTGGGCCAAACCCTCAGTGGGTGACATGCAGGGTGCAGCTGGTCAATGCTCTCTCATCGATATTTCTCTCTCTCTCTCATTCTCCCTTCCTCTCTCTCTAAAAATCAATAAAGAAAAACAATTTGTTTTTAAATGAAAGAATAATTTACAGGAACTCAATAGTAGAGTAGCAAAGCATCGATTTGGAAAATAGGAAGCAAAAAACACCCAATCAGAACAGCAAAAGGAAATAAGAATCCAAAAAATAAGGATAGTATAAGGAGCCTGTGGGACAATTTCAAACATACTAACATTCATATCATGGGAATGCCAGAAGAAGAGAGAGCAAGAAATGGAAAACCTATTTGATAAAATAATGACAGAAAACTTTCCTACCTTGGTGAAGGAAACAGACATACAAGTCTAGGAAGCACAGAGAGTCCCAAACAAGATGAATCCAAAAAGTCCCACACTAAGACACATCATAATCAAAATGCAAAAGGTTAAAGACAAAGAGAGAATCCTAAAAGCAGCAAGAGAAAAACAGGTCATTACTTACAAAGGAGCTCCCATTAGATTGTCAATTGATTTCTCCAAAGAAATTTTGCAGGCCAGAAAGGAGTGGCAAGAGATATTCCAGGTGATGAAAAGCAACAACCTACAACCAAGATGACTCTATCCTGCAATGCTATCATGTAGAATCAATGGCTATATAGTTTCCCAGACAAGAAAAAGCTAAAAGACTTCATCACCACCAAACCAGAATTACATGAAATGTTGAAGGGTCTTCCTAAAAGAGAACAACAAAATTGTGAACAATAAAAGGGCAATTAATACATATCTATCAGCAATTGAATCTACAAATAAAATGAGCAAGCAGAATAGAAACAGACTCATAAATACAGAGAACTTTTTGTTGCTTGCCAGATGGGAGGGGCTGGGAGGATGGATGAAAAAGATGAAGGAATTAAGAAGTTCAAATTGGTTGTCAGACTGATGAACCTCAAAGGAAAGGGGGGAGGGTGGGTGGGATGAGATAAACCAAAGAACTTCTATGCATATATGCAAAACCAACAGACACAGACAATAGTATCCAGGGAAGGCAGGAGGGGGTCGGGATTGGGGAGTAGGGCGTCAGTGGGGAAAAACTGAGGGGGACATTTGCAATACATTCAACAATAAAGATAAGTTTTAAAAAAAGACTCAATTACAACACAAGAGTGTACAGTCCACACGAGGGGTGTACCTCAAGGGCACAGCTGGGGTGATCAGGGAGGCTATGCCACTGGACCCCATAGGACACCTACTACAACAGGCCTCCCTAGGAAGCCTAGGAGTCATAACAACTCTACATAATACACAGAAAGAAACACAGGGAGCCCTGGCCGGTTTGGCTCAGCGGTTAGAGCGTCAGCCTGAGGTCTGGAGAGACCCGGGTTCGGTTCCCGCTAAGGGCACGTACTTCAGTTGCAGTTTGTCCCCGGCCCTGGTTGGTCGTGCGGGTGGCAGCCACTCGATGTGTCCCTTCACATCGATGTTTCTCTCTCTCTTCCTCTCTCTCCCTCCCACTCTATCTGTACAAAAAATGGAGAAATGTCCTCGGGTGAGGATTAAAAAAAAAAAAAAAGAAAAGAAACACAGGGAGTCAGACAAAATGAGGAGAAAAAGAAATGTCCCAAATGAAAGAACAGAAGAAAACTACAGGAAAAGAACTAAACAAAATGGAGATAAGGAATCTAACAGATGCAGAGTTCAAACACTGGTTATAAGGATGCTCAATGAACTTACTGAGGGATTCAAGAGCATAAAAAAGGACCAATCAGAAATAAAGGATGCACTAACTGAAATAAAGAATAATTTACACGAAATCAATAGTAGAAGCCAAGAAGAAAACCACAGATCTGGAATATACAAAAGCAAAAATCACCCAATAAGAACAGCAAAAAGAAGAGAATTTAAAAAAAAGAGGACAGTTAAGGAGCCTCCAGAATAACTTCAAGTGTACCAACATTTGCATCATGGGGGTGCCAGAAGGAGAAGAGAGAGAGCAAGAAATTGAAAACCTATTTGAAAAAATAATGACAGAAAACTTGCCCAACTTGGTGAAGGATACAGACATACAAGTCCAGGGAGTACAGAGTCCCAAAGAGGCCCACACCAAGAAACATCATAATGAAAATGCAAAAGGTTAAAGGCAAAGAGAGAATCTTAAAAGCAGCAAGAGAAAAGCAGTTACCTACAAGGGAGCTCCCAGTCAATTTCTCAAAAGAAACTTTGCAGGCCAGAAGGGAGTGGCAAGAAATATTCAAAGTGATGAAAAGCAAGGCCCTACAATCAAGATTACTCTATTCATCCTTCAAAGTAATCATTTAGAATAGATGGACATATAAAGAGCTTCCCAGACAAGAAAAAGCTAAAGGAGTTCATCACCACCAAACCGTTATTATATGAAATGATGAAGGGTCTTTTTGAAGAAAAAGATAAAATATATGAACAAACAAAATGGCAATGAATACATACCTATCAACAATGGAATCTACAAACAAAATGAACAGGTAGAACAGAAACATTCTCAGAGAACATTTTGTTGGTTGCCAGATGGGAGGGAGGTTGGGGGAATGAGTAAAGGCTTGTTTAGAAATGCACAATCTCGCCCTGGCCGGTGTGGCTCTGTTGCTTGAGTGACATTCTGTGCACTGCAAAGTTGTCAGTTGGATTCCGGTCAGGTCAAATGCCCAGGTTACGGGCTAGAGAGATCCACAGTATGGGGCCTGGAGGGGGCAAACAGATTGATGTTTCTCTCTCACATTGATGTTTCTCTCTCTCCCTCTCCCCTTTTCTCTCTCCCTCTCCCTTCCTCTCTCTCTAAAACTAAATTAAAAAAAAAAAAGCACTGCCCTGGCCAGTTTGGCTCAGCAGCTGGGTCGTCAGCCCATGGACCAGGGAGTCACGGGTTCAGTTCTGGTCAGGGGCACATACCTCAGTTGCGGTTCGTCCCCGGCCCTGGTCGGATTGAGCAGGCAGCAACCAGTCAATGTGTCTCTCACGTCAATGTTTCTCTCTCTCTCTCCCTCCCATTCTATCTGGTGATGGATGCATATCCTTGGGTGAGGATTAAAAAAAGAAGAAGAAATGCACGATCTCAACCTTGGCCAGGTAGCTCAGTTGGTTAAAGCGTCGTCCCAATACACTAAGGTTGCAGGTTTGACTGCAGGTCAGGGCACATACAACCAATGAGCCTGGCCCAGTGGGTTGAGCATTGTACCATGAACTGAGAGGTCCCAGTTTGTTTCAGTCAGGGCACATACCCGGGTTACAGGCTCTATCCCCAGTGGGGGACACGCAAGAGGCAGCTGATCGATGCTTCTCTCTCACATCAATGTTTCTATCTTTCTCCCCCCATTTCTCTTGCTCTAAAAAAAAAAAATCAATAAAAAACATATTGGAAAAAACAAATCGCCCTGGCCGGTTTGGCTCAGCAGTTAGAGCATTGGCCTGCAGACCAGAGAGACCCGGGTTCGGTTCCCACTAAGGGCGCATACCTCAGTTACAGTTTGTCCCCAGCCCCGGTTGGGGTTGTGTGGGTGGCAACCAGTCGATGTGTCCCTCTCATGTTGATGTTTCTCTCTCTTTCTCTTCCTCCCTCTCTCCCGCTCTATTTGAAGATGAATGCAAAAATGTCCTTGGGTGAGGATTAAAAAAGAAATCAACCAATGAATGCATAAATAAGTGGAGCAACAAATCAATGTTTCCCTCTCTCTCTCAAAAATCAATAAAATTTTTTAAAATGCACAATCTCAAGCCTATTCATAACTACTAAATCAGAATCTATATTTTACCAAGATCTCTAGATGACCTATATGCAAACTAAAATTTGAGACTCACTGATCTAGAATAGCACTGTCCAACAGAACTTTCTGTGATGAAAATGTTTTACATCTGAACTATGTGGCTACTGTACTGGACAGGAGAGATCTAGAACAACTCAAACTAGAATTGTGCTTAAATATTATATCTTAAAATAAGCCTCCATTTCCCTAAAATATACACTCTTTCACTAAGCATACTGCCAATAATACATATATGCCAAAACAAAATTTTTTTACAAAAACCTAACTCAAAAAAGTACAACAGCCTAGGGACATTTGGAATAAACCCTACACAACTAATTACTGACTGCATTATAGAAAGTACATTTATAAAAGATTCTCATTCAATAATCTAACAATTTTGTTAAATTTGGCTCTCAAAGGGGAAATGTTCGGTTACCCTGAAATTCTATTTATGTAAAACACCTAGGTCTCTAAATAAGCTAGAACTTCCTATTCCAAAAAACAGATGGAATAGGACAGGACATAAACAATTCAAGACTTTCAGTGATTTTTAAGTATTTTCAGAACAAACTTTGTAGTATGTTGGTTTGTTTCCTGTTGTTAGAATCACTTGAAAATAGAATATACTTTGATGGAAGAAATTAAACATTTCCAATTTTGAGAATTCAGAAGCTACCTTTAAAGTCCACTTCATATAATAATTTGTACTTTGGCTGACATTTGACTTTGAAGCCCATATATAGAAAGGAATCACTTATCTTTTAAATGTGTGGTATCAAGAACAATCTACCAAAAGAAGTTACTGCTCATATCCTTCCCCACCAAATTGTAGAAGGAAATGTTAACATTCCAAGATCTACGAAGATGATCGGATTAGGGAGATGCCATTCTTACCAATGAGGGGAGAAATGATTAGAAGGATATAAACCCTGCCTGGGACCCACATGATGATGAGATGCAGCACAAGATAAACCAAAATTTTTCCATTATACTTTTCAACACGTTATGATGGATATTCAAAACTATGGTATTTGCCCTGGCCAGTTTGGCTTGGCGGCTAAGCGTCTGAGCGTCAGCCTGCAGACCAGAGAGTCCCAGGTTCGGTTCCTGCTAGGGGCACGTACCACAAAAAAAAAAAAAAAAAAAAATCTATGGTAGTTAATGCAAGGACTCCCAAGCTCATTTTACAAGGTCAGCATTATCCTAATTCCAAAACCAGATAAAGACACTATTACAAAGAAAGAAAACTACAGGCCAATATCCTTGATGAACACAGATGCCAAAATCCTCAACAAAATATTAGCAAACTGGATCCAGCAATACATTAAAAAGACCACAAACCATGCCTGACTGGCTAGTGTGGCTCAGTGGTTGACCATCGACCCATGCACCAAGAGGTCACCAGTTCAATTCCGAGTCAGGGCACATGCCTAGGTTGTGGGCCCAATCCCCAATGGGGGGCATGCAGGAGGCAGCCAATCGATGTTCTCTCTCATCCATGATTCTATCTCTCTCTCCCTCTCACTCTAAAATCAATAAAGAAAAAAAAAATCAATCAGAAAAATAAACAATTCAAAATAAAATAGGCACGCCATGGCCAGTTTGACTCAGCGGTTAGAGCATCGGCCTGCAGACCAATGAGTTTAGGGTTCAATTCTGGTCAAGGGCAGTACCTCGGTTGCAGTTCTTCCCCGGCCTTGGTCGGGTTGTGCAGGAGGCGACCAGTCGATGTGGCTCTATCACATGGATATTTCTCTGTCTCTCTCTCTCTCTTTCCCTCCCACTCTATCTGATAATAAGTGGGGGGGCATGCAGAAGGTGGCCGATAGATGTTCTCTCTCATCAATATTTCTATCTCTCTCTCTAAAATCAATAAAGCAAGCCCTGGCTGGTTTGGCTCAGCAGTTAGAGCATCGGCCTGCAGTCCGGAGAGACCTGGGTTCGGTTCCCACTAAGGGCACGTACCTCCGTTGCAGTTTGTCCCCGGCCCTGGTTGGGTCGTGTGGGTGGCAACCCTTTGATGTGTCCCTTTCACATTGATGTTTCTCTCTCTCTCTTCCTCCCACTCTATCTGAACAAAATATCGAAAAATGTCCTCAGGTGAGGATAAAAAATAAATAAATAAAATAAAATCAATAAAGAAAAAAATATTTGTAAAACACACACACACCAATAGATACCATTTCAAACCCACTAGATTAGGAAAAAAAACCTTTAAGTCTGACAATATCAGGTGTTGGGGAGGAAGTGAAGCAATCAAAACACACACTGCTGACTCTTGACTCTGAAAGCAAAATATTCACATTTACCATGAGCCAATTCAGTGACTCAATAACTGGAAGTGTTAGGTAAGCATTAAGCAACCGATAATGACCAATCCAGACTTCTGAGAACATGTTCAGAACACTGCCAGATACAAAGTTTGGTCCTTAATGAACTGGGTCCAACCTGACTCAGCAATACAAAAAAGAAAACTTTTAGTCCCTTAACCAGTTTTAGTTTATTTTGTTAAGTACAAAATAGTCATTTCCTCCTAGAATACTGATGACATCTTAATTGACTAAAATTTTAATGAACTATTTATCATTTCAGTAACACTATGATTTCAGTAAAAAGAAGTAGTTTTAAATGGCATAACTTTAAAATTAAAAAGTGTTTACACTAAATTTATTTGATAAGAATTAGAATGACCCTGTGACCACTTAAAAAGGGGGAAATGGTATAATAGTTGCAGTATGTAACCTTAGTTCAATTACTTAACTTCCCTGATCCTCAACACCTAAAAAGATGCAAATCACAACCTGCCTACCTGATCAAACTGTAAAGATTAAGTATGAATATGTAAAGTGCTTAACAAAGTCTAGCTCATTAGCATAGGCCCAGTGTTTGCACCTCTCTCTCTGTAAATCTTGCTACCCTCACCTAAAATTGTTAAAGCCTCAAATTATAACTCTCAATTCATAGGAAAACATTACTCTTACATTCAGATCATTTTCCAAAATTACAAGAAACTGTGTGCTACAGGTTGGAAGAGCAACCTCCTCCGTCCTTCTCTAACTGAAAGGCTCTTTCCTATAAGAAATAAGATTCTGGAAAAGAGAATAGATTTTCACTTACAGAAGTAGGGACTGTCATCCTATGTGGGAAACTAAATCCAGATGATTTCTAAATTTCAATTTTATTTTATTCTAAGAATGATGCTTATTTAATACATTAAGTAAATTGCACACTACCTTTTGTATTTATTAAGAAAGACTGTCTAGCCCTGGCTGGTTTGGCTCAGCGGTTAGAGCACTGGCCTGCGGTTCTGGGCCTGCGGTTCTGGACCTGGGTTCGGTTCCCGCTAAGGGCATGTACCTCAGTTGCAGTTTGTCCCCGGTCCTGGTTGGGTCGTGCAGGTGGCAACCACTAGATGTGTCCCTTTCACATCGATGTTTCTCTCTCTCTCTTCCTCTCCCTCCCTCCCACTCTATCTGAATAAAAAAATGGAAAAATGTCCTCGGGTGAGGATAAAGAAGAAAGATTGACTAAAGAAAATTATCCGATTAATGATGAACTGATAGCTGGTTTTTCGGTTGGTCTGTGGAAAAAAGTTTACACTAAAATAATTTGCATGTGAAAAAACTCAAAACATTCAATAGTATGATTAGAAAACAAAATATTTATAATACTGGCATCTACACTCTGGGCTAATGAAAATACTGAGAGAAATTTAGTCATTGAATTAAACTTTGAAATCTCTTTTAAATACCTCACTTTAGTCAAGACATAAAAAGAAAAGATATACAAGATAAAGTGAAATTTGCCAGTCCAAGAAATGTGAAGTAGCAACCATTGATGAGAATTGTTTACAGACCTAATATTATTTGATCAGGATACTACCATTGTCGTCTTCAAAATAAAAATGAAAACTAAAATTTCTCAGATATACATAAAATATGCCATGATAAGGTAATGAGTCAAATACAAAAGAAAAATTCAGAGTTCTTTTATTCACATACTTCAATTTTCTTCCTCTGTCTTCATTTCTAATATAACACTTCCAATGAGGCCACAGCAAGTTATTGCTATGCAGTGATAGAGATGCTCACTACAGAAATATTGTCCCCCTTCTCTATAATTATAATGGTATTAATGTAGCACACAATTGGCATTCAATGAATGTTAAGTAAATAAGTAACAGAAAGAATGAATAGGATGGAAACAAAAAATTAATTTATAAAATTCCACTTAAAGCTGGTTAATTCAGCTGGTTAGAGCATCATCCCAATATGCCAAGTTTGCGGTTCAATCCCTGGTCAGGGCACATACAAGAATCAATCACTGCCCTGGCCAGTGTGACTCAGTTGGTTGGACGTCATCGTACCAGTTCAACTCCCAGGTTGCTGTTCGATCCCCGGAGAGGGGCTTCCAATAGGCAGCCAATTGATATTTCTCTTTCTCTCTCTCTCTCCCTTCCTCTCTGTCTAAAGTCAATAAATAATTGTTTTAATTCCACTTAAAAATAAGTTAATGCAGACAGCGTAATTCTTTAGACTTCGGACATTCCAGCCTTTACTAAACACTTTCAGTTTAACTTGTTTAAGACATTAACTCGAAAGAGCTAGATATCACTAAAGACTAAGTGACCTGTTTTTCTCACCACCAACTCTGACAAAATTTTAAAAGTCCATCATATCTAGCCAAATTCTCAAATACTAATACACAACTGAGGAAAGAGAAAAAACACTAGTAAATGGAGTTAGAAAAGAATATATTTAATAGTTAACTAAATTACCAAAACCTCTCAAAAAATTCAGTTTAATATAAAATCTATTTTTATGCTCAGCCATACTTTTAAGAGGTTACTCTGGAAACCAATACATGTGGTGACAACACAAAGGCCAGAGATCACTGATACAGATCAAATAAATGAACTATAACTTGATGTTCCAGAAGAAAGATCTGGGGCTGTTCCAGGTAGACTGTATAGGTAAGTCTCCACCCAAGAAACAACAAAAGAGGCAAGATAAACGTAAATGGAGAAGACCTGACAATTTCAAAGATCACTCGCCCCGCGTCTGGTCTCCTCCCTTTCTCCCAAATCTCATCACCTCAGGGAGAACTAAATCTGCACCTCACATCCCCAGCTGACCCTCAACTTCCACATGACCAACCTTCCTGTTTACTTAAACCTGGATCCCCCTCCCCGGCATCCTCTAGTTCCTACCAAGCTCTAACTCCAAGATAGATGTCCACTGCGTCTATCTTCCAGTAGTGTATTAGTTCCCTTAATCCGAACTCATTTTCCCATAACCCATCTGCCGTCCGCCCTTTCAACTCTGGTCCCCTCACTCCAACCCTTCTTCCTGAATCCTCCCCAAGTCACAGATCTGTCCTCTTCTCCTACTCCCTTAGCCGTATCTCCTTTCATTCAGCTGGGCCTCTAGCCTCTTCCGCAGGTTCCCTCCCCACACGTATCCCGGTACCGGCGCCCTACCCCCAACTCCGCCCCTCTCCTCCCTCCTCCAGAAGGAGGCCCCCCTCACCTGAACGCCACTGCCGCCGCCGTCCCAGAAGCCGAAAGGTACTGGCACTGCCGACCTCCCAGGCTCGGTCCCCGCTGAGCTCCCGACGGCCCCTAGGGAAAGCGAATGCCACCACCTTCAACTCTGCCCGCCCCAGGCCAAGCCGTCACCTTAGCCACAGCCAGTACCACAGCCGCCATGTTGAAGTCCTACTTCCCTCCTCCTTCCCCTCACCGCCCCGCCCCTTCGGGCGTCTGACGTCATGGCGCCTCACTCCACGCCCCCCCGGGCCAGTGGGAGGAGCCAACGGTGACGTAATTAATCTCTCTTCTAGTGCTAAACAATTACTACTTCCTGGAGCGTAGCAATTGGAATGGGCGAATCCTGCTGACCCTGAGAAAGGGTGGAAAGAGAGGGTCAGGCGTTGGGATTGGAGAAGCGGATTTAGGGAAACCGGTCGAAATACAGTAACCAGAGTTGAAGAGGCGGAAGAAAGATAAGATGCGAAAATTTGAGTTCGAATTAGGGGAACTAATACACTACTGGAAGATAGGCTCAGTAGACATCTATCTGGAGGGACCCGAGAGCCTTGAAACACAAATATTTACCAATGAGACCTACTTGGGAATCAGGATGTCTGGCCACTAACCTGGTACAAATCCTATCTTTTCTGATAATGGCCTCACTTTCCCCATTTACAAACGAATGGGTTGAAAGGTGACCTCTAAATCCTTCAATTCTGACATTAAGTGAGTTTAAACCACATCATCTAATCCCAAACCTTTACTGCCTTCTGCGTTTATTGGATGTTTTCTAGAATCAGGTGCATGGTGAGATGATTCTTTGTTCCCAAAAGTTCCTAAATGATGGAAGAAATAGAAGCATAAACAATTAACTCTAGGAAAAGTCAGAGGATAATAATGGTAGATCAATTGATCTAAAAAAATTGACTTTTGCTAAGAGATTAGGAAAGATTTGCATCTACACTTTCTGGGCACATAAAAAGTGTGTACACCCTCATGTCTAATTCTCCAGCCCTGTTTTCTCTCCAGAACTCCAGAGATAATATATGTACTTTTTGTTGTTGTTGTTTTGTTTTTGTTTTTTTATCCTCACCCGAGGACTTTTTTGCATTTATCTTCAGATAGAGCGGGAAGGAAAGAGAAAGAGAGAGAAACATCGATGTGAGAGAGACACACATCGAGTGGTTGCCACCCACACGGCTCCAACCGGGGCCGGGGACAAACTGCAACCGAGGTACATGCCCTTAGCGGTAACCGAACCCGCGTCTCTCTGGTCTGTGGGCTGACGTTCTAACGACTGAGCAAACTGGTCAGGGCAATATATGTACTTTGAAAGGTGAAGCAATTTTAACTCACAAGGAGAGAGTTCCAGGAAGGGGGTGTTAAAGTGACCAAAAAAATAACAAATCAATTCTAGATTATTTGATTATTTGCCTTTTTTTTTTTTTTATCCTCACCCCAGGACATTTTGTATTCATCTTCAGATAGAGCAGGAGGGAGAGAGGAGGGAAGAGAGAGAGAAACATTGATGTGAGAGAGACACATCAAGTGGTTGCCACCCACACAACCCCAACTGGGGCCGGGGACAAATTGCAGTCGAGGTATGTACCCCCAGCTGGAACCAAACTGGGGACTCTGGTCCACAGGCCGACGCTCTAACTGCTGAGCTAAACCAGCCAGGGCAATTATTTGCCTATTTAATTCAACACATAATACATAGCCACGGAAGATTTATGGAGAGAGCAATGAGCTGATCAAAGCCCTTTATCAGCAGAATTTAAATGGTAGCAGTGAATAAAATGGATTGGAGACTACATAGTAGTCTTCTGCACTGAGTAAAAGACAAAACTGAACTAAAGCAGAAACAGTGGGGATGGAGACTAGGGGATGAACTGAAGCAAGATGTAGGAGACTGACTCAATAAGTTTAAGAGATCTGCTATATGGGAGGAGAAATCATGAAAAAGGAGCCATGCTTTGGGGGTCTCACACTAACAGAAACAGAAAGACCTAATGTTTACTGAAGCCATAAGGGAAATAATAAGGAATTCAGCTGACCAAACAGATAAGATGAGGGCAGATTTTTCTGGAGAGATGCTCAAGGGAGAATATGGGTTTACACCTGTGCTGTACTGTACTAGTACTCCAAGGATACGTTTTTATTGATTTTAGAGGGAGGAAAGGGGAGAGAGAAACATTGATATGAAAGAAACATCGATCAGTGGCCTCCTGAACATGCCCTGACCAGGGATCAAACCCAAGACCTGGGTATATGCCCTGACTAGGAATCGAACCCTTTGGTATACCAGATGATGCTTCAACTAACTGAACCACCAGCCAAGGCCAAATAAATTTTTTATTAATTCATTTAACAAGTATTTCTTGAGTCCCTGCAATATAGCAGGCACTGTTCTACACACTGGGGATACAACAGCATATAAAAGAGACACCCCATGCCCCGCCTGTGTGGCCCAGTGGATTGAGCATTATTGACATTATTGACCCATGGACTGAGAAGTCCCAGTACAATTGCCTGTCAGGGCACATGCCAGGGTTGTGAGATCAATCCCCAGTAGGGGGCATGCAGGAGGCAGCCATCAATGTTTCTACCTCTCTCTCTCTCTCTCTCAAAAATAAAAACCGTGTTGTTAAAAAAAAAAAGAGAGAGAGAGAGAGACATCCCTCCCCCCAAAAAAACACCCCTGCTCTCACAGAGCTTACATTCTAAAGGAAATAACATAGTAATAATGGTGATATGTGTTTTTTTAAAAAAAAAAAAAAAAAAAAAAGGAATAAAACACAGAAAAGAAGATAGTAGGTATCCATGGTTGAAATTTATAAAAGATTGCCCTAGCTGGTTTGGCTCAGCAGTTAGAGGGTCAGCCTGTGGACCAGAGAGTCCTGGGTTCGGTTCCTGCTAAGGGTACATACCTCAGTTGCTGTTTGTCCCTGACCCAGGTTGGGTTGTGTGGGTGACAACCACTCGATGTGTCTCTCTCACATTGATGTTTCTCTCTATTCCTCCCTCTCTCCCTCCCGCTCTATCTGAAGATAAATGCAAAAATGTCCTCGGGTGAGGATAAAAAAAAATATATATATATATATATATCCATCCTCGGGGTGAGGATTAAAAAAAAAGAAAAGAAATTTATAAAGGATGGCCAGGGAAAGGTGACATCTGAGTAAAACCCTGAAGGAATCGAGGAGTCCTGGCCTGGTAGCTCAGGTGGTTAGAGCATCATCCTGATATACCAAGGTTGTGGGTTTGATCTCTGGAGTCAGAGCACATACAAAAAGCAACCAGTGAATGCATAAATAAGTGGAACAACAGCCCAGCCAGTGTGGCTCAGTGGATTGAGCTTTGTCCCATGGACTGAGAGGTCCTGTTTTGATTCCCTGATCATGGCACATGCTTGGGTTTCAGGCTTGATCCTCAGTAGAGGGTGTGCTGGGCAAGAGGCAGCCGATCAATGTGTCTCTGTTACATCGATGTTTCTATCTCTCTCTCCCTTTGTCTCTCTCTAAAAAATCAATAAAAACATATTTTAAAACAATAAGTGGAACAATAAATTGATGCATTTCTCTTTTTCTCAAATCAACTTAAAAAAAAAGAACCTGTCCCTGGCCGGTTTGGCTCAGCGGTTGGAGCGTTGGCCTGCGGTCCAGAGAGACCCAGGTTTGATTCCCACTAAGGGCATGAACCTCGGTTGCAGTTTGTCTCCAGCCCTGGTTGGTCGTGCGGGTGGCAGCCACTCGATGTGTCCCTTTCCCGTCGATGTTTCTCTCTCTCTCTCCTTCTCTCTTCCTCCCACTCTATCTGAACAAAAAAATGGAAAAATGTCCTAGGGTGAAGATTAAAAAAAAAAAAAAAAAAGGAACCCGAAGGAAGTGAGAAAATGAGTTGTGTAGATATCTAGAAGAAGAAAATGCAAGGCCAAGGCAAGGGAATAGTAAATATAAAGACTCTGAGATGGAAGCTCACTTTCTATGTTCTAGGAAGACTAAACAGCCCAGTGTGACTGGAATGGAGCAAGCAAAGAAAAGAATAGTAGGAGATGGAGTCAGAGAGGTAAAAGGTGGCTACATCACATAGTGTTTTGTTCAAGTGAGTTATAAAACATAGGAGAGTTTTGAGTAGAGAAGGGAAATGACCTAACTATTTAACAAGATCACTGCAGCTACTACACTGAGCAAGAAGGGCAAGCATGGAAACACTTAGTAGTTATCGCAGTAGTCCAAGCAGGAAATTATAGTACTGGAGACTAGAGTGATAGTACCAGCAAAGGCGGTTAGAAATGATCAGGTTCTGGGTACATTTTGAAGGTAGAGCCATAAGAATTTGCTCACATTAGCCCTGGCTGGGTGGCTCAGTTGGAGCATTGTCCCATACATCAAAAAATTTCGGGTTTGATTCCCAGAGTACATGCCTAGGTTGTAGGTTCAAGTCCCAGTTGAGGCACATACAGGAGGCAGCCAATCAATGTTACTCTCTCACATTGATGTTTCTCTCTCTCTCTCCCTTCTTCCCGCTTAAAAAAAAAATCAATAAACATATCTTCAGGTGAGGATTAAAAAAAAAGAAAGAAATAATTTGCTCACAAAGTAGTTGCATGGTGTGAGGAAATGAGAAGACTCAGGATGACTTTAAGGTTTTTGACCTGAGTCAAAATCTTGCAGGTTTGGCTAAAAGAATAGAAATTCAGATTAATTAAAATTTCTGAGGATAGGACCCTTTGGAACACTGACAAATAGAGCATGGGAAGAGGAAGCAGGGGAAGAGGAAGCAGAGAAAGAGGTGGAAAAATAGTGACCTGTGAAGCAGAAAAGGAATCAGAAGACTGTAGTGCCATGGAGGATTAGGAAGGAAAAACCTTTGGAGGGCTAGGCCTGTGCCTCTCCTCTCAAAGTAGACTCCCTGAGTCCATAGACAGGTCTCCCACATCAGACAGGGACTTCCTGAGATTCCCCATCAGCCTAAGTCTCCTGATCCAATAATATTTCTTTCTCTGCCTTTTTGCTTTAAGTGGGGATATAAGAATACACACCAAACTATCAATTTTGTCTCTGGAGAGAGCAGGAATTGGCTGGAGTGGGGTGGACAGCAGGACTTCAGACCAAGAAAGGAGGAGAAGTAGAAACCATGTAGAAGATGGCAGCCACTGCTGGAATATGCATCCACAGCCATTATAAGAAAGAGGAAAAACTATCTGATTTCTCTCTTCCTCCCACCCTCCAATCTCCTGTCAGTGCCTCACATTGACTGAATCTAGCTAGTATCCAGTTGGCAAAGGAGCTGTGAAATGTAGTTTTCAGAAAAAGAATAGAGAATGGGTGTGAGAACAAATATGTAAGGACCAATTCAAACAGTCATTGGGTTGTTTACAAAATCAGTGAAGAAGATGGAGAACCAGTATGAAAAACAGGAGAAAAATTAGTAAAAAGGAAAAAAGACAAAGCAAAGAAAATAAAGAAAAGGGTACTTAGCCCAGCCAGTGCAGTTCAGTGATTGAGGACTGACACATGGATGAAAAAAAAAAAAAAAGTGGAAGCATATACCTTGTTCATGGATTGGAAAAATTAACATCATTAAAATGTCCATACTACCCAAAGCAATTTATAGATTCAATGCATTCCCCATTAAAATACCAATAACAGCCCTGCCCGGTTTGGCTCAGTGGTTAGAGCGTCAGCCCATGGTCCAGAGAGCCCTGGGTTCAGTTCCCGCTAAGGGCACATACCTCGGTTGCAGTTTGTCCCCAGCCCTGGTTGGGTCGTGCGGGTGGCAGCCACTCGATGTGTCCCTTTCACATTGATGTTTCTCTCTCTCTCTCCCTCTTACTCTATCTGAACAAAAAATGGGGAAAATGTCTTCGGGTCCTTGGGTGAGGATTAAAAAAAAAATACCAACAACATATTTCACAGAACTAGAACAAACACTTCAAAAGTTTATATGGAACAAAAAAAGATCCCAAATAGCCACAGCAATCTTTTTTTTTTTTTTATCCTCACCTGAGGACATTTTTGCATTTATCTTCAGATAGAGTGGGAGGGAGAGAGGGGGGAAGAGAAAAAGAGAAACATCAATGTGAGAGAGACACATCGACTGGTTGGCATCCATACTACTCCAACCGGGGCCGGGGACAAACTGCAACCGAGGTACATGCCCTTAGCAGGAACCAAACCCAGGACTCTCTGGTCTGCAGGGCGACGCTCTAACTGCTGAGCCAAACTGGCCAGGGCAGCCACAGCAATCTTGAAAAAGAAGAACAAAGTAGGAAGGATCACAATACCAGATATCATGTTATACTACAAAGTCATTGTAATCAAAACAGCCTGGTACTGGCACAAGAACAGGCATATAGATCAATGGAATAGAACAGAGAACCCAGAAACTGACCCAAGACATTATGCTCAATTAATATTTGACAAAGGTGGCAAGAGTATACAATGGAGTAAAGATAGCCTCTTTAATAAATGGTGTTGGAAAAATTGGACAGCTACCTGCAAAAAAAATAAAAATAAAACTAGACCATCAACTTACACCATACACAAGAATAAACTCAAAATGAATAAAAGACTTGAATGTGACTCATGAATCCATAAAAATCTTAGAAGAAAATGTAGGCAGTGAAATTTCAGACATCCCATGCAGAAGAATTTTTACTTATAACAATGCCTAAGGCAAGAGAAACAAAGGAAAAAATTAATACATGGGACTACATCAAACTAAAAAGCTTCTGTACAGCAAAAGAAACAAGCATCAAAATGGAAAGGGAACCCACTATATGGGAGAGCATAATTGCCAATGATACATCAGATAAGGGGTTAATTTCAAAAATATATAAAGTACTCATACAACTCAACAAAAGGCAGACAAGGAATCCAATTAAAAAATGGGCAGAGGACCTAAATAGACACCTCTCCAAATAAGACATACAAATGGCCGAGAGAACCCTGGTCAGTTTGGCACAGCAGTTGAGCATCAGCCTGTGGACCAGAGAGTCCCGGGTTCGGTTCCCACTAGGGGCATGTACCATAAAAAAAAAAGGCCAAGAGATGTAAGAAAAAATGCTCAATGTCATTAATCATCAGAGATAATGCAAATTAAAATGACTATGAGGTATCACCTCACACCTGCCAGAATGGCTGCCGTCAACACATAATCAAACAAGTGTTGGCAAGGGTGTGGAGAGAAGGGGACTCTAGTACACTGCTGGTGGGAATGCAGACTGGTGCAGCCACTATGGAAAACAATGTGGTGTTTCCTCAAAAAATTAAAAATTGAACTGCCATTTGACCCAGTGATCCCACTTCTAGGAATATATCCTAAGAAGCTTGAAACACCAGTCAGAAAGAATATATGTACCCCTATGTTTAAAGCAGCACTATTTACAGTAACTAAGATCTGAAAATAGCCCAAGTGTCCATCAATAGATGAGTGGATAAAAAAGCTGTGGTACATATGCACAATGGGATACTACGCAGCTGTAGGAAAGAAAGATCTCTTATCCTTTGAGACGACATGGAGGGACCTGGAGAGAATTTTGCTAAGCGAAATAAGCCAGTTGGAGAAAGACAAGTATCACATGACCTCACTTATTTGTGGAATATAATGAACAAAATAGACCCAGAAACATAGAAGTAGGGTTCAAACTGACAAACTTCAGAGGAGGGGTGGGGGTGGGGAGGGAAGAGATAAACGATAGAAGTTATGCATATAAACATAACCAATGGACATAGACAACAATGCTGGGGGCAGGGGTTGGCGGAAATGAGGAGGTTGTCAATGGGAGAAAAAGGAGAAACATCTGTAACAAAAATAAATTAATTAAATATTTTAAAAACTTTATTTTTGTGTGTTTGTTTTATTTTTGTTAATCCTCACCCAAGGATATTTTTTTATTGATTTTAAGATAGAGTGGAAGGGAGGGGCATAGAGAGAGAGAGAGAGATATGTGAGAGAGACACCTCAATTGGTTGCCTCCTGCACTACCCCAACAGGGCCCAGGGTTCAAATCAGCAACCCATTTATGTGTCCTTGACTGGGAATTGAACCCAAGATCCTTTGGTCCAAGGGCCAACACTCTAACTGATGAGCTAAACTGACCAGTGATAAAAGAATTTTTATTTTTATTATTTTATTTATTTATTTATTTATTTATCCTCACCGAAGGACATTTTTTCATTTTTTGTTCAGATAGAGGGGGAAGAAGGGAGAGAGAGAGAGAAAAAAACATCGACGTGAAAGGTACACATCGAGTGGCTGCCACCCGCACGACCCAATCGGGGCCGGGGACAAACTGCAACCGAGGTACATGCCCTTAGCGGGAACCAAACCTGGGTCTCTCTGGACCACAGGCCGACGCTCTAACCACTGAGCCAAACCGGCCAGGGTGCCAACACTCTAACTGATTAGCTAAACTGACCAGCGATAAAAGAATTTTTAAATAAGCAATTAAAGAGAGGAAAGTAGAAATCATCCATAGTCTTTCCAGCAAGAGTTAACCACTGTAACTATTTTGGCATATGTCCTTTCAGAATTTCAAATTCAAAATTATATTGTGTGTGTATACTTTTATAAAAATGAGACTATCTTCTGTATATTGTTAGTAACTATTTTTTTAAAAAAGAGGATATTTAGAGATAGAGGAAGGGGGAAGAAGAGAGAGAGGAGCATGGATGTGAGAGCGAAACATCAGTAGGCTGCCTCCTGCACTCCTCCTACAGATATCGAGCCCAAAACCTGGACATGTGTGACAGGGAATTGAACCTGCAACCTTTTGGTGCAAGGACGATGTTCAACCAACTCAGCCACACCAGCCAGGGCACATGCCTGGTAGTAACTCTTTTTTCAAACCTAGCAATGTTTTATATGCATCTTTTCATATTTACATACTTCTATAACATATTTTTAGACTTTTAAATTTATTTTATTTTTATATCCTCACCGAGGACATTTTTTATTTTATCTTCAGATAGAGCAGGAGGGAGAGAGGGAGGAAGAGAGAGCGAGAAACATCGACGTGAGAGAGACACATCGACTGGTTGCCATCCACACAACCCCAACCAGGGTCGGGACAAACTGCAACCAGGTACATGCCCTTAGTAGGAACGAACACAGGCCTCTGTAGTCCGTGGGCAATACTCTAACCACTTAGCCAAACTGATCAGGGCTTAAGACTTTTTTTTTTTTTTTTTAATCCTCACCCGAGGCTATTTTTCCTTTTTTTTTTTTTGTACAGATAGAATGGGAGGGAGAGAGAGGAAGGGAGAGAGAGAGAGAGAGAGAGAAACATCGACGTGAAGGGACACATCGAGTGGCTGCCACCCGCACAACCAACCAGGACCGGGGACAAACTGCAACCGAAATACGTGCCCTTAGTGGGAACCGAACCCAGGTCTCTCCGGACCGCAGGCCGACGCTCTAACCGCTGAGCCAAACTGGCCAGGGCTTTTTTTTTAATCTTTAAAAAATATATATATATATATTTTATAGAGAGAGAGAGATGAAGGGAGAGATGGAAACATAATTGTGAGAAACATTGACTGCTGCCTCCTGCATGCTCCTCATTGGGGACTAAGCCCAGAACCCAGGCATGTGCCCTGACCAGGAATCGAACTGGGACCTCTCAATTCATGGGTTGACGCTCAGTTCACTGAGCCACATGGCCAGGCAAGATTTTGTTTTTCAGAATAGTTTCAGATTAACAGAAAATTTAAGCAGATAGTAGAGTTCCCATATTCTTCTATCCCTACCACAGTTTCACTTGTTATTAATACCTTGCTTTAATGTAGTTCATTTAATGTTAGAATTGATGAATTAATATTGATGCATTATTATTAGCTAAAGTCCAGAGTTTACTTTAAAGTCACTTTTTGTGTTATACAGTTCTATGGATTTTGACAAGTGCACAATATCATGTATTCACTGTTACAGTCAGTATCATACAGAATAGTTTTACAATGCTAAAAATGCTCTGTACTTCACCTATTCGTCCCCCTTCCCTAACCTCTGGTGACCACTTACTGTGTCTATAATTTTGCCTTTTGTGAAATTCTTTTTTCTTTTTTGTTTATCCTCATCCAAAGATATTATCCATTGATTTTTAAATAGAGTGGGAGAGAGGGAGGGAGGAAGTGAGAAAGAGAGAGAGAGAAATATTTATGGGAGAGAGACACATCAATGGTTGTCTCCCACGCTCACCCCCACTGGGGCTGGGGATCAAACCTGCAACCCAGGTACTTGCCCTTGACTAAGAATCGAACCTGAGACCCTTTGGTTTGCAAGCCAATGCTCTAACTGCAGAGCCAGACTGGCCAGAGCTATAACCTTATTTTTAATGGCTGTATAACATTGTGTTTGGTGGCTGGATAAGTCCACTGATGCTGTTACATGACAAAGATTAGAATGGTAACAATGAACCTTAGATTCACAATAGGAGCAAATCAAACTTTACTGATGTGACACAGGATTCACTTGCCCATGTGCTCACACCTAACTCTGTATGTCAATGTTTCATTATCTTTGGGCAAAGGAAACTTTTATTTATTTATTTTTTAAAAATATGTTTTATTGATACTTTTAGAGTGAGAGGAAGGGAGAGGGAGAAAGAGATAGAAACATCGATGAGAGAGACACATTGACGGGCTATCCCCTGCACGCCTCCCAGTGGGGATCGAGCCCACAACCTGGGCATGTCCCCTGACCGGGAATCGAACTAGTGACCTCTTGGACAATGGGAGGATGCTTAACCACTGAAGCACTCTGGGTGGGCAGGCAAAGGAAACTTTTAGATCTCACACACTACCTTGGAAACCAGAAGAAAACATCTGGCACTCACTGTGATGGGAGAACAAAAGCAAAAAGTCAATTTTTTCTTCCAAAGTCACCAGAGGCAAATGAAATCAATAAGGTTTCAATGACATTCTGGGTTAGGAGGCTGGGCTCCTCCCTCATAGGCTACTATTATTCTATAGGCATAAGTCTCTACCTACTCAAGCAGGGCAGCCATGTATGGATGTGCACTTTGTACTCTGCACAAAAGTGCCTGGCTGAGGGGTCCAGAGAGGGCTGAAATCCTGGAACACACTGAGTTTATTGAACTCTTTTGTAATTGTTTGCTTATGTTTGTCTTCCTCCTCAAGTTCTTGATGTCTGAAATCTGGTTTTATTTAATCTTCATTTCCACTGCAGCACAGGAATAGGTGTACAGTAGATCTCAGTATATTAGCTCAATAAATTACTAGGGACAGGGCTCTTTTAGCTCAGTGTCAGGATAAAGAGAGAACATGGATTGGCTGACTCCTGCATGCCCCCCACTGGGGATTTGGCCCACAACCTGGGCATGTGCCCTGACTGGGAATCGAACCGGTGACTTCTTGGTGCATGGGTCGACGCTCAATCACTGAGCCAATCGGCTGGGCTCTTTTCTTTTTTTAATATATTTTTATTAATTTGTTGTTGTTGTTGTTCAGATAGAGTGTGTGGGGGAGAGAGAGAGAGAGAGAGAGAGAGAGAGAAACATCGACCTGAAAGGGACACATCGAGTAGTTTTCACCCGCATGACCCAACCAGGGCTGGAGACAAATTGCAACCGAGGTACACCTGCCCTTAGAGGGACTGAACCCGGGTCTCTCTGGACTGCAGGCCGAGACTCTAACCACTGAGCCAAATCTGCCAGGGCTATGCGTCCACTTTTTTATATCTTCCTTTATTTCTTTTTCAGTGTCCTATAGTTTTCTGCGAACAGGTCCTCTACTTCTTTGGTTAAGTTTATTCCTAGGTATCTTAATTTCTTTGTTGCAATGGTAAATGGGATTTTTTTATTTATTTATTTATTTTTTAATCCTCATCGGAGGGCATTTTTCCATTTTCTGTTCAGGTAGAGTGGGAGGGAAAGAGAGGAACAGAGAGAGAGAGAGAAAAACATTGATGTGAAAGGGACACATCGAGTGGCTGCCATCCGCACAACTGACCAGGGCCGGGGACAAACTGCAACCGAGGTACACACCCTTAGCGGGAACCGAACCCGGGTCTCTCAGGACCGCAGGCCGACGCTCTAACCGCTGAGCCAAACTGGCCAGGGCGGGATTGTTTTTTTAGTTTCTCTTCCTGTGGTGTTCCTTATTGGTGTATAAAAATGCCAATGATTTTTTTTTTAATCCTCACCCAAGGACATTTTTCCATTTTCTGTTCAGATAGAGTGGGAGGGAGAGAGAGAGAGAAACATCGATGTGAAAGGGACACATCGAGTGGTTGCCACCCACACAACCCAACCAGAGCCAGGGACAAACTGCAACCGAGGTACATGCCCTTAGCGGGAACCGAACCCGGGTCTCTCTGGACTGCAGGCCAACGCTCTAACCGCTGAGCCAAACTGGCCAGGGCCCAGTGAATTCTTGATGTTAATTTTATATCCTGTTACTTTGCCAAATTCATTTATTAAATCTAGTAGTTTCTTGATGGAGTCCTCAGGGTTTTCTGTGTACAATATCATGTAATCTGCGAATAATGACAGTTTCACTTCTTCCTTTCCAATTTGGATCCCCTTTTTTTTTTCATGTCTGATTGCTGTGACTAAAACTTCCAGTACTGTTTAAATAAGACTGGTTTAATTGAACATCCCTGCCTTGTTCCTGTTCTTAAGGGAAATGCTTTTAGTTTTTGCCCATTGAGTATGATGTTGGTTGTAGGTTTGCCATTGCTTTTATTATGTTAAGATATTATTCTTCTATTATAACTTTGCTGAGAGTTTTTATCAAAAATGGCTGCTGGATTTTGTCAAATGCTTTTTCAGCATCTATTGATATGATCACATGATTATCTTTCATTTTGTTTATGTGGTGTATCACATTTATCGATTTACAAATATTGTACCAGCCTTGCATCCTTGGGATAAATCCCACTTGATCGTGGTGTATAATTTTTAAAATATATTGCTGGATTTGATTTGCTTAGATTTTGTTGAGGATTTTGGCATCTATGTTCACCAGGGATATTGGTCTGTAATTTTCTTTCTTTGTAGTGTCTTTATCTGGTTTTAAGATTAGGATTATGCTGGCCTCATAAAAAAGAGCTTGGAAGTCTTTCCTCCTCTTAAATTTTTTGGAATAGTTTGAGGAGAACAGGTGATAGTTCTTGTTTAAATGTTCAGTAAAACTCCCCTGTGTAGCTGTCCAGACCAGGGCTTAATTGTTATTGGTTTGGTTAGGTTTTCTGACTCTTCCCAGTTGAGTTTTGGAATAGTATATGATTCTAAGAATTTGTCCATTTCACCTAGGTTGTTGAATTTGTTGGCATATAATTATTCATAATATTTTCTTACAATCCTTTCTATTTCTGTTGTGTTCATTGTTACATCACCTCTTTTATTTCTGATTTTATTAATTTGGGTTCTCTCTCTTTGTTTCTTGGTGAGTCTGGCAAAAGACTCATCAATCTTGTTTATCTTTTCAAAGAACCAGCTCTTGGTTTCATTGATCTTTTGTATTGTTTTTTAGTCTTTATGTCATTTATTTCTACTCTGATTTTTATTATTCCCTACCTTCTACAAACTCTGGGGTTTTCTTTTGTTTCTTTTTGTTTTCTTAAATCTTTAAGTTGTTGGGTTAGATAGTTGATTAGAAATTTTTCTTCTTTCTTGAGATAGGCCTGTATTGCTAGGAACTTCCCTCTCAGGACTGATTTTGCTATAGATTTTATATTGTGTGTTCATTTTCATTAGTTTCCAGGAAGTTTTTTAAATTTATTTCTTGATCTCATTGGTAACCCATTCGTTGTTTAATAACATGCTATTTATTCACCATGTGTTTGAATGTTTTTGAGTGTTTTTATTGTAATTGATTTCTAGTTTCATGCCATTGTGATCTGAGAAGATGCTTGATATGATTTCAATCTTCCTGAATTTGTAGAGACTTACTTTGTGTCCTAACAGGTGGTCTATCTTTGAGAATGTTCCATATGCACTTGAGAAGACTGTATATCCTGCAGCTTTGGGGTCAAATGTTCTGTATATCAGTTAAGTCCAACTGATCTAGTTTGTCATTTAAGGATTCTTTTTCCTTCTTAATTTTTTGTCTAGAAGATCTATCCAGTGGTGTCAGTGGGGTGTTAAAGTCACCCACTATGATTGTATTGCTATTGATCTCTCCCTTGTAGTCCTCATGACATTTTTTAAATGTATTTTGATGCTCCTATATTTGATGCACATATGTTTACCAGGGTTATGACCTTCTGTTGGATTGATCCTTTTAATATGATGTAGTGACCTTCTTTGTCTCTTATTATGGTCCTTGTTTTGAAGTCTACCTTCTCAGATAGGAGTATTGCTACACCAGCTTTTTTTCATTTCCATTTGCCTGGAAAATTTTTTTCCATCCCTTCATTTTCATTCTTTGCGAGTCTTTTGTTGTGAGGTGGGTCTCTTATAGACAGCATATATATGGGTTGTGTTTTCTTATCCAATCAGGTATCCCATGTCTTTTTTTTTTTTTTTAATGCTCACCCAAGGACATTTTTCCATTTTTTGTTCAGAGAGAGTGGGAGGGAGAGAGAGGAAGAGAGAGGGAGAAACATCGATGTGAAAGGGACACATTGAGTAGCTGCCTCCCGCATGACAAAACGAGGGTCAGGGCATGCAACTGAGGTACATGCCCTTAATAGGAACCAAACCTGGGTCTTTCTGGACTGCAGGCTGATGCTCTAACTGCTGAGCCAAACTGGCTAGGACTATCCTATGTCTTTTGATTGAAGCATTTAAGCCATTTACATTTAAGATTATTACTGATACTTATTAATTGCCATTTTAATTTTATGCCTGTGTTCTTCTCTATATATATGTATATTTCTTCTTCTTCTTACAACAGTCCCTTTAGCATTTCTTGCAGTGCTGGTTTGGTGGTGGTAAATTCCTTTAGCTTTTTTTTTTTTTTTATCTGAAAACTCTTTATTTCTCCTTCACTTTTGAATGATAGCCTTGCTGAATAGAGTAGTCTTGGTTTCAGACCCTTGCCTTTCATTACTTTGTATACTTCATGCCACTCCCTTCTGGCCAGCAGTGTTTCTATTGAGAAATCAGATGACAGTGTAATGGGAGCACCCTTGTAGGTAATTTTTATCTCTCTCTTGCTCCTTTAAGATTCTTTCTTTGTCTTTAATGTTTGCCATTTTAATTATGATGTGTCTAGCTTTGCGTCTTTTTGGGTTCATCTTGCTTGGGAAGCAACCAGTTGATGTGTCTCTCTCACATCAATGTTTCTCTCTCTCTCTCTCTCTCTCTCTCTCCCCCCCTCCCTCCCTCCTTCCCTTCTTCTCTCTCTAAAAATCAATGGAAAGCCCTGGCCGGTTTGGCTCAGCCGTTAGAGCGTTGGCCTGCGGTCTGGAGAGACCCATGTTCGGTTCCCGCTAAGGGCATGTACCTCGGTTGCAGTTTGTCCCCGGCCCTGGTTGGTCGTGCAGGTGGCAGCCACTTGATGTGTCCCTTTCACATCGATGTTTCTCTCTCTCTCTCTTCCTCTCTCTCCCTCCCACTCTATCTGTACAAAAAATGGAAAAATGTCCTCAGGTGAAGATGAAAAAAAAAACTAAAAATCAATGGAAAAATATCTTTGGGTGAGGATTAACAACAGTAACACAAAAAAGCGAAAGATATGAACAGATATTTAATAAAGGAAGATATCTGGATGACAAATAAACCCACCAAAACACTGTCATCTTCATTGGTCATTGGGGAAATACAAATTAAAACCACAATAAGTTACCACCATTCATCCATTAAAATAGCTTTATTTTATGATTATTTTTAAAAATATGTTTTTATTGATTTTTTTTAGAGATACAGGAAGGGAGAGAGAGACACATCCATCAGCTGCCTCCTGTACACCCCCTACATAGGATTAAGCCCACAACCTAGTCATGTGCCCTGACTGGGAATTGAACTAGGATCTCTCAGTCCATGGGACAATACTCAATCCACTGAACCATACCAGCTGGATATTAATATAGCTTTGAAAGAAAACTGACAGTCCCTGGCCGGTTTGGCTCAGCGGTTAGAGCTTCAGCCTGTGGACTGGAGAGTCCCGAGTTCAATTCTCACTAAGGGCACATACCTTTGTTGCAGTTTGTCCCTGGCCCCAGTTGGAGTTTTGCGGGTGGCAATCACTTGATGTGTCTCTCTCTCTCACTTTCTTCTTCTCTCCCTCCCACTCTATCTGAAGATTAAAAAAAAAAAAAAGTGTCCTCAGGTGAGGATAAAAAAGAAAACTGACAGTACCAAGTGTTAGTGAATATGGCAGAATAACTCGAACTCATAAATTACTGGTGTGAAATCATGCATTTAACATGCAGTCTGACAACCCCAACCCTGGTTTTTTTATTTGAAGAGGAATGAAAACACAACCACCCAAAAACATGCACTTGATGTCTTGTAACAGCTTTATTCATAATCACTCTTTTTTTTTATCCTCACCCGAGGATATTTTTCCATTTTTTGTACAGATAGAGTGGGAGGGAGGGAGAGGAAGGGAGAGAGAGAGAGAAACATCGACATGAAGGGACACATCGAGTGGCTGCCTCCCGCACGACCAACCAGGGCCAGGGACAAACTGCAACCGAAGTATGTACCCTTAGCGGGAACCGAACCTGGGTCTCTCTGGACCGCAGGCCGATGCTCCAAACTGGCCAGGGCATCACTCATTTTTTTAAAAAAAGAAGTGTTTATTGATATTTAGAGGAAAAGAAAAGGTGAGGGAGAGAGAGAAACATTGATGTGAGAGCAGAACCTTGATTGGCTGCCTATACATCCCAACATCCCTCACTGGGCCTAGAACTATCAGACTGCTAAAATAGTGAGACAACACCCAAATGAAAAAAAAGGAGGCATCACCAGAAAAGGAACTACATGAAATGAAAGCAAGCAACTTGTCAGATAAAGAATTCAAAGCTGATTCGGTCTTCAGCTTCTTCTAACCTACTATTGAGACCGTCTAAGGTATTTTTCATATCAGCTATGTCTTTCTTTATTGCTACTTGATTTTTTTAATCTTTTATAATCATTAGGACACTTTTCTTTAATTTTTTTCTTTATGAATTTTTAGAGAGAGGAAGGGAGAGGGAGAGAGAGATAGAAACATCAATGAAAGAGAACATCAATTGTCCACCTCTTGCCCACTGGGGATCAGGCCCACAACCTGGCATGTGCCTTTACTGGGAATCAAACCAGCAACCTCTTGGTGCATGGGTCAATGTTCAACCACTGAGCCACACCAGCTGGGCTATTACCTGAGAAAAGCTGTGTCCCGATCAGGACACATGCCCAGGTTGTGGGCCCAATCCCCAGGGGGGTCATGGAAGAGATGGCTAATCGATGTTCTCTCACATCAATGTTTCTATCTCCCCCTCCCTTCCTCTCTCTAAAATAAAAAGGAAGAAAGAAAGAAAGAAAGAAAGAAAGAAAGAAAGAAAGAAAGAAAGAAAGAAAGACTCTAAAATGGGATTGTGAGTTGGATCACTCACCAACCTGTTGACAATGAGAAAACTATCCACTAGTGGTAGGGAGCAGTTAGCCTCTAGCATGTGATAGTAATGCAATCATTAACATTTTCACCAGTGGTAAATTGGGATGTTTTGCTCAGTGACAGGGGTGATGGAGGAGCACAATGTATTAGGCTTTTGAGAAGTAATAGGATGTTTGATGTTGAGAGTAATAAATAAGTTGGAGAAAGATTATAAAGGCTAAGTGTGCCGATAAATCCAATAAAAGGGGGGGGGGCTAAGTGTGAAAGTCAAAGAGCCTTCTTGGCAATATATAGAGACTATTATCTGCACTCCACATGGCAGAAAAACTTGATGATCAGCCTGGCTGGTGTGGCTCAGTGGTTTAGCATCACCTATGCACCAAGAGTTCACCGGTTAGATTTCCGGTCATGGCATATGCTCAGGTTGTGAGCCAAGTCCCCAGTAGGGGGCATGCAGGAGGTGGTCAATTGATGTTCTCTCTCATCAATGTTTCTATCTCTCTCTTTTCCTCTCCCTTCCTCGCTCTCTAAAAATCAATTGAAGAAAAAATGAAAAACCTGATGATCAAGATCAGGCCCAGGACTTTATAAGATTTGCAGAGCTACAGAGAAGTTGAATTCTCAGATATAATAAATTGGCTATACCCAGGTTAGAGTCCTGATTGAGAAAGATGGGGCATATGGGATGTCAATATATGGGTCTATCTACCTGAAAATCTTGAACCTCCAGTTTCCTCTGTACCTCTGGGTCTTTTTATAAGTTGCCTACTTCTTCTAGCTAAAGATTAGTTCGCCCCTTGCTTGAAGATGATGCAGAAATCTCTGACTTACAAGAAATGTGCCTCCCCATCAGGATCTAATCAACATTCCAACCTGGCCATTGGACCAATAACTAAGGTTAAGTAACAACACAAATAGCCAAGACCTGATAAGGAAGGAAAGGGACAATACCTACAGGAGCTGTAGAACATAACCAATATTTACTGTGTGAAGCCAAAAGAATGTAAGTGGACTGCATTATGAGAATTTTGAAGCTCAATCTAAGTGGGGAGATGTTGAAACTAAAATTGGATTAGGCCCTGGCCAGTTTGGCTCAGCGGTTAGAGCGTTGGCCTGCGGTCCGGAGAGACCCGGGTTCGGTTCCCGCTAAGGGCACGTACTTCGGTTGCAGTTTGTCCCCGGCCCTGGTTGGTCATGCGGGTGGCAGCCACTCGATGTGTCCCTTCATGTCGATGGTTCTCACTCTCTCTCCCTCCCATTCTATCTGTACAAAAAATGGAAAAATATCCTCAGGTGAGGATAAAAAAAATAAAATAAAATAAAATAAAATTGGATTAGGACAAGGTTATCAATATGGGGTCATTTTCTTGGGACACAGGAGAAAGTGCAAGGACCCTGAGAGAGTGCTAACACGTTGCTCAGATGGTTTATAAGAGCTTAGAAAAAGCAAAGGGTCGTAATATATGAAATAGAAATGTCAGAATTGCTAAGGCAGATGGTGAAATTAGGGACTGGTTAATCAGTTCCAGACTACCGTGATAAACGAATTTCCGTGAAGTAAGATTCTTCATTACAGTCATCCTTTGCCACTTCGCGCTTTGACTTTTGTGGCTTCACTCTATCGTGGTTTTTTTCAAATACTTTACTATACCATATTTGAAAAAACCATGATAGAGTGAAGCCACAAAAGTCGAAGCGCGAAGTGGCGAGGGACGACTGTCCATGATATTCCTAAGGTAAAGATGGCCAACCTAGCAATCAAAAGAAATCAAAGTTAGATCAAGGAGCTGAGTCATGATTAATTGCCCAGTTTCTGGGCCAGAACCAGTTTTTTGTTTGTTTTTTTTTATCCTCACCCGAGGATATTTTTCCATTTTTTGTACAGATAGAGTGGGAAGGAGAGAGAGGAAGGGAGAGACAGACAGAAACATCGATGTGAAAGGACACATCGAGTAGCTGCCACCCGCACGACCAACCAGGGCCGGGGACAAACTGCAACTGAAGTACGTGCCCTTAGCGGGAACCGAACCTGGGTCTCTCCAGACCGCAGGCCGACGCTCTAACCGCTGAGCAAAACTGGCCAGGGCCAGAACCAGTTTTAAGACGTGGAATCCAATGACTGAAGGAGAGGCCAAGTATCCAGGAGGAAGGACCCTGCAACACCATGGCAAGTATATGGCAATGATAGCCCCACTCCTTCCCTAAAGGGGTCTACTACCATTTACTTGGGCAGCCATACACAGAGGAAAGGGGAATATTATCCAAGCAATTCAAGGACTGTTAGACATAGAGCCTAAGATGAAATTGATATTAGGGGACCAAAACATCATCAGGGGTCCCCAGTTAGAGTGGGAGCATATGGGACTAGGTAATAAATGGAGTCGTGGCCCAGGTTCAGTTCACAGATAATCCACTGTGTGCACAGACTCGCACAGCAGTAATTTCCCCAATTCTCCAATGTATAAATAAAACTGACATACTTGGTAGTTAACAGAACTACCACATTGGTCCCATGACCTGTGAAATAAGAGTTATAGTAACTTGCCCTGGCCAGTTAGAGCGTTGGACCATGGACCAGAAAGTCCTGGGTTCGGTTCCCGCTAAGGGCATGTACCTTGGTTGCAGTTTGTCCCCAGCCCTGGTTGGGGTTGTGTGAGTGGCAACCAGTCGATGTGTCTCTCTCATGTCAATGTTTCTCTCTGTCTCTTCCTCCCTATCTCCCTCCCGCTCTATCGAGGATACATGCAAAAATGTCCTTGGATGAGGATATATTAAAAAAAAAAAAAAAAAAGAGCTCTAGTAACAGAAAAGTCGAAATAGAAGTCTCTGAAAGTTCTTCTTAATCCAGCCAAATAGCAATGAAAAACATTACAGCCCTGGCCAGGTAGCTCAGTGGCTTGGAGCATCATCCCTATACACCAAGGTTGTGGGTTCAATCTCTGGTCAGGGCATGTACAAAAAGCAACCAATGAGCCCTGGCCAGTTTGGCTCAGCGATTAGGGCATCGGCCCACGGACCAATGAGTCACAGGTTGGATTCCAGTCAAGTACACGTGCCTCAGTTGCGATTCATCCCTGGCCCTGATTGGGGTCATGTGGGAGGCAATTACTGGATGTGTCCCTCTCGCGTTGATGTTTCTCTCTCTCTTTTTCCTTTCCCTCCCTTCCACTCTCTCTAAAAAAATAGCAACCAATAAATGCATAAATAAGTGAAACAACAAATCAGTGTTTCTCTCTCTCTAAAAATTATTCAATAAATAAAAAAAATTACCAATGAATGCATAAATAGGTGGAACAACAAACTGATGATTCTGTCTCTCTCTCTAAAATAAAAAACAACATTACATCTTATAGGAAATGGCAGAGATCAGTGATACTCTTTTTTTTTTATCCTCACCCGAGGATATTTTTCCATTTTTTGTACAGATAGAGTGGGAGGGAGGGAGAGGAAGGGAGAGAGAGAGAGAGAAACATCGACGTGAAGGGACACATCAAGTGGCTGCCACCCGCACGACCAACCAGGGCCAGGGACAAACCGCAACCGAAGTACATGCCCTTAGCGGGAACCGAACCCAGGTCTCTCCGGGCCGCAGGCCGACGCTCTAACCGCTGAGCCAAACTGGCCAGGGCAAGATCAGTGATACTCTTAAAGATTTTTTTAATCCTCACCCAAGGATATTTTTTTTCCATTTGTCTTCAGATAGAGTGGGAAGGAGGAAGAGAGGAAGGGGAATGGAGAGGGAAAGAGAGAGAGATAGAGAGAAAGAGAGAGAGAGAGAGAAACATCAATTTGAGAGAGACACATCAACTGGCTGAACCCTGCACGATCCTGACCAGGGACCAAACCTCAACCGAGGCACATGCCCTTGATTGGATCGAACCTTTGACTCTTCGGTTGCAGGCCGATGCTCTAACTGCTGAGCCAAACTGGCCAGGGCCTCTTTAATGTTTTTTTTTTCTTTATTGATTTTATTTTTTTATTTTTATCCTCACCCGAGGACTTTTTTTTTTTTTTGCATTTATCTTTAGATAGAGCAGGAGGGAGAGAGGGAGGAAGGGAGAGAGAAAAACATCAATGTGAGAGAGACACATCGACTGGCTGCCACCCACACAACCCCAACTGGGGCCGGGGACCAACTGCAACCTAGGTACGTGCCCTTCGTGGGAACCGAACTTGGTATTCCCCGGTCCTCAGGCCAATGCTCTAACCACTAAGCAACTGGCCAGGGCTCCTTTATTGATTTTAGAGAGAGAGGAAGTGAGGAGAGATAGAAAGAAACATCGATGAGCCCTGGCCGGTTTGGCTCAGCGTTTGGAGCGTTAGCCTGTGGACCAGACAGTCCTGGGTTCGGTTCCTGCTAGGGGCACGTACCAAAAAAAAAAAAAGAAACATCGATGAGAGAGAACATCAATTGGCCGCTTCCCACATGCCCCCCCCACTGGGGATCGGGCCCACAACCCGAGCATGTGTCCCAACCGGAAACTGAACCAGCGACCTCTTGATGCATGGGTCAATGCTCAACCACTGAGCCACATTGGCCGGACCATCCAGGGCCTCTTAAAGATTTAAAGACTATAGAGAAAGTGATCCCTATCATATTTGCTTTTGATCCAGCAGAATCCCAGACAGATTCTGGAGGATGACGGTGGACTATGGCAAACTGAAAAAAGTAGTAGCCCCAATTGAAGCTGCTGTACCAGACTTGGCATCTTTGCTAAAGCAGATTACCATTGCCTCAAATACGTGGTATGTGACCACTGATCTGGTAAAGGCATTACTTTCCATTCCAATCAGAAGGGAGGATCAGAAACAATTGTCATGTGGGCATTGGAATGGATAATAGTATACATTTATAGTCTTGTCCCAGAGCTATGTTAACTTTCATGCCCCACTATCATAATATATTCTGAAGGGATTTGGACCCTCTGGATACACCTAAGAACATCACATTGGTCCCAATATTGAGAACACAATATTAATCTGACTACATAATATGAAAAATGGCAAATGCATTGGAAGTTTTTGTAAAGACTTCCATGTGTTTTCAAAGGTGGGAGATAAACTCTGTGACCCACCACCACCACAGTTAACTTTTGGGGGAGTCAGTGGTCTGAGAACATCCCTCCAAAGAAAGAGACAAGTTACTGCATCTCTCACCCTCCTGTCCCCTAGTTAAGATGATTATGTTCTGGAAGCAGAATATTATTCCTTGGTTAGGAATACCACTCCGACCCACATATTGGGTGACACAAACACTGCCAGCTTCGACTGGGGCCCAGATCAGGGAAGCTTTCAGCAGCAAGTCCAGGCTGAGGTGTAAATGTCCCTTCTGCTTGAGCCATACAATGCAGCAGAAACCTATGGTACATCTCATGAGGAGTATAGAGCAAACCCCAGTAAGAAAATCACAATCTAGCCCTGGTTGGTGTGGTTTAGTTGGTTGAATGTTGTCCCATGCACCAAAGGGTTGTTGGTTCAATTCCTGTTTGGGATTGGGCTGCCTGGGTTGCGGGCTCAATCCCCCAGTGGATGGCATTCAGGAGCAGCCAATCGATGTTTTACTCTCACATTGATGTTTTTCTCTCTAAACATCTATAAAAAAAATCTT
The DNA here is from genome assembly GCF_014108415.1 of Molossus molossus. Lineage (NCBI taxonomy): Eukaryota > Metazoa > Chordata > Mammalia > Chiroptera > Molossidae > Molossus > Molossus molossus. The sequence continues at coordinate 35,412,351 of NW_023425349.1, forward strand.
TGAGCCCTGGCAGGTTTGGCTCAGCGGTTAGAGCATCGGCCTGCAGACTAATGAGTCATGGGTTCAATTCCAGTCAAGGGCATGTACCTCGGTTGCAGTTTGTCCCCAGCCCTGGTTGGGTTGTGCAGGAGGCAATGAGTTGATGTGGCTCTATCACATTGATGTTTCTCTCTGTCTGTCTCTCTCTCCCTCCCTCCCATTTTGTCTGATGATAAACAGAAAAGTATCCTCAGGTGAAGAGTTAAAAAAGAAAAATCTTTGAAAGGAAAAGAAAGTCACAATTTAGACCATTGGGTTCCCAGAACAAGTCTATGAAACCTATAGCAGAGAATTACACATCTTTTGAAAAGCAACCCTTGGCCATGATAGAGATGGAGTGCTTGACCATAGAACATCAACCACACGGACAAAACAGCCCATCATGAATTTGGTTTGTCAGACCCATCAAGTCATAACGTCAAATGGGTCCAGCAGCAATCTGCCGCAAGATGCATTCAAGATTAGTCACAAATAGAGCCAGATGATACAAATAAACTGCATGAAAAGGCAGCAAGACCCCCACATCATTCACTGCTGTTACATTGGCATATCTCACTCAGCTTATATCTGTTGCCATATATGCCTTTATGAGCCAGATAACAGAGGAGATTAGCTTGGTAGGTGAATACAAGCAGAAATACTATAGTTGCCCCACAGAATGGTGATCCTGAAAGCACTGATGAGGAGAAATCCTCCCAACTGGTGAACTTTGGCAGGTGAAGCATCTACTTTTGATGGAAACTGCAGTGATCTAAGGTTAGGATATATTCAGAATTGTAAACAGTGGAGAGTGACTTGGTTGGTTAGAGATCTGAATGAGAAAGATTGGGAAATCAGAAATAAGAAGGTCTAAGGAAGAAGCATTTGTGTGGACATATAAGAAGGGGCATTAAATATGGGACCAACAGCATGGATTCCCAATCACTAAGGCTTTCCTATTTCCCCAAATTGCCTATCAAAGGGATTTAATCAATTTATACTAGAACTAAAATGTATGGAGGTATCTGTTTTGCCATATTCTTTTTTTTTAAAATCCTCACCCGAGGACATTCTTTAATATTTTGTTCAGATAGAATGGGAGGGAGAGAGAGAGAGAGAGAGAGCAACATCAACGTGAAAGGGACACATCCAGTGGTTGCCACCTGCACAACCCAACCAGGACCGGCGACAAACTGCAACTGAGGTACGTGCCCTTAGTGGGAACTAAACCCGGTCTCTCCGGACTGCAGGCCGACACTCTAACCGCTGAGCCAAACCGGCCAGGGCTGTTTTGCCATATTCTTGCCAACATTTTATTTTATTCTATTCTTTTAATCCTCACCTGAGAACATGCTTAGAGAGAGGAAGGAGGGGAGAAAAAGAGAGAGAAAGAGAGAGAGAGAAACATCGATCAGTTGCCTCCTGTACATGCTCCAACCAGTGATTGAACCTCAAACTTTGGGTGTACAGGAGGATGCTCCAACCAACTGAGCCACTGGCCAGAGCTGTAAATGGTTTTTAACAGGATTTTAATTTGTATTTTCTTGTGTTGTGTATTTCTTTGTAGGCTTTCAGTACAAGCCTCCCCACCATGTGCCACTTTGGCATATGAATTATTTTGAGCCGAAGGTAATCAAGTCTCTGCGGGTTCATGAGAAACTTTTTTCTCCCTTAAATAATTTAATTTTGTGATCTTGCCCACAATAAGAGTTATCACCAGAAATAACTTTTTTTTTAATCTATCCATATGGCAGGGCAAACTACTAATTACTGAACATCTGCTTTTATCATCCTGCAATGACCTTCCTCCCCTCTGAAGCCCCAAGGCAACTTAGCTCAGAATGTCATATATACCTCGTTTTCCCTTTTTGTCTTTGAACCTCTCATGTATGTGGGGTTCCCACATGTAGGTATGTAAGTAAATTTGGTTACTATTTTGTTAATTTGTCTCATGTCGATTTAATTATTAGACCAGCTGAAAGAAACTTGAAGGGGAGAGGAAAGTTTCTTCTTCCCCCACACTTGCATTTATTGACCATTTGTGCATTACTTGCTATTATTCCTGCCCATTTTACTACTGGGTTGTTTCCTTTTCTCATATGGATTTGTAAGAGCTGTCATATATTCTATACATTAATTGTCTGTTAAATGTATTAGAAATTCCATTTGCCTTTTAAGTTTTATGATGTATATCTTTTTTCCCCTTTTTATTTCAACACAGTTAATGGATTTAAGTTAATTGAAAATATTGTAACATTCAATAAATGGAATAAATGGTACTGTACTTTCCCTCTGATGATAACCAGAAGAATAGACAAAATATATGAAACAACTGTTTTCAGACACTGGACTAATGAGCAGTGTAGGACTGTGAACTCTAAAAGAAGGAAAACAGAGAAGATGAGTTCAACAACACTTTGGCTTTCTGCCTAGAGTTGCTTTCCAGACTTCGGCTCAGGGTAAGGGAACCCAAGCAGAACACAGTACTTTTGTTGAGTTGAGGAAGCAGAGATCAAATTTGAGGAGACTGAGACAGTTGAAATTTGTAAAACAGAGCGCCAGAGAAGAAAGAGCTACATGGAAAAAGAGAACCAGAAATATGCACAGTGTTCCCATTGAGTCTGATGCTGAATACTAAGCCACTTTTGAATAGAGTGAAACTCCAGAAGACTGGTAAAAGAACTTCTCAGAGATAAACAAAGCTGGACACTAGTTAAAGAGGTAAAGACAGATTTTAATTGATAATATACTACTGCAATAGGGAAGAGTCCAGCATGAACCAAACTTAACTTTGATTAGTACATAAGTGAGGGGGCATTTTAAAGAGAGAATGAGGGAGTAAGCAGGGGGAAGATGGGGACCTGAGCAGAGTCAGGGAGGAATAGTGAAATGAAGTTGAAGGAAAATTGCTGCTCAATGGGGAAAACAAAGCAGTAATTTAACCAAGTTTCTCCTTTTCCCAAACAACCCACCAATAGTCTCATTCTAGATGACAAAATAGCAATCCGAAAACTCCATTTTGCTCATGATAAGGACTTTTATTATGGGGAATACATTATTTTAACCAGATCAATAACATACCATTACTAAAATTCTGCTATAATGTCATTAGCCTGTATTTAAGTATAGAAAAGACATTCCCATGCTCACCCTGATGACTCAGCTTTGAGCTTAAGTCAGGTCTGCAAAAGGGAGATAAAGCTGCAAAAGTCTTCATGGAGGAGGAAAAATACTGTGTCAGCCAGAGTAGGTTTCCACCAGATGCAGTACTTGGATATTTGTTGGTGGTAAAGAGCGGGCTGATGTCATATGGTCCTCTAATGTTTGCCAGTCCCCAGGGTATCAGGGCACGACTGGGTAGGGAAGATTTCTGCCTAGAGCTCCATCTCCCAGCCCTACTCTCTGACAAAAGTAATCCCATAGCCAAATGGTAGGAGATAGGGAGAAGGGAAGGCTGTAGAAAGGGAGGACTAGCCAAATTAGCACATGGTTCCTTCATCAGAGCAGGGGTTCATGCATCAAAGTGGGGCACAGATGGTCTTCCAAGTAATTAGAGAAATTAAATCCCTAGCATTTTATTATAATCTCTATACAGCCAGACTGATAAAAAAGAGTAGGAGGAAGGAAGGAAGGAAGGAAGGAAGGAAGGAAGGAAGGAAGGAAGGAAGGGAGGAAGGGAGGAAGGAAGGAAGACAAGGAAGATATGAAAGGCCCTTGCTTGGACAAAGTGCTACAGTTTGACATTCCTTCCCAGAAACACTAGGGTTCCCTATCTCCCTCCTTTACAATTTCTTTCTTTCTTTTTTAATCCTCATCTGAGGTTACTTTTCCATTTATCCCCACATAGAGTGAGAGGGAGGGAGAAAGAGGAAACATCAATGTGAGAGGGACACACCGACTGGTCAGCTCCTACATGACCCACCCCGAACAGGGCTGAAGATGAACTGCAACTGAGGTACATGCCCTTGACTGGAATCAAACCCAAGACTCTTTGGTCTGAGGGCCGACACTCCAACTGCTGAGCCAAACTGTTCGGGGCTACAGTTTTTTTAATAGTGTTTTATCCTTTGCCTCTTCCTCTCTCCCCCTCTCTCCCCCATCTGGCTCATATATCAAGGAGAATCAGCTGAACTATTATCTCTTGGTTACAGCCAGAAATTTCTCTCTTGTGGGCTCTTGCTGATTATTTCAACTGAATTCCCATTAACAGTAGAAAAACCCCATTATCAACATGCTCAGTAATGTTAAGGCTTAACCTGGGAACCTGAAATAGTGATTACTGTTGATTCTGACCCCATTCTTAACTAGTTGTGAAGAGTAAGAGAACCCTTTGTCACTAGCACTTACTGTACACTCATAGTGACAGGTATGTAGGATCTGGTATAAGAGATACCCCTTGACTCTGACCAAGGAGAGGAGACTTTACAAATGACCAACACGATAAATGACTTAACAGAGCTACCTGTACTTAAAATGAACTTCCTAGAGTACCGTGGGCCTTTGTATTGATCTCCCCAATATAGAGGGTAAATGATGTCCTAACCAGTGTAATATAGTAGAAAGACTGTTGGACTGGGTCGCAATAGATATGGTTTTAGTCCTGCCTCTGCCACCAATTTGCTATTTGGCTTTTGCAAATTGCCTTACCTCTCTCAGTCTTAAATTACTCCTATGTAGAATGGGGATGATACATCTATTTCTTAGGGGTTTTGAAAGGCACAAGCAGAACAGTGTTGTAACAGAGTTTTAAGAAGCATAAAGGGTTATAAAATAGAATAGATTATGAGGTTCCCAGACAAAGTCATCAGGGTTTACATCTATCTTCTGGTTCTGTTTCCCTTGGTGTTGATTTTTTTTTTAATCCTCACCTGAGGACAGTTTTGCATTTATCTTCAGATAGAGCAGAAGGGAGAGAGGGAGGAAGAGAGGGAGAGAGAAACAGCGACATGAGAGAGACATATCCAGTGCTGCCACCCACACGACCCCAACCAGGGCCGGGGACAAACCGCAACCAAGGTACGTACCCTTAGCAGTAACCGAATCTGGGACTCTCCGGTCCACAGGCCGATGCTCTAACCGCTGAGCAAAAGCAGCCAGGGCTCCTTGGTGTTGATTTTATTCTTAGATAGGCTCCTTTCATGGGTTGGCAAGTTGATCCTAGCAGCTCCAGCCTTATATTCTCCTAGTGTAGTAACCCCAGCATTTTGAAAACCTTTTTTCCTAACTCCTCCAGCTTTGGCCAGAGCTAGATTACGTATTCAATCCTAGAGTCAAAGGCTGGGTCAGCCCCAAGCCAAACCACATGAATTAAAATTAAGAGTAAAATTAGATTCTGTTACCAAATGCATGGATACTAGGAAGACCAAAACAATACTTATAATACCCTATGAGGTCTGTAGAGAAATCAGAAATTTTGATGAAATGGGGAAACATAAGGCATTTGTGATTGCCACATTGAAGACTTCCTCAAACTGCCCTTTTCTTTTCTTTTTTTTAAATCCTCACTGGAGGATATTTTTCTATTAATCTTCAGATAGAGTGGGAGGGAGAGAGAGACAGAAACATTGACATGAGAGGGACACACCGACTGGTCGCCTCCAGCAGGACCTCAACCAGGGCCAGGGAGGAACCGCAACTAAGGTACGTGCCCTTGACCGGAATTGAACCAGTGACTCATTGGTCTGAGGGCCAAGACTCTAACCTCTGAGCCAAACTGGCCAGGGCTCAAAATACCCTTTTATGGAAAGAGAGGAAGCTTCCCAAGAACAATACAATTCCTCTATTCCCTACAAATCTGATTATACAAAAAAAAAAAAAACAAAAAAAAAAATTACCCTCAGGTTAATTTCCAATATATAAAGAGTGCTCATACAGCTCAACAAAAGGAAGACAAAGAACCCAATTAAAAAATGGGCAGAGGAACTAAATAGACACTTCTCTAAACAAAACATACAAATGGCTAAGAGACATATGAAGAAATTTTCAACATCACTAATCATCAGAGAGATGCAAATTAAAATGACTATGAGGTATCACCTCACACCTGTCAGAATGGAGGGATCTGGAGAGTATTATTCTAAGTGAAACAAGACAAGCAGAGAAAAACAAATTCACATGATCTCACTTATTTGTGGAATATAATGAACATAACAGTCTGAGGAACAGGTAGTCCCAGAGACGTGGAAGTGGCGTACAGACTGACAATCCCCAGAAGAGGGGGTGGTGGGGGAGAGATAAACCACAGAACTTATATGCATGTATGCATGAACAATGGACATGGACAACAAAGCTGGGGACAGTGTAATAACCTACTCCTATCACTTTGTCCTGATTAAATAAACAAAAGGCCAACTATGAAGCTTTCAGAGGCAACCTGAGGAAGTACCAGCTGGCCTGGTACTCCTCTAAATGAATGTGTCCTCTAAGCAAATTTGTTAGTTTTTAGAACTTAGATAATAGAATAAATAGCAGGATAGCTGTGTGCTGCCCCGGTTCACCCAGTTCCCTTCTGCCTCAGCTCCCTCCCACCTCCGTTCCCTCCTGCTTATCACTAACTGCCTCCGCTTCTGTACTTGCTTGCTTGCTCTGCTAAACCCTTGAGTAACCCCTGTCCTATATAAGCACCCCTCCCCCTGAGCTCGGGGCTGCAGTTCTCCTCTGTGTAGGTTGGCTGCAATCCCTGCGCAGATAATAAAGCTCCTAATATTCAAAATTACTTTGTGTCCGAGTAAGGTTGATTCTCCTGGGTTACAACAGACAGGGCAGGGAGGGTGGAAGAGGGAGGTATCATTGGGGGCAAAAGGAGAAACATCTGTAACAAAAATTAATTAATTAAATAAAAAACAAAACAGCAACAAAAAACATTACCCTCTGCTCACTGTGAACAAAGAGATGTGCCTGTCTACTGCTTAGCCAGATGCCTACTGCCTCACTGTGCTCCAGGGAGAGCCTCTAAAAAAGGAATGGTTACCATCCTCAGGGCTGCACTGGTGTCTGAATTAAGCAGGAAAGACTGCTTAAGATGGCTTAAGACCACTCAAGATGGCGGCGTAGGTGAACACAGTACTCACCTCTTCCCACAACCACATCAAAATTACAACTAGCCCTGGCCAGTTTTGCTCAGCGGTTAGAGCGTTGGCCTGCGGTCCAGAGAGACTTGGGTTCGGTTCCCACTAAGGGCGCATACCTTGGTTGCAGTTTGTCCCCGGCCCCAGTTGGGGCCATGTCGGTGGCAACCACTCGATGCATTTCTTTCACGTTGATGTTTCTCTCTCTCTTTTCCTCGCTCTCTCCCTCCCTCTCTATCTGAAGATAAATGCAAAAATGTCCTCAGGTGAGGATAAAAAAAAAAAAAAATAAGAACTACAGAACATACATCTTTCAGAACCTCCTGAAATCAAGCTGAATGAAAGTCCTACAACTATGAAATTGAAGAAGCCACATCGAGACTGGTAGGAGGGGCAGAGGTGCAGATGGGCTGGTCCCACACCCACGTGTAGCGGATAAAAATCAGTAGGGACACCTCAGCTGTGAAGATCCTCCCTGAGGAGTGAGGGGTCCCCATCCCACACCAGTTTCCCAGCTCAAGGTTCCAGTGCCAGGAAGAGAAGTCCCCATAACTTCTGGCTGTAAAAACCAACTGGAACTGAGGCTGAGGGAGGCTGAGGCTTCTGGAGCCCCAGGCAGCTCCTCTTAAAGGGCATGAACTTACTCAGACCCGCTCCCTCTAAGCTCCAGTGTGAAAGGGAGGCAGCTTGAAAGGCACCAGAGGCATATGAGGAAGAACTAAATTGTTTGGCATCAGGGCAAGAACTGGAGAGGCAGTTTTCTCCTGGACAGAACTGCTGGGGGAGGCTGCTGTTCCTTTGGTGAGCCCTTCCCCAACAGGGCAGGCAGACATCAGCCATATCTGGGACACCAGCAACCTGACTCACAGTATTTGCCCTGCCCTGGTGATTACCTGAGGCCCTGCCCCACCCAACTTTCAGGCCCACCCAAGCTGTTACCAGTTACTTTACCATAGGATTGGCCTGTCTTGGATCCTGCTTCAGATTTTCCTAAATTCTTTCAAACAAGCAGCATCTGGCTACAGTGAGCCCCATACCTCTCACTAAGTGGCTCCAGGCCTGGCACTAGAAGCAGCCAGCCTTGGTTCACAGCTTGGCTTCACCTGGGCACCTCCAAGCCCAGCACAAGAAGAAGCCATCCATTGGCAGATCACTTTGTAGCTTATACCTGGTGGCCCCAGATAGAACACAGGCAGTGGATAACCTTGCCTCAGAGCCAGCACACCCAGTGGACAGCTTCTGTGTGGTGGGCCCCTGCACAGCTGAACATCCAAGGTAGTCAAATGTCGGTGGATAGCGGGCACAGCCAGTCCTTACAGCTGATCATCCTGAGTAAAACCCTCCAATTGATGTCCCAACAGCAATTAAGACTCAATTACAACAGAAGGGTGTAAAGTTCACACTAGGGGTGCACCTCAAGGGCCCAGCTGGGATGATCAGGAAGGCTGTGCCACTGGACCCTTTAGGCCAAAATGGAGATAAGCAATCTAACAGATGCAGAGTTCAAAACACTGCTTATAAGGATGCTCAATGAACTTTGTGAGGGCCTCAAGAGCATAATAAAGGACCAGTCAGAAATGAAGGATGCACTAACTTAAATAAAGAATAATTTACAGGGAATCAATAGTAGAGTAGGTGAAACCAAGAAGGAAACCATCGATTTGGAATATAAGGAAGCAAAAAACACCCAGTCAGAACAGCAAAAAGAAAAAAAAATGAGGATAGTATAAGGAGCCTCCAGGACAATTTCAAGCATACCAACATTCACGTCATGGAAATGCCAGAGGGAGAAGAGAGAAAGCAAGAAATTGAAAACCTATTTGAAAAAATAATGACAGAAAACTTCCCTAACTTGGTGAAGAAAACAGACCAGGAAGCACAGAGAGCCCCAAACAAGATGAACCCCAAAATGTCCACACCAAGGTTATCATTATCAAAATGCAAAAGGTTAAAGACAAAGAGAGAATCTTAAAAACAGCAAGAGAAAAGCAGTTAGTTAACTACAACGGAATTCCCATAAGGCTGTCAGCTGATTTCTCAAAAGAAACTTTGCAGGCCAGGAGGGAGTGGCAAAAAATATTTATTTATTTTTATTATTATTATTTCTTATCCTCACCCGAAGACATTTTTGCCCTCACCCGAAGACATTTTTGCATTTATCTTCAGATAGAGCAGGAGGGGGAGAGGGAGGGGTAGAGGGAGGGGTAGAGGGAGGAGAAGAGGGAGGGGAGAGGGGGGAGGGGAGGGGGAGAGGGAGGGGGAGGGGAGAGGGAGGGGGGGGGAGGGAGAGGGAGAGAGAGAAACATGGATGTAAGAGAGACACACAGACTGGCTGCCACCCACATGACCCCAACTGGGTCTGGAGACAAACTGCAACCAAGGTATGTACCCTTGACCGGGTCTCTCTGGTCCGCAGGCCGACACTCTAACTGCTGAGCCAAACCAGCCAGGGCAAGTATTTAAAGTGATTAAAAGCAAGGACCTACAACCAAGATGACTCTATCCTGCAAAGCTATAATTTAGAATTGATGGCCATATAAAGAGTTTCCCAGACAAGAAAAAGCTAAAGGAGTTCATCACCACCAATCCAGTATTATATGAAATGTTGATGGGTATTCTTGAAGAAGATAAAAAAATATGAACAATAAAATAGCAATACATATCTATCAACAATTGAATCTACAAACAAAATGTGCAAGCAGAATAAAAACAGACTCATAGACACAGAGAACTTTTTATTGGTTGCCAGATGGGAGAGGAGTTGGGTGAAAAAGATAAAGGGATTAGGAAGTGCAAATTGGTTGTTAGTCTGATGAACCTCAAAGGGAAGGGGGGAGGCGGGGCAGGAAGAGAGAAACCAAAGAACTTATATGCATATATGCATAACCAATAGACACAGACAGTAGTGTGGGAAAAGCAGAAGAGCGGGCAGGATTGAGGAGGAGGGGGTCAAGGGGGGAAAAAAAGAGGGACATCTGTAATACATTCAACAATAAAGATAAGTTAAAAAGAGAAAAGGAAAAAAAAGCAGGTAAAACACAGATGAGAGTCTGTTAATATCTGGAGCCAGTGGGATATGGAGGTGTGTGTGTGTACACATATATAACTACAGAAAAAGGAGGATGGATTAGAGAAGAGGCAGTGAAGGGGAAAAAAAAGAGAGAGAGAAGACAGAGAGTTTGATTTTCTAAGGAGGTTTCATATTCTCATTGACTTTCTTCTCTTATTCCTGCTCTTATTAGTTAGGATACTGATTAAATGTAGACAAAAATATCAGTGGCTTAATTAAGGTAGAAGTTCTATTTATCTCCCAGATAAAAATCTGAGCTGATAGACCATGCAGGGCTGATCAGGGGGTTCTGTTCCCTGGGACTCAGTTCTGCCAACTTGTTACTCCACCCATGGTATTACAATCTGTCAACAGGGTAAAGTTGACTCACCATTAATATACTCCAAAGAGCAGCTTCCTATTAAAGGTGTTACCTGTGAATTGCTGACATCACTTCTGCTCACTTTCCCAGATGTAGTCACATTATCATATATATTTGTAAGAGAAGTTAAAAATGTAGTATAGCTGACTGCCAAGCACCCAGTTAAACCTAGAGGGGAGTCCGTTAACAACTGACAGATGGGTATATAGCAGTGACTCTCCTTCACCCTTCCAATCAAAACCAGCTTCTGCCCAACTCTCTCCCTTAAAACTCTGCATCCTTCAAAAGTTAGCTTCTGTAATCTCTTTTAAGAAGTCATTTCTTTTTTGCCCTGGCCAGTTTGGCTCAACGGTTAGAGCGTCAGCCCACGGACCAGAGAGTCCCGGGTTCGGTTCTTGCTAAGGGCACGTACCTCGGTTGCAGTTTGTCCCTGGCCCCAGGTTGGGGTCATGTGGGTGGCAACTAGACAATGTGTCTCTCTCACGTTGATGTTTCTCTCTCTCTCTTCCTCCCTCTCTATCTGAAGATAAATGCAAAAATGTCCTTGGGTGAGGATAAAAATATATAAGAAAATAAAATAAAAAACAGCCCTGGCTGGTTTGGCTCAGCGGTTAGAGCGCTGGCCTGCGGTTCTGAGACGCCCGGGTTCGCTTCCCCTTAAGGGCACATGCCTCGGTTACAGTTTGTTCCAGGCCCTGGTTAGGGTCGTGCGGGAGGCAGCCACTCGACATGTCCCTTTCATGTCGATGTTTTTCTCTCTCTTTTTCTTTCTCTCCCTCTCACTCTATCTGAACAAAAAAAGAAAAAGGAAAATATCAATGTGAGAGAGAAACATTGACTGGCTGCCTCCTGCACACCCCCTACTGAGAATCAAGCCTGCAACCCGGGCATGTGCCCTGACCAGGAATCGAACCGGGACCTCTCAGACCACAGGACAAGGCTCCGTCCACTAAGCCAGACCAGTTGGGCAATATTAATTGATTTTAAAGAGAGAGAGGAAGGAAGGAGAAAGAGAAGGGAAGAGACAGAGATATTGATTTGTTATTCCACTTATTTATGCAGTCATTGTTTTCTTCTTGTACCTGCCTTGACTGGAGATTAAACACACAACCTTGACGCATCGGAACAACATAGCTACCTGGTCAGGACAAATTGATTGGTTTTTATGTATATCTGTTCATGTATTTTTTTGCCTGTTTTTATTTTATAATTTTGTATTTTTTTAATGCTTTATTCAATTTTCTATTTTTCCTTTATTCCTTTGAGGATTCAAAGCTACCTATATTAAAGTCTTTTAAAGACTGTTCTTTTACTTTTCTTATCTGAAATTAATTACTCTCCTGATGAGGGGACCTGTTTTTCCTACAATTAATTTTCTGAATGAGTTTAGGAAATTCACTTGCAAACTCATCTTGGAGTGGGAAGTTTTGCTTTTTCTTATTATTATTGTTCTCACTCCTCCTTAATCCTCTTTCAGTGCCCAGTCTGGAAACAGACCTTACCCTAACTGCTGTAGGAAGAGAGTGAACGTTGTGGATGCAGTCACAGCCCTGTATGGTTTGGCACAGTTCTTGGTTGTGAGGTTGTGAGGTTGTGTCTGTGTCCGCCTGGTTCCTGGTTATGTAGCATCAAAAAACCTAAGTCTAGGAAGCAGCTTGTTTCAGATTCCTTTCCTTACCTTAGCCCCCCTAGTTTTAAGCACAGAATTTGGCTCCAATTTACTACTTTGGAGCACTTCTTTTTTTTTTTTAATCCTCTCCTGAGGACATTTTTCCATTTTTTGTTCAGACAGAGTGGGAGGGAGAGAGAGGAAGAGAGAGAGAGAGAGAGAGAAACATCGATGTGAAAGGGACACATCAAGTGGGTGCCACCCGCACGACCAACCAGGGCCGGGGACAAACTGCAACCAAGGTACGTGCCCTTAGCGGGAATCGAACCCGGGTCTCTCAGGACCGCAGGTCGACACTCTAACCGCTGAGCCAAACCGGCCAGGGCAAGCACTTCTATTCATAACTTGGTCTTTCTGGTTACCAGCCCTCATCCAGAAGTCCACCAAGAGTCTCTCATTAAAACACTTCTATCACCCAGAAAATTCCAAAGGATTTAGGCCCTCTGTGTCGGGAACCAGGGGCAGAGACCAAAATGTATATTTGCTATTATCTCATATATTTTGCAATATATACATATATCAAATCATCTTGATGTACACCTTAAACTTACATAATGTTATGTCAATCTTATCTCAACAAAACTGGACAAAAACATTTTAATTACACAATCAGTTGACTTTAAGGGGATTATCCTTGACAATGTAGGTGAACCTCATCTAATCCGTTGAAAAGCCCTAAGAGCAAAACAAGTTTCCCCGAGGAAGAAGAAATTCTGTCTCAAGACTGCAACATCAATTCTTCCCTGAGAATTTTCAGCCTGAACTACATATTTTGGACTTGACAGGCTCTACAATCACGTACGCCAATTCTTTGGAATAAATCTCTCTCTCTCTCTCTCTCTCTCTCTAAATCTCTCTCTGATATGAATATATCAGATATGCCCAGCCAGCATGGCTCAGTGGATTGAGCATTGTCCCATGGGCTGAGAGGTCCTGGTTCGATTCCCGGTCAGGGCACATGCCTGGGTTATGGGCTTGATCCCCAGTGAAGGATCTGCTGGAGACAGCTGATTGATGTTTCTCTCTCACATCCATGTCTCTACTTCTCTCTCCCTTCCTCACTCTCTAAAAAATTAATAAAAAACATATTTTAAATATATGTATATATAGCCTGGCTGGTGTGGCTCAGAGGTTGAGTGTTGACCCATGTACCAAAAGGTTGCCAGTTCAATTCCTGGTCATGGCAGATGCACAGGTTGTGGGCCAAATCCCCAGTAGGGGGACGTGCAGGAAGCAGCCAATCGAACTTTTCCCTCATCGATGTTTCTATCTCTCTCTCCCTCTCCCTTCCTTTCTCTCTAAAAAATAAATCAATAAAGAAAATCAATAAAGAAAAGAAATGTGTATATATTTCTAATACATATATATCAGAAGGATGTTATCCTTCTGGTTTTCTTTCTCTAGAGAACCCTGCCTGATACATAGGGTAAGTTCCAACAACAATGAAATAGTCAATAAATTATATTCCTGGCCTGAAGTTCAATTGGTTAGAGCATTGTCCAGATATACCAAGATTTCAGGTTCGATCCCCAGTCAGGGGATTGCACATACAAGAATCAATGAATAAATGCATAAATGAGTGGAACAACAAATCAATGTTTCTCTCCCTCTCCCCTCTCTCTAAAAAAAATCAATAAAATTTAGAAAATAAATTACAGTACATTCTTTTGTTGAATTATTTTTCAGCATTAAAAATCATGTTTTGAGCCCTGGCCGGTTTGGCTCAGCAGTTAGAGCATTGGCCTGCGGTCCAGAGAGAGCCAGGCTCAGTTCCCACTAAAGGAATGTACCTCGGTTGGGGTTTGTCCCTGGCCCTGGTTGGGTCATGCGGGTGGCAGCCACTCTATGTGTCCCTTTCATGTCGATGTTTCTCTCTCTCTTTCTCTCTCTCCCTTCCACTCTATCTGAACAAAAAATGGAAAACTGTCCTCAGGTGAGGATTAAAAAAAATCATGTTTTGAAAAGATATATAAATAACATGGGAAAGTTCTCATAATATGTTAAGTTAAACAATAGGGGGAATTAATATCTGCAATTGAAAAAAAAAAACACCCTTAGATAGAAAAAATATACATGCACACATAAGGAAGAAAAATCAGAAAAATATTTATTGCATTTATTTCTTGGTAATAATTTTTGTTTGTTTGTTTGTTTTTATCCTCACCGAGGACATTTTTCAATATTTTGTTCAGATAGAGTGGGAGGGAAAGAGAGAGAAACATCGATGTGAAAGGGACACATCAAGTGGTTGCCACCCACACGCCCCAACCAGGGCCAGGGACAAACTGCAACCAAGGCACGTGCCCTTAGCAGGAACCGAACCCGGGTCTCTGCGGACCACAGGCCAATGCTCTAACCGCTGAGCCAAACCGGCCAGGGATTTCTTGGTAATAATTTTAAAAATAGAATTTTGGCGTTCAAAGTAGTTGATGTCTGGATAAAACATTTCAAGTACTGAAAAAAAGGAAAACATGGGAGTACTAGGAAAATTCTAAAATAAATACCACATGCTACCTCAAATGAATCCAGACAGTTTATGTGACAGAGTTGAAAATAAGTCTGATTGTATGACTTGACTTTTTTTGGCTTTAGTTTTCTGTAAAAGTATGAGTTCTACCTTTAATAATCTATGCCCCAGGATCTGAAAAATACTTACACAGTGGGTGAAACAATTGTCATTCACATGTCTCAGAGAACTCGACATGTTTATATCATAAGAAAGCATTTATTGCCCTGGCAGGTTTGGCTCAGCGGTTAGAGCGTTGACCTGCGGTCTGGAGAGACCCAGGTTCGGTTCACGCTAAGGGCACGTAGCTCAGTTGCAGTTTGTCCCCGGCCCTGATTGGGTCGTGTAGGTGGTGACCACTCGATGTGTCCCTTTAATGTTGATGTTTCTCTCTCTCCCTCCCACTCTATCTGAACAAAATATCAAAAAAAAAAAAAAAAAGGAAAGCACTTATTGAGAGCTTACCATCTGTGCCAGTTCATGCTCCTATACCCTCTGGGTCTCTTTTCTTCCTATGTTTTTATTGTGGTTCATATAAATTAAAAATCCAAGTCCTTTTTCCTAACAGAAATTCTTTCCTCTTGGGCCCTTAGCTACCAAGGACAGTTAATTAGCTGCAACACGTTAAGGATAGAGTCATACACAGAATTGTGGCAACCTCTACTTTGTTCAGAGGAATCTATGCAAACAAACAAACAAGAGGAATTGCTGTTATTAAGCATATATAAAACAATTCAACTTGTAAAAGTATTTATAGTATTTCTTTTTTGAAACTTAGATATTTAATGACATTATGGAATTAATGACTTTTTCTAAGTGTAAAAAGTTTTATAATTATGTTTTAAAGGGCCCTTATCTTTTTTAAAAATCTTTATTGTTGAGTGTAAAATGTATTACAGATATTCCTCATTTTTCCCCCATTGACCCCCTCCTCCCCACTCTCATCCCCCCTCCCGCCTTTTCCCACACTATTGTCTGTGTCCATTGATTATGCATATAAGTTCTTTGGTTTATTTCTTCCCACCCCCCCCAACCCTTTTCCCTTTCAGGTTTGTCAGTCTAGCAGTGAATTTGTGCTTCTTAATCTCTTCACCTTTTTCCCCCATTCCCCCAACTCCCCTCCCAACTGGCAACCAACAAAATGTTCTCTGTATCTATGAGAATGTTTCTGTTCTACCTGTTCATTTTGTTTGTAGATTCCACTGTCAGATAGATATGTATTCATTGCCATTTTGTTTGTTCATACATTTTATCTTTTTTTTTTCAAAAAGACCCTTCATCATTTCATATAATAAGGGTTTGGTGGTGATGAACTCCTTTAACTTTTTCTTGTCTGGGAAAGTCTTTATATGGCCATCGATTCTAAATGACAGCTTTGCAGGATAGAGTAATCTTGGTTGTAGGTTCTTGCTTTTCATCACTCTGAATATTTCTTGCCACTCCCTTCTGGCCTGCAAAGATTCTTTTGAGAAATCAGCTGACAGCCTAATGGGAACTCCCTTGTAGGTAACTAACTGCTTTTCTCTTGCTGCTTTGAAGATTCTCTCTTTGTCTTGAACCTTTGCATTTTGATGGTGATGTGTCTTGGTGTGGGCCTCTTGGGGTTCATCTTGTTTGGGACTCTCTGTGCTTCCTGGACTTGTATGTCTGTTTCCTTCACCAAGTTAGGAAAGTTTTCTGCAATTATTGTTTCAAACAGGTTTTCGATTTCTTGTTCTCTCTCTTCTCCTTCTGGCACCCCCAAGATTAGAATGTTGGCATGCTTGAAGTTGTCCCAGAGGCTCCTTACACTATCCTCATTTTTTTGGATTATTTTTTCTTTTTGCTGTTCTGATTGGGCGTTTTTTGCTTCCTTATATTCCAAATCAATGGTTTGCTTCTTGTATTTATGTACTCTACTATTGAATATGTGTAAATTATTCTTTATTTCAGTTGATGCCTCCTTCATTTCTGACTGTGCATCCATCATTTTGGACTGGTCCTTTTTTATGCTCTTGAGGCCCTCACTAAGTTCACTGAGCATCATTATAAGCAGTATTTTGAACTCAGCATCTGTTAGGTTGCTTATCTCCATTTCGCTTAGTTCTTTTCTTGGGGTTTTGTTCTGTTCTTTCATTTGGGACCTGTTTCTTTGTCTCCTCATTTTGGCTGCCTCCCTGTGTTTGTTTCTGTCTATTACTTAACGAGAGGTATGGGGCTAGCTGAGACCAGATGCTGCTCGTTTGAAAGAATTTAGGAAAAACCTGAAGCAGGATCCAAGACAGGCCAATCCTATGGTTAAGCAAGTGGCAACAGCTTGGGTGGGCCTGAAAGTTGGGTGGGGCGGGGTCTCAGGGAATCACCAGTGTGTGCCAGGTTGCTGGAGTCCCAGATATGGCAGCTGTCTGCCACCCCAGGGAAGGGCTCACCAAAGGAACAAAGGCCTCTGACAGCACGTTTGTCCCCGAGAAAGCCCCCTCTCCAGCCCTCGCTCCAGTGCCAAACAGCTCAGTTCTTCCCTGTATGTCTCTGGTGTCCCTCGAGCTGCCTCCCCTCCACGCTTAGAGAAAGAGAGTCCGATAAGTCCGTGCACAGGCCCTTTAGGGAGCTGCCTGGGGCTCCAGCCGCTTCAGCTTCCCTGAGCCTCAGTTTCCGCTGGTTTTTCCAGCCAGAAGTTATGGACACTTCTCTTCCTGGCACTGGAACCCTGAGTGGAGTGTCTGGTGTGGAATTGGTACCCCAGTCCTCAGGGAGGACCTTCCCAGCAGAGGTGTCCTCCTGATTTTTATGTGCCACACTTGGGTGTGGGGCCAGCTCGTCTGCCTCTGCCCCTCCTACCAGTCTCCATGTGGCTGCTGCTTTAATTCAGTAGTTACAGGACTTCCATTCAGCTTGATTTCAGGCGGTTTTGAATGATGGTTGTTCTGTAGTTTAGTTGTAACTTTGATGTGGTTGTGGGAGGACTCGATACCGCGTTTACCTACGCCGCCATCTTGACTGGAAGTCAGGCTGTTCCTTTTTAAGGTCCTGCTCAGGGACTTACTTGGACTTGCCCCCTCGGAGCTCCCGCATGGGGGAGGCAGCTCAAAAGGCACCAGAGACATATGAGGAGGAGCTGAGTTGTCTGGCATTGGAGCAAGGGTTTGAGAGGCAGCTTTCTCCTGAACAGACATGCTGTCAGATGCCTTTGTTCCTTTAGTGAGCCCTTCCCCCATGAGGCCGGCAGATGGCAGCCATATCTGAGACTCAAGCAACCAGGCTCACAGTATTTGCCCCGCCCTGGTGATTACCTGAGGCCCTGCCCCACCCAACTTTCAGGCCCACCCAAGCTGTTACTAGTTACTTTACCATAGGATTGGCCTATCTTGGATCCTGCTTCAGATTTTCCTAAATTCTCTCAAACAAGCAGTATCTAGCTACAGTGAGCCCCATACCTCTCACTAAGTGGCCCCAGGCCTGGCACTAGAAGCAGCCTGGACTTGGCTTTGCCTGGACAACTCCAAGTACAGCAGAGGAAGCAGCCATCAGCAGATCACTTTGTACTTTATGCCTGGTAGCCCTGGATAGAACACAGGCAGTGGATGGCCTTGCCCCAGAGCCAGCACACCCAGTGGACAGCTTCAGACCACATCGAAGCACCACCACCCAAACACCTCCACAAGTGACACACTCAAGGAATGGACTCAAGGGGTACCAGAGCCCTGCTGAAATAAGTCTTGCTCTGTGTGGTGGGCCCTGCACAGCTAATCATCCAAGATAGTCAGAGGTTGGTGGATAGTGGACACAGCTAGTCCTTGCAGCTGATCAGCCTGGGTAAAACCCTCTCATTGATGTGCCAACAGCAATCAAGACTCAATTACACATGAGGGGTGCACCTCGAAGGCCCAGCTGGGAGACCAGGGAGGCTGTGCCACTGGACCCTACAGGATACCTACTACAATAGGCCACCCTGGGTAGTCCAGGAGACATAGCAACTTTACCTAATACATAGAAACAAACACAGGGAGGCAACCAAAATGAGGAGACAGAAAAACATGTCCCAAATGAAAGAACAGAACAGAACTCCAGGACAAGAACTAAATGAAATGGAGATAAGCAATCAATCAGATGCAGAGTTCAAAACATTGCTCATAAGTATGCTCAATGAACTTAGTGAGAACTTCAGTGATCTTAGTGAGGGCCTCAAGAGTGTAAAAAGGGACCAGTCAGAAATGAAGGAGGCACTAATTAAATTAAGAATAATTTACAGAGATTCAATAGTAGAGTTGGTAAAGCCAAGAAGCAAACCATTGGTTTGGAATATAAGGAAGCAAAAAACACGCATTCAGAACAGCAAAAAGAAAAAAGGATCCAAAAAATATGGTGATAGTGTAAGGAGCCTCTGGGATAATTTCAAGCGTACCAACATTCACATCATGGGGATAGCCAGAAGGAGAAGAGAGAGAACAAAAAATTGAAAACCTATTTGAAACAATAATGACAGAAAACTTCCCTAACTTGGTCCAGGAAGCACAGAGAGTCCCAAACAAGATGAGCCCAAAGAGGTCCACACCGAGACACATCATCATCAAAATGCAAAAGGTTAAAGACAAAGAGAGAATCTCAAAAGCAGCAAGAGAAAAGCAGTTGGTTACCTACAAGGGAGCTCCCATAAGACTGTCAGCCGATTTCTCAAAAGAAACTTTGCAGACCAGAAGGGAGTGGCAAGAAATATTCAGAGCGATGAAAAGCAAGAACCTACAACCAAGATTACTCTATCCTGCAAAGTTATCATTCAGAATCGATGGACATATCAAGAATCTCCCAGACAAGAAAAAGCTAAAGGAATTCATCACCACCAAACTATTATTATATGAAATGTTGAAGGGTCTTCTTGAAGAAAAAGAAGATAACAAATATGATCAAACAGCCCTGGCTGGTTTGGCTCAGCGGTTAGAGTGTCAATCTGCAGACCAGAGAGTCCTGGGTTTGATTTCCGTTAAGGGTGTGTACCTCTGTTGCAGTTTGTTCCCTGCCCCAGTTGGGGTCGTGTGTGTGGCAACCACTCCATGTGTCTCTCCCATATCGATGTTTCTCTCTCTCTTCCCTCCTCTCTCCCTCCCACTCTATCTGAAGATAAATGCAAAAATGTCCTCCGGTGAGGATAAAAAATATATATATATATGAACAAACAAAATGGCAATAAATATATATCTATCAACAATTGAATCTACAAACAAAATGAACAAGCAGAACAGAAACATTCTTATAGATATAGAGAACATTTTGTTGGTTGCCAGATGGGAGGAGGTTGGGGCAATGGGTGAAAAAGGTGAAGGGATTAAGAAATACAAATTGGTTGTTAGACTGACAAACCTCAAAGGGAAGGGGGGTGGAGGGTCAGAAGAAATATACCAAAGAACTTATACACATATATGCATAACCAATGGACACAGACAACAGTGTGGGGAAAGGCAGGAGGCAGGTGGGAGTGGGGATGAGGGGGTCAATAGGGGAAAAAGGAGGAATATCTGTAATACATTCAACAATAAAGATGAGTTTAAAAAATTTTTTTGAGAAGGGCTTATATCAGACATGGAGAAACTTCTAATGACCAGGCATATAAGTGTACCTACCTTCACAGCACTGTGATGATCATGACGAAAGCAAAAAGTTTGTGATATTGAAAGAAAAGGCTGGACTTGACTACAATGTTGAATTTACTGCTAGCTCTGGGTGGTTTAAATGATTTAAGAATTGTTATTCATTACATAATGAAAAAGTGAGTCTGACAGTGCTGATGTGAAGGCAGCTAAAGAATTTTTGGAAACTTTAGATTTGCTGATTGTGGAGGAAAATTATTTGCCAGAGCAAATATTCAATATGGATGAAACCTCCCTATTCTGGAAACAGATGCCTGAAAGGACTTTCATGTATTAAGAAGGCTAAGTCAGTTCCAGGTTTCAAGGCTTTTAAGGACAAGACAATAGTCTTACTTAGGGGCAATGTTGCAGGCTACAAATTGAAACCCTTTGTGATCTGGCATAGTGAGAACCCCGGAGCTTTCAAGCATATCAATAAGCACACACTGCCAGTGTACTACTGAAACAGTAAAAAGACATGAATGACCAAGCTCCTCTTCCAAGATGCCCCCCTGGATTGCTGTGTCACAAAATGTAGAAGTACAATTTGGAAAATAACATACCCTTCAAGATTTTTTTTTTTAATATTGTTTTTATTGAATTTTTGAGAGAGAGAGGAAGGGAGAAATAGAAATGTCGATGTGAGAGAGAAACATCAACCAGCTGCCTCCTGCACACCCCCCACTGGGGATCAAGCCAGTAACCCACACATGTGCCCTGACCAGGAATTGAACCGAGACCTCTCAGCCCATGGGACGATGCTCAATCCACTGAGCCACAATGGCCAGGCGTAAATATGTTTTTATTGATTTTTAAAGAGAGAGGAAGAGAGAGGGAGGGAGAGAGAGAGAGAGAAAGAGAGAGAGAAACATCGATTGGTTGCCTCCTGTACCCACCCCAACTAGGAATTGAACCCACAACCTGGCTGGGCATGTGCCCTGACTGGGTATCAAACCGGCAACCCTTCTGTGCTTGGGTGCACTTAGCCAACTGAGACACACCATCCAGGGCAGGTTTTGTTTATTGTTGATAACGCTTCCAAACATTCTCCTTTTATTGGTGATCTTTATCCCAAAATAACATCTCCCTCCAAATACCACTGTTTGATCCACTCAATGTGTCAAGGAGTTATAGCAGCTTTTAAGGCCTGCTGCCTAAAGAGGACCTTTGCCCAGGCTTTTGCTACAACTGAGGAAGACACTGATGCGATTCTGGAAGGATTACAACAGCTATGACTACATCAAGAACATTGCTTGAGCTTGGGGTGGTGTCACCAAAAAGTGTATGAATGGAATCTGGAAGCAGATAACTTTAACCTGGGTGTAGATGAGGATGACACTGAGGAGTCCCTAGAGGTGGTTCCTGAATAACTGACTAATGAAGACTTGTTTGAACAAGAACTGGAATGCATAGTTGAAGAAAAGACAAGAGAAAGAGAAACTGAAGAAGAAAAGTAAAAACCCCTAAGAAAATTCACAGTGGAGAGTTTAGCAAAAGTTTTTATAGACCTTAACAAGGCCCTTAAAAAGTTGAAAACAGCCCTGGCCGGTTTGGCTCAGTGGTTGGAGCGTTGGCCTGAGGACCAGAGAGTCCCGGGTTCGGTTCCCACTAGGGGCATGTACCACCACCAACAACAACGAAAGTTGAAAACATGGCCTGGGATGGTTTGGTTCAGTGGTTAGAGTGTCAGCTCTTGGACCAAAGAATCACAGGTTCGATTCTGGTCAAGGGCAAGTACCTCAGTTGTGGTTCAGTCCCCCTCTGTGAGGGTCTTGCGGGAGGCAATCAGTCAATGTGCCTCTCTCACATTGATGTTTCTCTCTCTCTCCCTCCTACTCTATCTAAAGATAAATGGAAAAAGCCCTAGCCAGTTTGGATCAGCGGTTAGAGCATCGGCCTGTGGTCCAGAGAGACCCAGGTTCAGTTCCTGCTAAGGGCACATACTTCAGTTGCAGTTTGTCCCCGGCCCTGGTTGGGTTGTGTGGGTGGCAGCCAATCGATGTGTCCCTTTCATATCAATGTTTCTCTCTCTCTCTCTCTCTCTCTCTCTCTCTCTCTCTCTCTCTCTCTTCCTTTCTCTCCCTCCCACTCTATTTGAACAAAAAACGGAAAAATATCCTCGGTTGAGGATTTTTTTAAAAAGGTTATAAACATGGACTCCAACACTGCAAGGTTTTCATTCACAGGAAAGTTTTATGGTGCATTATCTGCTTAAAAGCAAATCTGTTATGGAAAAAGAAACAAATCAAGCAAACCCCCATGTATATATTACTGAAAAGAGTGACACCTCCTCAAGAAGAGCCTGAGACAGGTCCTTCAGCAGGTATTTTATTTTATTTTACTTATTTCTTTTGTTGTTAATCTTCACCTGAGGATATTTTTTTCTATTGACTTTTAGAGAGAGTGGAAGGGAAGGGAGAGAGGGGGGAAGGAAGGAGGTGGAGGAGAGAGAGAGATAAACAGATTTGCTTTCCCACAAATTTATGCATACATTGGTTGATTCTTACATGTGCCCTGACCGGTGATCAAACCTGCAACCTTGGTGTATTGGGATGACGCTTTAACCAACTGAGCTCCCTGGCCAGGGTCTGTGTCTTAGTTTTTACCAAAAAAGTTTAAAAAGTAAAAAAATTAGCCTGGCTGGTGTGGCTCAGCGGTTGAGCATCAACCCATGCACCAAGAGGTTGCCAGCTGGATTCCCAGTCAGGGCACATGCCCAGGTTGTGGGCCCAATACCCAGTAGGGGGCATGCAGGAGGTGGCCAGCTGATGTTCTCTCTCATCGATGTTTCTATCTCTTATTCCCTCTATCTTCCTTTCTCTAAAAAATCAATTTAAAAAAATTTTTAATAAATAAAATAAAAAGTAAAAAAATTAAATTAAAAATTAGAAAAATTTTAAATAGAGAAAAGCTTAATAAGGATATACATAGATATTTCTGTACACCTGTACAATGTATTTGTGTTTTAAGCTACGTATTATTACAAGAGAGTTGAAAAGTTACAAAAATTAGCCCTGGCCAGTTTGGCTCAGCAGTTAGAGTGTCAGTTTCGGAACCAAAGAGTCACGGGTTCGATTTCTTATCAAGGGCATGTAGCTGGGTCATAGGTTCAATCACTGGCCCTAGTTGGGGTCATGTGGGAGGCAACCAGACGATGTGTCTCTCTCACGTAGATGTTTCTATCTATCTCTCTCTCTAAAAACAATCAATAGCCCTGGCCAGTTTGGCTCAGCAGTTAGAGTGACAGCCTGCAGTCCAGAGAGACCTGGGTACGGTTTCTGCTAAGGGCACGTTCCTCGGTTGCAGTTTGTCCCCGGCCCTGGTTGGTCATGTGAATGGCAGCCACTCGATGTGTCCCTTTCACGTCGATGTTTCTCTGTCTCTCTCTTCCTCTCTCTCCCTCCCACTCTATCTGAACAAAAAATGGAAAAATGTTCTCGGGTGAGGATAAAAAACAAAAACAAAAAAACAATCAATAAATAAAATTTTTTCAAATAAAAAGTTACAGTACACTAAGGTTAATTTATTACTGAAGAAAAAAATTTTAATAAGTTAAGTGCAGCTTAAGTGTACAGTGCTTATAAATTCTAATGTCCTAGGCCTTCACATTCACTTATCACTCACTCACTGACTCATTCAGAGCAACTTCTAGTCCTTCAAGCTCTACACAGGTGTACTTTTTTTTTATTTTTTAAATATTTTTTCTTTATTGATTTTAGAGAAAGAGGAAGGGAGAGGGAGACAGAAACATCGATGAGAGAGAGCATCGTTTGGCCGCTTCCTAGGGATTGGGCCCACAACCTGGGCATGTGCCCTGACCGGGAATCAAACCAGCATGCGTTGACGCTCAACCAGTGAGCCTCACCAGCTGGGCCCTTTTAAAAAAATTTTATAGCATTTTTTTTTAAATCCTCACCAGAGGATATTTTTCCACTGATTTTCAGAGAGAGAGGGAGGGAGGGAGGGAGACAGAGACAGAGAAACATCAACATGAGAGACACATCAATTGGTGGCCTCCCACACAACCCTTACCAGGGCTGGGGATCCAACTGCAACCGAGATATGCACCCTTGATCGGAATCAAACTTGTGATTCTTTGGCCCGAAGGCTGACGCTCTAACTGCTGAGCCAAATCGGCCAGGACAATATTCCATTTTTTTACTGTACCTATTCTGTGGTTCCATATGTTTAGATACACAGATACCATTGTGTTGCAATTGATTACAGTACTCAGTACAGTAACATGCTAGACAGGTTTGTTGCTAGGAGCAATAAACTATACAATATACCCTAGGTATGCAGTAGCCTATATCATCTAGGTTTGTGTAAGTGTATTCTATGACATTTACAAAAGCATGAATCATCTAACAATGTAATTCTTAGAACATATCTATCATTAAGTGGCACATGACTGAACTGCAGTATACTTATATAAACTGCACAAATATTAAATGTACAGCTTGGCCCTGCCGGTGTGATTCAGTGGTTGAGGGTTGTCCCATGCATCAAGAGGTCACTGGTTCGATTGCTGGTCAGGGCACATGCCCAGGTTGTGGGACCGATACCCAGTGCGGGGCATGCAGGAGGCGGCCAATCGATGTTCTCTCTCACTGATGTTTCTATTTTCTCTCTCCTTTTTTTTCTCTATAAAAAATCAATAAAAACATATTTAAAAAACTAAATAATAGAGATTTCCAGCACACCAGAAGCCTCTCTGTCTTCTCCTCCCAGTTAGTAACCATCAAGATAATGACTATTCTGATGTCTATTGCTGTGATATAATAATATATAAAATATAAAAAATATATATATTTGTTCTTTGTCCCTGATTCTTGGCACAAGAGCTCCTAAATCTCTTGTAATTTACTAAATGATAATGCTGAGAGGAACATTTTTTATTCATAACAGGTCCCTTTCAGGGATACCTGAATTTCTATTAATGTGGTAACTCAAGATGGGCCCTGATTTAGCTTCACAATGGGGGCTGGTTGCCAGAGAAATCAACCATATGATTTGAGGGTTGGAACTTTCAGCCCCCCTCCCCCCATCTTCTGGGAAGGGGAGAGGAACTGGGGATTGAGTTAATTATCAATGGCTAATGATTTTTTTTGTTTTTTTTTTTGTTTTTTTTTTGTACAGATAGAGTGGGAAGGAGAGAGAGGAAGGGAGAGACAGAGAGAAACATCGATGTGAAGGGACACATCGAGTGGCTGCCACCCGCACGACCAACCAGGGCCGGGGACAAACTGCAACCGAAGTACGTGCCCTTAGCGGGAACCGAACCCGGGTCTCTCCGGACCGCAGGCTGACGCTCTAACCGCTGAGCCAAACCGGCCAGGGCTCAATGGCTAATGATTTAATCAGTTGGGCCTATGTAATGGAACCTCCATATGAACCCTAAATTGTGGGGTTTGGCGAGTTTCAGAGTTGGTGATGTGTCTATGTGTCATGAGGGATGTGTACCCCAAACTCCACAGGGACAGAAACTCCTGTGCTCAGGACCCTCCAGACTTACCCTATGTATTCAATCTGGCTATTCACGTGTATCCTTCATAATATCCTTTATAACAAACCGATGATAGTAAGTAGAATATTTCCTGAGCTCTGTGAGCCATTATAGCAAATTATTGTACCTGATAATGACAGATGAGGAGGTCATGGGAACCCAAATTTATTTTTTTCTTAAAATTCTTTAAAATATATTTTTAATAATTTTTTTAGAGAGAGGGGAAGGGAGAAAGAGGTAGAAACATCGATGTGAGAGAAATATTGATCGGCTGCCTCCTGCTCACCTCCTACTGGGGATCAAGCCAGTAATCCGGGCATGTGTCTTGACTAGGAATCCAACCGGGTCCTCTCAGTCCATGGGATGATACTAAATCTACTGAGCCACACCAGCCGGGCCCAAATTTATTTTTTCTACTATCTGTTAACATTTGAACTGTTTCCAATTTAGGGCTATTATGAATAAAAGCGCTATAAATATTCTTGGTAAGTGTGTTTTGGTGGATATAAACACTCATTTCTGTTGGGTTTATTTAGTTATTTATTTATTTTTTGGTTAATCCTCACCTGAGCAAATTTTTCCATTGATTTTTAGATTGAGTGAAAGAGAGGAAAGAAAGAGAGAGAGAGAGAAAGAAACATTGATATGAGAGAGACACATCAATTGGTTGTCTCCCACATGACCCTGACTGGGGCTAGGGATCAAACCTGCAACCCGGGTGTACGCCCTTGACCAGGAATTGAACCCGTAGCCCTTTGGTCCTTGGGCTGATGCTCTAACCGCTGAGCCAAACCAGCCAGGGCTTTTGTTGGGTTTATAACTAGAGGTAGGACTGCTGTATCATAAGGTACACAAGTTTAGTTTTACTACGTACTGCAACAGATTTTTCAAATTGTTTGTTATCAATTTTACAAGCCCACTAGCAATGTATGAGAGTCGTTTTATCTCCTCACTAACATTTGGTATTATCAGTCTTTTAAAAGCAATTGTGACTCCATCAAAAATCTACTAGATTTAATAAATGAATTTGGCAAAGTAGCAGGATACAAAATTAACATCAAGAAATGGATGGCATTCTGCCCTGGCCGGTTTGGCTCAGCGGTTAGAGTGTCGGCCTTCGGTCCGGAGAGACCCGGGTTCAGTTCCTGCTAAGGGCGCGTACTTCGGTTGCAGTTTGTCCCCGGCCCTGGTTGGTCGTGCGGGTGGCAGCCACTCGATGTGTCCCTTTCACATCGATGTTTCCCTCTCTCTCTCTTCCTCTCTCTCCCTCCCACTCTGTCTGTACAAAAAATGGAAAAATGTCCTCGGATGAGGATTAAAAAAAAAAAAAAGAAAGAAATGGATGGCATTCTTATACATCAACAGCAAACTCACAGAAAGAGAAACTAAAAAAGCAATCCCGTTTACCACTGAGGCAAAAAAATTAAGATACCTAGGAATAAACTTAACCAAAGAAGCAAAGGACCTATTCGCAGAAAACTACAGGTAACTGAAAAAACTAAATAGAGGAGGATATAAAAAAGTGGAAGCACATACCTTGTTCATGGATTGGAAAAAATAACATCGTTAAAATGTCCATACCACCCAAAGCAATCTATAGGTTCAATGCAATCCCCATCAAAATACCAATGACATATTTCACAGATCTAGAACAAACACTCAAAAAGTTTATATGGAACCAGAAAAGACCCTAAATAGCTACAGCAATCTTGAAAAAAAAGAACAAAGTAGGAGGGATCACAATACCAAATATCAGGTTATACCACAAAGCCATAGTGATCAAAACAGCCTGGTACTGGCACAAGAACTGGCATATAGATCAATGGAACAGAACAGAGAACCCAGAAAATGACCTAAGTCATTATGCTCAATTAATATTTGACAAAGGTGGCAAGAGCTTACAGTGGAGTAAAGACAACCTCTTCCATAAATGGTGTTGGGAAAACTGGACAGCTACATGCAAAAAAGTGAAACTAGACCACCAACTTACACCATACACAAGAATAAACTTAAAATGGATAAAAGACTTAAATGTAACTCATGAACCATGAAAATCCTAGAAGAAAATGTAGGCAACAAAATTTCAGACATCACGTGTAGAATTTTCACTGATACAACACTGAAGGCAAGAGAAACAAAGGAAAAAATGAACACATGGGACTACATCAAACTAAACAGTTTCTGGACAGCAAGAAAAACAAGCATCAGAATGCCAAGGATACATCAGATAAGCGCTAACTTCCTAAATTATATACACATAGAGTGCTCATACAACTCAACAAAAGGAAGATAAAGAACCCAATTAAAAAATGGACAGAGGACCTAAATAGACACCTCTCCAAACAGGACATACAAATGGTCAAGAGACATAGGAAAAAATGCTCACTAATCATCAGAGAGATGGAAGTTAAAACAACTATGAGGTATCACCTCACACCTGCCAGAATGGCTGCCATCAACAAATCATCAAACAACAAGTGCGACGGTGTGGAGAAAAGGAGACTCTAGTACACTGCTGGTGGGAATGCAGGCCAGTGCAGCCACTATGGAAAACAATATGGTGTTTCCTCAAAAAATTAGAAATTCAACTGCCATTTGACCCAGTAATCCCACTTTTAGGAATATATCCTAAGAAGCCTGAAACACCAGTCAGAAAGAATATATGTACCCCTATGTTCATAGCAGCACTATTTACAATCGCTAAGATCTAGAAATAGCCCAAATGTCCATCAATAAATGAGTAAATAAAGAAGCTGTGGTGCCCTGGCTGGTTTGGCTCAGCAGTTAGAGTGTTGGCTTGTGGTCTGAAGAGACCTGGGTTTGGTTCCCGCTGGGGGCGCATATCTCTGTTGCAGTTTATCCCCGGCCCTGGTTGGTCGTGCGGGTGGCAGCCACTCGATGTGTCCTTTTCTTGTCGATGTTTCTCTCTCTTTCTGTTCCTCTCTCTCCCTCCCACTTTACCTGAACAAAGAATGGAAAAATATCCTCGGGTGAGGATTTTAAAAAAAAAGCTGTGGTACATATACACAATGAAATACTATGCAGCTGCAAGAAAGAAAGAGCTCTTATTCTTTGAGACAATATAGAAGGACCTGGAGAGATTTATCCTAAGTGAAACAAGCCGATCAGAGAAAGACAAATATCACATGATCTTACTTATTTGTGGAATATAATGAGCAAAACAAGGTGACAAAATAGATCCAGAGACATGGAAGTGGGGTGCAGACTGACAAACCTCAGAAGAGGTGGACGTGGGAGTAGGGAAGAGATAAACCACAGAACTTATATGCATGTATGCATAAATAAGGACACAGACAATAATGTTGGGGGGGGTTGGGATTGGGAGGAGGGTGGCAATGGGGGAAAAAAGGAGAAACATCTGTAACAAAAATAAATAAACATTAAAAATAAATAAAAGCAATTGTGAACTTTTTTTTTTTTAATCCTAACCTGAGGATATTTTTCTATTTATTATTAGATAGAGAGGGAAGGAGGGAGGGAAAGAAACATCAGATATGAGGGAGACACATCAACTGGTTGCCTCCCACACAATCCAACCAGGGCTGGGGTTCAAACTGCAACCGAGGTACGTGTCCTTGACCGGAACTGAACCCGCGACTCATTGGTCCGAGGGTTGATACTCTAACCACTGAGAAAAACTGGTCAGGGCCAACTGTGAACTTTTAAACTTCCACATGAATCTTCATTTTACTTTATCTCCACAAAAATGGTGATCTCTGCTGTGAGGTGCATTCAGAGGGAGTTCTTGGGCTGTGAAGATGAAGTGTACTGCCCAGCTGGTGTGGATCAGTGGACTAGGCGTTGTCTCATGGACTGAGAGGTCCTGGTTCCATTCCTGGTGGGGGCACAAGCCTGGGTTGCAGGCTTAGTCCCTAGTGGGGGGCGTATGGAGGCAGCCAATGGATGTTTGTCTCTCACATCAGTGTTTCTATCTGGCTCTAAAAAAATCATTGAAAACATTGGGAAAAAAAAAAAAGATGAAGTGTACCAACCTTGAGGATGAGCGGGAAAGACTCTAATATGAGCAGAGGAGACCAGAATCCAACTCCACCCCAGAAAGTGCCTAAAGGTTCTCAAAGGAATTCCAGACTCTTGCTCAATGGACCTCTGGGTCATCCAGGGCATTGTGAGGCAAGAGAGAACTGGAACAACAGGCTCAAAAAAAGGAAGCTGACCCACCTCTAACCCATTCACTGTGTGCATGTCTCTAAAGTAAAAGGCCTGACCAAGTAAGATGGGGCTGCCTTTCCCAAGGTGGTATTAGGGGTTAGTGGCAGTGCTGACCTGTAATGGCGAAGAATCCTGTCTCAATTTGGTCTCTGGTCTCTGGTCTGGCTTGGAAAACAAACCCAAATCTCCTTGGAAGCAGAATTTCAGATGGGCCAACAGAGCTCCCTGGAGGTATGAAGCCTGAAGCCTGAAGGGACCAGCAGGTAACTGGGCATTGCAGCCTGAGTCTGGTCAGCCAAAAGAAAGCATTCCTGCTTCCTTGCAGGGCGGGTTTTTTTGTTGTTGTTGTTGTTTTTTGGCCTGAGGAAATGTAGAGGCTGGCACTCAGATTCCTACAGGATCTTCTGACAATGCAGGCAAGGGCCATCCTGAAGAAGGCCCCTTGTCAGATGACCAATGCCCAGCCCTAACTGGACTGAGAAGCCAATGGCCAGTTTCTTCTCTATGATTCAGAATTTGACCCAATCTGCCCTGATGTCTCATATAACCTGGGCCCCCAGGGGGAGGCAGGCAGTGGCCATCCCCTACTCCAGTCCTCAGGTTAGGACTGCATGTAAGATGTAAGAAACATAAATTACGGAATGAAGCCTATTTTACAAAAGACAAAAGGCAGTGTGGCCAGTAGGTCATGGGAATCTAGAGGCGAAGTGACTGAGGGGCTGGTAACCGGTTAGGGCTGAAAAAAGGGTAAGGCGAGGGAGAAGCCCAGTGGAGGGAAGGAGGAAACTGAGTGGAGAATGGAGCCTCAGGGCTTTTCATGGGTGGGGAGAGGGCGGCCAGAGGTCAGGTGTGGGGCAGGGGACACGCGGGGGTAGGGGGTTCCGTCTGGGTTGGTTATGCGGGACAGGGGAGGTTCCCGCTGAGGGAAAGTATGAGCGCGCTGGCGTGGATTCTGGGCTGAACTCCACCTAGCGCGGATAGGGGGAGAAGGTTCTGTCTCCTCCCACAGTATCCAGCCGTTGGCGCCCCGAGTCGGTGCGCCATAGGTTCGGGGAAACGGCGACGCTAGAAGGAAGATAACCAGTGGTGGCTGCCGGGTAAAGGCGTGTACTGGGAGGGATTCCTTCGGTTAGTTGTCCTCACTTCCGGGTGCCTGAGGATGGGCAGGCGGGAGGTCCGAGGTCGGAGGCTGGAACCCAGATCCTTTGGCCTCAGGTCGCCTACCTCCCGCGGCCACCAGACGACCGTTGGAAACCGGCCGGCAGCCGCTAGGGAACACCCCCGAACTCTCCTCTGAGCTCTAAACCCCGCCCCTCAAGTCCCGGCGGCGTCTCCATGGCGACGCGCTGCGAAGTGCGGCTGCGCAAGGGTGACGGAGCGCGGACGAGGGGGAGGGGGTGTTTTGGTTCTAGCCGCTCGCCGTCCTTTCCAGAGTCGGTGGTCCGAAAGCTGCCTGTTCTTGCTTTCTTTTCCCTTTCCCTTTCCCTTTCCTTTTCCTTTTCCCAGTCTCTGTCCTCCCTCCCTCCTTCCTCTCTGTCTGCCTCCTTTTTTTTTACTGACGCCCCGGGGCCGGGCCATTTTCCGGGCCGGGCACACTAAGGTGCACGGCTCCGGGGCCCAGTATATGACCCGCAGTCTTGCTACCCCTCGCTTCCCCCGCCCCATGTGGCTGCGGGGCCCTGGCGGCGCTGCCCACTATGGCCCGGAAAGCAGTTAGCAGGAAGCGGAAAGCGCCAGCCTCGCCGGGAGCTGGGAGTGACGCTCAGGGCCCGCAGGTGAGGGCTGAGGGCTGAGGGCTGAGGGCTGGGACTCGAGTGGTAAGGCCGAGGCACCCAAAGAGGGATAGGGTTCGCAGATCAGAGAACCGGAACCGGGATCCAAGGTCTGAAGCCTAGGGATGAGGTGGGAGGCGTAGGGCCCCGGTCTATAGAGTCAGGGCTGGGCCATCAGGAGTTCACTGGAGAGCAGATAGGACGGGGTGAAGAGCTAAAGGGGAACTTGAAAATGGGGGCATATTCTGCGGAAGTCTAGCAGCTAGGAATGGGCTTGAGTAGAAACTAAAATCTGGGTTTTGGAGGAAGAAAAACCGAAGTCGAGGGGAATAGGCAACAAAACCTCCCAAAAGATAGGGGAGGAGGGAGAGAAGCAGGGATAATTGCGTTTCTAACATAGGAAGAAGTCTTGGTATAGATACCCAAGCCCTGAGCTGGCACTTGGACCCTTAGAACAAACAGCAATTCCCAGGTATTAGCCCTATACTGACCTCTTTGGAGGGAAAGACCTAGTTGGACGCGTATTCTGACTGATTTCCCGTGCCTCCCACCCCGTTGGTGTTTGATTTTGGAATTCTACAACTGCCTGGAGCGCGGGCCTCGTGACATGGGGGCCGCCATTAATAGTGCGTCCTGGAAGACCTGGGACCCTAAATCTGGCTCTTCGGGCTGCATCCTTCATGCTCCGCGGGGAGTACAGGCTGAGAGGGAGAAGGGGGCTGGGTAGAGATGCAGCCCAGGTCGGTATGGTAATCATTCAGCTCCTTATTACCTTCCCTGTCAAGGCTCTATCAAGGATAACTTTAGGGACTGAATCTTTCACTCCTAAAAGGCCTAGTAAACCTTTTGTCCTCTTTCGTCTCTGCTTCCATTCCCTTGTCTTTTTATTTCTTCTTTCTCATAGGTAGGTTTGATTAGGAACAGCATCTTTTCAGTGTTGGAAGAGTTAAACTGGACTGTCTGGGCTGAGATTCCTGTTCTTGTATTTCTGCTGCATGTAAATCCTGCAGGATGAGTTCTTGGTGATTTCTTTAATACAGTAGGATCGCTTCTGAAGGAAGGTAGACAAAGCCCTGACTTCTGATATTACTTTCCACAGTTTGGCTGGGATCACTCCCTTCACAAAAGGAAAAGACTCCCCCCAGTGAAGAGATCCTTAGTGTACTACCTGAAGAACCGAGAAGTCAGGCTACAGAATGAAACCAGCTACTCTCGTGTTTTGCATGGTTATGCAGCACAGCAACTTCCCAGTCTCCTGAAGGAGAGAGAGTTCCACCTTGGGACCCTTAATAAAGTGTTTGCATCTCAGTGGCTGAATCATAGGCAGGTGGTGTGTGGCACAAAATGCAACACGGTAAGTTTCTGGGGAGGGGGGGGGGGTGAACTTTATCCTAGGCCCTGGATATATGGCTCCACAGGCTCTAGACCTCTGATTGCTCATTTTCCCTATCAGTTTCTCTTGGGAGAAGATTTCCTTACTCTCCTTTCCATTTCCCTCTATCTGTTGGTGACTTCTTCCTCTCCTTTTTTGCTCCTTTTCCTGCTTCTAAATTTCTGATAAGTCTTCAGAGGAGTCTATTTCTGTAGGCCTCTTGCCATATGGATATGTCACTGCTTCTAGAGTTTTTTTGGCTTCATTTTTTGTTCTTGTTGCTTTTTAAGTCAGAGTCCTCAAAGTAAAGATGGAGGAAAGAGACATTAGAGGAAAGACTGAGCATCATTCAGGATACATAAGAGTGAAAACCTAGATGTTAGCTACCAACCTAAAGGCATATGTAGAAATATTTAAAATAGCATTTAGAAAATACTCACTTTTGGGTAATAGAATCTAAAGATGTATTTGTTGTGAGAAAGGGCAGGGAATGTGTGTCTGGTGGTATCTTTCAGGATGTACATGTTTTCTCTTTGCACAGTAGTCTTGAAAAGGATTCAGAAGAGAGAAAAATTAAATATAAGTAGGAGAGTGTTTTTATATAGAATGACATAGAGGACAATTATATTTACTTATTTTTTTGTTACTCTTCATCTGAGGGTGCTTTTCCATTGATTTTTAGAATGATTTTAGAGTGAAAGGGAGGCCTGGTCAGTGTGGCTCAGTGGTTGAGCGTTGACCCATGCACCAAGAGGTTGCCGGTTCAATTCCTTGTCGGGGGACATGCAGGAGGTGGCCAGTCGATGTTCTCTCTCATTGATGTTTCTATCTCTCTCCCTCTCCCTGCCTCTCTCTCTAAAATCAATAAAGAAAAAAAAATTTTTTTTTAAAGAGTGAAGGGGGGAGAGAGAGGGAGAAAACAAAAGAGAAACATCAATTTGAGAGAGACACATTGATTAGTTGCCTCCTGCATGACCTCGACTGACCCCAACCAGGGCCGGGGATCAAACCTGTAACCCAGGTACTCGCATTGTCTGGGAATTGAACCTGTGACCCTTTGTTCCACAGGCTGATGCTCTAACTGCTGAGCCAAACTGGCCAGGGCTTAGAAGACAATTGTAGGCACAGATAAAATAAGTCAATCTGTGATTGATTATGGTGGATATGATTGAAACAGAAGGGCACAAATAGCATGATGTCAGAGGAATGGCAAGTGAAAGGAGGCAGGGCCTGGAGGTGGGAAATAATTCTTAATGAAGTGTGAGAAAAGATCAGATGAGGCCCAGCTGATCACACTCTGTGACTAGAAAAGTAATGTCATGATGGCTGGGTAAATTTCCCTGGATGGAAATGTATCTTGGATCAATTGGAAGAGAGGTGGTTGCTGTTGATCAAGAAAGTCTTAAGTACTAGGAGAAGTGTTTGTTTTTAAAAGACATGAGCAAAGATTTAAACATGAGTTTTTAAGGAAGGAAATAATACCATGGTGGTTGGGGCCAAACTTTCATTTCCTCTTCTGTTGAAGGCTGTTTCTCATACAGAAGCCTCTCAAAACTAAGTAGTTGTGGCAAGCCTGTACAAAACTTCATTTTTCTACTCTCTCAGGCCGTCACTATTGTCACTCGAGTTAGAAAGAGTCTCTTATTTGGAGAAATTCATTTCACTCCCCACACATACCATTATGTTATTTTGCCCAGGAAATGTTGCTAAATTGTCAGTTAAAGTAATCATCATAGTGTCCTGCTCTGGCACTTACTATCTTGAAGGTGAGAATAATATTAAGTGATAATTTAACCTACTGTTAATACATACCTCTTTCTGTCTTCCTATGTCCTCATGACCTTAAGCGGGGGTCTGTTTTCTTTTTATAGTTAGTGTTTTTTTGTTTTTGTTTTTGTTTCTTTAGCTTAGCTTTCAGAAGCAAAGCAGGGAGCCAGGAACACTGCTCTTCACTGAACTTTGTGCCATTTGGCAAATGATTCCTTTAGCCATGCCTTTGTTTCCCTATCTCCAAAATGGGAGTAGTAATATTAGTGCTGAGAAGGTGGCTATGGACATCTTGGGGAATACTTCAAGTCAATATTTTACTTACTCAAAAATAGTATTAGTGATAGTGAATCCAAAGTCTTTTCTAATGCTCTTGGTACTCCCTAAAACTTCCCTCAGTTAGAAAGAAAGGAAAATTATTTAAACAATTAGAACTGTCTTTGAAATAATATGAGAAGATTTTTGAGAGTAGGAGTTCATGTTGGATTCTCAGTAGTATGTTAAGTGTTAATGTATTGAAATTTTACCATCAATAAAATGATTTACTACATTAAAGGGATAAACACTTGGAAAAACAAAAAATAAATAAAATGATTAAATGTATTCAGTAGGAAAAGTATGCTACAACTATTTATATTCTAAAATCACCTATTAATATGTATCTGCAGGTTAGAAGCTGTTTTTCTTTTACGTGGGTTTCACCAGCATTTAACTGAAGGTACACAAATGCTAAAAAGCCAGGTCATTTCCAAGTTAACTGGCTTGGGGCTATAATATTGAAATCTCTGCTGAGGCAGTGAGTCATCTTCTGTGATAAAAGCAACAGAGATTTTCTGTAGCTTGATTCCTGGGGTGGAAATTGTCCTGTAGTATGGGTTGACAATCAAATTAGAAGGCCAGTAAGCTCAGGAATAACAGCAAAGGTGGCCAGCCTATGCTTTAATAATTAATAACACTAGTACAGTTATGTTTTTACTAAATTATTTAAAGAAGGAGAGGTAATATGGCCTTAATTGGAACCTGGGTCTGAGAACCAGGATGGGTAGGTATATTTTCCTAATTTAGGGTTACAAACTCAGATTGTGTACAAAGCCAGACAGAAAATCTAAATGAGAGAATCTTGCCAGGCACACAGAACAGTAAGAAGTAGTAGAGACTGCAAAGAGCCAGAGAAGAAATTTTTGACTCTAGCCAGTAACAGTCATGTAGCAATTTGGGCCTAGCATGAATAAATTTTTTTTTTTTAAGATAGACTGGGAGGAAGAGAGAGAAACATCAATGTGAGAGAGACACATCGACTGGTTACCTCAACTGGGCCAGGGAAACCTGCAACCCAGGTACATGCCCTTGACAAGGAATTGAACCCTTGACCCTTTGGTTCTCAGGCTGACACTCTAACCGCTGAGCAAACTGGCCAGGGCTATTTTTTTCCTTCATTGATTTTTAGACAGATAGGAAGGGAGAGGGAGAGAGATAGAAGCATCGATGAGAGAGAACACGATTGGCCACCTTCTGCGCACCCCTCACTGGGAATCAAGCCTGAAACCCAAGCATGTGCCCTGACTGGGAATCTAACTGGGACCTCTCAGTCCATGAGACGATGCTCAATCCATTGAGCCACAATGGCCAAACTTAATTTTTATTTTGAGAGTACACTTACTAAAAAGCTGGGGACAGTGAAATAAGGAAGGGGTTAGAATAGAAGAAACAATAGGAGAGAGCTTAGGTGGGGCTGCTTTGGCTCTCTAGAAATGTTATAGGAAAAACGTGAGTCTTGCTCTGGCCTGTTTGGTTCAGCGGTTAGAGCGTCGGCCTGCGGTCCAGAGAGACCCAGGTTCGGTTCCCGCTAAGGGCACATACCTCGGTTGCAGTTTGTCCTCAGCCCTGGTTGGGTCATGCGGGTGGCGACCACTCGATGTGGCCCTTTTATGTCAGTGTTTCTCTCTCTCTCTCTCTTTCCCTCCCACTCTAGCTGAACAAAAAATGGAAAAATGTCCTTGGGTAAGGATAAAAATAAAAATGAAAAAAGAAAAAAAAAAGAAAAACATGAGTCTAGCCCTGGCCAGTTTGGCTCAGTGGTTAGAGCATCGACCTGCAGTCCAGAGAGACCTGGGTTCGGTTCCCACTAGGGGTGGTACCTCGGTTGCAGTTTGTCCCCGGCCCTGGTTGGTCGTGCGGGTGGCAGCCACTGGATATGTCCCTTTCATGTCGATGTTTCTCTGTCTCTCCCTCTCCCTCCCACTCTGTCTGAACAAAAAATGGAAAAATGTCCTCAGGTGAGGATAACAAAAGAAAAAAGAAAAACATGAGTCTAGGTGGGGCTGCTTTGGTTCACTGAGAAGTCAAAGAAAAGGGGGTCTTGGAGAAAGGTTCAGGGTATTAGCCTTGGACGAGCTGCCGCTGCCCATGTCTTCCTGGTTGCAAGTCTCATGGGGTCCCTTAGAGTTTAGGAAATGCATACCTGTAAGGGAAGAAGAGGGAGAAGAGAAAGGCACAGGCTGAGGAATATTGATAATCTGGTGTGACAAGAGCTTTATGTACCTAGAAGAGAGTTAGTTGTGAGATTAAGGTTGGAAAGTTTTCATTAAGATCAAAATTGTGGAAGCCCTTGAATGTTAAGCTTGAATTTTATTCTGTGGGAAATGGAGAGATAAGGGTAAGGATCTGTTTGTTAATTCTCACCTGAGGATATTTTTCCATTGATTTTTAGATGGAGTGGGAGGGAGGGAGGGGGAGAGAGAGAGAGAGAGAGAGAGAGAAACAAACATTCATGTTAGAGAGATACATCAGTTGGTTGCCTCTTGCCTGACCCTGACCGGGGCTGGGGATTGAACCTGCAACCCAGGTACATGCCCTTGACTGGGAATCAAACCTGAGACTCTTCAGTCCATGGGCTGATGCTCTAACCACTGAGAAGACTGGTCAGGGCCAGGATAGTTTTTAAGTGTGAAAGGAATTGAAGTAATATTTCTGTATCTCATTGGTTAGAAGGTAGTGAGATAATTTTGTAGTTTGTGTCCATATTTATTAAATCCATAAACATTTATTGAACGTTAATTGAATCTTCCTATGTTTAGCAAGACATTACCTTGTGTGGTGTTCCAGTGATATAAAAACAACCTTCCCCAAGAAAACCATACACACACGCACACACACACAAACAAATCCTAGACACAGCTGGAAGGGACTATAAAGATACTGGAGTCCTAACCACTGACTTCCTCCATTTCTTATTTTATAGTTGAGAAAACAGATAAAGGAGAAAAGTGATTTGCCTGAGATTTTATTATGAGATAGGTGCAGAGTTAAGTTTGGGCCCCAATTTTCCTTATTCCTTATCAGAATTCTTTTTTGAAAAAATATATATTTTCATTGATTTTTAGAGAGAGGAAGGGAGAAGGAGAAAGAGATAAAAACATCAATGTGAGAAAACCATCATTCGGCTGCCTCCTGCATGCCGCCTACTGGGGATTGAGCCTGAAACCCGGGCATGTGCCCTCACCAGGAATCAAACCGGTGACCTCTTGGTGCATGAGTTGAGGCTTAACCACTGAACCACATTGGCCGGGCCAGAATTCTTCATATTATATATTATACAAAGTACTCCTCACATTTTTTCATTGAAATACCCCTAAAGGCAGAGGACTACTCAGTGAATGGACAGTACTAAGTAAGCAACTGTGAAATATCTTTGAAGTTCCAAGAATATCTTAAATATTCTTCATTCTCCATTTTATACTATAATATATTAATGATTCTCTTAATATAAAATACTTTGTTGAGGAGAGGGTAGAAATCTTTCTTCATCTCCTAACTGATATTCCAGGAAGATGAGGTACCAGTTTTTCCTGTGAAAAGCAGGGAGGGGTCCTGGGCCCTTTGCTTAGATATATGATAGTAGTTATATATGATATATAACTACATGCAAAGTTTATTACAACATAGATGTCTTATTAGTAGTTCCATCCGGGAGTGCTCCAAGGAGGAAATCATTCATAGAGTTAGGGCATTCAGAGAGCATTTCCTAGAGGAGGAAGGGACTTCAGCTGATAAGAGGGAAACAGGTGTCCAGTCCATAGCAGAGTCAGGAGCATAGAAGGAAGGTTGAGGAATTCTGAAAAGATCTATTTGGCAGAGCAGAAACTACAGAGAACTAGACTGTGACTTAGTCACTGGGGAGCTGGATGGCAAAACTAACTGAATCTCCCTCGGGTAATTTTTTTTAATTTTCCCTTTGTTTCATGTCTAGCCTTTAATAATGAATAATCCTGTTAATCACCTTTCTCATCTGGAGAATTGAGTCACATGCTTGGCAGCATGGCTCTTGGTGAATTTAGGGCCTGTTACTGGAGCCCTGGAGCCTTGGAAGATAGGAAAACCTGGGTTTCGGAAGGCAGAGCTTTCCTGCAGGTGCCTGGCAGGCCAACTTCCTAGGGAAAGTTAATTACAAGACTCTAGTTACTTCAGTTCCTGCTTTCCTTGGACCCTTCTTTTAGAAACCTGTCTTCCCCACCTCCAGGCCTAATTACTTGAATGGTTGCCATAATGCCAAAGGAATAAAAAAATGCCATGAGCTAACCTAGCATGGCTTCTTTTGCCAGTCTGCCTTCTTTTAAATTGATACATGTTTGATTTCTGATCATTTAGGCCTTTGTTTCCCAAGTATGATCCAGGAACCACCTGCATCACAATCACTTGAGGTATGTTTAAAATGCAGTTTCCTAAAAAATAAAATAAATAAATAAATAAATAAATAAAATGCAGTTTCCCCACTCCAGTGCTGATTCAGGATTTCCTTCAGTGAAATCTAAGAATTGGCTTCTTTTTTTTTTTTTTAAGAATTGTTGTTTCTGGCTGGTTTGGCTCAGTGGTTAGAGCGTCGGCCCGTGGACCAGAGAGTCCCTGGTTCAATTCCCGCTAAGGGCATGTACCTCGGTTGCAGTTTGTCCCCGGCCCCAATTGGGGTTGTGTGAGTGGCAACCAGTCGGGGTGTGTGTGTGTGTGTGTGTGTGTGTGTGTTTCTCTCTCTCTCCCTCCTTCTCTCCCGCTCTATCTGAAGATGAATGCAAAAATGTCCTCAGGTGAGTATTTAAAAAAAAAAGAATAGTTTGTTGATTTTTAGAGAGAGAGGGAGGTAGAAACAACCATGTGAGAGCCCAACATAGATCAGCTGCCTCCTGCATGCCCCCTACCAGGGATCCAGCCCACATCCCCCTTGACCAAGAATTGAGCCAGCAACTTCTTGGTGCCCTGAACGATGCCCAGTCAACCAAGCCACACCGGCCAGGGCAGGAATTGGCTTTTTAAACAAGCTCCCAAGCTATTTTTATATGAATCACTGGCTTAGACTTCATGCCATATAGCAATAATTTTGCCACCTTGTTAAATGTAGACCAGTTGTTTGAATCTTTATATTTTTTTTATTTTTTATTTATTGATTTTAGAGTGAGAGGAAGGGAGAGAGAGAGAAGCATCGGTTTGTTCTTCCACTAATTTATTCATTCATTGGTTGATTCTTGTATGTGCTCTGACTGGAGATTGAATCTGCCACCTTGGCGTATCAGGACAACTCTCTTAACCAACTGATCCACCTCGCCAGGGCTGAATCCTTGTATTTTCTAAACCACACTGAAGGCACAGATGGGGGTATCAGATTTAATAAATCTGGAAGAATTTCTTTGTAGGCATCTTGGTTAATATTCATTCTGCAGCCAGTAGGGTATAATTAAATCTTATTTCTGCACTTTGAAGAAACCTTGACAAATGATTTCTTCTATTTACTTACCTGCTTGTGGTCTCATTAAAACAAAACAAGAGATTTCCCCATTATTTTTTTAGGTCATAGCTTAGCCCTTTAGTTTCCAAGTTTTTGGTCTCTTTTTTAAGAAAAGTGATATGTATACATATATCAGAAATATCTGCATTTATACCAAAATTTTTGATTAAATCATTTTGTATTGTATATGTGGGTTCAGACATTATGAGTTGAGTCTGGGTCCAATTTTTTTTATTAACGTTATGCCCTTAAATAAGCCAGATATATTTTAAGCCTTCTCTGACCTTTAAAATAAATAACGAGAGTAGCAGAGTCATGAAGAGAATTAATGAAACGTTGGTTAGCACAGTTCCTAGAACATGTGCTTAGTAAAATTGTTCATGTTATTTATGGTGGTGGTGAAGGAGGAGGAAGAAGTGTAGAAGTGGTTTGATGGTTTTAGGCTCTAGGTGTATTTCTGGCCAAATTCAGGTACACTTAAGAAATGAGCATTTCTCTATCCTATAAATGGCTGCTTTCTGTATGTTATTCACATTTTAAAATGATTCATTTAGATATAATTGATATAAGAGGAAGTAAAATTTGTAAATAACAGAAAATTATATTTAAATTTCATAATAGAAGGAATATAGATAAAAACAATTTTCTGTGTACAAATTAAAGTAATATCCAGTTATTTATTTATTTGTTAATTTTAGCTAGAAAGAGAGAAAAACATTGATTTGTTATTCCACTTATTTATGCATTCATTGGTTTCTTCTTTTTTTTATCCTCACCCGAGGACATTTTTCCTTTTTTGTTGTTGTTCAGATAGAGTGGGAGGGAGAGAGAAGAAGAGATAGAGAAACATCGACGTGAAAGAAACACATCGAATGTCTGCCTTCCACACGACCCAACCAGGGCCGGGGACAGGCCACAACCAAGGTACGCGCCCTTAGCAGGAACCAAACCTGGGTCTTTCTGGACTGCAGGCTGATGGTCTAACAGCTGAGCCAGACTGGCCAGGGCTTTATAGTTTCTTCCTGTATGTGCCCTGACTGGAGATCAAACTCACAACCTTGGTGTATCCGGGTGATGCACTAACGAACTGAGCTATCTGGCCAGGGCAAGAAGTCTTTTAAATTTTTTTTCCCTTTATTGATTTTAGAGAGAAAAAAGGCGAGGGACAGAGAGATAGAAACATTGATGAGAGAGAACATCAATTGGCTGCCTCCTGCATGCCCCCCATTGGGGATTGGGACCATAACCTGGGTATGTGTCCTGACCTGGAATTGAACCAGTAACCTCTTGGTACATGGGTCGATGCTCAACCACTGAGCCACACCGGCTGGGCTGGAAAAGTCTTTTTTAATAAGATAATCATTAGAAGCCATTTTATCTAAATGCTAACAATGGAATACTTAAACAATTTATGGTAAAACAAATCTGCACGATATTATGCAGATATTAACATAATTATGAAGACTAATAACGTGCAAAGCACTTGGTATGTTAAATGTAATGAGATAAAATTCTGTCTGCTGATTATAGTTACACACAATTATATATGCATGTAGTTAAGGACTAAATAGGAACTTGACAAATGAAAACATTTGAAAAGAGGATTCTGAGTGATATTTCTTGCATTTTTATTTCTATTCTTGCTGATAAAGTATTTATTATCAATGAACTCTCATTTTAAAAAAATGTTACTTCAGCTAGATAAACCTTTTTTTCTTAGCCTAAAGCAATGGTGACAGTGACCTTGACCAATTACTGTTCATTGCATGTCTTGTTTACTGATAAAAATTTAACACAGTTATATATTATACATCTTCTCTGGGGAGAGGGAGGGAGTGAGATAGGGGCTTGAAAATAGAATATATAGCGAAAGGAGTTTCTCTTCTTGGCCACACATGGAGTTTTCTGGAGCTCAAAATAGCACCTAGAGGGAGATCTTGCTTCTCAGCGGATAAATATACAACCATATTGTCCTTAAGTCTTTGTGCTGTAATACCCAGGAAGTAAGAATATGGCTTTACCCAGTCCTCTGTGGTGTTTCACTAAGTTAAAATTGCTGCATTATAATTAAAACTATTCACCTGTCATTAATTTCTTTAGCATAAATTCCTAAAATTGAAATTGCATAGTTTACATATTTTAAATTTTTGATGCGTATTGTCTGACCACTTTCTGTTGTGTTTCTTGGTTTTAGCTCTCTGTTTTGCTCCTCCCCATCTTCTGGGTTTGGGATAAAGAATGGAATCCTCTTTGATTTTGGTTGTCTTTCCTTTCCCCAACTTTCAGCAAATTTAGGCTGCCTACTTGCTTTTCACTGTCTGACTCAGTCTAGTTTATCTTGATGTCTATGTGACCTGTGTAGATTTGCTTTCCTTTCTCCATTAGGCTCCAGCTGAAGCACTCTTTGAGTTTTAGAAACTTTGTGAGCCCCTCCATTTTATTAAGCCACTTTGATCTTTCTGTGTATGCACATTTGCATGTGTCTGCTTACACATTCATGCATGCAGAGAGGTACTCGCTAGACTTACAGTCTTCCTGATTATAAGGCCTTTGCTTTCTTTTTTTATCCCTCTGTTTTAGAATGTAAACTGTAAAGAGCCATTGAACCTCAAGTTTATCTTGCCAGGCAGCTAGTTTCTGGCAGGGTTTCCAGTAGGTTAATAGGGAGTAGCCTCATTCTGGGAAGTGTTATAGGAGCTGCATGAAGCCTTGGCCCCTTGTCAGAGAGCTTGGGGGAGATGTTCTGTGGCAGCTCCTCCACATCACTGTCCTTTCCCTTGAAGAAGAAAAAGGGCTCTATCCTTCACACATGGTGCTTTGTCATTCCTTTGAAAGAATGAGGTGAAGTTGGGGGTAAACTCTTGATTTCCTAGGCCCTCTGCAGACTCAATTGTCATCTATTTTTCCATCACCCTTGTAGCAAATGTTTTTCATCCATTGTAGAAACTTTTCTTACACCCTGCAAAACTAAACAAACGTGAGCATAGTATATTACTATTAGCTATCACTTGTTAAGCACCTGTTCTGTGCTGAGCCCTGTCCTAAACACTTTATATTTTATTTGGTCTCCTAGTAACCCTATGAAATAGATAATATTCAAGTTTTATAGATAACAAGATTCAGAAGGGTTAAGTGACTTCAGCTAATAGATAACCGATTTGGAATTCAGAATAACCTAGATCTCTCCCAACTCCAAAACTGCAGAGGTTGGACTTTAGACTTTCTTGGACATGAATAGATGAAACCTTTTCTGGATGATGGAAGTGGAGAGAATGGCAAAGGAATAGATAAAAATAATTCTTAAAGATTTTAGCCAGCCCTCAGATTCCACAGGAAAAACTCAGATCTGCAGGTTGCAGGTCAGTTTACTCTTGTGTCGTACCAAACTCATTGCCCTCAGTGTACAGAGCTGATTCTCTTCATATCACTGCTTCTCAAACTTCAGTGGACTTGGAGATCTTGGGAAACTACAGATTCTGATTTAGACCTAGGGCAGGGCCTGAGATTCTTTGTTTCTAATAAGCTCCCAGGTGCTTCTTTGAATAACGAGTCTAGATCAGTGATTGTGAAACCTGGGCAGTAAACAGAGTCTCCTGGAAATTCTTGGGGGATAATTCCGTTTTCTTGACCTCAAACTCAAGTTTCTTTTGTTTTGTTTTTTTAAATCCTCATTTGAGGACATGCTTAGAGAGAGGAAGGGAGGGAGGAACATTGATCAGCTGCCTTCTGTATGTGCCCTAATCAGGGACCAAACCTACAACCCAGGTATGTGTGTTGACTGGGAGTTGAACTGGCAACCTTTTGGTGCACAGGAAGACACTCAACCAACTGAGCCACTCTTGTCAGGCAAATTGATTAATTTCTAATTGGAGGAGTTTCAGAGTAGGGCCTGGAAATTGTTTTTGTTTTGTAGTTTTTAATTTTTTTTTTTTTTTAAAGAAAATTCCTCGGGTTATTATAATAATTTGGGAATCACTGGTCTAGCAACTAACATATTATGAATACATTGTCCACACAACACAGAGGTGTAAATGGACAGTTAATTTTGCTTCATTAAACATTTGAAGGCTTGAGTTAGAGATTATTTATTTAAAAGAGTAAGAAACCCTTCTTTTTAGAAGGGCTAGTTTACAAACCCCAAGAGGAGGAAGTATCCCCGAATCTCAGAAGGAAATAACTAGGAATTGGAGAGCCACTAGGAATGAAGGATGGCCATACTTCCTCTCTTCTGTTTTCTTTCTCTGGGGAA
The DNA here is from genome assembly GCF_014108415.1 of Molossus molossus. Classification (NCBI taxonomy): domain Eukaryota; kingdom Metazoa; phylum Chordata; class Mammalia; order Chiroptera; family Molossidae; genus Molossus; species Molossus molossus. Next base: position 35,457,275 of record NW_023425349.1, read on the forward strand.
TTTCGGCTTTGGTAGAAAATGGCCACCCAGACAGTCTAGTGCCATCAGCCAGTTCCACATTTCTGAGAGAATTTTTTTTTTTTTAATCCTCACCTGAGGATATTTTTCCATCTATTTTCAGACAGAGTGGGAGGGGGAGAGAGAGAGAGAGAGAAAGAAACATCGATGTGAGAGAGACATACTGGTTAGTTGCTTCCTGCATGACCCTGACCAGGGCTGGGTACTGAACTGCAACTGAGGTACATGCCCTTGACCGGAATCAAACCCTCGACTCTGGTCTGCAGGCCAATGCTCCTAACTGCTGAGCCAAACTGGCCAGGGCTCTGAGAGAATTTGAATGATGTAATCGAATCTAGCCTTAACTGGTTCTCCCTGAGCCAGGAGACCACCCCTGGACAGTGCTCCGCTCGAGTGCAGGGAAAAAGTGATTACTGCACGTGCTTACTATGTAGCTTTGCATTTATTGGGGCGGGATTATAGAACCAAATAGATAAATCCCCTGCTCTTGAAATTGGGAGGGCCTTATTAGCTTAATGGAGAAGAGGGACAAGATTTTAAATCACTATGATGTGATCTAAATTGTGGGTAAACAGCTATCCTGAGAGCTTACAAGAGAAGAACTCACCCTGATGGGGTAGTTCAGTTGGTTACATTGTTGTCCCAATACTCCAAGGTTGCGAGTTCAGTCTCTGGTCAGAACATGTACAAGAATCAGCCACTGAATGCATTAATATGGAACAACAAATCAGATATCTCTCTCTCACTTCCTCCCTAAAATCAATAAATAAAAATAGAAAGAGAGAGAGGAACTTAACAAGCCTAGACATTTAGAGACATGTCCAACCTGAATCATGAAAGATTAGCCAGGTAGAGGGAAAAGAGTATGGGAAAGTATTTCTGGCATTACGAACAGCATGAGCATGAAACAAAATAATTATACTTCATTGATTATTTTTGTATGAATAATAAGCAGCATTTATTTATGGAACATAAGGTCCAAGCAAAATGTGAAGCTGGAGAGATAGGTGGGAGCCAGATTAAGGAGAATCTTTATGCCATGCTAAGGAGCTTGGATGTAGGTAAAGGGATAGATACCTTTGGTTATTTATTTAAAATAACATGGGCCCTGGCCGGTTTGGCTCAGTGGTTGGAGCATTAGCCTGAGGACCAGAGAGTCCTGGGTTTGGTTCCCGCTAGGGGCACATACCAAAAAAAGATACTAATAAAAAATTTTAAAATAAATAAAATGACATGGGAGGATTCCCATTTTTATGAATATGACTGGTTATAGTATGGAGAAGAGTTTTGATGGTGACCTTCCTTGGAAGCACAAAGAGTAGTTGCAATTGTCCAGAGGAGAGGCGGTGAGAGGATGGAAAGGAAAGAGTCAACTGTAAGAATATTTAGGAGGTAGATTTGGCAGGACTGGATTGGATGATGGAATGTGGGAGAAAGAGAAGTCTAGGATAAATCCCAGGCTTGGGTGCCCGGGTGGATTGTGGCATTAGATGAAATGAGCAGTTTAGGGAGGAAGATAATTTCTTTAGACATACTGAGTTGCAAGTTAGGCTGGGGGTCTGCCTTATGTAGTCTGCCTTAGGGGCTTACATTGTAGATTCAGGAGTGGTAGTTTCCCACTCCCCACTTCACCTCCTTTGTAAAATGTTTCCTCAGCCCTCTCTCCCTGACACTCTTATTCCAGCTATTCCTCCTTTCCTTTTTATATTTTAAGTTTAAGGCTTATCTAGTTTTTCTTTATGTGCAAGCAATAGCTTACATTATACAAAGATTTGACATGATTTGGCTTTGCCACAAGAATTGTTGACAGGATTTTAAATCAACTTCCAAGACTATAAGGTATATGAGGTCAGAGATTATTTCTCTCTTATTCATAGTTACAATCCTAGCACCTAGAATACTACTTGGCATTTAGTTGGTGCTGAATGGAGAGAATCATTAAATCACATAAAGAGTGGAAGAGATGACTGTCTGGAATGCTCTTTCTCTAAGACTGATCTTTCCCATAAAACATTTCTCTAAGTTGAATCTTGGAGAGTGAAAAGGGGTTAGATTGATAAAGGGGTGGAAAAGAATATTTTAGGAAGATGCAGCAGCGTGAGCAAAGGCATGGAGGCAAAGAACAGAATGATGTGTGATAGAGATAAGCAGTGAGATATTAATAGCTCTTACCTTGTCGTATGTCTCAGGTCACTCCAGCAAAGGTAGTAACATTTATAGGTACGTTTAATAGTGGTTTTGATGTGTTCTGGGAATTGTGTTTTGTTTTTTGTAAGTTTCTAGGCTTGTGTAGATAAGAATTTAATATCTAAAATAGGCCCAAACTGACAGAAAACCTTTAGTCGGGTTCTTTTTTTTTTTTTAATTTTAGAAAGGAGAAAGAAAAAAAACAACATCGATTTGTTGTTCCACTCATTTATGCATTCATTCATTGGTTGACTGTTTATGTTCCCTGACCCGGGATCATACCCACAGCGTTGGCATATGTGAATGATGCTCCAGTCAATAAAACTACCTGACCAGGGCTAGTCAGATTCTTTAGGTCCATAATCTAATGCAAGTCCTCTTTTGAATCTGTCTTTGAATCCCAAGCAAAATTTACTGCTTCCTAATCTGTGTTCTTGTAACATATTATCTTGTCTCTGTTATATTATTTTCTAGTTTCATTTGACTAGTAACCCTGCAAATGCCTCTAATAATTCCCAGTATCTAGCATGCAGTAGGCATTAGTTAAATGTTTCATGGATAATGGAGTGAATGGAAGTTTGTACTCAGGGTCAACCACATTAAAGAGGAACTATTTAGCTTGTATCCCTTTTCTCTTACAGCTCTTTGTAGTAGATGTCCAGACAAGCCAGATTACCAAGATTCCCATTCTGAAGGACCGGGAGCCTGGAGGTATAACCCAGCAGGGCTGTGGTATCCATGCCATTGAGCTGAATCCCTCTAGAACACTGTTAGCCACTGGAGGAGACAACCCCAACAGTCTTGCCATCTACCGGCTGCCTACACTAGATCCTGTGTGTGTAGGAGATGTAAGTTTCCCTAGGAGTTATAGTTAGAGGTAGCCTTGTTTTTCCACAGAGCCTAGTAGGTTGCATGGACCCTCTTCCCATAGCCCTTGGGAAGGGATAGTTTCCTGTAGATTTCTGCTGACTCTAGGGGGGTGGGGGTGAGATGTGGAGGTGGAGATTCAGAATAGGGCCTGGACTCCCCATAGGTAGCATCAGGTATATTGACAGAGAGTATTTGTTTGAACGGGCAGGAGCAGTATACCTCAGGGGCCAGCAACAGTGGGTTAGTGTTTCAGTCCACTTTCCACACACCATCCATCTGCACATAGTTAGAGAGCAAAGGTTGTTAAATCATTCAGCAGCTATTTATTGAGACTTGTATGGCCAGCCATTATATTAGATACTTGGGGCCCAGCAGTGCATAAAAGAGATAAAGCCCCATCCTCTTGAAGCCTGCATTCTAGTGAAGGGCTAGATACTCACCAGCAGTATGTCAGAGTTGATAACTGCCATGGAGAAGAGTAAAGGAAGGCTAAAGCAATGAAAGTGTGGTGGAGAATGCTATTTCAGAAGTTAGACTCACTGATAAGAATGACATTTGAGCAGGAAGGCTTAAAGAAAATGAGAGTGCAAGCCATGTTGAAGTATAGAGGTAGAGAGTTCCAGACAGAAGGAACAGCAAAGAGGACAGTTATAGCTGTTGTCCCAGGAAGCAAGGGAGAAGAAGGTATGATGAGGTTGGAGGGATGAGAAGTGAGTGATTGTATGTAGAAGCCCCAAATAAGTTACCCAGAGATGGAAGGCCAGATCTGTGTGTCTAGCAGATAGGCTTATTGTCCACTGGAATGCCAGTTTTATCCCAGCCTTGAGCTCCTCAAGACAGAAGTGAAAGATTATGGGGTCATATCCTATGTGTTAAAATCACTAGAGATCAGAGTTGTAATTTTTACAAAAATATTTTCAGTCAGACTTGTATGCTTTTCAAAAGTGTGCATTATAATTCTTATTTTACTAATTTCCTCCCCCCCCCTCCCCCGCCCCGTACCTGTCATTCCCTTTCCAAGGATGGGCACAAGGACTGGATCTTCTCTATCGCATGGATCAATGACACCATGGCTGTGTCTGGTAAAGTTGCCTTTTTGTAGGGAGTTTTGGTGTGGTAGGGAGGGAGGGAAGCTAGAAATTGAAAAGGGATAGTAGTGTGAATGAAAATAGCCCAGTAAACAGACAATCAACCAGGTGTCAGGAGATCTTGTTTCTAATATTGGCTCTTTCTCTAGCTTACCACCTTGACCTTGGATAATTCATTTCCCTTGTATATTCCTGTATATTACTGGTATGTTTCATTTATTTTTCATACTCTGCCTTGTTCCCAAAAAGCATGTATAATGGCATATAGCCTAACGTTTTTGTGGGGCTTCATTAAAATAATGGTTGTTGCCCTAGCCAGTTTGGCTCAGCAGTTAGAGCGTCAGCCCATGGACCAGAGAGTCCTGGCTTCAGTTTCCGCTAAGGGCAAGTATCTCAGTTGTAGTTTGTCCCCGGCCTCCTTGGGATCATGTGGGTGGCAGCTAGTTGATGTGTCTTTCTCGCATTGATGTTTCTCTCTCTTCCTCCCTCCCTCTCTCTCTCTCACTCTGGCTAAAGATAAATGCAAAAATGTCCTTGGGTGAGGATAAAAATAAATAAATAAATAATAATAATGGTCGTTAACATGTTTTGGAAAAGTTGACATGCTCTATAAAGTATTAGGAGCACTTATCATTTTTCTGTACAATTTAACTATATAGTGTTAAATTTGTTATTGATAAAAGCTGTATATTTCTTTCCCAGTGGTAGAATGGTCAGAAAAATATATGGAAATGAGTGTAGAGAAGATAACCTAGAGATACACAAATACTTTCTAGATATCCACAGTAGCCTAGGAGGTAGGCTCAGTGCTAACCATTTTTACTGCGTATTCATATGTAAAAATATAATCCCCCACTCCAGCTTTCCAAATAAAAATAATCTTATTAGTTGCTAAAATAAGTACTTCACATATGTTATCATATAATCCTCAGGACAATACTAGAGGGTTTGCATTATTAGCCTCATTTCACAAATGAGAAAATTTAGATTCTGAGAGATTATTACTATAACTTGCCAAGACCACACAAATAGTGAGAGATGGAGTCAGGATCTGAGTCCAGGTCTGATTTCAAAGCCCATACTTAAAACTGCTACAAGTAAAGCTAAGGGAACATAAATGTTTCTTCTTTCAATTCTTTGCAAGGCAATAGAAAGCAGCCAGGAGGGAAAATAAATCTAACAAGCATATTCACAGGTCAAAATTACCCAACAGTGGTTTAGAAGTTTTTGGATTCCCTGTTATTTGTTTCTACAAGGAATGAGAGGGCCAAGGCTGTCATGTCACCTCTATAGTAGGGACTATTTGTATGTCAGTAACCTGCACTAAATTTGGTTGGTGGAAGCCAGAACTGATCTGTGTTTGGGATCCTCCCATTTCTTTCACATACCCTGCCAGTGTCCTATTTTCAAGCTGATAACTCCCAAGTGTGCATTTCCTGAACAATAACAACAGGATTTTTTGTTTTTGTTTTTTATCCTCACCAGAGGACATTTTTGCATTTATCTTGAGATAGAGTGGGGGAGAGAGAGAGAAACATCGATGTGAAAGAGACACATCGAGTGGCTGCCACCCACACAACCCCAATGGGGGCCTGGGACAAACTGCAACTGAGGTACGTGCCCCTAGCGGGAACTGAATCTGGGCCTCTCTGGTCAGCGGGCCAATGCTCCAACCACTGAGCCAAACTGGCCAGGGCAACAGCAGGTTTTGCCACTGCTATTAGAGACCTGAATTTGAATCCTGGTCCTCCCACTTATTAGCACTCTGATCTTGAACAAGTTACTTAAATTTTTTGAAAGAGGCTTGGGTTTCCTCATCTGTAACATGGATATGATTATATACACTTAAGAGGGTCACTGGGAAGATTAAATGAGATAATGCATAGTGGCTGCCATATTGAAAATGCTCAATACTTGTTCATCAGGGCTAATATTCAGGCTTGATGATAGGCATCAACTCCTGAACATTCCACCTCAAAATCAGTGTATTCAAACTCATCCATTTCCCTTCCAAGACTCCCCCTCCCTTGACATATATTGGTGAGTGCTCCCACCTTCCACCCAGTTGAAAAGCCGGAGAACAAAGACTCATCTTAGACTCTTTAGTTTTCTTAGATTACCAAACCATGTTGATAATTGTTTTCTAAAATATCTCTATATCCATCAGTTTTTTTCTATCATCCCTACTCAAGTGCCCATCATCTATCTCTTGCATTACCCAAGTATCCTTCCATATTTTCTTTTCCGCTTTTAGTCTTGTCTTCTCCAATTTGATCTTTTTTTTTAATCCTCACCCAAGGACATTTTTCCATATTTTGTTCAGATAGAGTGGGAGGGGGGGAGGGGGGGAGAGAGAGAGGGGGGGGGCGAACATCGACGTTGAAAGGGACACATCGAGTGGTTGCCGCCTGCATGACCCAACCAGGGCGGGGACAAACTGCAACCAAAGGTACATGACCTTAGCGGGAACCGAACCCAGGTCTCTCTGGACCGCAGGCCGACGCTCTAACCGCCGAGCCAAACCGGCCAGGGCTCCAATTTAATCTTTATGTTGCTACCAAATTAGTTCTTGAAATAATTTTTTTTATTGTAAAAGTAATACACGTAAGACAATTTTTTTCCTCACCTGAGGATATGTTTATTGTTTATTTTAGAGAGTAAAGGGGAGGGAAAGAGAGAAAGAGAAACATCAGTGTGACAGAAACATCTCAGTTGCCTCCTGTATATGTCCCGACTGGGGATTGAACCCACAACCTTAATATGTGCCCTGACTGTGAATTGAGCCCACAACCTTTTTGGTATAGACAATGCTCCAACCTAGCCACCTGGCCAGGTCTACACTTAAGCAATTTAAAAAATACAGATAAACAGAAAAGGAAAGAAGACTTACTCATACTGTTTCTACCCAGAGATAATCACGGTGAACATTTTGTAAGATATCTTGCTAGTCTTTTCTTAGGACATGTTTTTTAGTTGTTTAAAATGGGGTCATATGGAGGGATGGATATATGCATAGATGTTATGATATATCAAGTAGAATAAAATGTTGATGATAGAATATAGGTATAAGTATACAACTCATTGTAAAATTTTTTCAATGTTTCAAGATGCTTGAATTTTTTTTTTTTAAATCCTCACCCGAAGCCCTGACCAGTTTGGCTCAGCGGTTAGAGCGTCAGTCTGCAGTCCCAAGAGACCCGGGTTCGGTTCCCTTTAAGGGCATGTACCTCGGTTGCAGTTTGTCCCCGGCCCTGGTTGGTCGTGTGGGTGGCAGCCACTCGATGTGTCCCTTTCACGTCGATGTTTCTCTCTCTCTCCCTCCCACTCTACCTGAACAAGAAATGGAAAAATGTCCTCGGGTGAGGATAAAAAAATAAATAAATAAATAAATAAATCCTCACCCGAAGATTTTTTTTCCATTTTTCTACAGACAGAGTGGAAGGGAGGGAGGGAGAGAGAGACGACAGACAGACAGACAGACAAAGAGAAACATCGATGTGAGAGAGACACATCTACCGGCTGCCTCCTGCGCAACCCCAACCAGGGCTGGGGACCAAACCGTAACCGAGGTACATGCCCTTGACTGGAAATGAACCTGCGACTCTTTGGTCCGCGGGCTGATGCTCTAACCGCTGAACCAAACCGGCCAGGGTGGAAAACTATTTTTTAAGCATTCATTTTATGTAGAACAATCATTCTTAGTACAAGAAGTATAGTCCCTATTGGTCCATGGAAAGCCTTCAAGAGGCCCATGAATCTCTTTGAAAGTAAATGTATGATGTGGTGTTTTTGTGTATTTTTCTAGAGAAATTGCCAAGTCTCTTTTCTTTTTTTTTTTTTTATCCTCACCCGAGGACATTTTTCCATTTTTTGTTCAGGTAGAGTGGGAGGGAGAGAGAGGAACAGAGAGAGAGAGAGAGAAACATCGACGCGAAAGGAACACACCGAGTGGCTGCCACCCGCACAACCGACCAGGGCCGGGGACAAACTGCAACCAAGGCACGCGCCCTTAGCGGGAACCGAACCCGGGTCTCTCAGGACCGCAGGCCAACGCTCCAACCGCTGAGCCAAACCGGCCAGGGCGCCAAGTCTCTTGAAGGGGGTACAGGACTCAGAAAAGGTTAAGCAACAACTGATGTAAAATGAAGATTCCTGAACCATACCGCCCAGTAGAAATCACTTGTGTGTTTATGCCTAAGTAACCTAAGTATTTGGCTTCAGAAATTCCTGAACTTTATCAAACTCTATTTGGAAAAATTTCACCAATTGCCCCGGCTGGTTTGGCTCAGCAGTTAGAGTGTCAGCCGCGGACCAGAGAGTCCTGGGTTTGGTTCCCACTAAGGGCATGTACCTTGGTTGTGGTTTGTCCCCGGCCCCAGTTGGGGTTGTGTGGGTGGCAACCACTCGATGCATCTCTCTCTCACATCCATGTTTCTCTCTCTCTCTTCCTTCCTCTCTCCCTCCTGCTCTGTCTGAAGATAAATGCAAAAATGTTCTCAGGTGAGGATTTAAAAAAAGAAAGAAAGAAAAGCTCCACCAATCATGTTATGTTTAAAGGTTATATTTTAAAACCTAGCTCTTAGCCTGGCCAGTGTGGCTCAGTGGTTGAGCATCCACCCATGCACCAAGAGGTCGCTGGTTCAATACCTGCTCAGGGCACATGCCCAGGTAATGGGCCTGATCCCCAATGCGGGGTGTGCAGGAGGTAGCCAATTGATGTTCTTTCTCATCAATGTTTTTATCTCTCCCTTCTTCTCTCTAAAATTAATAAAGGAAAAAAAATTAAAAAACAAAACGAAACCTAGACCATAGTCAAATCAACCCTTTGGTGTAGATATTAAAATGCATACTGTTCTCTGTTTTGGAGTGGGCCACATGACCAAGCTTCAGCACCTATGAGGATGATGCACAAAGAGCTACACAAAAAAGCCCATCTTGGCTTCTGTGGGACTGTCCTATAGAGAGTTAAATATATCTGACATTTGTGGTTTCCTTGGCCTGCAGGCTCACGTGATGGTTCTATGGGACTTTGGGAGGTCACAGATGATGTGTTGACCAGAAGTGATGCAAGGCACAGTGTGTCACAAGTCCCTGTGTATGCTCACATCACTCACAAGGCCTTAAAGGATATCCCCAAGGAAGACACAAACCCTGACAACTGCAAGGTCCGTGCTCTGGCCTTCAACAACAAGAACAAGGTATGAGCTTACCAAAGGTTCCTTGAAGTCTATTCCTCTTGCTTCAACTTCTTGGCTTATGTCTTAGAAGATATGCTTTACTTCTCCTTCCCCAAGTGGGTGCTTGCTGCATAGCTTGGTTCTGAGCCCACAGAGCACCTCTTAAAGGCTAAATAATGGATGTTGATGGGAAATTTTAACAGATTATGAAACCCACCCTTTGGAGCTCTGCTATATTTCTCTGTATGGTCCATATTTAGTGGGTCACTCTAATTTAACTGTCTCTTATTTGTATATGCATTTGCAGGGGTTCTATTTTGGGTGTGATTTTCATATATGCCTCTGAAAGCAATCACTTTTCTTTTTAGTATTCAATTTATTTTGACTCTTCACGTCCTCTTTTGAACACTGCCACCAGATCTTACCTAATTATTATATTAGATCTCCTGAAACTGGGGTATTAACTAGTGTTGGGATGGAGACCCCGAGCCAGAAAATGAGAAAGGCTTCTCCCACAATCCAAATCAGGCCACAATTTGAAGAATAGTTCCCTTAGCCTTCTGTCTCCCTTCCATATTTATGGCTTAGGGCCAGAATTATCTTGCCTAGTTTAGACCTTCCACTTATAGAAGCTCTCACAGTGAGACTCACAAAATTGTCCTTCATGTGTGTGCTCTGCTTTGCGAAACAGGATGTCATGGGAATGATTGCATAGTAAGGGCTTTTTGAATCATGGTTATCTATGATTATTGCTAGAAACTGGAATTGCTTCTTGAGTTTTCTCAAGAAGCAGCATCAATTTAATAAGCTGTCCAGCTGCATTCCATAGGGCTGATAATGAGATGATACTCCCTGGCACCCAGCTGGAATCATCACAAGATAGGAATGAAGAATGGGAGAACTGGAACTTCAAGGTCTTCCCCTGCTTACTGTTGTATATTAGTCACTACAGGTTAGAACATAACCTGTTTTTTATTACTCTTATAGGAATTGGGAGCAGTATCTCTGGATGGCTACTTTCATCTCTGGAAGGCTGAAAATACACTATCTAAGGTATGAACATAACTTAGTAGTTTTACCTATAATTTTACCTTATGGTTAAATTACTGTAATTCTCTCTGAGCCTTTTCCTTCTTGTTTAAAGCATCAGTGCTCCAAGGGTCTGGGTATGTGGCTACCCTGTGCATGAAATCCTGAGTCTGGCATGCCTCTCATAAAAGTCTTTAAAAGAGATCAGAGGGGAGCAGTTCTTTCACATTGCGGGAACTTGCTGAGAGGCTCCTTTAAGAAGCAGTCCCCCGATCCACAATGGATTTAAGCATTTGCTTATGGATTGTTGACTCTGGCATGTTGTGAGTACAGGAAAACCTAAATGTTACAAACCATTGGCAACTGAAGATCAATTAAACTAAGATAAATCATCTCTGAAATAATCATATAAGGTAATAAGAATATGGATTTAATTTATATTTCCAAGCAACTTTTGCATAAAGTTAAGCCTACCTGTGGATCATTGGCTTCTTCTCATCCCAAAGACCTTTGCTACTTGTTACTTCTATGATAAACTCTTTTTCAAGAGGAATCAGAGCCTCAGGAATTATTGCTTCCTTCATGTCTTAGTAGTTTTTTAACTCCATTTGCTTGGTGCCTTACATACACTAGGCAACCACTAAGAATTGGCTGGATGACAAGGATCCAGGGTTAAGACTGATTGGGTTTACCTGGGGTTGAGCCAGTCCCAGTGCCTTCTGTAGTGTACAACCCCCATACAATTGAGGAGTTAGGCTGAGGGTAGCCAGAATTGAGCCCCTTTGTCCAAAGAGCAATGAGAGAGGTGGTGGCTCTTCCTGGCAAAGAAAACAGAGTGGGATCTTGGTTTTAGTGCCCTGGGTTATGGGAAACAACCTGTAGGTCTTGGCCTTTCTCTCTACTTCTGATTATTCCAGCTTGACCTTTTCCCCTAACCAATCCTATTCAGTACCTAGATCTTATTGTTTATTATAGTCACCCTCTCTTTCTCTTACATACCTAGTTGTGGAACAGGGTGTTATTTCCTTAATTGAGGCTTATATTTTTGTCTCTGACTTTGTGTCCTTGTTTATGAGGGAAAGCCCAGAAGTGGGCATCTAAGAACAATGCCCTGTCTTATGTTCTTTGGTAATGCTGTGAGTGCATCTCTCTTCTCTGTGTTTTCAGCTCCTCTCCACCAAACTCCCCTATTGCCGTGAGAATGTGTGTCTGGCTTATGGTAGTGAATGGTCAGTATATGCAGTGGGCTCCCAAGCTCATGTCTCCTTCTTGGATCCACGGCAGCCATCGTACAACATCAAGTCTGTTTGCTCTAGAGAGCGAGGCAGTGGTAAGAGTCCCTGTGTTTTTTGTTTGTTTTTACCCTCAACTGAGGGCATTTTTCCATTTTTTGTTCAGATAGAGTTGGAGGGAGGGGGAGAGAGAGAGAGAAACGTTGACGTGAAAGGGACACATCGAGTGGTTGCCACCCACACAACCAAATCAGGGTTGGGGACAAACTGCAACCGAGGTATACACCCTTAGCGGGAACTGAACTGGGGTCTCTCTGGACTGCAGGCCGACGCTCCAACCGCTGAGCCAAACCAGCCGGGGCAAGAGTCCCTGTGTTTTGGTTTGTTTTCAATTATAGTTAAGATGTTCACATTTCAGAACAGAGAGACTAATGAATGTAATGAGAGTAGTAAGGGAAAGAATAAATAGCCTTTGCCGGAATAATATCTGCAATGAATAGTTTTAAAATATTTTGGTTACTATTACAGGATAGGTTTTATACCTAATAAGGAAATACTGATTCCACAAATGTTATCCAGCAGCTCTTATGTGCCAAGAAACGTCTTCATATCTCATGCACTTACTTGATCCACAGATGCATTTTCCCTATGACCCAGAGTGGTTAGGCGGCTTGTTTTAAATTCACACTGTGAGAGACAGTGCTTCTTTGGGTGCTTCAGTTCTAGACTGTTTGCCACCCTTATAACATGCTTACTACCAGATAAAGACCTCTGGCAGTGCTTCAGTAGTGGTTTTAGGTCAAATACAAGGAAGTCTTTATTAAATGTAGTGATCTGTAAAGATGCACATCACCTTCAGTTTCAGTATAGGTTGGAAACATAGTGGAAAAGAGCTTAGAGTTATGAACGATGACTCTAGAGTGACTCTAGGGGAGGCAAGGAGGTTCAGAGTGCACTTATGGTCTCAGGCATCTTGAGCATCATCAGGTGTCTGGCCCTTCTCTGAGGCTTATATGGGAAGTTTCCTGTTAGGTGTATGGCATCAGGGTTCTCCAGCTTTCTCATGATCTATGCCTGCCATGGGAAAGGCACTGTCTGATAGTTGAGGGTACCATGTGAACTCAGTGTCAGAGAAATTCTGGCTAGCAGACTATTAAAGTACACATTCCCCCTGCTCATTGCCCTTTACTTTTTTCTCTCAGGGATCCGATCAGTGAGCTTCTATGAGCACATCATCACTGTGGGCACAGGGCAGGGCTCCCTGCTGTTCTATGACATCCGAGCTCAGAGATTCCTAGAAGAGAGGCTCTCGGCTTGTTATGGGTCCAAGCCCAGACTAGCAGGAGAGAATCTGAAACTAACCACTGGCAAAGGCTGGCTGGTGAGTAAGCCCACATTCTTATTGGACAGTGACAGAAAAATTGTCTTTGCTCCACCTACCCACTCCCACTCCCACACTACAACCCACTTACATTTTCACTAGTAAGAGACACTCCTTAGACCAGAGGCACTTACACATGACTTTGCTTTTGTGTCTGCATATTCGTGGGAAAACAGGCCCAATAAGGCACACTGGTACATCTAGGGTTTCCCCCTAGGTGATAATAGAGCTGGAAGGAGAAGGAACCTCCTGCTGAGGCTGCCAGTGAATTATTAAACCATTTGGTTCCAGCTGTCTTGAGCCGACTTTCAATTTGTATAGCAATTCAGGCTGTTCAGTTCCTCCCTAATGTTCAGTTGGGAAAATGAGGCCCCTATTTATATAAGCATCAATCTCCTAGCATCAGGTTATAGGTACAGGATCCTCTACTCTTTTTTTATTTTTCTTTATTGATTTGAGGGAGAGAGGAAGGTAGAGGAAGATAGAGATAGAAACATTGATGAGGGAGAACATCGACTGGCTGCCTCCTGCATTGGGGAGCAGGCCCATAACCTGGGCATGGGCCCAGACCGGGAATCGAACCTGCGACCTCTTGGTGCTTGGGTGGACACAACCACTGAGCCACACCGGCGGGGCCAGGACCCTCTACTCTTAGACCAGAAAGCATTCCTGTACCTTCCTTCCCCTATTCCTGCCCCATGGCCTAGAGGTGCTAACAGAGTCTCTTTCTCTTCCCATAGAATCATGATGAAACCTGGAGGAATTACTTTTCGGACATTGATTTCTTCCCCAATGCTGTTTACACCCACTGCTATGACTCATCCGGAACAAAACTCTTTGTGGCAGGGGGTCCCCTCCCTTCAGGGCTCCATGGAAACTATGCTGGGCTCTGGAGTTAATGACAACTAACTCTCTCCCAAAATGCAGAGATTTACACTAACTTCCATCTTCTGTTTCCTTGTTTCTTCTTTTGATTTTTTCCAATTGTGTGAGGCCCTCATATTTTAGTGGGAACACCAGAGTTTGCCTATGGTTTAGGCACTTGACAGAAAGAAGCTCTATATAGAAACCTGAAGGTTTTGTTTGTTTGTTTTTTCCCTTTTGGTAATCAGAATTTTACTTTACTATGTTTTTTTCTTTCTGGCTTCTCAACCAAATGTTTTTAATCCCTATTTGTATTTTTTTTTTTTTTCAAGTGGCACATACTTTTCCCTTTCTGATTTCTTTAGGCTGACGTAGTCATTCTCACCCTTACTTCACTCTTGAGAGAGGTAGGGCTCCTTTACAATTATGTGGTTGCTGTCAGACTTTCTGTGAAAGTTTGGGGGCTGTGTGTGCATGTGTGCGTGTGAACTTGTGTACCTGTAAGTACTGTGTGTTACTGAAATTCCCTGGAGTGAGGATTACTTGTAATTAAAATATTTATAAAAGAAACAACTTTGTTCACAGAGTCCAGCTTTGAGACGGACTAGTCTTTATTCTTGTTTTTTGAAGTCTAATAACACTGATTATAGAAAGTAAAAACAAAGAGAAATCAGGAAAACCTTTTGAGTTAGATTATAGACTTCCTGGGGACTCTTGTGCCAGGACTTCATAGTGATCCATCCCCTACCTATCTTCCCATCTGTGTGTCCCCCAGGTGAGAACACTTCCATTTATGTGTCACTTCAACTTATCTGCTTAGCCAGTGGCCACTCTCCTAAAACATTAATCTCCATCCAAATGAAGCTCTAGAGGCTGCAGAATGCTTGGTAGAACTTGGTAAAGAGAATCCCCATCCCAACCTTTCTTGCCCTCCCCATGAACAAGACCAGATCAGGTATCTCAGGGGCCTGGAGATGGAGGCCTCAAGTCAGCTAAAATTAACATACTTGGTCCCATTGGCTTTGAGGGTAAACTTCTCCTTTGCCTTCTAGTCTTCACAATGGGTTTTACTTTTGTTTTCTAAATTGGGTTTGGTCCAGGAGGGTGGGGATGAGTAGAGGTTTTATCTGTGTGTAGAGAGTGCTTCATGTGTGGAATGTTTGTTTTCTTAATACAGTGGGGCTGGGGTTGAAGCCACCTCTCTCATTCTGATGGCTCAGCCCTGGGACAGTGATGGGGTGGCCTACAGCCACCAGCATTATGCATGTTAAAAGCATTGATGTGATTAGTAATTTGTTCCTTCCTTGAACTGTCTAGTCGGAGGTTTTTAAACTTGCAGGGAACTGACTGATTGTGATGTCCAGTTATTCCTTGCTTTTTATGCATCATGTTGCAGATAATAGCTGTTTCCACCCACAAATACTCCTTCATTTGAAGTGCATATTCTGCTTCTGTCAACAGCTTATTCTGGGGAAAGGAAAAGTCTTATTTATGACTGCACTCCAGGATCTAAGTTGCTCTCCTAGTCATCCCTATCTGTTCCAGGTATAAGTGGGGAGATTGAAAAGAGTGTCTTCTTGATGATGGGGGCTGGTGGGAGGGAAGTCAGCAAGTCATCATATATCTTGGCGGTACAGTACATACACCACAGGTTCTAGAATTCTCATCTTCAAATCTAGAGAAATAGGTGCTATAAATGGAATTAAGCAAAATGCTGGATGCTGTAGCTCTTTTAATTGTCTTAATTTTTTTCTATTAAACTACAGGCTGTAGATTTCTTAGTTCTCACAGAACTTCTATCATTTTAAACCAACTTGTATATTAAAAAAAAAAAGATAAGTTCTTAAGTAGGATGTTTTGTACTGTTGTCAGACCCTCTTCTGTGATGGGTAATGCGTTTGATTCAGTTTTTGTTTTCAAAAATGTAGCACTTGACTTTTTGCCAAGTAAAAAAAATAAATATTATTTCAGTGCAAAGTGGTTTGAGTGAGTATATATAGCCAAGAGGCAGCAGGAAAAAAGCCCTAAATAACTGGTTGGGGTGCTAGGATTGCTTAGAGCAGAAGGGAAACACAAGTGTTCCCTCAAGGTTAAATGTAGGTCAGGTACAAAATCTAAGACCTGCTTGCTCTTAGTCCTAACCCTGGCCCAAGATAAGTTACTTTGGGATCAGTTTGGGAGTGGATATGCCCACTGGAAGTATTTTGGTGCTTGAGAAAACATACAGCCTGGCCCTGGCTGGGTAGCTCAGTTGCTTATAGCATCATTCCTTACCCAAGGATATTTCCCCATTTATTTTCAGATAGAGTGGGAGGGAGGGGTAGAGAGAGAAAAACATTAACGTGAGAGACACATCAATTGGTTGCCTCCCACATGACCCTGACCAGGGCCAGGGTCCAAACCGCAACCGAGGTATGTGCCCTTGACTGGAATTAAACCTGAGACTCTGGTCTGTAGGCCGACGCTCTAACCACTGAGATAAACCAGCCAGGGCCAGCCTGTATTTTTTTGATACACCAAGGTTACAGGTTTAGTCCCCAGTCAGGGCACATATAAGAATCAACCAATGAATACATAAATAAGAGGAACAACTAGTCAGTGTTTCTCCCTCTCTCTGAAATCAATTAAAATTTTTAAAATGTTTTTGATTTTTTTAGAGGGAAAGAAACATCAATTTGTTGCTCCACTCATTTATGCATTTATTCATTGATTCTTGTATGTATCCTGACTGGGGATCGAACCTGAAATCTTGGTATATCTGGATAATGCTCTCACCAACTGAACTACTGGCCAGGGCTATAATTTATTAACTATTTCATTATTGTTGGAATTTAGTCTATGTATCAGGCAGGGCTCTCTAGAGAAAGAGAACCAGAAAGATAACATCCTTCTGATACATACATATCGGATATATGTATATTTTTAAATATGTTTTTTTATTAATTTTTTTAGAGAGTGAGGATGGGAGAAAGAGCAAAACATTGATTGACTGCTTCCTGCATGCTCCTTACCAGGAATTGAGCCTGCAACCTGGGCATGTACCCTGATAAGGAATCAAACTGGGACCTCTCAGTCCATGGGACAACACTCAATCCACTGAGCCACACTGGCAGGGCCAATTTAAAATTTTTTAACAAAAAATACAGGCCGGCCCTGGCCGGTTTTCTCAGTGGTTAGAGCATCAGCCACACACCAAGGAGTCTTAGGTTTAATTCCAGTCAAGGGCATGTACCTCGGTTGCGGTTTTGACCCTGGCCCTGATTAGGGTTGTGTGGGAGACAACCAATTGGTGTGTCTCTCTCACGTTAATGTTTCTTTCTCTGTACCCCTCCCTCCCACTATATCTGAAAATAAATGGGGAAATATCCTTGGGTGAGGATTAAAAATGAAAAATACAAGCTGAAGATGAGGGAATGTGCTGGTCCTTGCTCTGAATTACTATGGATTTCAGCAAACCATTTCCTCTTAGATAAACCAGGATTGGTGACAGGCCCTGTCTGCTTCAGTGGAAGGTGCCCTGAGAATGACTGTGAAAGTGGGTGCGCAGTGCTCTGGGAACAGGACATCATTTTTTTGAGGTTGGAACGGTCTCTACCCTTTGTAAGAGGACACAGTGACCATTGTGAATGTTGCTCTTCCCAGAGCCCATTTTGGGCTGTAGCTGAGAAAAAGGCAGACTGCTAAATCATACCATCCTCCTCATAGCCATCTCTGGAAGACCTATCAGGGCTGGGCCACGGAACAAGGCAAGGCAGTACCTATTTCTCTGTCACATGGCACTTGTTCCTTTCCAGGACAAACTGGATACAGCTGCCCTTTGCACCTGCCTTTAAGAGACTGGTTACAAACATGACTCACACAGGCACCTACCTATATGATTAAAGGCTGCAAAACAGGAAAGGGGGTGGGGTGAATGAACTGAAGTAATTGAGAGGGCTTCCTAGAAAAAAGTCACATTCGAAAGGGATTGGAATTAGTCTTTGCCAAATGAGTTGTTTTTAGAATTCCCAATCCATGGAATAGTCATCGGTGTTTGCAAAATGTTCCGCAGTCAAATTATTTTGAGGGAAAATACAGATTAAAACAAAGACATGCTTCTTCACAACCTCAGGTTTTTGGTTACTGTGGGACCCATGTTCATGGAATATGCTCAGAGAAAGGTGACAGTATGTAGGGTGGGCCTGGCCTGGGCCTCTGGTCTCTGTGGAATTTTGGCCCTACTCCCATTTTCCAGTGAAGTATGTATTACAGTAGGGCTTTGTGGACTTTATGGGGTCCCTCCCTTTCCTGCCAGCAGTCTCTACTCCCAGGCTAATGAAAGAACTTCCTTGTTCTCCTTCAGGACATACCTCATTCTAAATAATCTACTGGTTCCTCTGGTTATCCTTTGGGTCCTTTTGCAGAGGCTTTGGAACTTCATTTTTTGCTCCAGGTTCCCTGCCTCTGCCACTCCAAGAGTTGATTAGTATTGATCTGGCCCTCAGTGTTTCGAATAAAGCTGAAGAATCCCAGTCCAGGCCTCTCTGATTCAGCTGCCACTCAGATGGTTCCTAACGCAGGTACCCAGGAATAGCAAGTCAGGGTGTCAAGACCCTTTGCTTAGCATTGGGGGTTAACCTTTGTAAGAGCCTAGGATGCAAGTGTGTGTGTGTTTTCAGTTGGCTGGTGTCTGGGAAACAACAATATTGGGGGGTGTTGGAGAGGAGGGAGAGGAAAGATCATTCAATGTTACTTGCTTTTAGACATATTTCTTGTTAGTGTGATGAGCTGGCTGGAAGCTTTGGGAGGATAGAATTATGGGCTTCTAATTCTGGAACTGCTGTGAAGACAAAAGAAAGTTTGGGTTTCTGCCCTGGCCAGTTTGACTCAGCAGTTAGAGGCATCAGCCTGCAGTCCAGAGACCCGGGTTCGGTTCCCACAAATGGCGCATACCTCGGTTGCAGTTCGTCCATGGCCATGGTTGGTCATGTGGGTGGCAGCCACTCGATGTGTCCCTTTCACGTCGATGTTTCTCTCTCTCTCTCTCTCCCTCCCTCCCACTCTATCTGAACAAAAAATGGAAAAATGTCCCCGGGTGAGGATTAAAAAAAAAAAAAAAGGTTTGGGTTTCTAAGCTTGGTTCTTCTGCCCTCACTTCAGCTCCTCCAAAGAATAATCCAGAGACACAGATGTGAAAAATTTATTTTTATACTACTACTAGAGAGAGAGAGGTGTAAACTGTACTCACAATAGGGTTGTAAGCTCTTATGAATCAGCTCCTCAAAACAGAGGTGTGAAAAAAAAAAAACAGAGGTGTGAGCTGTCCTCTCAAATTCCCTGGGTTGAGCCTCATATCTGAATACTCCTCTTGATAAGTGTATAATTGTCGAAGTCAGAATTCTAAAAGGATAATAATACTCATTAACTGAGCAGAGTTACATGTTTACTGCATTTCTTGTTACACAGTAATCAGAGCTGTAATTAACATCTCTAATGCTATAGACAGGAAGAAAACAAATGATCAACTCCTACCTTAAAGAAAATAAAATTAGCTCTGGCTAGTTTGGCTCAGTGGTTAGAGCGTCACCCATGGACCAGAGAGTCCTGGGTTTGGTTCCTGCTAAGGGCACATACCTTGGTTGCACTTTGTCCCCAGCCCCATTGGGGTCATGTGGGTGGCAACCACACTATGTGTCTCTCTCACATCCATGTTTCTCTTTCTCTTCCTCCCTCTCTCCCTCCTGCTCTATCTGAAGATAAATGCAAAAAAAAAAAAAATTTTTTTTTAAAAAGAAAGAAAATAAACTTTCCTCACTCATAGCTACTTTTTTCTTAGCTGGACAGAAAATGAGGCTTCTTGGTTCTCCAGGGCCAAAGGCCATTTGAAGATTGCAGAAAACACTCTGGTGGGTATCATGGCCTGAGTTCTGGTGGTTTAGGCCCTGAAATATGTTGCTTACTTGAGAAACCTCCCTCATCTTCACCACCCGCACCCCTCCTGCCCTTCTAGGCCTTTCTGCTAAACAAAATTATCATCCCAAACACCATGCTTAAGGTTTCACTATTAGATCTTATTTTCCTTTATCGGGGGTACGGGGATGTTATATCACCTGATTAAAGATAATATTGTTACCCTGGCCAGTTTGGCCATTAGAGCATCGGTCTGTAGACTGAGTCTCGGATTTGATTTGGTCAAGGGCACTACCTTGGTTGTGGTTTAGTCCCCAGCCCTGGTCAGGGTTGTATGGAAAGGGGACCAATCGATGTGTCTCTCACGTGGATGTCTCTCTCTCTCTCTCTCTCTCTCTCTCCCACTCTATCTGAAGATAAATGGAAAAATACCCTCAGGTGAGGATTAAAAAAAAAAAAAAAAGAATGGTTGTCATAACATTAGGAAAAGAAAAAAAAAAACTGGAAGTGTCTTGTCTAATAAGAAAATGGTTAAAAAAAAAAAAAAGCCCTGGCCGGTTTGGCTCAGTGGTTAGAGTGTCGGCCTGCGGTCCTGAGAGACCCGGGTTCGGTTCCCGCTAAGGGCGCGTGCCTCGGTTGCAGTTTGTCCCTGGCCCTGGAATGTGTTCCTTTCACATCGATGTTTCTCTCTCTCTCTCTCTCTCTCTGTTCCTCTCTCTCCCTCCCACTCTACCTGAACAAAAAATGGAAAAATGTCCTCTGGTGAGGATAAAAAGAAAATGGTTAGCCCTGGCTGGTTTTGCTCAGTGGTTAGAGCATCGGCCCACAGGCCAGAGAGTCCCAGGTTTGGTTCCCACTAAGGGCGTGTACCCTGGCCCGGTTGGGATCATGTGGGTGGCACCAGTCGATATGTCTCTCCCACATGGATGTTTCTCTCTCTGTCTTCCTCCCTCTCTCCCTCCCACTCTATCTGAAGATAAATGCAAAAATATCCTCGGGTGAGGATAAAAAGAAAAAAGGAAATAGGTAAATGAAAATGTAAAATATTCATGGGTCGATCTTATCACAAAAAGAGAGACCACCAGACATTATGTGCCTTTTGATGGATTGTAATAGGACATTTAACAGCATTACTTAAGAAGTATTCTTGCCAGAAAAATCAAATTTGATCTGAACAGGATTTTAGATGTATCAATTCTCATAAAATACAGTGGATGGAGGAACATAATGGTATAGCAGGGATGCAAGCAACCAAATCCAGAATGTAGGGAAAATGACCTGTTTTTCTTCCAACAAATAAATAACAAGAAAAACACAGAGGTGTTATAGCTTCAGGGATTTGAGACAGGCATATCAAGACAATGTAATGCATTGATGGTGTTTATATCCTAATTCAAAACAATGCAGTGGTAAAAATATAATCAGGAAAATTTAACAGTAAGTGGATGGATATTAGAGAATAGTAAAGTATTACTTTTTCTAGGCATAATAATAATATTGTGGTTATGTTTTTTGAAAAACTCCTTAGCTCTTAGAAATATTTTATTTACAGATGAAATAACATGTCAAGGATGTGTTTAAAATAATCCAGAGAGCCCTGGCCGGTTTGGCTCAGCAATTAGAGCTTTGGCCTGCGGTTCAGAGACCCAGGTTCGGTTTCCGCTAAGGGCATGTACCTCGGTTGCAGTTTGTCCCTGGCCCTGGTTGGGTCGTGCGGGTAGCAACCACTCAATGTGTCCCTTTCACGTCGATGTCTCTCTCTCTCTTCCAATCTCTCCCTCCCACTTTATCTGAACAAAAAACGAAAAAATGTCCTCGGGTGAGGATAAAAAATAAAATAAAATAAATAAAATAATCCAGAGAGTTACATGATTTTAAAGCAATATGTTGATAATTGTTAAAGCTCATAGATGGGTATAAGGGGGCTAATTATATTAGTCTCTAATTTTTTAATGTTAGAAATTTTCCATTATAAAAACTTTTAAATTTTTTTAGAGAGAGTGGAAGGTGGGGGTGGTGGGCAGAGCGGAACATTGATGTGAGAGACACATTGATTGGTTGCCTCCTGCACAACCCCAACCGGGGCCAGGGATCGAACCTGCAACTGAGGTATGTGACCTTAACTGCTGAGCCAAACCAGCCAGGGCTTTAAAATTTTTTATTTCAATATTTTTTAATTTTTAAAAATTGATTTTAGAACCCAGCCAGTGTGGCTCAGTGGTTGAGCGTTGACCAATGCACTGAGAGGTCACTGGTTCGATTCCCAGTCAAGACACATGCCCAGGTTGTGGACCCAACCCCCAGTAGGAAGCATGCAGGAGGCGGCCAATCAATGTTCTCTCTCATTGGTGTTTCTCTCTCTCCCTCTCCCTTCTTCTCTCTCTAAAAATCATTAAAGAAAAAAATAATAAAAAACAGAGGTTCTCAACTGGAGGCAATTTTAAAATTGATTTGAGAGAGAGAGAGGTAGAGATAGAAACATCGATGAAAGAGAGAAACATCATCAATCAGCTGCCTCCTGCATGACCCCAACTGAGGATTGAGCCCGCAACCCAGGCATGTTCCCTGACTGGGAATCGAACCAGTAACCTCTTGGTGTATGGGACAAGGTTTAATCAACTGAACCACACCGGCTGGGCCAGGGCTTAAAATTTTATTTTAGTTTTTTTTTATATTTGTTATTTATTTTTATTTTTTATCCTCACTTAAGGACATTTTTGCATTTATTTTCAGATAGAGCGGGAGAGAATAAGAAAGAGAGAGAGAGAGAGAGAAACATCGACGTGAGAGAGACACATTGACTGGTTTTCACCCACACGACCCCAACCTGGGGTCGGGGACAAACTGCAACCGAGGTATGCGCCCTTAGCGAGAACCGAACCCGGGACTCTCTGGTCTACGGGCTGACACTCTAACCACTGAGCCAAACCGGCCAGGGCTTTTTTTTTTTTTTTTTATCCTCACCAGAGGATATTTTTCCATTTTTTGTACAGATAGAATGGGAGGGAGAGAGAGGGAGAAACATCGACATGAAGGGACACATCGAGTGGCTGCCACCCACCCGCACGACCAACCAGGGCCGGGGACAAACTGCAACCGAAGTACGTGCCCTTAGCGGGAACCGAACCCAGGTCTCTCCGGACCGCAGGCCAACGCTCTAACCGCTGAGCCAAACTGGCCAGGGCAGTGAGCAGAGAATCTTGATCGCTCCTTTGCTATTCCTCACTTCCCTTTCCTTTGGCAAAAACCTTTTACTTAGGCCTCCTCTCAACTCACAGTGCACTCTCCTTGTCAGAATTGCTTTCAACCAAAAAAGGAAATTGCTCATAACCAATTCCTCCTGTCAAAATCTTTCAAGGTGTAGCTCAGGTCCTTACTCTTCTAGAAAGTCTCCCATGATCACACCCTTCCTCAGGAAGCCCTGCTTTCCAAGGTCTTTCCAAGCACTAGCATGTAGGGAATTGTTCAGAGCTGGCAAGTCTTCTGGGGAGATTGAGTCAATTCCTTTGGGCCAGTGAATCCATCCTACACCCAATAGGGGGAGCCAGAGCTTAGTTCCTAACCTCTGGAGGTACCATCCCTGCATAAACAAACTCTGTATGAAGTGTGATCAAAGATATGCATGAAACATGCCCCCACCCTTTCCACCCCGGATCAAACCTGAAACCTAGGTATGTGTCCTTACCAGGAATTGAACCTGCAACCCTTCGGTGTATGGGAAGGGATGATGCTCCAACCAATTGAGCCACACCCACCAAAACATGTTTTTTAAGGGGTAGGTGAAAGGGGAAGACAGAGCCATAAGGTCAGCCTTAAAGGAGGTAGGTTTGTTTCTTAATATAATGAACTTTTCAGAGCAGCAGTCCTTGAAACAAGCTCACCTGTACATTTATGTGCAGACCTACTTTACAAAAATATATGCACATCATCCCAGGGTAGCCTTCCCCTCCCCAAAAAATATATACATGCACACAACTTCTCAAATGTGTGTGTGTTTAAAACCAGATATACCTTACTGTGCAAGGAATGAACAGGATGTTGCCATTCGATCTTCAAATTCAATAAACTGAGCATTGGTTGGAGTTAGGTAGGAGTCAGCTTAGAGAAAGAGCACTTGATCTAAGGTTGATGTTTCTAGTTAAATCCTCTCTAACCATTACTCAGCTATTTGACTGTAGGCTGTTTGAATCTCTCTGGGCTGATTGTGAACTTCTGCCATGAGGGAAGTGAAAGTGCTTTGAAATAGAGCATAACTGCAAAGCATTCTTAGGGCTCAATGGGTTGAGCCAACGGTTAAGATTTCACAATCAAAGGGAGATGGCAGATCTCCCTCACTTAAACTCAGTCCAAATAATCATGACTGTGGGGCAGCCAGGAGCAGGGGCATTATTAGCTGGAGTTAATTTTGACAAAACCCTCCAAACCTCAAGCATCCAGCCAAGCTTTACCCAAGTAGGAACCAGGAACCTCTTTATGCCCCCTGGTTGTAGCCTCCCCCACTTTTTGTTGTTGTTAATCCTCACCTGAGGATTTTTTTTTTATTAAATTTTTTCTTTTGCCCTGGCCAGTTTTGCTCAGCGGTTAGAGCATTGGCCTGTGGTCCAGAGAGACCTGGGTTTGATTCCCATTCAGGGCACGTACCTCGGTTGCAGTTTGTCTCTGGCCCTGGTTGGGCCTTGCGGGAGGCAGCCACTCGATGTGTCCCTTTCGTGTTGATGTTTCTCTCTCTCTCTCTCTCTCTCTCTCCTCTCTCTGCCTCCCACTCTATCTGAACAAAAAATGGAAAAATGTCCTCAGGTAAAGATTAAAACAACTTTTTTTTTCTTTATTTTGTTTTTTTTTAGACAGAAAGGAAAGGAGAGGGAGAGAGAGATAGAAACATCAATGAAAACATCGATTGGCCACCTCCTGCATGTCCCCCACTGAGGATTGGGCCTACAACCTGGGCATGTGCCCTGACTGGGAATCGAATCAGGGACCTCTTCTTGGTGCATGGGTCGATGCTCAACCAGTGAGCCACACCAGCCGGCCTCACCCAAGGATATTTTACCATTGATTTTTTTTTTTTAAGAGAATGGAAGGGGCCCTGGCCAGTTTGGTTCAGTGGTTGAGCGTCAGCCTACGGACCAGAGTGTCCCAGGTTCGGTTCCCGCTAGGGGTACGTACCACAAAAAAAAAAAAAAAAAAAAAAAAGAATGGAAGGAGGGAGAGAGAAACATCAATGTGAGAGACACATCAATTGTTTGCCTCCCACACGACCCTGACTGGGGCTGGGGATCGAACCTACAACCCAGGTACATGCCCTTGACTGAAATTGAACCTGAGACCTTTTTGGTCCAAAGGCTGACACTCTAACTGGTGAGCCAAACCAACCAGGGCCAGCTTCCCCTTTTAACCACAGAGAGATGAGAGGCTTGCCCAGGCTGCCCACACTGAAGGAAGAAGTCACATGTGGTCTTTTCTCCAGAATCAGGGGACCCGAACTAAAAGAAGCTGAAAGTTGGACTACCTAATACACCGGGAGACAGCTTCTCAGAGAACACTAAGAACTCTGCTAGGAGTTGAACTGGTAAAAATGGAGCAAGTCCTCAAGGAAAGAGGTGTTGGTACTTGTAGATGCCCTCTGAGGCAGAAGTGGCCACTGCTGACCAGGGTTAGGGGGTGCCTTGCAGGCAAGACTCCAGCACCTATGTGGGCAGTTTGGATCTATCTGGGTTTGGAGTCAAGTACTGATTTTTGTCTTCCCTGAGTTCTTTCCCCCTCCCTTGGTCTCTATTTGCACCTGTCTGTAACTAGCTGTGGGGACGGTAGTAGGGTAGTAGTCATTTTCTGTTGGGGCTATTCTTCAATAGGGCAAGTCCAGAAACTGGTTTAACTTGCTTCTGAGAATCTTGACTCCACCTCAGACTCCTTTGGCTTCAGGAACGGGAGGTGGAGGGGTGGGGAGGAGGAGACAGGATGCAGACAAAGGGAACCTGTGAAATTGGGAGATTCCTGGAGAGGTTACTTTGAGGGAGGAAAGGGTCCCAAGGCTTTCCTGAGCTTCAACCAAACTATCTCCTCACAGATCATAGGACAGAGACCCTAGCCCCTTTCTGCCTCTCCTACAGTTAGTATCACTTTTGAGAGTCTTCCCTGCTCATCAACATCTTGTAGGTCTCCAGGTCAGGCTTCACTCTCTGTAGACTAGACTCAGTTCCTTGAGGGCAAGGCCTGAGCCATTATCTCTCCACCAGATCTGTGTGGTCAGTGTTGGGCTGAGGAGCAGAGCAGCCCCTGGAAACTTCCATCCACACATCCTGTTTTCTGCTTCCATCTGAATGTGACAGCTCAGTGCCCTAACTTGCAGCTTTCTTTACACCCATTATAGTTTATGTTCCTGGCAACTCACTGTGTTGCACACTTTAAGGCCAAATTATAGGGCATGAGCAGCATTGTTTGAAATTTCAGTAAATTAAATGATGCCCTGGCCAGTTTTGGCTCAGCGGTTAGAGCGTCTGCCTGCAGACCAGAGAGTCCTGGGTTCGGTTCCCACTAAGGGCACGTACCTTGGTTGCAGTTTATCCCCAGCCCCGGTTGGGGTCGTGCGGGTAGCAACCAGTCCATGTGTCTTTCTCACGTTGCTCTCTCTCTCCCTCCCACTCTATCTGAAAATTTTTAAAAATGTCTTCGGGTGAGGATAAAAAAAAAAAAAAAAAGATGATAGTTATGTTTCCTTCTATGCCTCCAAATCTGCTTTCCTCCCTGCTCAATACCTCTGATCTCTTATCAACAGGCTTCCTTGTCCTCTGGCTTCTGGTTAAGTTCAGCCAATGGGGACTGGAAGGAGGGAGGAGAGGGACATGAGACTGCTCATTGCCCATCACATACCCTACCCTTCTTAAAAGAAAGGTCTCTGCAGACCCATCCAGTGGCCCTTTCCATATACTCTCTGCTCCCTTCCTGTTGTCCCCACAGGTCCAGTAGTGATCTAGTTTTCACATTGTCACTGGCCCTGGGGTTTTGCAACATCTCTTTTATTTGCATTTTTATTAAACTCCCCTCAATTATCCGTTTCTTGCTG
Organism: Molossus molossus; assembly: GCF_014108415.1. Classification (NCBI taxonomy): domain Eukaryota; kingdom Metazoa; phylum Chordata; class Mammalia; order Chiroptera; family Molossidae; genus Molossus; species Molossus molossus. The sequence continues at coordinate 35,484,073 of NW_023425349.1, forward strand.
GGACCCTGAAAGATAGCACAGGTACCACTGAGATAGTGAATCACCACCTAACCTAGCTCTGCCACTTGTCTGTCAGATCTTAACAAGTTACCTAGCCTCTCTGAGGCTTGGTATCCTCATATGTAAAATACTGTAGAAAGAGGAATGCTCTGAGGTCACTTTCAGCTCTTAGAATCTTTGGTTCTAAGTGTAGCTCCTACAAAATTCAACCAGAAAAATATGGGGCCTGAATGGAAAAATATATAGGATTAATTCCACTGGGCATTTGGATGTAGGGGTTAGGGGGGTTCCCAGAATTAAGAGTCAATAGGGCCTTGGCCAAGTAGCCCAGTTGCTTAGAGCACCATCCAATATGCCAAGGTTGCAGGTTCAGGGGACACACAAGAAACAACTAATGAATGCATAAATAAGTGAAACGACAAAGTTGATATTTTTCTCTCTCCCTTCCTCTCTCTATATAAAAATCAATTAAAAAACAAGAAAAGAAGAAGAGCGCTGGTTGGTGTGGCTCAGTTGGTTGGAGCGTTTTCCCTACACCAAAATCTGGCTGGTTCGATTCCTGGTCAGGGCACATACCCAGGTTGTGGGTTCCATCCCTGGTCAGGGTGTGTACGGGAGGTAACCTATGGATGTTTCTCTCTCACATTGATGTATTCTCTCTCCCTCTAAAATCAATTTTTAAAAATCTTAAAAAAACAAACAAACAGAGTTAGTAGGGAAAGGCAAGAAATACCTCCATCTGTGCTGCGTGTGTATTTATTTTATTATTTTATTTTTTTATCCTCACCCGAGGACATTTTTCCATTTTTTGTTCAGATAGAGTGGGAGGAAGAGAGAGAGAGAAACATCGACGTGAAAGGGACTCATCAAATGGCTGCCACCCACACGACCAACCAGGGCTGGGGACAAACCAACCAAGGTACGTGCCCCCAACGGGAACCTCTGGACCGGAGGCCAATGCTCTAACCGCTGAGCCATACCGTCCAGGGCTGTATGTGTATTTATTTTAAACATGGTCCTTTCCAAGAAATTCTCCAGAGATGTGGTAGGAATCAACTTTTTTTTTTAATCCTCACCTGAGGACATTTTTGCATTTATCTTCAGACAGAGTGGGAGGGAGAGAGGGAGGAAGAGAGGGAGAGAAACATCGATTCGAGAGAGACACATTGAATGGTCACCACTCACAGGACCCCAACCGGGGCCGGGGAAAGTACGTGCCCTTAGCAGAAACCGAACCCGGGACTCTCTGGTCCTCAGGCTGAAGCTCTAACCACTGACCAAAACCGGCCAGGGCGAAATCAGCTTTTATTTTATCTTCAGCTCTGTTTGTATTTCTTTTTTTTTTCTTTATTGGTTTTTTTAGAGAGATGAAGGGAGAGGGAGAAAGAGATAAAAACATCGTTGAGTGAGAACATCGACTGGCTGCCTCCTGCATACCCGCTACTGGGGATCAAGCCCACAACCTGGGCATGTGTCCTGACCAGAAATCGAACCAGTGACCTCTTGGTGCATGGGTTGACTCTTAACCACTGAGCCACACTGGCTGGACTTTTTTTTTCAAGCTGGGTTTTTCCTACATTTTCTAACAATTATGCCTAGCTGGTATGGCTCAGTGGTTGAGCATTGACCCATGCATCAAGAGGTCGCCGGTTCGATTCCTAGACAGGGCACATGCCCAGGTTGTGGGCCAAAATTCCAGTGGAGGGCATGTAGGAGGCAGCCAATCAATGTTCTTTCTCATCAATATTTCTATCTCTCTCCCTCTCCCTTCCTCTCTCTCTAAAATCAATAAAGGAAAAAAGAAAATGTAGGAAAATATTTTTTTCTTGGTGTTTTTGTCTCAATCTCTGTTTCTGTTAATCTAGTCTCTGTATTTTCCTTCTTTTTATTTGTTTCTCTCCATTAAAACAAATAAAAGAAAAAAGGGCATTTCCCTCAGAACCTACAAAGCAGGGAGAATTAGAAAGTTTGCAAAGATGCTTGTCAGGAATACAAATGAGACAGCCAGAACAGATGGGCACCTATAGCTGCCAGTTAGAGGGAAAGACTCCCAAATGCTGGAATCTTTCGGTGTGGAGAAGTTTTCCCAGGCTGAGACCAAGGCTGACAATTTTCACTGTATACTTTGGACTGAATCTACTTCAGACAGAATCTGCCTGGTTTTCTCTTGCACCACTCAAGTGCCTTGTACTTGTGATTTCAGGAAAAGTACTTAAAAACCAGAGAGGGAGGCTGAGATTTCTCTTTAACTTAAATCACAGGTGGCCTTTAGATTTCTAGAGCTGGAAAGACTGTGAAGATTATAATAAAACCTCTTTGTGCCCTGACCGGTTTTGCTCAGTGGTTAGAGCGCCGGCCTGCAGTCCAGAGAGACCTGGGTTCAGTTTCCGCTAAGGGCACATACCTCTGTTGCAGTTTGTCCCCGGTCCTGGTTGGGTCTTGCGGGTGGCAACCACTCGATATGTCCCTTTCATGTCAATGTTTCTCTCTCTCTCTCTCCCACTCTATCTGAACAAAATATGGAAAAATGTCCTCAGGTGAGGATTAAAAAAAAAAAAAAGCCTCTTTGTTTTACAAATAAAGGAACTAATATCCAGAAATAGAAAGGGTCCAAGGTCACAGAGTGAAAGATACATAATGCTGGGCTCTGCTCCAAGTGCTTTCCACATATTAACTCATTTAATCTTCATTACAACCCTGTGGAGGAAACATTAGTATTATCATCTCGTTTTACAGATGAGGAAACTGAGGCCCAGAGAGGCAAAGAAACTTGCCTGCACTGGCGTCTGTGTTCTCCACTACTTCACTCTACCACCTCCAGAATTACATTGTAGTTTGAAATATCCTATAGCTTGCAATAGTCTATGGTGTGAGTATTTATGTTACAGATCAGCAAATACTACAAATCAGGACTTGTTTTGTTGATTGTCAAGGCTTAAGAAAGTGATAAAGATACAAAGGCAAAGGGAGGGAAATGCAAAGACCCATGAGAAAGATGGGAAGATCACCTCCAAAACAGCCTTGGATCTCAACAGCTTCCAGATGGATCCCATTCCTTCATGTATAACCTTTATTAAAGTAAACTCCTTTTTTCTTGTCTTCTCCATTACCAATAAATGGTTATTTCTGGTGATGGTGGGTGCTGCGGTGTGTGTGTTTAGATATAATTTATATTAGATAAAATGCAGAGATATTAAATATTCAGTTCATTGAGTTTTGACAATGTATACACCCATGCAACCACCACTCAAAATAAGACATATTTCCATCACCCCAGAAAGTTCATTTGAGCTTCAAACCACTGCATTTCCACCATGGCTCCCAACCTGCCCTCTCCCAAACACTTTTCTGATTTCTTTTAAGTAAATGGTATTTCAATCTTTCAATTGCTCAGGCTAAAAACCTTGGAGTCATCCTTCACTCATTTCTTTCTCTTACACCCCACATCCAGTCTATCATCATTTTCTGTCAGGTACATTTCAAAATATATCTGCAATCTAACTACTTCTCATCAACTCCACTGCTGCTTCCTTGGTCCAAGCCACATCCTCTCTTGCCTCCTGACTGGTCTCCAGCTTCCTCACATTCACATGCTCACTCTCCTACAGTCTGTTCACACAGCAGCCTGAGTGATTTTTTAAGAATGTAAGTTTGGATCATGGTACTCACCAGGGAGCTCAGTTGGTTAGAGCATCATCCTGATATGTCCAAGTGGTGGCTTAAATCCCTGGTCAGGGCACATACAAGAATCAACCAATGAATGCATAAATAAGTGGAACAACAAGTCCATGTTTCTCTCTCTAAAAAAAAAAAAAAAAAATCAATTAAAAAAAGAATGTGACCCAGGAGCCAGAGGGCTGAAGGTGAGGTCAGACTTTATCCTCCCCAGGAGAGTGTGGGATTCTGACTTCTCCGGGCTGTAGGAGAAGGGAATAGACTGCGGGATGAACAGGCCAGGAAATGTTCAGGTCTGTTCTAGGAGGACAGAGACAGTTCCCAAGAGGTAATCCCCTTGATGTTCATGTAGTCTTAGCCTGGGAGAAGGAAGGGGTCTAGGCTGCAGTTTAGAACAGGCAGGAGGGCCCAAAGGTTGGCAAACTGGACCTTCCCTGTGCTTGAGGGACTTTTTAAGATCTTAGGGTAGTGGAGAGAAAGTTCTTGTGCAAGAGATCAGTTTCCAGATTCCAAAATCGTAGTGGAGTGAATGGAAGCTGCAAAGACCATCTCCCAGGACCAAACTGGAATTACAACGAAAATAAAGACAAATCGTCACGAAAAAGCAACAGAAAGGCAGCTTGGAGGACCATATAACCAGGGACACTGACTGGATCCTGGTAGGCTTGTGGAGACGCCAGAGGGGGGCTGGGAGCCCAGAGACTGCAGTAGCCTTAGCTGTGAGCAGCGCCCTCGGGTTAAACTCCCAAGCGGCTCCACAGCGCAGAGCCGGGACAGAGGCTAAAATAGCCACAGCCACTCACCTTGGGCTCTGGCAGAGGGAGGGGAGACTGGACTGGAACTGTGTGGGGACAGTTGATTTGGAGGGCGCTCAGAGCTTCTGCTGAATTGCGGCCACGCAGGACTGTGGTCATCTTACTCTTTTCCAGGGATCTGGGGAGAGGCAGCCCCTCCCTCGGAGATTCAACTCCATCCGGTGGCCATTGAAATGCAAATTGAGGTCCATTAACAACCAGCATCTGCCCCACCCTCGGGAAATCCCCTTATGCTGAACACCTGAGTTTCTCATTCAACTGATAACCCAAGGCTCTTCAAGTTATTGCTACTGATAGCCTCTAGGCAAAAAGCTAGAGGATAACTGTATCATTCCTGGGCTAGAAACTCTAACCAGGAAAGTAAGACTTGACAGTGGTGTTTAACTGGGTTCTCCCTGGCTCATCCAAACCGGGGAGAGGGAGCCACAAACAGCAGAACAGAACACCAACACCCACAGGGAAAATTTGGCAGGCTCCAAAGCCCACTGTGATAGCCAAAATGGTGAAACACAGAAACAAAAGCCAAATGAAAGAACAAGAGACCTCTACCGAAGATGAGATAAATGAGGTGCAGTTAAGCAAGTTAACAGAACTAGAATTCAGAGCCATGATATTGAGGAAGCTCAACAACATGTATAAGGACATGAGCACCATGAGTAAAGACATAGAAATATTGAAAATCAACCAGTTGGAAATTAAAAACCACCAAGAAGAAATGGAGAATGACATAGCAGAAATTAAGAACACATTGGAAAGTCTAAACAGCAGATTAGAGGAAGCAGAGGACCGGATCAGTGAATTAGAGGACAGGGTAGAAAAAATCAACCATTCAGAAAACCAAAAGGAAAAAACAATTAAAAAACAGAAAGGCAGCCCTGGCCGGTTTGGCTCAGCGGTTAGAGCGTTGGCCTGTGGTCCGGAGAGACCCGGGTTCGGTTCCCGCTAAGGGCACATACCTTGGTTGCAGTTTGTCCCCAGCCCTGGTTGGGTCGTGTGGGTGGCAACCACTCGATGTGTCGCTCTCACGTCAATGTTTCTCTCTCTCTCTCTCTCCCTCTCACTCTATCTGAACAAAATATCGAAAAATGTCCTCGGGTGAGGATAAAAAAAAAAAAAAAAAAAATTAAAAAACAAAAACAAAAACAGAAAGGCAGCTTAAGAGAACTGTGGAACAACTGAAAACATAATAATATTCGCATCATAGGAGTCCCCGAAGAAGAAGAAAATGAGCAAGGGTTAGAGAATATATACGAAGAAATAGTGACAGAAAACTTCCCTAATTTGGTAAGGAAGAAGGCATTCAAGTTCAAGAGGCACAGAGAGCCCCAAGTAAGAAGAACCCAAACAGGCCCACACCAAGACACATAGTAATCAAAATGCCAAAAATTAAAGACAGAGAAAATCCTAAAAGCAGCAAGAGATAAGCAACAGGTTACCTACAAAGGAAACCTCATAAGGCTCTCAGCTGACTTCTCAACAGAAACACTACAGGCCAGAAGGGAATGGCATGAGGTAATCAAGGTCATGAAAAACAAGGATCTGAATCCAAGACTACTCTACCTAGCAAGGCTATCATTCAAAATAGATGGTCAAATAAAGAGCTTCCCAGATAAAAAAAAAAAAAAAAAAAAAGGCTAAGGGAATACATTAGCACCAAACCAGCACTGCAAGATATGTTAAACGGACTGCTGTACTTAGCAGGAGAAATAGGAAGAAAATATAACCACACTAAAGAAAAATGGCAATAAATAAGTACATATCAATAATCACCTTAAATATAAATGGATTGAATGCTCTGATAAAAAGACACAGAGCAGCTGATTGAATAGGAAAGCATGACTCATCAATATGTTGTTTACAAGAGACCCACCTCACAGCAAAAGACTCACATAGGTTGAAAGTGAAGGGATGGAAAAAAATCTTCCAAGCAAATGGAAAGGAAAAAGAAGCTGGGGTAGCAATACTTATATCTGATAAAAATAGGTTTCAAAATGAAGGCCATAACTAGAGACAAAGAAGGCCACTACATAATATTGAAAGGATCTATCCAACAGGAAGATATAACCTTGATAAACATATATGCACCCAATATAGGAGCACCAAAATATATTAAAAATCTTTTGGAGGACTTTAAAGGAGAAATCGATAGCAATACAATCATAGTAGGGGACTTCAACACCCCACTGACATCACTGGATAGATCCTCTAGACAAAAAATTAGCAAGAAAACACACTCTAAATGAAGCACTAGACCAAATGGATTTAATAGATATCTACAGAGAATTACACCCCAAAACTACAGAATTCACATTCTTCTCAAGTGCACATGGGACATTCTCTAAGATAGACCACATAATAGGACACAAACTAAATCTCTACAAGTTCAAGAAGATTGAAATCATATCAAGCATCTTCTCAGATCACAATGGCATGAAACTAGAAATCAATTGCAACAAGAACATTCAAAGACATTTGAACACATGGAGGATAAATAGCATGTTATTAAACAACAAATGGGTTACCGAGGAGATCAAGGAAGAAATAAAAAACTTCCTGGAAACCAATGAAAATGAACACACAACACCACAAAATCTACGGGATGCAGCAAAAGCAGTTCTGAGAGGGAAGTTCATAGCACTACAGGCCTACCTCAAGAAACAAGAAAGATCTCTAATAGACTATCTAACCTCACAACTTAAAGAACTGGAAAGCAAACAAAAAGAAAACCCCAGAGCAAGTAGAAGGAAGGAAATAGTAAAGATCAGAGGAGAAATAAATGACCTAGAGTCAAAACAAACAATTCAAAGGATCAATAAAACAAAGAGCTGGTTTTTTTTTTGAAAAGGTAAACAAGATTGATGGACCCTTAGCTAGACTCACCAAAAAATAGAGAGTACCCAAATACACAAAATCAGAAATGAAAGAGGAGAAGTAACAACTGACATCACAGACGAACAAAAGATCGTTAACAACTACTATGAACAATTATATGGCAACATATTCGACAATCTAAGCAAAATGGACAAATTTCTAGAAACACACAGTTTCCCAAAACTGGACCAGGAAGAGATTAAAAAAAAAACTTGAGCCCTGGCCGGTTTGGCTCAGCGGTTGGAGCGTCGGCCTGCGGTACAGAGAGACCCGGGTTCGGTTCCCGCTAAGGGCACGTACCTCGGTTGCAGTTTGTCCCCGGCCCTGGTCGGTTGTGCGGGTGGCAGCCACTCGATGTGTCCCTTTCACATCGATGTTTCTCTCTCTCTCTCTGTTCTTCTCTCCCCCTCCCACTCTACCTGAACAAAAAATGGAAAAGTGTCCTCGGGTGAGGATAAAAAAAAAAAAAAAAAAAAAAAAAAAAAAAAAAAAAACTTGAACAGACCAACAACAACAAAAGAAACTGAAGATGTAATCAAGACTCTCCCAGCAAACAAAAGCCCAGGCCTGGATGACTTCATGGGGGCGTTTTACCAAACATTCAAAAAAGAACTAACACCCATTCTTCTCAAACTATTTCAAAAAATTCAAGAAAAAAGACTTCCAAACTCGTTTTATGATGCCAGCATAATTCTAATTCCAAAACCAGAAAAAGACACTACAAAGAAAGAAAACTATAAGCCAATATCTCTGATGAACTTAGACACCAAAATCCTGAACAAAATTCTAGCAAATCTGATCCAGCAATACATCAAAAAAATTATTCACCATGACCAAATGGGATTCATCCCAGGGATGCAAGGCTGGTACAATATTTGCAAATCAATAAATGTGATATACCACATAAATAAAATGAAGAATAAAAACCACACGATCGCCCTGGCCGGTTTGGCTCAGTGGTTAGAGCGTCCGCCTGCGGTCCGGAGAGACCCGGGTTCGGTTCCCGCTAAGGGCATGTACCTCGGTTGCAGTTTGTCCCCGGCCCTGGTTGGTCGTGCAGGTGGCAGCCACTCGATGTGTCCCTTTCACATCGATGTTTCCCTCTCTCTCTCTCCCTCTCTCTCCCTCCCACTCTGTCTGTGCAAGGAATGGAGAAATGTCCTCGGGTGAGGATAAAAAAACAAACAAAAAAACCACACGATCATATCAATAGATGCCGAAAAAGCTTTCGACAAAATCCAGCATCCATTTCTGATAAAAATGCTCAGCAATGTGGGAATAGAGGGATCATATCTAGACATAATAAAGGCCATATATGAAAGACCTACAGCCAACATCATACTCAATGGGAAAAAGCTAAAAGCATTTTCCTTAAGAACAGGAACAAGACAAGGATTTCCACTTTTGCCACTCTTTTTTTTTTTTTTTAATCCTCACCTGAGGATATTTTTTCCATTTTTTGTACAGATAGAGCGGAAGGGAGAGAGAGGAAGGGAGAGAGAGAGAAACATTGATGTGAAGGGACACATCGAGTGGCTGCCACACGCACGATCAACCAGGGCCGGGGACAAACTGCAACCGAGGTACGTGTCCTTAGCGGGAACCGAACCGGGGTCTCTCCGGACAGCAGGCCGACGCTCTAACCGCTGAGCCAAACTGGCCAGGGCCACTTTTGCCACTCTTATTTAATATTGTACTGGAAGTCTTAGCCACAGCAATCAGACAGGAAGAAAAAATAAAAGGGATCCAAATTGGAAAGGAGGAAATGAGACTGTCATTATTCGCAGATGACATGATACTATATGTAGAAAACCCCAAAGACTCCATCAAAAATTTACTAGACTTAATAAATGAATTTGGACTTCCGGTCAAGAAGGTAAACGCGGTATCGCGTCCTCCCACAACCACATCAAAGTTACAACTAAACTACAGAACAACCATCATTCAAAACCGCCTGAAATAGAAGTCCTACAACTACAAAATTAAAGCAGCAGCCACATCCAGACTGGTAGGAGGGGCGGAGGCGCAAGGGGCGGTGGCGGCGCGACGGGACAGGCTGGTCCCACACCCACGTGTGGCGGATAAAAATCAGGAGGCTCCCTCTGCTGGGAAGGTCCTTCCTGAGGACTGAGGGGTCCCTGTTCCACACCAGGAACCCCGCTCAGGGTTCCAGTGCCAGGAAGAGAAGTCCCCATAACTCCTGGCTGGAAAACCAGAGGGAACTGAGGCTCAGGGAAGCTGAAGCTTCTGGAGACCCAGGCAGCTCCTTAAAGGGCCCGCGCACGGACTTATCAGACTCTCTCCCTCTAAGCTTGGAGGGGAGGCAGCTCCAGGGGCGCGAGAGACATACAGGGAAGAACTGAGCTGTTTGGCACTGGAGCGAGGGCTAGAGAGGGGGCTTTCGTGGGGACAAACGTGCTGTAAGAGGCCTTTGTTCCTTTGGTGAGACCTTCCCAGGGGCGGCAGACAGTCGCCATATCTGGGACTCTAGCAACCTGGCTCACACTGGCAGCCCCGCCCTGTTGACTCCCTGAGGCCCGCCCCACCCCACCCCACCCAACTTTCAAGCCCACCCAAGCTGTTGCCACTTGCTTAACCATAGGATTGGCCGGTCTCGGATCCTGCTTCAGGTTTTTCCTAAATTCTTTCAAACGAGCAGCATCTGGCCTCAGCGAGCCCCATACCTCTCATTAAGTAATACACTGAAACAAACACAGGGAGGCAGCCAAAATGAGGAGACAAAGAAACAGGTCCCCAGTGAAAGAACAGAACAAAACCCCAAGAAAAGAACTAAGCGAAATGGAGATAAGCAACCTAACAGATACTGAGTTCAAAATACTGCTTATAAGGATGCTCAAAGAACTTAGTGAGGGCCTCAGTGAACTTAGGGAGGGCCTCAAGAGCATTAAAAAGGACCAGTTAGAAATCATGGATACACAGTTAGAATTGAAGGAGGCATTAACTGAAATAAAGAATAATTTACACAGCTTCAATAATAGAGTACGTAAATCCAAGAGCAAACCATTGATTTGGAATATAAGGAAGCAAAAAATGCCCAATCAGAACAGCAAAAAGAAAAAATAATCCAAAAAAATGAGGATAGTGTAAGGAGCCTCTGGGACAACATCAAGCATGCCAACATTCGCATCTTGGGGGTGCCAGAAGGAGAAGAGAGAGAACAAGAAATCGAAAACCTGTTTGAAATAATAATTGCAGAAAACTTTCCTAACTTGGTGAAGGAAACAGACATACAAGTCAAGGAAGCACAGAGAGTCCCAAACAAGATGAACCCCAAGAGGCCCACACCAAGACACATCACCATCAAAATGCGAAAGGTTCAAGTCAAAGAGAGAATCTTAAAAGCAGCAAGAGAAAGGCAGCTAGTTACCTACAAGGGAGTTCCCATTAGACTGTCAGCTGATTTCTCAAAAGAAACTTTGCAGGCCAGAAGGGAGTGGCAAGAAATATTCAGAGTGATGAAAAGCAAGAACCTACAACCAAGATTACTCTATCCTGCAAAGCTGTCATTTAGAATCGATGGACATATACAAACTTTCCCCGACAAGAAAAAGTTAAAGGAGTTCATCACTACCAAACCATTATTATATGAAATGATGAAGGGTCTTTTTGAAGAAAAAGATAAAATGTATGAACAAACAAAATGACAATGAATACATATCTATCAACAAAGGAATCTACAAACAAAATGAACAGGTAGAACAGAAACATTCTCATAGATACAGAGAACATTTTGTTGGTTGCCAGTTGGGAGGGGGGTTGGGGGAATGGGTGAAAAAGGTGAAGGGATTAAGAAGCACAAATTCATTGCTAGACAGACAAACCTCAAAGGGAAAGGGGTTGGGGGTGGGGTGAGAAGAAATAAACCAAAGAACTTATATGCATAACCAATGGACACAGACAATAGTGTGGGAAAAGGTGGGAGGCGGGTGGGAGTGGGGAGGAGGGGGTCAATGGGGGAAAAATGTGGAACATCTGTAATACATTTTACATCGAACAATAAAGATTTGAAAAATAAAAAATAAATGAATTTGGCAAAGTAGCAGGATACAAAATTAACGTTAAGAAATCTACAGCATTCTTCTACACCAATGATGAACTCACAGAAAGGGAAACTAAGAAAATAATCCCATTTACCATTGCGGCAAAAAAAATTAAGATATCTAGGAATAAACTTAAAGAAATAAAGGACCTATTCGCAGAAAACTACAGGTCATTGAAAAAAGAAATAGAAGAAGATATAAAAAAGTGGAAGCACATACCTTGTTCATGGATTGGAAGAATTAACATCATTAAAATGTCCATACTACCCAAAGCAATCTATAGATTCAATGCAATCCCCATCAAAATACCAACGACATACTTCACAGAACTAGAACAAATACTTCAAAAGTTCATATGGAAGCAAAAAAGATCTCGAATAGCCACAGCAATCTTGAAAAAGAAGAACAAAGTAGGAGGGATCACATTACCAGATTTCAGGTTATATTACAAAGCCACTGTAATCAAAACAGCCTGATACTGTCAAGAACAGGCAGAGAGCCCTGGCTGGTTTGGTCAGCGGTTAGAGCGTCAGCCTGCGGTCCAGAGAGACCCGGGTTCGGTTCCCGCTAAGGGCATGTACCTCGGTTGCAGTTTGTCCCCAGCCCTGGCTGGTCGTGCGGGTGGCAGCCACTCGATGTGTCCCTTTCATGTCGATGTTTCTCTCTCTGTCTCTCTCTCCCTCTCACTCTAACTGAACAAAACAAAACAAAACAAAACAAACAAACAAAAAAAACACAAAGAACAGGCAGAGAACCCAGAAATGGACCCAACACAATATGCTCAATTAATATTTGACAAAGGTGGCAAGAGCATACAGTGGAGTAAAGACAGCCTCTTTAATAAATGGTGGTGGGAAAATTGGACAGCTACATGCAAAAAAATGAAACTAGACCATCAACTTACACCATACACAAGAATAAACTCAAAATGGATAAAAGACTTAAATGTGATTCATGAATCCATAAAAATCCTAGAAGAAACTGTAGGTAACAAAATTTCAGACATCATACGCAGCAAAATTTTCACTGATACATCACCTAAGACAACAGAAACAAAGGAGAAAATGAACACATGGGACTACATCAAACTCAAAAGTTTCTGCACAGCAAAAGATACAATCATCAAAATGGAAAGCCTACCCACTGTATGGGAGAGCATAATTGCCAATGATATATCAGATAATGAATTAATTTCCAATATATATAGAGTGCTCATACAACTCAACAAAAGGAAGACAAAGAACCCAATTATAAAATGGACAGAGGAACTAAATAGACACCTCTCCAAACAGGACATACAAATGGCTAAGAGACATATGAAGAAATGCTCAACATCACTAATCATCAGAGAGATGCAAATTAAAACATCAATGAGGTATCACCTCGCACCTGTCAGAATGGCCGCCATCAACAAATCATCAAACAAGTGTTGGCCAGGGTGTGGAGAGAAGGGGACTCTAGTACACTGCTGGTGGGAATGCAGACTGGTGCAGCCACTATGGAAAACAATATGGTGTTACCTCAAAAAATTAGAAATTGAACTGCCATTTGACCCAGTGATCCCACTTCTAGGAATATACTCTAAGAAACCTGAAACACCAATCAGAAAGAATATGTGTACCCCCATGTTTGTAGCAGCACTATTCATAATAGCTAAGATCTGGAAACAGCCCAAATGTCCATCAGTAGACAAATGGATACAAAAGCTGTGGTACATATACACAATGGAGTACTATGCAGCTGTAAGAAAGAAAGATCTCTTATCCTTTGAGATGACATGGAGGGACCTGGAAAATATCATCCTAAGTGAAACAAGCCAAACAGAGAAAAACAAGAATCATATGATCTCACTTATTTGTGAAATATAATGAACATAACAGTCTGAGGAATTGGACAGTCCCAGAGACGTGGAAGTGGGGTACAGACTGACAATCTCCAGAACAAGGGGTGGTGGGGGAGAGATAAACCACAGAACTTATACGCACATGTGCATGAACAATGGACATGGACAACAAGGCTGGGGACAGGGCGGGGAGGGAGGAGGAGGGGGTAATCAGTGGGGGGGAAAGGAGAAACATCTGTAACAAAAATTAATTAATTAATTAAATTTTAAAAAATAAATAAAAATAGAATGTAAGTTCAGGTCATGACACAACTGTGTGTGAAACTCTCCAAATACTTACTATCTCTCAGAGTAGAATAGACCTCAAAGTCTCAACCATTAGGCTACATGGTCCTCTCCACCTTTTGGATCTCAATCTACCCCTTCGTGCTGGCTTACCAGGCTCTAGCCAAACCAACTTCTTTGCTGTTAAACACCTGAACATACTGGCACATTCCCACATCACAGCATTTTGTCCTTGCTGGTTCTCCTAATTGAGACACTCTTCATACAACTCACTTCCTCAGTTCATTCAGGTCTCTGCTCATTTGTTATCTTATTATAGGGACTTTTCCTGACTGTCCATCCAAAATAGCACATTCCCCTGACACTCTGACCCCAGATTCTGCTTTATTATATCTTCCTAGCCCTTAAGACCTTGCATTATATTATGTCTGTTTGTTTGTTGTTTGTTTTCCAAGGGAGTGTGGTAGTAAAATGTTTGAAATCCAGCTCTCTGAAAAGTATGAGTGTAGCCCTGGCTGCATGGCTCAGTTGATTGGAGCATCATCCCATGTACAAAAAGGTGGCCAGTTTGATTCCTGGTCAGGGCACATACTCTAGGTTGTGGGTTTTATCCCTGGTCAGGGCACATAGGGGAGGCAACTGATCGATGTTTCTTTCTCATTATTGTTTCTCTCTCTACCTCTTCCTCTCTCTCTAAAAATCAATAAAAACATATCTTCAGGTGAGGATTAAAAAAATAAAGTGTAAGTGCATATATACAGATACATAATTTTATTTATAAATTTATAAATATAAAGGATGTATAAAATATAATTTACAAATAACAAAATACAGATAGATACTCTTTATTATATATTCCAGATTCTCACTGAATGCTTTTGTTGACATTTGCCAAACTCTTGTATTCATAGCTATTCCATCTTTGCAGTTGACTTAACAAGTGCAGTTGCAACATAAATGTTGGCTAATACCAGTGAAAACTGGTAGATGGAGTGCTTTCCAGTACAACCAGACAATTCTCAAATTCTCAGGCAAACAAAGACTTGGTATCCTACAATTTAATTCTGATGCTATCTACCTGGAGGTAGTGTCAGAACCCATAGGTTAAGGGCTCAGTCCTGAAAGACTGCCCCCACTTCAGATGCCAGTTGCAAGTCCAGATTGTCACCTCTGCTTCTGTTTGACTGACTGGCTATAAACTAGAAGTTCCAATGATCCCCTTCCTCAGGTTTAATAATTTACTAGAACAGCTCAGGCAAACATTTACTTATGTTTACCACTTTTTTATTAAGGATATTATTATTATTATTATTATTATTTTATCCTCACCCGAGGACATTTTTCCATTTCTTGTTCAGGTAGAGTGGGAGGGAGAGAGAGAGAGAAACATCGATGTGAAAGGGACACATTGAGTGGCTGCCACCCACACGACCAACCAGGGCCGGGGACAAACTGCAACCGAGGTACATGCCCTTAGCGGGAACCGAACCCGAGTCTCTCTGTACCGCAGGCCGACGCTCTAACCGCTGAGCCAAACCGGCCAGGGCAAGGATATTATTTTTGTTGTTGTTTTTAATCCTTACTCAAGGATATTTTTCCATTAATTTTTTTAGATAGAGCAGAAGGGAGGGAGGGAGGGGGGAAGGAGGGAGGGAGGGAGGGAGGGAGGGAGGGAGAGAGAGAGAGAGAGAGAGAGAGAGAGAAACATCAATGTGAGACAGATACATCAATTGGTTGCCTCCTGCACAGAACTGATTGGGGCCAGGGACTGAACCTGCAAACCCAGGTACATGCCCTTGACCGAGAATCAAACCCATGGCCCAACACTCTAACCCCTGAGCCAAACTAGCCAGGGCAGGATATTATTATTATTTTTTAAAGGATACAGATGACCCCTGCCTGTGTGGCTCAGTGGTTGAGAGTCTACCCATGCACCAAAAGGTCGCTGGTTTGATTCCTGGTCAGGGCACATGCCCAGGTTGTGGGCCCAATCCCACATGCAGGAAGCAGCCAATTGATATTTTCTCTCATAGATGTTTCTCTCTCTCTCTCTCTCTCTCTCTCTCTCTCTCTCTCTCCCTCTCTCTCCCTCTCTCTCTCTCCCCTTCCTCTCTCTCTAAAATCAATAAAGAAAAAAAATTTTTTTTAATAAAATAAAAGATACAGATAATTCTAAGAGATGTCTGATACCTCTCGTCCAATTTGGAAAATTTCTTCATTTAGGGAATGAGATGAGGAAAGAAAGAAAGAAAGAAGAAAGAAAGAAAGAAAGAAAGAAAGAAAGAAAGAAAGAAAGAAAGAAAGAAAGAAAGAGAGAGAGAGAGAGAGAGAGAGAGGGGAGGGAGGGAGGGAGGGAGGAAGGAAGGAAGGAAGGAAGGAAGGAAGGAAGGAAGGAAGGAAGGAAGGAAGGAAGGAAGGAAGGAAAGGAAGGAAGGAAGGAAGGAAGGAAGGAAGGAAGGAAGGACGGAAGGAAGGAAGGAAGAAGGAAGGGAGGAAGGAAGGAAGGAAGGAAGGGAAGGAGAAAGAGAAGAAGAACAGAAGAAGAAAGAAAGACATAAAGAAAGAAAAGAAAGAAAGAAAGAAAGAAAGAAAGAAAGAAAGAAAGAAAAAGGAAGGAAGGAAGAAGGAGAAGGAAGGAAGGAGAAGAAAAGGAAGGGAAGGGAAAGAAGGGAGGGAAAAAGGGAAGAAGGGAAAGGAAAGGAGGGAAGGGAAGGGAAGAAGTGCAGAAAGAAAGAAAGAAAGAAAGAAAGAAAGAAAGAAAGAAAGAAAGAAAGAAAGAAAGAAAGAAAGAAAGAAAAAGAAAGAAAGAAACAGATGAACATTGAGATGAAGAGGTACACAGGAAAAGGTCTGGAAGGAGCCCGAGTGTAGGAGTGGAACTGGGGTCTCTCATCAAATCTTCCTGAGGTTGGTGGGTGGGGATGAGAGTTCAGACCCTCTAATCACTGGTTCTTTTTGGTGACTAGCCCTGAGCTATTAGGTACCCCCCCATACACACACCTCATCTAATTAGCATCTAATAAACAACTCAAGTGGGAGAGGAAGGGCTTGTTATAAATAACAAAAGGCACATCTATCACTTAGAAAATTACAAAGGTTTTAGAAGCTCTGTGCCATGAAGTAGGAACAAACTATATATATTTCTTATTACACAATAGAGTAAGGTGAAAGTGTAAGAACTTCACTCATTCATCAGTGAAGTGAGCAACTTCCTTGCCAAATTGAAGAACAGTTTTTGAATGCTGAAAAAATACATAATTTTTAAATTATTATTATTATTATTATTTTGCATTTATCTTCAGATAGAGCAGGAGGGAAAAAGAGAGGAAGAGAGAAAGAAACATCATTGTGAGAAAGACACATTGAGTGGTTGCCACCCACACGACCCCAACCAGGGCCAGGGACAAACTGCAACTGAGGTATGTGCCCTTCGCGGGAACAGAAGCTGGGACTCTTTGGTTCAGGGGCCAACGCTCTAACCGCTGAGCCAAACCAGCCAGGGCGAAAAAATACATAATTTTTGTAGTATTCACAATGTAATAGCTACAGACAAGACATACTTTTTTTTTTTTAATTGATTATTTAGAGAGAGGAAGGGGAAAGGAGAGGGGAAGAGAGAAATAATCTATTGGCTGCCTCGTGCAACCTGGGTACATGCCCTGACTGGGAACCTAATTGGTGACCTTCCAGTGCATGGGATGACACCCAACCAACTGGGCCACACTGGCCAGGGCCATGACATACTTTTAAGTATAATTTACATTATTAACATTTTCTCCATCACTTTCTTGAATCCAGACAATGAACAAAACAAGCCTCGATTTGTAGCATTTGCTGATTTCTGTGGCATACATATTTCCACTGTAGCCTATTTTAATCTACCAACATGATGCCACTGAACACAAGTTAGAAACAAATGCACAGTAGCACACCAATATATAGTTCTTCCACCATTCAGATATAATAGCACAGAGATTAATAAAATTATTAGAAGACAATGAATTGGAGTATTACCTTTATTTTTAATATAATGTTTAATTTTTAAGTTTATGAAATTTTATTCTTGATAACTTGCAAAATTCCTGAAGATTTAGCAATTTGTGCTCATGAATGTATAAGACCCAGCTCTAGCATACCTTGGTTTCCTTACTAGATTGTAAGCTCCATAAAAATTATTCCTGGCACATAATATGTACCCAGTAAATGCTTCTTGAATAAATAAAGTAGTGGACTCAGTTCCTTGCCATCTAAAGAACCAGACTAAATTGATTTGGTGGGGGGAGTAGAGGGTGGGCACTTTTTGATCTTTTTTCAGACTCTTAGGCCTTGTCTAATAAAATCTGGAAGTACGTTGGATAAAGGGAGTAAATTGGTCAGGGAGGTCTGAAATCTCCAGATTGGGCATGAGAAATGGGAGTGTTCATAACATTATCACTTCAGTCATCCTCCACAATACCACCACAATTATTATTTTTTAATAATAATTCTGCTTAAATGCCTGCCATGGCTTCCAGCCTTCAAGATAAAATTCTAAATTTTATCTAGACCCTGTATGTTTCTAGCTTAAGCTCTATCACTCCATTCTATATCTCTATATCATTTCACCAGGTCCTTCTCTTTCCCCTGAACTTGTCCTGCATTGTCCTTTCTACAGATCTCTTTGCCCATACCAGCGACCCTACCAGGAATGGTACCCTACTCCTTTCTAATTCAGAGAAATCTCCATCTTTTCACATCCTGCTTGCATAATTTCTCCACTGTGAGGTCTTAGCTGGTGCCCCACCCCTTTTGGCATAATTAATTCTCTATTTCTATACACTTAAAGAATTTACATTGGGGAGATGTTAGTCAAAGGGTACAAACTTTCAGTTTTAAGTTTTAACTTCTAGGGATCTAGTGTACAGCATTGCATAACTATAGTTAACAATACTGTATCATATACTGGAAAGTTGTTTTAATGTTCTCACAATAACAACAATAACAAAATGGTAATTATATAAGATGAAGGATTTAATTATTGTGGTAAACATTTAGCAATGTGTGTATCAAATCATCATATTGTATACCTTACCTTTACAAAATGTTATATGTCGATTATATCTCAATAAAGCTGGAGAAAAAAAGAATTGATGCCCTGGCCAGTTTGGCTCAGTAGTTAGAGTGTTGGATTTTGGACTGAAGGGTTGAAGGTTCAATTCCCAGTCAAGGACTTAAATCTGAGTTGCAGGTTCGATTCCCAGCCCCAGTCGGGGTCCTGTAGGAGGCAACCAATCGATGTGTCTCTCTCATATCACTGTTTCTCTGTCTCTTTCTATAAACTGTATCTGGAAATCAATGAAAAAAATATCCTCAGGTGAGAATAACAAAAAAGAATTGACATATTTGTTTCCCTGCTAGATTATGAAAGCCTTGAAGACAGAATCTGATTGTCTCCCATGGCCTAATATAGTCTCAAGCATTAATTTAGTAGGCAACAATAATTGTTTATTGAAGGGGCAGCCTAGGGAGAGGAAAGTACAACAGCTAATCTCTCTGGGCCACAGATCCTCCTCCTCTTTTTTTTTTCTTTATTGATTTTAGAGAAAGAGAAAGAGAGAGGGTGACAGAGATAGAAACATCGATGAGAGAGAACATAGATTGGCCGCCTCCTGCATGCTCCCCACTGGGGATCTGGCCCACAACCCAGGCATGTGTCCTGACCGGGAATCAAACCAGCAACCTCTTGGTGCATGGGTCAATGCTCAACTACTGAGCCACACCATCCGGACAAAACAGTATTAAAAATAAAATGAGGCCCTGGCCGGTTTGGCTCAGCGGTTAGATCATTGGCCTGCGGTCCAGAGAGACCTGGGTTAGGTTCCCACTAAGGGCATGTACTTCATTTGCAGTTTGTCCCCGGACCTGGTTGGGTTGTGTGGGTGGCAACCACTTTATGTGTCCCTTTCACGTCGATGTTTCTCTCTCTCTCTCCCCCTCCCACTCTATCTGAACAAAATATTGAAAAGTGTCCTCGGGTGAGGATTTAAAAAAAAATAAAAAATTAAAAAATTAAATAAGGATGTTTCTTTGCCTGCTGGGAAGCTGAAGATGAACTCACAAGTCATTTCCCAGATCCATGACTTCACGATTTTCCCTAGAGCAGAGCCTGGTGAGAAAAGCATTGCAGCAAAGGGCACAATGCCTTCAACCAAGAGGCATTTGATCTTTAAGAAGCCAACAGGTGTAGCCATTCTGTCTCTGCAAAAGGCCATAGTGAACTATCTTTGGTTGGGAACAGAGCCCTAGCTGCTGGGAGATTATTACTTGGCTGGGGTAATGTCAGGCAAGGTCTAGGCTGACAGGTTGTTAAATCCCTTCCTTCCCTCTCTAGTGTGCTGTGGGAGGGGCATTTTTTTCCTCAGACAAGCTGGGAACTATACTCATCCTCATCAGAGAGGACTTCTGGCGACTATCATGTGTGTATGTTCTTGGAAGCATAACTTAAGATTGATATACAAGTGAGTACTCAGTGAAAATATTCTTTCTTTATTGATCAGAAGTGGCCCACACTCAAGTGGCAGAACTGGCACCATATCAGCAAAAAATCTGAGGGAGTGGCCTATTCATCTAAAATATCCACTCCTCCACCTGTCATTCCACCATTACAGCTTAATTCCTCAGTGTCTCTAAGGAGGCCTTGCTGCTTCTAGAGACATTCTGCTCTATTGACATCCAAATTCCTCCTGAAAAAGCAATTTAGCAGGGATTAATAACAGGAAGAAATAAATTCCTTAGCCTAGCAGTCAAGACACTACAATCAGATGTTACCTTTATAATTTTATTTTCTACTACACTGATCCCCAAAGAACAGTCCCTTCAGACCAAATGTCTTTGAGCCTACACTGCATTTATTGTTTAAAAAAATTTTTTTTCTTTATTGATTTTAGAGAGAGAGGAAAGTAGAGGGAGAGAGAGAGATAGAAACATCCATGAGAAAGAACATCCATTGGCCACCTCCTGCATGCCCCCCACTGGGGATTTGGCCCACAACCTGGGCATGTGCCGTGACCGGGAATCGAACTGGTAACCTCTTGGTGCTTGGGCCAACACTCAACCACTGAGCCACACCGGCTAGGCTGCATTTATTGTTTACACAATTTCCCCTGTCTGGAATATCTGGCCACCCTTCTTCTAGTCTGTCTCTCTTCTATTTTTCAGTAGCAATTTATTTATCACCTACTATTATGAATCAATTTGTCTAGTATTTTTTTAATCCTCACCCAAAGATATGTTTATTGATTTTAGAGAGACAAGAAAAAAGAGAGAGAGAAAAAAAATATCAATGTGAGAGAGAAACATTGATCCATTGCCTCCTGTAAGAGACTCGACAGGGGATTGAACCCACAACCTAGGTATGTGCCCTGCCTGGAAATCAAACCCACAATCTTTTTGGTGCACGGGATGAGGAACCAACCAAGCCTCCTGGCCAGGGCTGTCAGATAAGAGTAGGAGGGAGAGAGATGGAGAGAAAGGGGGAGAGAAACGTTAAAGGGAGAGAGAAACATGGACATGAGAGGGTCACATCAACTCCTTGCCTCTTGCACAATCCCAACCAGGGCCTGGGAGGAACCACAACTGAGGTATGTGCCCTTGGCCAGAATCAAACCCACAACTCATTGGTCTATGGGCCAATGCTCTACCACTGAGCCAAACCGGCCAGGGCTGTCAGGGATTTTGAATTTTAATTAATTAATATTAAAATATGTTTTTATTAAAAAATTTTTTTTGTTAATTCTCACCTGAGGATATTTTTTCATTGATTTTTAGATAGAGAGGAAGGGAGGAAGAGAGAAACTGATGTGAGAAAGACATATAAATTGGTTGCCTCCTGCATTACCCCAACTGGGGCCAGGAATAGAACCTGCAACCCAGGTATGTGCCCTTGACTGGGTATTGAACCGGAGACCCTTTAGTCCTCAGGCTTATGCTCTAACCACTGAGAAAACTGGCCAGGGCTTTATTGTTTTAGAAAGAGAGGAAAGGAGGAGAGAGAGAGAGAGAGAAACATCAATGTGAGAGGGAAATATCAATTATTTGCCTCCTGTACCCACCCTGACCAGAACTGAACCCAATACCTAGGCCTGTGCCCTAACCAGGAATGGAACTGGCAACCTTGCAGTGCACAGGATAATGCTCAACTAACTGAGCCACACCAGCCAGGGCAAGATTTTGTTTTAAATATGTTTTTATTGATTTGAGAGAGAGAGAAACATCGGTTCAGCCCCCAATCTGGGCATATGGCCTGACTAAGAATCGAACCTCTCGGTACATGGGACGATGCTCAACCAACTGAACCACATTAGCCAGGGGAGAGATTTTTTTGTTTTAATTGTTCACAACACCCAGAACAGAGCTGGGCACATAGCGGGCATGCAGTAAACCCAAGGTCAAACTTGCCTACTATTCTTTCCATCTCTAGAATTTGCTAAGATCTAACTTGCATATGCAGGTGTGATTGCTTTTTACATTTCCGTTGTAGGCAAATATAAAAGAAAGCATTTTGCAAGATAACTGTTGAAGGCATCACTTTTCATTTTAAAAATATTTATTATGTTTACTATGAGTTGAATCCTGTGCAAGATGCTATAAATACAGACACAAAAAGACATAGTTCTGCCTCAAGAAGCTTATAGTGCAGTGGGGGAGAGACAAGCAAAAATACTAATGATGCTGGAGAAAATAAAGTACCATATTTGTAGTCAGGGAGACAAGGATTTGATTCCTGACTCAGTATATGAGTTTTTTAAATTGTTTTCTAAATTAACACTTTCTTTTCTTGTTTAAATTTTTATTGATTGATTTTAGAGAGAGAGGATGTGAGAGAGAGGAAGAGTCAAAGAGATAGAGAGGAACATTGATATGTTGTTCCACTTATTTATGCATTCACTGGTTGACTCTTATAAATGCCCTGACCAGGGATTGAACCTGAAACCTCGGTGTATTTGGACAACACTCTAACCAACTGAGTACCTGGCCAGAGCAAAAATCTAATTTCTCTGTGCATTTATATGCACTTACTCTAGCAATCATTTTTTTTTTTTTGGTTCATCCTCACCAGGGGACATTCTTTCATTGATTTCTATATAAAGGAGAAGGAAAAGAGAAAAGAGAGAAAGAAACATTGATGCAAGAGAGACACATCAATTGGTTGCCTCCCACAGGATCCCATCTGGGGATGGGTATTGAACCTGCAACCCAGGTATATGCCCTTGACTGGGAATCAAACTTGACACCCTTTGGTCCTTGGGCTGATGTTCTAACCGCTGAACCATGGTCCTTGGGCTGATGTTCTAACTGCTGAGCCAAACTAGCCAGGGCTGTAGTAATCTTTTTTTTTTAATCCTCACCCAAGGATATTTTTCCATTTATCTTCAGATAGAGTGTGAGGGAGGGGAGAGAGGGATGGAGGGGAGAGAAAGAGAGAGAAACATTGATGTGAGAAGGATACATCGATTTGTTGCCTCCTGCACAACCCCAACCAGAGCCAGGGCTGAATTACAATCGAGGTATGTGCCCTTGACTGGAATCAAACCCACAACTCATTGGTCCGAGGGCCACGCTCTAACTGCTGAGCTAAAACATCCAGGGCAGGGCTGCAATAACGTATTATTTTTTTTTTTAATCCTCACCCGAGGATACTTTTCCATTTTTTGTTCAGATAGAGTGGGAGGGAGAGAGAGGAAGAGAGAGAGAGAGAGAAACATCGACATGAAAGGGACACATTGAGTGGCTGCCACCGCACGACCAACCAGGGCCGAGGACAAACTGCAACCAAGGTACGTGCCCTTAGCGGGAACCGAACCCAGGTCTCTCTGGACTGCTCTAACCGCTGGACCAAACCGGCCAGGGCTAACGTATTTTTTTAAAAAAATGTTTTTATTGCCCTGGCTGGTTTGGCTCAGCGGTTGGAGTGTCGGCCTGTGGACCAGAGAGTTCCTGGTTTGGTTTCCACTAAGGGCACGTACCAAAAAAAGAATGTTTTTATTGCTCACCTGGTGTGGCTCAGTGGTTGAGCATCTGCCCATGCACCAAGAGGTCGCTAATTTGATTCCCAGTCAGGGCACATGCCCAGGTTGTGTGCCCAATCCCCAGTGGGGGCATGTAAGAGGTGGTCAATTGATGTTCTCTATCATCGATGTTTTCATCTCTCTTTCCCTTCCTCTCTCTCTAATCAATAAAGAAAAAATATATGTTTTTATAGATTTTTTTTAGAGAGAGAGGAAGGGAGAGAGAGATTGAAACATCGATCGGCTGCCTCCTGCATGTGCCCCACTGGGGATTGTCTAAAACTCGGGCACGTGCTCTGGCCAGGAATTGAACTGGGACCTCCCAGTCCATGGGACGACACTCAATCCACTGAGCCACACTGGCCGAGCATGCAATAATCTTTTAGGGAAACATATTAAAGGAGGTCTTTGACCTTGAGGACCAATGAAAATTGGATACAAGGTGGT
The DNA here is from genome assembly GCF_014108415.1 of Molossus molossus. Lineage (NCBI taxonomy): Eukaryota > Metazoa > Chordata > Mammalia > Chiroptera > Molossidae > Molossus > Molossus molossus. Next base: position 35,508,116 of record NW_023425349.1, read on the forward strand.
GGTGGGATTCTATTCTTCATCAAACAGTAATGGCCGTAGTTCTTTCTACTTTACAAACTATGGAATTACCAGAATGAAAATAATCTCTTCTAAAAACAAAGAAGGCAATTCTTTGCCAGCCCCTATTCTTCTTGCTTAATAGAATTCTTAACATCCCATCTGTATTAATTTGCTAAGAATGCTTTAAGTACTACAGACTGGGTGACTGACTTACCCAACAGAAATCGATTTTCTCACAGTTCTGGAGGATAGACATAAGAGATCAAGGCAATGGCAGGATTGTTTTTTTTTCAGAGGCCTATCTTCTTGGCTTGTACATGGCTATCTTCTCCCTTTGTCTTCATATGGTATTTCCTTTGATTCCCTCTGTGTCCTGACATCAGTCATACTGGGTTACTGTCTACCCCAGTGACCTCATTTAACCTTAATTACCTCTTTAAATACCCTATCAATACAGTTACCTTCTGTATTACTAGGGGTTAGGACTTCAGCATAAGAATTTTTTTCTGCACTGGCTGGTATGGCTAAGTTGGTTGGAGTGTCATCCTGTACACAGAAAGGTCTCAGGTTCAATTCCCAGTCAGGGCACATACCCAGGTTGAGGGTTTGGTCTCTGGTTGGGGTGCAAACGAGAGGCAACTGATGGATGTTTCTCTCTCGCAGAGATGTCTCTCTCTTCTTCTCCCTGTCCTTCGCCCCTCTCCCTACCACTTACTCTCTCTAAAATCAAAAACATATCCTCTGGTGAGGATTTAAAATGAATTTTATTTTTCAAATTATAAGAGAAAGTTTCTTAGAAATTTACACAGAAAGCTGGGCTGTGTAGGCTCAGGAAACAAGTTAAGGAGGCAAGGGTAATATGCCTGGGGGAAAGAAGTGGGGGAAGGGAAAGGTATGTGCATGCACCCAGAGAGGGAGGGCCCACTGAGGGAAACACAAATCAGCTCATAAATCCTGGCAAGGTAGTTCAGTTGGTTAACACATTGTTCTGATACTCCAAGGTTGCAGGTTTAATCCCCAGTCAGGGCACAGACAACAAACAAAGAATGCATAAATAGGTGGAACAACAAATCAGTGTTTCTGTCTCTCTCCCTTCCTCTCTCTCTAAAAATCAATCAATAAAAATTAAAAATCATCTCACACCTGCCAGAATGGCTGCCATCAACAAATCTTAAAACAATAAATCTTGGTGAGGATGTGGAGAAAAGGGAATTCTAGTGCACTGCTGGTGGGAATGCAGACTGGTGCAGCCACTGTGGAAAACAATATGGTGTTTCCTCAAAAAACTAAAAATGGAATTGCCATTTGACCCAGTGATTCCATTTCTAGGACTATCCTAAGAAGCCTGAAACACCAATCAGAAAGAATATATGCACCCTTATGTTCATAGCAGTGCTATTTACAATAGCTAAGATCTGAAAACAACCCAAGTGTCCATCAGTAGAGAGCAGATAAAAATGCTGTGGTACATTTACACAATGGAATACTATGCAGCTATAAGAAAAAAAGATCAGCCCTGGCCGGTTTGGCTCAGTGGTAGAGTGTCAGCCTGTGGTCCAGAGAGACCCGGGTTCAGTTCCCACTAAGGGCATGTACCTTGGTTGCAGTTTGTTCCGGGCCCTGGTTGGGTCGTGCCGGTGGCAACCACTCGATGTGTCCCTTTCATGTCGATGTTTCTCTCCCTCCCTACCCACTTTATCTGAACAAAAAATGGAAAAATGTCCTCGGGTGAGGATAAAAAAAAAAAAAAAACAAGGAAGAAAGATCACTTATCCTTTGACAGGACATGGAGGGACCTGGAGAGTATTATGCTGAGTGAAATAAACCAGTTAGAGAAAGACAAATACCACATGATCTCACGTATTTATGGAATATCATGAACAAAATAAGCTGTAGATCAAAACAGATCCAGAGACATAGAAGCAGGGAACAGAGTGACAAACCTCAGAGGGGATTGGGGAGAGATAAGCCAAGGAACTTATATGCATATATTCACAACCAATAAACACAGACAATAGTTTGGGGAAAGCAGGAGAGGGGTGGGAACAGGAAGGAGGGGGTCAGTGGGGGAAAAAAAGGGGACATCTGTAATACTTTCAACAATAAAGATTAAAAAAATTAAAAATCAATAAATAAATCATCCTATAATACCTTCCTAGAAATTTAGTCTTCCCTGATAAGGTATATATCTTGGATTCCTCTCTCTCTCTCTTTAGAAAAAGCCTCATTCAAGGATATTTTTTCCATTTATTTTTAGAGAGAGCGGAAGGGAGGGAGGGAGAGAGAAAAACATTGATGTAAGAGAGACACATCGATAGGTTTCCTCCCATAGGTGCCCCGACAGGGGCTGGGGATTGAACCTGCAACCCAGATACATGACCTTGATTGGGAATTGAACCAGAGATCATTCGGTCTGCAGGTCCATGCTCTAACCACTGAGAAAACTGGCCAGGGTTTGGATTCCTCTCTTAAAGCATACAGCTTTATTTTTATTTATTTATTTATTTTATCCTCACCCGAGGACATTTTTTTTTTCATTTTTTGTTCAGACAGAGTGGGAGGGAGAGGAAGAGAGAGAGAGAGAGAAACATCGATGTGAAGGAACACATCGAGTGGTTGCCACCCGCACGACCAACCAGGGCCGGGGACAAACTGCAACCGAGGTACATGCCCTTAGCGGGAACCGAACCCAGGTCTCTCCGGACCGCAGGCCGATGCTCTAACCGCTGAGCCAAACCGGCCAGGGCAAGCATACAGCTTTAAATGTTTTGTTTAAATCACAAAAGTAAGACCTGAGTATTAAAGGCAATTTGAAAATACAGGAGTGAAAATGGGAAAATGTTGCCTTTAATCCCATGATATAAACATAGCCCATATTAATATTCTTTTGGTATATTTTTAATACCTTTCTTTCCTATACATAGTGTTCTTACATAGTTATATTCATTCAACAATTTGGTTTTGGCTTTTTATACCTAATAGTACAAAGCAAATGTTTTCTCATGTCCTGGCATGTTCTTTGTAAATATTACTTATAAAGGCTGCATAATATGGGATCTAGTAAGAATGTTATAACTTACTTAACATTTTCTCTATAGTCAGATATATAAGATGCTTCCTTCCTTTCTCTCTCTCTCTCTCTCTCTCTCTCTCTCTCTCTTTTTAAAATAAATAAAGCTGTGAGAAATGTTCTCTACTGCATAACAATTTTTCCTTATTTAAAAGTATTTCCTTGGGAGTGGGCTCCCTCTGGAGCATGCCCTGCCTAGGCTCTCTCTTGTTGCTTCTTCTATCCTAGGCCCTTCCTTGTTTCACTGTCCCCAGATTTAATAAATGTATGCTCAAAAGAAAAAAGAAAAATAGTAATTCCCTTGGGAGCATTTGAGCTCTTGCTTCTATCATGTTGTCAGTTTGACTCAAATAAACTTTTTATTTTTAATTTTCACCTGAGGATATTTTCCCATTTATCTTCAGATAGAGTGGGAAGGAGAGAAAAAAACACTGGTGTGAGAGAGACACATTGATTGGTGTTATCTGCAAGACCCCAACCGGGGCCGGGGATGAACCACAACCAAGGTATGTGCCCTTGGCCAGAATCAAACCCAGGACTCCTTGGTTCATGGGCCGATGCTCTAACGGCTGAGCCAAACTGTCCAGGGCTCAAATAAACTCTTAGAAAAAAATTATTTTCTTAGGGCAGAGTACCAGAATTGCTTTGGATGAAGGAGTTTTATTATATGATGCCATTTTGCTTTTGAAAAGGTTTATGCTAATATATACATAAAATATGTTTTATTGATTTTAGAGAGAGGAAGGGAGAGGGAGAGAAAGGAGAAGCAATGATTGTTTGCCTCCCACAAGCACACCAACTGACCAGGGATTGAACTCACAAACTGGGTGGTAATGTGCCCTGGGAATTGAACCAGCGACCTTTTGGTGCACAGCAGTGCACAGGACAACCAACTGAGACACACCAGCCAGGGCATATGCTAATTTACATTTATATTAGCCAAATAAGAGAGTGCCTCTTTCACTAAACACTGATTAGCATTGAGTAACATCATTATTTTCACTTTTTATTAATTTGATAGGCAAAATGCATATAACTTTCATTTAATATATTGTGAATGAGCCCTGGCCAGTTTGGCTCAGCGGTTGGAGCGTCAGCCTGCAGACTAGAGAGTCTTGGGTTCAGTTCCCACTAGGGGCACATACCAAAAACAAAAAACAAAAAAATAAAATATTGTAAATGAGGCGAAACATGGTTCCATATGTTTGATTAGCTATATTCCCTCTTTTAGGAACTGTTGGCATGCTTTGTCCATTTATCTAAAAATTTCAGTATTGTCAAATGGATAAAACTGAAAACCCAAAACCCAACATTATAACTGAACTCTTAATCCTCCAGACAATTCTGATGTAGTTATTATTGTCCCCATTTTGCAAATAAGAAAACTAAGGAGGATGAGATAAAGCACCTTGCATAAGGCCCCACATTTATTATTATTTTTAATTTAATTTAATTTTTAAAAATTTTTATCCTCACTTGAGGACATTTTTGCATTTATCTCCAGATAGAGTGGGAGGGAGTGAGGGAGGAAGAGAGAGAGAGAAACATCGATATGAGAGAGACACATCGAGTGGTTGCCACCCACAGGACCCATCCCGGGGACCTGGGACAAACTGCAACCAAGATACATGCCCTTAGCAGGAACCAAACCCAAGTCTCTCTGGTCCGTGGGCCAATGTTCTAACGGCTGAGCCAAACCAGCCAGGGCTAAGATCCCACATTTAGATTCTGCTAGAATAGGGGTTGGCAAACTTCTGTGTAAAAGGCCATAATATAAATATTTTAGGCTTTCTGAGCCACGTTGTTTCTTTAGAAAATATTCAACTCTGCTATTATATCGTGAAAGCAGCCACAGACAATACATATTCTTTCTTTCTTTTTTTTTAGGTGGGGGAAGGAGGGGGAAAGAAAAAGAGAAAGAGAGAGGATTATTCTTTTGATTTATCTTTTAGCCATTTAAAAATATAAGAACCAATCTTAGGTAGTGGATTGTAAAAAAACAAAAAACAGGAGATGGGCTGGATTTAGCCCTCAAGCTGAGTTGTAGTTTGCTGACCCTTGTTCTAGAATCCAGGCCTTTCTGTATTCCTCTAGAACCCAAGCCTTTTTTTTTTTCCCCCGGAGCAAGTACAAGGGAGGGAAGGAGGTTGGGAGAGAGAGAAACATCAATTGGTTGCCTCTCGTACAACCCCAACAGGGGCAAGGGATCAAACCTGTAACCAAGCCCTGGCCAGTTTGGCTCAGCGGTTAGAGCGTCAGCCTGCGGTCCAGAGAGACCCGGGTTCGGTTCCTGCTAAGGGCACGTACTTCGGTTGCAGTTTGTCCCCGGCCCTGGTTGGTCGTGCGGGTGGCGGCCACTCGATGTGTCCCTTCACGTCGATGTTTCTCACTCTCTCTCCCTCCCACTCTATCTGTACAAAAAATGGAAAAAAATATCCTCGGGTGAGGATAAAAAAAAAGAAAAAGAAAACTCAAAGACCTCAAGTAATCACAAAGGATGGTCTGAAATTAAAAAAAAAACAAAACCTGTAACCAAGATATGTGCCCTGGATCGGGAATGGAACCCATGACCCTTCTGTTCTCAGACTGATGCTCTAGCCACTGAGCCAAATGGGCCAGAGCTAGAACCCAAGCCTTAACCACTGACTAGGGCTATACAAGTACTGGTGCAACCAAATCCAGTTCTTTCTGGTAATAATAATTCCTTCTAATTCTTATAGTACAATTATTTTCTGAGGATTTTTTATGCAGTATCTTTTTTTTTAATCCTCACCCAAGGACACTTTTGCACTTATCCTCAGATAGAGCAGGAGGGAGAGGGACAAAGAGAGAGAAACATTGATGTGAGAGAGACACATCGAGAGGTTGCCACCCACACAACCCCAACTGGGGCTGGGGACAAACTGCAACCGAGGTACATGCCCGAACCCGGGACTCTCTGATCCGCAAGACGAAGCTCTAACCGCTGAGCCAAATCTGATACTGTCTTATCAAGTAAGAGGAATTTAGCTCCTCTATATAGATGAGAAAGGGCAAGTTATTAATTAGTAGAGTTAGGAGGGAATTGGACTTTTAGAGAAATGAGGCACAATAGTGTTACTAGAGAATCTTTTCAGGTATTCCACATAGGTCTCATGCAGTGGCAGTAACATTAATTGTTTGTTTACTGCTTCCAAAGGTCAGCATGCCCACAGCTCAGCTGGGTTTGGGCATAAACATACCTAAGAAACTGTTGGTATATTCCAAATTGTCATTGTACTAATTTATTTTTTATTTTTTATTTTATTATTATTTTATTTATCCTCACCTGAGGACATTTTTCCATTTTTTGTTCAGGTAGAATGGGAGGGAGAGAGAGGAACAGAGAGAGAGAGAGAGAGAAACATCGATGTGAAAGGAACACATCGAGTGGCTGCCACCCGTACAACCGACCAGGGCCAGGGACAAACTGCAACCGAGATACGCGCTCTTAGCAGGAACCGAACCCGGGTCTCTCAGGACCGCAGGACGACGCTCTAACCGCTGAGCCAAACCGGCCAGGGCTAATTTTATTTTATTTTATTTTATTTTACATTTGTTTGTTTTTTATCCTCACCCAAGGACATTTTTCCATATTTTGTTCAGATAGAGCAGGAAGGAGAGAGGAAGAGAGAGAAACATCAATGTGAAAGGGACACATCAAGTGGCCGCCACCCACACGACCCAACCAGGGCCAGGGACAAACCGCAGCCGAGGTACATGCCCTTAGCGGGAACCGAACCTCGGTCTCTGTGGACCGCAGGCTGACGCTCTAACCGCTGAGCCAAACTGGCCAGGGCTAATTTTTTTTTTTTAATATGTTTTTTTAAATTGAGTTTTTAGAGAGAGAGGAAGGGAGAGAGAGATAGAAATATCGATGTGCGAGAACATCGATTGGCCTCTCCTGCATGCCCCCCACTGGGGATTTGGCCCACAACATGGGAATGTGCCCTGACTAGGAATGAAACCGGCAACCTCTTGCTGCATGGGTTGATGCTCAGCCACTGAGCCACACCAGCCAGGCTGAAATTAGTTGTGTTTTTTTTTAATTTTATTTTTGTTATAGATGTTTCTCCTTTTTTACCCCATTGACACCCTCCTCCCCATACACCCCCACCCTGTCCCCAGCTTTGTTGTTCATGTCCATTGGTTATGCGTACATGCATATAAGTTCTGTGGTTTATCTCTTCCCTCCTCCCACCACCCCCTCTTCCGGGGATTGTCAGTCTGTACTATACTTCTTTGTTTCTGGGTCTACCCTATTCCTCAGACTGTTATGTTCATTATATTCCATAAATGAGATCATGTGGTATTTGTCTTTTTCTTAGCTTTTTTTTTTTTTTTTTTTCTTTATTGATTTTTAGAGAGAGAGGAAGGGAGAGGGAGAGAGAGAGATTGAAACATCGATGAGACAGAACCTTGATTGGCCACCTCCTGCATGCCCCCCACTGGGGATCAGGCCCACAACTTGGGCATGTGCCCGACCAGGAATCGAACCGATGGCCTCTTGGTGCATGGGTCGACGCTCAACCACTGAGCCACAATGGCCGGGCTTTTTCTTAGTTTTAAAGTAAATGTCTCAGAGTCAAGATGGGTGGAAAAGGGGGTTAATAATACCCTCAGGCAAAACTATTGTGACAGGATGGTCTTATTGTATCCAGGGGTAATAGCTATACTCACTGAGGGTTTAGGACTTTAATGCATTTATTTTTTCTCTGATTCTGGGTCCTATGTAGGACTTCTCTCTTGACAAATGATAATTTAATGAAAGCACTCAGCACAGTATGCCTGGCACAGAAAGAAACAAATGTTTTTTTAAACATAATAATAGAAGAGGAAACTGAAGCCTGGATAGGTGACATGGCTCATACAAGGTCACAGAGCTAACACATGATATCTGGTCTGCCTTTTCTTAAAGAGAGAGTTAATCTTTAATACATCAGTACCACTCCCAACAAACAAAAGTCCTAGACTGGATGGCTTCACAGGTGAATTTTACCAAACATTCAAAGAAGAACTAACACTTATCCTTCTCAAACTATTCCAAAAAATTTAAGAGATGGGAAGCCTCTCAAGCTCATTTTACAAGGCCAGCATTATCCTAATTCCAAAGCTAGATGAAGACACTACAAAGAAAGAAAATTATAGGCCAATATTCCTGATGAATATAGGTGCCAAAATTCTCAACAAAATATTAGCAAATTGGATCCCATAGTACATTAAAAAGATCATACACCATGCCCTGGACAGTTTTGTTCAGTGGTGAGAGCATCGGCCCCTGGACTGGAGAGTCTCGGGTTTGGTTCCTGCTGGGGGCACGTGCCTCGGTTGCAGTTTGTCCCTGGCCCTGGTTGGGGTCGTGTGAGTGGCAACCACTCGATGTGTCCCTCTCACGTAGATGTTTCTCTCTCTCTCTTCCTCCCTCCTCCTCTATCTGAAAATAAATGCAAAAATGTCCTCAGGTGAGGATAAAAAAAAAAATCATACACCATGATCAAATGGGATTTATCCTGGGAATGCAAGGTTGGTACAATATCCACAAATTAATATTATGTGATACATGATATAAACAAAATTATGGATAAAAATCACATGATCATGCGCTGGCTGGTTTGACTCAGCAGTTAGAGCGTCAGCCCGCGGACCAGAGAGTCCCGAGTTCGGTTACCGCTAAGGGCATGTACCTCAGTTGCAGTTTGTTCCCATCCTGGTTGGGGTTGTGTGGATGGCAACCACTTGATGTGTCTCTCGCACATCGATGTTTTTCCCTTTCTCTCTTCCTCCCTCTCTCCCTCCTGCTCTATCTGCAGATAAATGCAAAAATGTCCTCGGGTGCCCTGGCCGGTTTGGCTCAGCGGTTAGAGCGTCGGTCTGCGGTCCTGAGAGACCCGGGTTCGGTTCCCGCTAAGGGCGCGTACCTCGGTTGCAGTTTGTCCCCGGCCCTGGTCGGTTGTGCGGGTGGCAGCCACTTGATGTGTTCCTTTCATGTCGATGTTTCTCTCTCTCTCTCTCTGTTCCTCTCTCTCCCTCCCACTCTACCTGAACAAAAAATGGAAAAATGGCCCTGGCTGGTTTGGCTCAGCGGTTAGAGCATCGGCCTGCAGTCCAGAGAAAAAATGGAAAAATGTCCTCGGGTGAGGATAAAAAAAAAAAATAACATGATCATATCAATAGATTCAGGAAAAGTATTTGATAAAATACAGCACCTATTTATGATAAAAACTCTCAGCTAAGTGGGAACAGAGGGAACATACCTTGATGCAATAAAGACCATATATGACATACCTTATGACATACCTATAGCCAACGCCATACTCAATGGGCAAAAACTAAAACCATTTCCCTTTCCCTTAGGATCAGGAACAAGACAGGGATGTCCGCTTTCACCACCCTTATTCAACACAGTACTGGAAGTCCTAGCTACAGAAATAAAACAAGAAGAAATAAAAGCATCCAAATGAGAAAGGAAGTAACAGTGTTATTTGCAGATAACATGATGTATAGCCCTGGCCGGTTTTGGTCCGGAGAGACCCGGGTTCGGTTCCCGCTAAGGGCGCGTAACTCGGTTGCAGTTTGTCCCCGGCCCTGGTGGGTCGTGCGGTGGCAGCCACTCGATGTGTTCCTTTCGCATCGATGTTTCTCTCTCTCTCTCCCTCCCACTCTACCTAAACAAAACAAAACAAAACAAACAAACAAACAAACAAAAAGATAACATGATGTATATAGAGAACCCTAAAGATTCCATTGGGAGCACACCCTCACCTTTCCCTATCCCCTGTTCTTCCCTCTCAGCCGTGCATCTCCTAAACTCTATGGAACCAGGAGAGCAATGGGCAGTGGCAGCTCATCCCGGGCTAACCCCTTAAACCTGTCTCCAAGTCCTCTTTTTCTTTGACTTCTCAGTGAGCCAAAGCAACCCCACCTAGGCTCTTTCCTGTTGCTTCTTCTATCCTAAGCCCTTCTTTGTTTCTTTGTTCCCAGATTCAATAAAAGTACTCTCAAAAAAAAAAGATTCCAGCCCTGGCTAGTTTGGCTCAGCGGTTGGAGCATCGGCCTGCGGACCAGAGTCCCGGGTTCGGTTCCCACTAAGGGCACGCACCTCAGTTGTGGTTTGTCCTCGGCCCCGGTTGGGGTCGTGTGTGTGTGGCATCCAGTCGATGTGTCTCTCTCACATCGATGTTTCTCTCTCTCTCTTCCTCCCTCTCTGTCTGAAGATAAATGTAAAAATGTCCTCGAGTGAGGACGAAAAAAAAAAAAGATTCCACACAAAAAACCTACAAGAATTGGTAAATGAATTCATTAAAGTAGCAGAATACAAAATACATATCCAGAAATCAGTTGCTTTTTTTTTTTTATCCTTACCAGAGGACATTTTTCCGTTTTTTTTTGTTCAGATAGAGCAGGAAGAAGAGAGAAACATCAACATGAAAGGAACCCTCTGGACCGACCGCAGGCCGACGCTCTAACTGCTGAGCCAAACCGGCCAGGGCAGAAATCAGTTGCTTCTTAAAAAAAAAATCTTCACACGCCCTGGCCGGTTTGGCTCAGTGGTTAGAGCGTCGGCCTGCGGTCCAGAGAGACCCGGGTTCGATTCCCGCTAAGGGCACGTACCTCGGTTGCAGTTTGTCCCCGGCCCTGGTTGGGTTGTGCGGGTGGCAGCCACTCGATGTGTCCCTTTCACGTCGATGTTTCTCTCTCTCTCCCTCCTACCCTATCTGAACAAAAAATGAAAAAAAAAAAAAAAAAGTCCTCGGATGAGGATAAAAAAAAAAAATCTTCACACGAGAATATATTTCTCTATTTATCTTCATATAGAGTGGAGAGAGGGGGAGAGAGAGAAACATCAACGCAATAGACACACATCGACTGGCTGCCTCCTTCACGACCCTGATCAAGGCTGGGGATGAACTGCAACAGAGGTACATGCCCTTGACTGGAATCAAACCCGCAACTCATTGGTTCATGGGCTTATACTCCAAGCACCAAGCCAAATTGGCCAGGGCATCAATTGCATTTTTATACACCAATAATGAACTATTATAATGGGAAATTAAGAAAACAATCCCATTTCCAATTGCATTAAACACACACACACACACACACCTAGGAATAAATTTACAAGGATGTAAAATATTTGTACTTGAAAAATTATAAGACACTGAAGAAGATACAAATAAATGGAAGCATATACTGTGTTCATGGATAAGAAGAATTAACATCATTAAAATGTCCAAACTACACAAAATAATCTAAAGATTCAATGCAACTCCTATCAGTACACCAATGGCATATTTCACAGAACTAGAACAAATATTCCAAAAATTTATATGGAACCACAAAAGACCCTGAACAGTCACAGCAATCTTGAGAAAGAAAAACAAAGTTGAAGGAATCATGCTACCTGATATCAAACTATACTAGTCAAAACCATAGTTATGAAAACAGCATGGTACTGGCATAAAAACAGACATATAGATCAATGGAACAGAATAGAGAGCCCAGAAGTAAACCCACATCTTTATGGTAAATTAATATTTGACAAAGGGGGCAAAAATATACAATAGGGTAAAGAGTCTATTCAATAAATAGTCTTGAGAAAATTGGACAAATAACATGCCAAAAAAGAAAACTAGATCACTTTCTTATACCATATACAAAATTAAACGCATATCCTCACCCGAGGACATTTTTTTGATATTTTGTTCAGATAGAGTGGGAGAGAGAGAGAAAGAGAGAGAAACATGGATGTGAAAGGGACACATCGAGTGGTTGCCACCCACACTACCCAACCAGGGCTGGGACAAACTGCAACCGAGGTACGTGCCCTTAGCAAGAACCAAACCTGGGTCTCTCCGGACCGCAGGCCGACGCTCCAACCGCTGAGCCAAACCGGCCAGGGCTAAAGTCTTAAATATTAGACTCGAAACCATAAAAATCCTAGAAGAAAACATAGGCAGTAAAATCTCAAACATTTATCACAGCAATATTTTTTCTGATATATACCCTTAGGCAAGGGAAACAAAGAAAAAAAACATAAACCAATAGGACGACATCAAATTAAAATTTTTTACACAGCAAAGGAAACCATCAATAAAATGAAAAGACAATCCATTGAATGGGAGAACATATTGGCCAATGATACATCTGATAAGGAGTTAATATTCAAAATTTATAAAGAACTTACAAAACTCGCTTGGCCGGTGTGGCTCAGTGGTTGAGCATTGACCCAAGCACTAAGAGGTCACCAATTTGATTCCCAGTCATGGGGGTTGTGAGCCAAATCCCCAGTGGAGGGCATGCAGGAGGCAGCCAATCAATGTTCTCTCTCATTGATGTTTCTATCTCTCTCTCCTTCTCCCTTTTTTTCTCTCTCAAATCAATAAAGAAAAAAAAAGGAACTTATAAAACTCAACATCATAAAAACATTAAAATCCAATTAAAAATGGATCAAGGACCTAAGTAGACACTTCTCCAAAGAGCGCATACAGATGGCCAACAGACATATGAAAAGATGCTCAATGTCACTAATCATCAGAGAAATGCAAATTAAAACCACCATGAGATATGACCTCATCCCTGTCAGAATGGCTATCATCAATAAATCTGCCCTGGCAGGTTTGGCTCAGCGGTTAGAGCTTCGGCCTGTGGTCCAGAGAGACTCGGGTTTGGTTCCCGCTAAGGGCACATACCTCGGTTGGTTTGTCCCTGGCCCTGGTTGGGTAGTGCGGGTGGCAACCACTCGATGTGTCCCTTTCACATCGGTGTTTCTCTCTCTCTCTCTCCCTCCCACTCTATCTGAACAAAATATGGAAAAATGTCCTCAGGTGAGGATAAAAAAAAATCAATAAACAACAAGTGCTGGCCAGGATGTGTAGAAAAGGGAGCCCTAGCACACTGCTGGTGGAAATGCAGACTGGTGCAGCTGCTATGAAAAACAGTATGGAGTTTCCTAAAAATATTTAAAAAATGGAACTGCTATTTGACTCAGTGATCCCACTTCTAGGAATATATTTGAAGAAACTGGAAACACTAATTAGAAAGAATATATGGCCCGGCTGCTGTCGCTCCGTGGATTGAGTGTTGTTCCATGGACTGAGAGGTCCTGGTTCAATTTCTGGTCTGGGCACATGCTCTGATTTTTGGGCTCAATCCCCAGTCAGGGGTGTACAGGAGGCAGCTGATCAATGTTTCTCTCTCTCTCTAAAAAATCAGTAAAAACATATTTTAAAAAAATAAAAAGAATATGATTCCCAGGACCTAACCCCAGACATTAAAATCAGACTTAAAAAAAAAGAAAGAAAGAATATATGTTGTCCTAGCTGGGGAGCTCAGTTGGTTAGAGTATTGTCCCCATACATCCAGGTTTCGGGTTCGATCCCCGGTCAGGGCACATACAAGAAACAACCAATACATATACACAATGGAGTACTATGCAGCTGTAAGAAAGAAAGATCTCTTATCCTTTGAGACGACATGGAGGGACCTGGAAAGTATTATCCTAAGCGAAACAAGCCAAACAGAGAAAGACAAGTATCATATGATCTCACTTATTTGTGGAATATAATGAACATAACAGTCTGAGGAATTGGACAGTCCCAGAGATGTGGAAGTGGGGTACAGATCGACAATCCCCAGAACAGGGGGTGGTGGGGGAGAGATAAACCACAGAACTTATATGTATGTATGCATGAACAAAGGACATGGACAACAAAGCTGGGACAGGGTGGGGAGGGAGAGGGGGGAGGGAATCAGTGGGGGGGAAAGGAGAAACATCTGTAACAAAAATAAATAAATTTAAAAAATAAAATGGCATTCAATGGCAAGTCACCATCGTCATGCAAAAAAAAAAAGAAAGAAAGAAAGAAACAACCAATGAACACATAAATAAGTGGAACAACAAACTGATGTTTCTCTCTCTTTCTCTGTCTCTCTCCCTTCCTCAAAGTAGTCAGTCAACCAAAGAAAGAATATACACACTCCTTTGTTCACTGCAGTGTTATTTACAATAGCTAAGATTTGGAAGCAGCCCAAATGTCCATCAGTAAATGAGTGAATAAAAAATCTATGGTACACAATGGAATACTACCCGGCCATAAAAAAGAATGAAATATTACCTTTGCCACAGCATGGATGGACCTGGAGAGTATTATGCTAAGTGAAATAAGCCAGTCATAGAAAGGCAAGTACCATATGATTTCACTTATATGTGGAATCTAATGAACAGAATAAACTAACAAACATAATAGAAATAGACTCACAGATACAGAGGATAGACTGACAGCTTTCAGAGGGTAGAGAGTGTTGGGCTGGATGAAAAAAGTAAAGGGATTAAGCAAAAACAGACAAACAACAATAAAACACCTTATAGACGGACACAAACAACAGTCTGGTGATTACCAGAGGGAAAGGGGATGGGGGTAGTTAGAAGAGGGTAAAAAAGGTGTAAATATGGTGATGAAAGGAGACTTGGAGTGGTGAGTACACAATATAATATACAGATAATGTATTATAGAACTGTATACCTGAAACCTATATAATTTTATAAACAATGTAACCCCAATAAGTTCAATAAAAAAAGAAAACACCAGTACCTTCTCCATGTAAATAATTAAAATATTTCATATTAGATTATTGTTCCTTTTGACTAGCACCCTCAATCACAAAGCATTTTATCCCACTACTAAGAAACAGCTACTATTATCAGGTTTGTATATATCCTTTCAGAATTGTTTTCTTGTGCTCTTTTCATTAAGTTTTTGCCTCTCAAGGGTAGTTATCTTTGACTCTCCCACACATTTCTATAAAGCAGGAATAGAAAGAGGAAAAAGATTACTGAGAAGACAGAATCCTAGCTCACTGTCAAAAGGGGAGAGATAAATTACATCTACATATGAATAAGTTCTATTTTTTAAAGGCACAGCGTGAGCATTCTTTGATCAATTCAGATGAATAACAAAGGTCTCCCTTGAATTGAGCAGGACTGTTAAAGTTTTGATTGTTTTTCATCGTAATTTAACCTACAACTAGTCTATAAGTAACTAGCAAGTTAATTAACATAGCGCCCTGCGCAAAGGTATGTTAATTCCCTACCCACTTTACTTAGACCTGTTGTGCCCAAAGTGTACAAATAGGGTGTGAAAATAATTATGAGTACTTATTGAGGATTTACTGTGTGAAGCAGGTACTTTATATAATCTCATTTAATTTTCACCATCTGGTGAAATAGCATTATCACAAAGGAAAACTTGAATTGAGAGGTCAGGCCTGCTGGACTCCAAAGTGCATGTATCTAGTCAGTCTGGAGTACTGCCTTTAAAGATACAGGTCAATATATGAGAAGATATTTTAAACTGTAAAACACTGTACTATAATTATAAACCTTTATCTCCTGCATTATTTTATTATTTTAGAAATACTTTATTTTTTTTAGAGAGAGTAAGGAAGAGGGAGAGAGAGAAACATCCATGAGATACATGGATTGGCTGCCTCCTGCAAGCCCCCCATTGGGGATTTGGCCCACAACCTGGGCATGTGCCCTGACCAGGAATTAAACCAGTGACCTCTTCTGCATGGGTCCATGCTCAACCACTGAACCACACCAGCCAGGCTCCATTATTATTATTATTATTTTATTTATTTTTTATCCTCACCCGAGGATATTTTTCCATTTTTTTTGTACAGATAGAGTGGGAGGGGGAGAGAGGAAGGGAGAGAGAGAGAGAAACATCGACATGAAGGGACACATCAAGTGGCTGTCACCCACACGACCAACCAGGGCTGGGGACAAACTGCAACCGAAGCACGTGCCCTTAGCGGGAACCGAACCCGCGTCTCTCCGGACCGCAGGCCGACGCTCTAACCGCTGAGCCAAACTGGCCAGGGCTCCATTATTATTTTTTTAAATTGATTTCAGCCCTGGCTAGTTTGGCTCAGCAGTACAGCACTGGCCTGCAGACCAATGAGTTGCCAGAAGGGCACAAACCTCCATTGGGGTTTGTCCCTGCCCTGATCCTAGGTCTTGCGGGAGGCAACCAGTCCATGTGTCCCTCTCACTATGATCTTTCTCTCTCTCCCTCTCACTTTATCTTAAAATAAATAGAAAAATATCCTCTGGTGGGGATTAAAAAAGTGATTTCAGAGAGGGAGGGGGGGAGAGAGTGAGTGAGTGAGAGAGAGAGAGAAAGAAACATCAGTTGCCTCCTTTTCGCGCTAATTCTCAAACCCTGAATCCAGGTATGTGCCCTGATGCTCTGACCCTGCACGGAACCGCGAACGACCTTCCGGTGCACAGGAACATACTCCAACCAACCAAGCCACACCAGCTAGGGCTCCATTAGTCTTAATTGGTAAAGTTAAAACAGGTGAGATCTTGAGAAGATTATTCATGGTTTGGGAAGAAAAAAATCTGGCTTGGGTGTGAGGCAGGAAACAACTGAACCTCTCTAACCCTTTCTTTTGTGCTTAAAATGGGGAACAATCCCTTTTCTCAAAAAGTTTATATAACTTAATAAAAGCAGCTGGCCCTGGCTGGTTCGGCTCAGCGGTTAGAGCGTTGGCCTGCGGTCCCGAGAGACTCGGGTCGGTTCCCGCTAAGGGCATATACAAAAAATAATAATAAAAATAAATGTTCCTGTTTTCAAACACAAGGGGCTTGGGAATGCAGAATTCGATCCCACATTTAACAAGAAAGCCGAGAGACCCTCCGGTCCTGTAGAGGTTGCTTTTGAAGTCCGCTGGGTGCCGCCGATACCATAGCTAGCCTTGGCGTTTCCCGCGCAGGGTGCGAGGCTGAACGGGAGCTCCGGGTTGTGGGTGTGGAAACCTTCCTCCGCCAGACTACTTCTCGCAGCAAGAACCACGCTCGGCCACCTGGGAGGAGGCACCCATTGGGTATTAGTGTCAGATGCTGGCTCCGTCCGCTTATCCTTTCGGCCTTCCCTGGGCCACACCGCCTATAAACCTACGAGGCAAGGCTGCGCTGACGGGGGCCTGTGCTGTGCAGCAAGCTGGGAGTCGTAGTTCCCTCGCGCAACGTTTGTTGCCTTGAGTGGTTGGACCACGTCATATGATGCGAGCAGGGAAGCGACCTGGGGGGGGGGGGGAGGGTCTTGTGAGGTCATCACAGCGCGACACCGAGTTGCAGTTGTGGGCATCCTGGATGCTGTGAATAGTTCGGTCTTGATAATGCCGAGCACAAGAAATCCCGTAGAATCTCCCTTATGTACTCCATCCTTGCACCTTCCCCCGCCTCGGCATTGTGGGCCTTCCCCGGGTGGTTCGGGAGTTGCTAGATGAAGCAATTCCCTCCAGGAGCGGGCTGATGAGGCGCGCACAGCTGCGCCTGGTGACCCCTCCTTCGACCGTGACGTATAGGTCACGTGACGGGACGGGCCGCCTCTGCCGCCGCCGCCGCTTTGTAAGAAGCACATTGGCAGGTAACGAGCGGCGGCGGCGGGTGCCGAGTTCAGCGAGAACAGCAGCGGTAATTGGCACTCTCTCTCTCTCCTTCCCAGTTCCAGGCTCCTCAGTGCTATGGCGTGCCCTTCCTAGCGTTGGATTCAGGTCTTCTTTTCTTCAGACCCGTCTGTCTTGCCCCGGTGCGCTCCCGTGAGGAACGGGCCGAGCTTCCCTCGCCGGCTTCATGCGTCCTCAGTATGCGCAGGCCCGGTGTTCTCCTTCCTTTCCTCGGCCTGTTGCCCCGAGCTTCTTCCTGCCTACCTGGGTCCTAGTGGCCTGGCCCCACCCAGCCCCAGGGGGCGCCTTCCCCTCCCCCCCTTCTGGTTTCTGCCCTGGAGGGTGTGGTTTTTTACTTCCCACCTCTGTCTCTTCGTGACTGTCCTCGAGCTCCGGCGCCCCGCTGAAGCTCCCGGTCTTGACCACCTTTCCGTGTTCACGCCTGTCGCCTGCTAGTCCTGGGACTGGACCTCTTAGAGCTCAACTTCTGGGCTCTCCTTTCCCGGCTTAGCCAGAGGCATAGTTCAACTCTACTTCTTCTTTTTAATCTGGAAGGCTTTTGGTGTCAACTCAGTTTTCTCCTCAGTCCCAGTTCCTGTTGGCTCTTTGTAAACTAAAGCGCTTTATGTTATAATACATATAAAATATTATTCTTTCCTTAGTGTATTACATCTTTTTTTTTTTTTTGCCTCTGAATCACTTTCTCACTAGGCTGTCCCACCTTTCCCCCCGCGTTTTCAGTCTAATGAATTGCCCAGGCATCTCAAGTGCCACCACTCTGGTTTCTTATCCTTGTTCTTTTTAGGAGTTGATCCCGTCATCATTCCTGGTTCTTCCACCTCTGATATAATCCTGTAGTTTACTACCACCTCATATTGTTTCTACTTATATCCAAGGTATATGTCTGCCAGAATTTAGGCTTACTTGTCTTTCTTCAGCACTTGAGTATCCTAACAGTTGGGAGATTTTTAGGGTCTCCATAAGGTATCCAAACATCATTTTTTATTTGAAGGGCATATAATTAACTTCTGGGTGAACCCAGTTCTTTTGTATTTTCTTCTCTATTATGATAGTCTTTTTTATTTATTTATTTTTTAAGATATGTTTTTATTTTATTTTTATTTATTTATTTTTAATCCTCATCCAAGGACATTTTTCCAGTTTTTGTTCGGATAGAGTGGGAGGGAGAGAAAGGAAGAGAGAGAGAGAAACATCGTCAACATGAAAGGGACACATCGAGTGGCTGCCTCCCGCATGACCCAACCAAGGCCGGGGACAAATCGCAACCAAGGTACGTGCCCTTAGCGAGAACCGAACCTGGGTCTCTCTGGACCCCAGGTGGACACTCTAACCACTGAGCAACCGGCCAGGGCTGATAGTCCTTTTTAAACCAGGAGGTATGTGAGTAGTTGGGGTGTTCCTCACTCTTTGCCATGAAATTTACATCCTTTTTAGTGTTAGTGTCTCATAAAGGTGTTTGGAAGATGGACATAATACCTAAACATTAAGTGCCTAGTTTGGGATGGTGCCCATTTGCCTCAGGAAGGGGAATATATTCCACTCTTCCAGTATACCAACATCTCTTATCTTCCTGCAAGGGCCCCTTGGCTAGAGCTATTCTCCCATTGCTGTGAAGGCTTCCCTTATCTATCATTAGGCAGAAATAATTAGATTCCCACACTAGTCTTCTGCTTGCTTCCAGTGAGTTCCTCCTGATTTTACCCCCTTATGGCTAGTTCACATGTGTAATGAGATTTCTCCTCACCCCTGTCCTGCTTGTTTTCCACAGCTCTGATTTCCCCTTTTTGCTTCCTTGTTGCCTCTGACCCTCAATAATTAAGAAACAATTCAGAGAAGGGAGATTTGTGTTATGATTAATATGTGGCGGGAAATGGTGGCATGGGAATGAGGCCATGGGAAAGGCTTGTAATTGCCTCTCATGCTTGTTTCCTGCTGCTCTGGTTTCCTCTGGTCTCTCTCTTTAAATGGGGGCTGGACCAACAGTAGTCACTTGAAGCTGCCTTTAGCAAAAGGCTGGAACAATAACACCTCTGCTTCCCTTTCCTGGTAACTAACTGGTGCAGCCTGTACAGCACTTACCAGAGTATTAGCCTGAGTGACTTTTACTGTTTGGGAGGAAATAGTACGAGAACATGGTGAATAGGTTTACTGTAGAATGTATGAACCAGTCTTGAATATTTGAACTGGTCTGAGGTGAAGCCTTCAGTTTGTAAGGGT
Organism: Molossus molossus; assembly: GCF_014108415.1. Lineage (NCBI taxonomy): Eukaryota > Metazoa > Chordata > Mammalia > Chiroptera > Molossidae > Molossus > Molossus molossus. The sequence continues at coordinate 35,527,896 of NW_023425349.1, forward strand.
TAGTCTTGAAGTGTTGATTGTCTAGTCTTTTTTTTTTTTTTAAAGACACTTCTTTTTGGTGTAAGTATATTGTGACACTGTTCAAAAGAAGCTGTCTGAGTGAATTCACAGACTGAAGTTCCTTTGCTCTTAAACATCTATTTTATTTTATTTCTATTTGTGAGATAACTTGTAGGTCAGCAAATATCAGTTAGCACTTGTTAATTCGAGTAAATGGAATGTCCTTTATTTTTTTAAAATATGTTTTTGTTGATTTTTTTTTTTTATTAGGAAGGGAAAAAAGATAGAAACATCGATTGGCTGTCTCCTGCATGCCCCCTACTGGGGATTGAGCTGGAAACCCTGGCATATGTCCTGATCAGAAATTGAATTGGGACATCTCAGTCCAGGGGACCACGCTCAGTCCACTGAGCCACACGAGTCAGGCAATGGAGTGTCCTTTAAAAACTGAGTGTTTCAGTTGGGTGAAAAGGGTGGGTGGGGGGCATCTGTAATACATTCAACAATAAAGATAAGTTAAAAATAAATAAATAAAGGTTGAGTGTTATGGCACCTGTGGTGTTCTTTGTTGAGGTGGTGAATCGATATATTTTAGAAGCAGCTGTTTTCTCCCCCCCCACCCCGAAAAGAGAATGGAGATGTAACTTGAAGGGAGGCCAAAAGAGGGAAGATTTATAGGAACTATCACAATGTAAGCCTGTGGTAGGTTTTGAAATAATTTTGACCCCAACTATCAAATAAATATTTAGGAATAGAATCTTTTTTTTTTTTTTTTAAAGTTCAAGAACCAAATTAATAAGTTCAGACAGTTAACTGCATATGCTGATATTTTCTACTTTTTTTTTTCAGTTTTCTTGACTGCTTTTTTCAAAGATGTTGCATTCCTGTACTTTTTTAAGAAAGTAAATTAAGTTTTGAAATTTTTTAATATAGGTTTTAAAGACTAGGTTTGTGATTTCTGGCTGACAAAGCATGTGTGCTAGAATGAGTTTCAATTTTCAGATAATTCATTTCATACTGGAGTAATGAGCCAAACTGAATTGGAACCCAGTTAACTATGTGGAATTAATTTATGAAAGTGGGCTGGGATTAAGGAGTAGGTATTTTATTTAAGACTAGGCAGTGAGCTCTATTTTTAAAAGTTAGTGGGAATTTTTCGCTTGTTTTTCTCCATTTGGAACCCTAAAAGTAATAGAGCATGTATTTGATTGGGTTAAAACTTGAAAAATGTTTGTTAGGAAAATATTTTCAAAGATATATAGAGGAGGTACCCTGGCCAGTTTAGCTCAGCGGTTAAAGCGTCGGCCTGTGGTCCAGAAAGACTCGAGTTCAATTCCCGCTAAGGGCACGTACCTCAGTTGCAGTTTGTCCCTGGCCCTGGTTGGGTCGTGCAGATGGCAGCCACTCGATGTGTCCCTTTCATGTCGACGTTTCTCTCTCTCTCCCTCCCATTCTATCTTAACAAAATATGGAAAAATGTCCTCGGATGAGGATTAAAAAAAAAAAAAGATATATAGAGGAGAAAATTTCATTTGGATTTAGACTTGTTACTGTAACTTTGTTTCTTGCTATGATGGTGTGATAATTAACCTGTAAGACATCACTTAGGAACTTTTCTCACTTAAAGTTACACGTACATACATAATCCAGTAATACTTAATATGATTCTCAATTATTTTATTGATTTTTAGAGAGAGGAAGGGAGAGAGTGAAACATCGACTTGTTCCACTTATTTATGCATTCGTTAGTTGATTTTTTTTAAATAAAGAAAACTGCTTTCATTTTATGTATTTATTTATGTATTTATTTAATCCTTACCCAAGGATATTTTTCCATTGATTTTTCAGATAGAGTGGGAGGAAAGGAGGGGGAAATATAGATGTGAGAGAGATACATCGACTGGCTGCCTCCTGCATGACCCCAAGGGCTAGGGCTCGAACTGCAACTGAGGTACATGCCCTTGTCCAGAATTGAACTTGAGACTCTGGTCTGCAGGCCGAAGCTCCAACTGTTGAGCCAGACTGGCCAGGGCTCACTGGTTAATTCTTTTTTTTTTTTTATCCTCACCAGAGGACATTTTTCCATTTTTTGTACAGATAGAGTGGGAGGGAGAGAGAGGAAGGGAGAGAGAGAGAGAAACATCGACGTGAAGGGACACATCGAGTGGCTGCCCCCCGCACGACCAACCAGGGCCGGGGACAAACTGCAACCGAAGCACGTACCCTTAGCGGGAACCGAACCCGGGTCTCTCCGGACCGCAGGCTGACGCTCTAACCGCTGAGCAAAATTGGCCAGGGCATCACTGGTTAATTCTTGTATGTTTCCTCACTGGGCATGAAACCTGCAATGTTGGCTTATCAGGAGGATGCTCTAATCAGTTGTGCTACTGGGCCAGGGTAAGACTCAAATATATATATATATCTTTTTTATCCTCACCCGAGGACATTTTTGATATTTTGTTCAGATAGAGTGGGAGGGAGAGAGAGAGAGAGACATCGACGTGAAAGGGACACATCGAGTGGTCGCCACCCACACGACCCAATCAGGGCCAGGGACAAACTGCAACTGAGATATGTGTCCTTAGCGGGAACCGAACCCGGGTCTCTCTGGACCGCAGGCTGACGCTCTAACCGCTGAGCAAAATTGGCCAGGGCATCACTGGTTAATTCTTGTATGTTTCCTCACTGGGCATGAAACCTGCAATGTTGGCTTATCAGGAGGATGCTCTAATCAGTTGTGCTACTGGGCCAGGGTAAGACTCAAATATATATATATATCTTTTTTATCCTCACCCGAGGACATTTTTGATATTTTGTTCAGATAGAGTGGGAGGGAGAGAGAGAGAGAGACATCGACGTGAAAGGGACACATCGAGTGGTCGCCACCCACACGACCCAATCAGGGCCAGGGACAAACTGCAACTGAGATATGTGTCCTTAGCGGGAACCGAACCCGGGTCTCTCTGGACCGCAGGCTGACGCTCTAACCACTGAGCCAAACCGGCTAGGGCAAGACTCAAATATTTTTACATGTGATCCTCAACTTTCTCAGTGAATCAGACCTAGATATTATACCTATGAAGACTTTTGGAAGCTCACAGTTGCTTCTTGTTAATGATATCTTTCTCCCTTTCTGCTTTCTTTTGTTCGATCCTCTCCCACCCTCCTTTCTCTTTTTTTCTTATTTTTTTCTCCTTTTCCCTCCATTCTCTTTTCCTGCCTCCTTCTGTCCCCTCATTCCATACAAAAGCACTCTTAACACTGTCTCAACTGAGGAGATTGTAGGCCTTTTTATTCTACTTGGCACCATAATGTACTGCTTCTCAAGCAAGCAGATGAAAACCAAAAATATTTTTTCATCCACATGGGCCTGGAGCAAGGTGTATTGTGTGTGTCTACCCAGCTTGAATGTGTATTCTTTGGAGGATGGGAGTTTTCACTTGATAACAGTGTTTGGTGTTGTCAAATAATTAAATGAGATAAGTGTGCTTAAAAAAATACAAGTTTGGGTTGTCAGTGGGGGAAAAGGGAGAAACATCTGTAACAAAAATAAATTAATAAAAAAATTAAAGAGAAAAAAACAAGTTTGCCCTGGCTGGTGTGGCTCAGTTGGTTGAGTCTTGTCTCATGCACCAAGATGTCTCCAGTTAGATTACCAGTCAGGGCACCTGCCCATGTTGCAGACTTGATCCCCAGTGGTGGAGTGCAGGACTCAGCCAGTAGATCTATGTTTTTCTGTCCCTCTCCCTTCCTCTCTCTCTAAAAATCAGTAAAAATAAATATAAAGGAAACAAAGGAGAATAATAATAATAATAAAATGTTTTTAATCCTCACCCAAGGGTATTTTTACATTGATTGTTAGATATAGCTGGAGGGGGAGGGGAGAGAAAGAGAGAAAGATTGAGATATGGCATCGAACCAGAAACTCTTTTGTCCCAGGACTGACACTTGAACTGCTGAGCCAAGCTGGCCAGGGAAGAACAATTTAAATTAAAAAAAAAAAATACAAGTTTAACTGAAATATGGATTAGGGGGAAAAATGATTGGCTTTAGGATTAATGGATAAGCCTAATTTGAAATTGTATTTTAGACCAAACCAGCCCCCACCCCCCCTTCCCAAAATAATTTACCAATTTAGAGTAGGTTTTTGGGTCAGGTTGGTCGGCACTATTTTACCTAACAAAATATATTTGGGAAAATTTGAAAAACTTTGAAAGTACAGTAAATAATGACTTAATGCCCTGGCCGGTTTGGCTCGGCGGTTAGAGCGTCGGCCTGCGGTCTGGAGAGACCCGGGTTCGGTTCCCGCTAAGGGCATGTACCTCGGTTGCAGTTTGTCCCCGGCCCTGGTTGGGTCGTGCGGGTGGCAGCCACTCGATGTGTCCCTTTCATATCGATGTTTCTCTCTCTCTCTCTCCCTCCTGCTCTATCTGAACAAAGAATGAAAAAGTGTCCTCGGGTGAGGATAAAAAAAAAAAAAGACTTAATGATTTAACATTTTAATAGAAATTCTTGCTCTTTTTTCTTTACATAAAGTACTTTTTAAAAAGTCAGAGAAGAAGGTATATGAGGTATAAAAGCACATGTAGAGCCCAGGCTGCTGTGGCTCAGCAGTTAAGGTCACAGATTTGATTCCTGGTCAAGGGCAGGTACCTGGGTTGCAGGTTGCAGGTTCCACTTCCCTGACCCCAGTCAGGGTTGTGAGGGAGGCAACTGATCAGTGTCTCCCTCCCTTCCTTCCACTTTTTCTTTTTTTTTTTTAATCCTCACCTGAGGACATTTTTTCATTTTTTTGTTCAGATAGACTGGGAGAGGGAGAGAGGAAGAGAGAGAGAGAGAGAGAGAGAAACATCGACGTAAAAGGTACACATTGAGTGGCTGCCACCTGCACCACCCAGCCAGGGACAAACCGCAACTGAGATATGTACACTTAGCAGGAACCAAATCTGGGACTCTCTTGACCGCAGGCTGACGCTCTAACTACTGAGCCAAACTGGCCAGGGCCCTCCACTCTTTCTAAAAATCAATGGAAAATTATCCTCAGATGAGGGTTTACAGGAAAAAAAGCAAATGTAGAGCCCAGCCAGTGTGGCTCAGTGGATTGAGTGTTGTCCCATGGACTAAGAGGTCCCGGTTCGATTCTCGATCAGGGCACATGCCCAGGTTGTGGGCCTGATCCCTAGTGAGGGGCGTGCAGGAGGTAGCCAGTCGATGTTCTCTCTCATTGATGTTTCTAACTCTCTCTCCCTCTCTTTTTCTCTCTCTCTAATATCAGTAAAGGAAGAAAAAAAAAAAGATAAAAATAAGAATAAAATGACCAATCTAGAAGTAAACCATTGCGGCTATCTAAAAGCCCCCTACTCCCCTATATGCCATCTCTCAAGGCATTCCTTTCTCTTTCCTAGAGGTAACCATTATTCTACATTTCGGGTTTATTATTATTATTTTTTTAGAATAATTTTTACTTCATATATGTATATGTCCATAAATAATATATAGTTTATATTGCTCATATTCAGTCTTGATCTATATGGAATATTATGATTCTTCTAATACTTCTTTCACTCTTACATGTCTTAGATTTATCCCCAGTTGATTCTTATAGCTATCAATCACTTTCAGTAGTATGGTAGTCCATTATAAGGATATGTGATGGATGTTTGTCTCATTTCTAGTTTGTGTGTGTGTGATTACAAACCATAGTTGTCTTCTTGTGAACATTTCCATGTCCTCTCTCCCACCAAAACAAATAGATTTCTTAAGATTATATAAATAATTGGGAGTGGAAATTTGGGGCTGTATGTGAGATATGTGTAACTTTGCTAGGTAATCCCAAACTGTTTTCCTTGGTGGTGTACAGTCATTCTTTTTTTTTAAAATTTTATTTATTTTTTATTTGTTATCCTCACCCAAGGACATTTTTTGATATTTTGTTCTGATAGAGTGGTAAGGAGAGAGAGAGAGAGAAATATCGACGTGAAAGGGACACATTGAGTGGTTGCCACCCGCACGACCCAACCAGGATCAGGGACAAACTGCAACCGAGGTATGTGCCCTTAGCGGAACCGAACCCAGGTCTCTCCAGACCGCAGGCCAACGCTCTAACTGCCGAGCCAAACCGGCCAGGGCTGTACAGTCATTCTTAATTAGGCTCCTCATTGAAACACAGAATTTTGAGTGACTTTTTTCTCAGTTCACTTGAGGATGTTACATAACTGGTATCATTGTAGAAATCGTAAGGAAGAAGTTTAATTCAAACATATAATGGATACCTTAGACATTGGAACTTAATTTTCAAGAATGAATAGTTAAGAGTTTCACATCCTTGCCAACATTTGATATTGCTTTAATTTTTAATTTTAGCCAATTCTAGGCGGATGTTTTAGATCTTTTTAAAAAAAATTTCTTTATTGATTTTAGAGAGAGAGGAAGGGAAAGGAAGAGAAGGAGACATAGAAACATAGATGAGAGAATATCAGTTGGCCACCTCCTGCATGCCGCTCACTGGGGATCAAGCACACAACCTGGGCATGTGCCCTGTCTAGTAATCGAACCAGCGACCTTTTGGTGCATGGGTCAATGCTCAACCACTGAACCATACTGGCCAGGCTAGATACGTCTTTTATGAACACCACACAGCTGGATTTTGCTTTGTTTATACAACCTGCTAGCTTTAACTGGAGCATTAAGACCATGCACATTTATTGTAATTATGGATATTGTATTTTATTTATTTTATTAGTTTTTTAATCCTCACCTGAGAATATTTTTCCATTGATCTTCAGATAGAGTGGGAAAGATGGAGAGAGAGAGCAACATCAATGTGAGAAAGACACATTGACTGGTTGACTCCTGCACAACCCCGACCAGGGCTGGCTATTGATCTGTAACTGAGGTATATGCCCTTGACTAGAATCGAACCCTTAACTCTTTTGTGTGAGGGCCAGTGCTCTAAATGCTGAGCCAGACTGCCAGGGCATACTTATGGATATTTTAGATACATTTCTGCCACCATAGTCTTCTACTTGCCTGGTCTTTATTGTTTTTCTATTCTTTTTTAATTTTGATTTTTTTCTGTTTGGTTTCCTCCAACTTGTTTTTTTTTATCCTCACCTGAGGACAGTTTTCCATTTTTTGTTCAGATAGAGTGGGAGGGAGAGAGAGGAAGAGAGAGAGAGAAACATCTATGTGAAAGGGACACATCGAGTGGTTGCCACCCGCACGACTAACCAGGGCCGGGGACAAACTGCAACCAAGATATGCGCCCTTAGCGGGAACTGAACCTGGGTCTCTCTGGACTGCAGGCTGACGCTCTAACCACTGAGCAAAACCAGGCAGGGCCAACTTTTTGTTTTTTTAATTGATTTTAGAGGGAGAGAGGGAGGAGGAAGAGAGAGAGAAACAGAAACATTGATTTGTTTTTCCATGTATTTATTGGTTGCTTCTTATATGTGCCCTGACCGGGGATGGACCCTAAACTTTGGCACATCAGGATGTTGCTCTAACCAACTGTGCTACACGGCCAGGGCCAGTTTCCTCCAACTTTTTAATTTAAGATATTCAAATCTATAGAAGCTTAGAGTATAATAATGAACACATGTATACCTACTTAACATTTTGCCACAATGACTTTTCTTTGTAATACACACAATATCTTTTAAAGCTAAGTAAGTTAAAAGTAAAGTGCAGCTGGCTGGTATGGCTCAGTGGTTGAGTGTCAACCCATGCACCAAGAGTTGCAAGTTCGATATCCAGTCAGGGCACATGTCCAGGTTGTGGGCCTGATCCCCAGTGTGGGGCATGCAGGAGGCGGCCAATTGACGTTCTCTTGCATTGATGTTTCTATCAATTTCTCCTTTTCCCTTCCTCTCTCTCTAGAATCAATAAAGAAAAATATATAAAAAAAAAGTAAAGTGCAAATACCTTGATATTTATACCTAAGTATTTCCTTAGTAAGTATCTTTTTACAGTAAAGAGCTCCTCCTACAAATTAACACTATCATTCCTAGGAAAATGAATAATTATTTTATAATATATAATGTATAATATCAATAATTACATCTGGTGTGAGTTCACATTCAGATTTTTCAAATTGATTACAAAATGTCTTTTCTTTTTTTTTTTTTTTTTTTTTTTTTTTGTTCAGGTAGAGTGGGAGGGAGAGAGAGGAACAGAGAGAGAGAGAAACATCGACGTGAAAGGAACACATCGAGTGGCTGCCACCCGCACAACCGACCAGGGCCGGGGACAAACTGCAACCGAGGTACGCGCCCTTAGCGGGAACCGAACCCGGGTCTCTCAGGACCGCAGGTCGACGCTCTAACCGCTGAGCCAAACCGGCCAGGGCGAAAATGTCTTTTCAATCTTCCTGTCCAATCAGGGTTTCTGATTGACCCTATTTATGTATTATCACTGAAGTACAGGACTGAGTGATAATCCATGTGTTTTTATTGATTGTTTTAGAGAGAGAGGAAGGGAGAGAGATACAGAAACATCAATCAGCTGCTTCCTGCACAGTCCCTACTACTGGGGATCAAGCCTGCCACTCTGGCATGTGCCCTGACCAGGATCAAACTGGGATCTCTCAGTCCATGGGATGACACTCAATCCACTGAGCCATACAGGCCGGGCGATAATTCATTTCTTAAATGATTATTTTGTCAAATGTAATTGCTAGTCTGACCATCTGATTAGTAATACTGTACATAAATACTGCTATTACTTAGTTCAGATAATTCTTGCCACTGTTGAATACATTGTAATTTATTGTAGGATAAGTGTAACTGTCTTGGGCTTTTGGAAAGGCTAAAAAACGTTCTATGTATCCAGTTACTGCTGTGCAAACCTCAGGTTTTGAAATACCAATGAGAGATCCCTTTGATGTGTGGGAATGAGGCCAAGCTGTTACATTAATAAAAACTTTAGGTAGTATATTCTTATGCCATTTTATTTCTGTGAAATGCTCAGAATGCAGGTTAATTTAGACTAGGTCTAAGTGATAGTTTTTTTTTTTTTCTTTTTTGTTAATGATATACCATACTATACAGGTGCTCACTTGAACAAAGATTCATTGTTGAAACTTGTTAGCAACTGTTAGGTGTTACAGATACAGATGAATAATGTACTGTTCCTGTTCTTTAAGTGTTTACATTCTAGTGGACAAAGAGGCACAGACACAGTGCAGTTGGGAGTCAGGATGCTGTTGGAAGTGACAGGGGAAAGCACTAGCACTTAAGTCTGGATATTGGGCAGGATTCCTTGGGTGGGTGGGAGATTGAGCCTTGCTTATTCCTGTGTTCTTCCTATAGGATCAACTACTGCCAAATTCCTAAAGTTATAATTTTTTCTTTTGTTAGAATACTTTGAATTTGCTGTTTTTTTGATTACCATATTATATCTTTTGTTTGGACTTGATTGTCATTTATTTGTAGCAGCTAGTAAAAGAGAAACAAGATCATTTATTAATTTAATTTACTTATATTCTCCCTTACGGACATCTTTCCATTTATTTTTAGAGAGAGTGGAAGGAGGAGGAGAGAGAGAGAGAAAAAAAATCGATGTGAGAGAGACACATTGATTGGTTGCCTCCTGCACAACCCAACCAGGGCCAGGGATTGAACCGCAACCGAAGTACATGCCCTTGACCAGAATCAAACCTGGTCTGTGGGCCATTGCTCTAATTGCTGAGCCAAACTGGCCAGGGCGAAACAAGGTAATTATTATTTTTTTTTTTTTAATAATTTTTTTGTTTATTGATTTTAGAGAGGAAGGGAGAGGGAGAGGGAGAGAGACAGAAACATCGATGAGAGAGAACATTGATTGGCTGCTTCCTGCATGCCCCCCACTGGGGATTGGGTCCACAACCTGGCCATGTGCCCTGACCAGGAATCAAACTGGTGACCTCTTGGTGCATGGGTCAACGCTCAACCACTGAGCCACAATGGCCGGGAGAAACAAAGTAATTCCTTTTTTTTTTTTATCCTCACCTGAGAATTTTTCTATTTTTTGTTTAGATAGAGTGGGAGGGAGGGAGAGAGAGATAGAGAGAGAGAGAAACATCGAGGTGAAAGGGACACATTGAGTGGCTGCCTCCCGTAGGGCCCAACCAGAGCTGGGGACAAACTGCAACCGAGGTACATGCCCTAAGTGGGAACTGAACCCGGGTCTCTCCGGACCACAGCCTAATGCTCCAACCGCTGAGCCAAACCGGCCAGGGCGAAACAACGTATCTTAATGTAAGTTAAATTAATTTTCTTTGGGTCAACTTTTTGTTTTTTTTTAAGAGAGAGAGGAAGGGAGAGGGGGTGGGAGATAGAAACATTGATGAGAAAGAACATCAATTAGCTGCCTTCTGCAGGCTCGCCACTGGGGATTGTGCCCACAACCTGGGCATGTGCCCTGATCAGGAATCGAACTGGTGACTTCCTGGTCATGGGTCAACTTTTTATAGTAACTTATTGAATGTCTCAGTTTGTTTCCTCCAATCAAGGTCTCATTTTATTTTTATTAGAAATTTCCTGGTCTAATATCTATTCCTTAGTGAAATGCTTTTTTGAATTGCTGGAGACCAGATGACCTTTTGAAAATTCAGCTTATTTAGAACCTTTTAAATTCCTTGTGATTGGATGTGCTGAGGCAATGGTAGAAAAAAAATACCCCTGTATTTTCAGGAAAATCTAGGTGGTAGTTAAGGAACAAAACTCTTATTAGTTAAAATAAGCCATCTATTATTTTATTATCACCGAAGAGTTTACACTTTTTTAAAGAAAAAATTTGAGCTATTCTAATGCTTACCTCATTTTACCAAAAGATCCCAGCTGTAATGGCATGTAGCTAGCATTCCATGAATAGATTTATGTACTCTGATAGTCTAGCCATCTGTGGGACAAAAGACTAACCAGTGTTACAAAGGATTTTATTGGAGTGATAGTTGGCCATAGGTGTACAGCTTGGTAAATGCTAAAAAAATCATTGAATTGTATACTTAAAAGGGGTGAATTTTATGGTATTCATTATATCTCAGTAAAGTTATTTAAACTGAATAAATAGGTAATATTTTGAAATAGTATCAGAAAAGAAGGTGGTCAGTGTACATTAATTTTATAGTAGCTGCCATTTATGGTAGGTAGCTATTAGGGTCTGGGCTAAGTACTTGAGGTGTACATTATCTTGTTTGGTGCTTCTCACAGACTTGAGAAAGAGTAACATACTTGATCAGGGTTACTTAATCTAGTAAGTTAGGGAACCCAGGTCTATGTGACTTCCAAACCTGTGCTCTTGATCACAATACTGTACTACTGTACCTGTCTGAAATATTGCTATCTGGGAATACAGCCAAGTGCTAGCTGATAAGTCAAACAGTGTCCACATTTGTGGTACATAAGGCTGGGATTTTGCACTGGGTGGGGAATGAAGGATGGATATGCAGGTGGGCCCTTGAGTTTCTTTCTGTACTAGGTTCCACTAGGCCCATTTCTATAATTGAACCCCCTTTAATCTGTTTTGTATGCTGGAATTTAGTAGAAATTTGCTTGGACTTGATTTTTGCAATTCAAAAACAAACAAACCAGCCTTTGCTTCAGTTTGTCATTCTGGTTTTCCTGGCTGTTCTAATCAGTATGGTGAGCTGGTCTTTAAGGCGTCTGCCAATTTAGGTGCATCCTATGAGAAGGTCAGGAATACAACACTAAGAAGTGGCAATTGATAGCATACCCTGAGAAGAGAGACAGAGAGGAAGGCTATAAAATTACACTTAAGAATTCAAGCTGCTGTTAAGTAGTGCTGTTTAGTATTTTGTTAAGTGTCCCTAAAATGCCATAGTTATTAATGGACATTGAATAGAGTAATTGCTGTTTACATTTAGAGACAGAAAATGAGTAAAGGGAGGGTATGTTCAGTATGCGGTTGAGAAAACATGCTGGTGGAATGTGGAGGCAAAAAAGAAGGTACAATTTGGGAGAATGGTAGGGCCAATTTTAGGGAACAGAAAGAAATAGCTGTATTTTATCAAAAAGTTGATGGTTTGTGAACAGAAGTTGATGGTTTTTAGCAGTATTCTAGGAGAATAACAGTTCACTTTGGCATCAGTTTCACAATTTACATGGTTAAGACAGGTAAATAAAGGCATGAAGTTTCAGTGAACTAGAAAGGAGGCAATTCAGTAGTTGATAAAGGTGCCTTATAACTGATGGATTATATATATGACAGATTGACATGTCAAAACTAGTACTAGACAAGGGTTACCTAACTTACTCCTAAAAGACAAAGAGGAGGCTTAGGTACAAATAGTGACCCTTAATTCAGATACCTGTACTAAATTGATGGCAGAGAGAATGTAAAGAAAGATAGAGATCTAAAACCTTAAATCCTTTATGACTTAAATGTGTGTGGAAAGAAATGGTAGCATTAAAAGAATGGCTTAAAGGTTTTGAGCTCTGAAACACTTGAAAAATACTAGTGTCCCTTTTTTATTTTTTTATCCTCACCCGAGGACATTTTTCGATATTTTGTTCAGATAGAGTGGGGCGGGGGTGGGGGATGGGGTGGGGGGAGAGAGAGAGAGAAACATCTACGTGAAAGGGACACATCGAGTGGTCGCCACCCACACGACCCAACCAGGGCCGGGGACAAACTGCAACTGAGGGACGTGCCCTTAGTGGGAACCAAACCCGGGTCTCTCCAGATCGTAGGCCGACGCTCTAACCGCTGAACCAAACTGGTCAGGGCTCGATGTGTCCCTTTCACATCTCTCTCTCTCTTCCTCTCTCTCCCTTGGATGTGTGGGAAGCATCCAATTGATGTGTCTCTCTAGCATTGATGTTTCTCTCTTTCTCTCCCTCCTTCCCTCCCTCCCTCCCACTTTATCTAAAAAATCAATAGAACCCTGGCCGGTTTGGCTCAGCAGTTAGAGTGGTAGCCCATGGACCTAAGGGTCTTGGGTTTGATTCCTGGTCAAGGGGTTCAGGTTTGATCCCCAGGCCCAATCAGGGTTGTTCAGGAGGCTACCAATCAATGTGTCTTTCAAGCATCAATGTTTCTTTCTCTTTCTCTCTTTCTGTCTCCCTCTCTCTTTTTTATACTCTATCTAAAAAATCAATGGAAAAATATCCTCCAGTGAGGATTATCAAGAACAACAAAATCAATGGAAAAATGTACTCAGGTGAAGATTAACCAAAAAATCCCCAAATATGCTTTGAAAAAAAACTATTCAAGATTTTATTTTCTGGATTTATGAGGAAAGTTGAGGAACTATAATTAAAAAGTATGGGTCTGAAGTACTTTTTAAAAAACTAGTATTTCAGCCCTGGCCAGTTTGGCTCAGCGGTTAGAGCGTTGGCCTGCAGTCCAGAGAGACCTGGGTTTGGTTCCTGCTAAGGGCAAAATTCATCTTTTATTTTATTTTATTTATTTATTTATTTTTTGGTGGTACGTGCCCCTAGCGGGAACCGATCCCAGGATTCTCTGGTCTGTAGGCTGACACTCAACCGCCGAGCCAAATTGGCCAGGGCTTTTTTTTTTTTTTTTTTGGTGCAAAATTCATCCTTTAAAAGTATACATTTCAATGAGCTTTAGTATATTCATAAGGTTGTGCAAACATCACTATTTGTAGAATATTTTCATTCCCCCCCCCCAAAAAAACAACCTATATCCTCTAGCTATCACTGTATTGTTCTTTTCTCCTTCTAACCCCTAACAGCCACTAATTTATCTTTTCTCTATGGATTTGCCTGTTCTGGACATTTCATATAAATGGGGTAATACAATGTACATATGTGGTCTTTTGTGATTGGCTTCTTTTACTTGGGATAATGTTTTCAGGGTTCATCTATGTTGTAGCATAGATCAGAACTTTATTTCTTTGAGTGCTTGAATAATATTCAATTGTATGGTTATACCACATTTTTATTCATCAGTTGATAGACATGAGTTGTTTCTGCTTTTGGCTATTATGAGTAATTCTGCTATGGACATTCATGTACACTTTATTGGGTAAACATGTTTTCATTTCTCTTGGATATGTACCAGGGAGTGGAATTGCTTGGTTATATGGTAACTTTATGTTTAACTTTTTAGGAACTGCATGGAGAACTTTTAAAAACTTTTGGTGTCTGGGTCCTATTCTGAGCAACTCTGATTTTACTAGGACCTGGTTTCATTTTTTCAGAAGTTCCTCAGCTGATTGTACGGTGCAACAAGGGATGGTGGTGGATGGTGATCCACTATTCCAGTGTCTTAATCTTTATTTGATGATGAGACTTTCCTGATGTTTCTGGAGATATTACTACTTAACGTTTGGACATGGATAGAATGCCGACAACCTGGGTTCAAACTTTCTAGTGTTTCATGGAGTAGTGGTTTTTCTGGGCTCCTCCTAACTTGTTTTTACCATCCTATTGGTTCTTCAGGCCCACTGTGCCACCACAGGATCAAAACATGGCAGGAGAGGATAATAGCATAATTATTCAGTACAGGCATACCTTGTTTGATTGCGCCTCACAGGTATTGTGATTTTTACAAATTGAAGTTAAGACCCTCCACTGGCAAAAAAAGATTGCTAATCACTTTATGATGGTAGTCGAGCTGAAACCACAATATCTTGAAGGTATACCTGTCATTTCTTGTTACCAGAGCCTGTGAGGAACTTGGAAGATTTTAGAAATGGAGATTTAAAGCAAAAAACAGACTATAGTTCTGCCTCTGTATCTGTAGGTGGGTACAAATTCTGGGGGAGCAAGATCAGAGAATGTGAACAGAATTTGCTGTAAGTAGAACAATAAAAATAAAATGAGAGACAGAGACTTTATTTAACAAGAATTATTGGATTTATGAGAAAGTCATTAATGTTATGTTGTAAGTGGATGATGTATAAAAATTTTGTTTTAGCCCTGGCTGGTTTGGCTCAGCGGTTAGAGCGTTGGCCTGCGGTCCAGAGCGACCCTGGTTCAGTTCCCGCTAAGGGCACGTACTTCGGTTGCAGTTTGTCCCCGGCCCTGATTGGGTCGTGTGGATGGCAGCCACTCGATGTGTCCCTTTCACGTTGATGTTTCTCTCTTCCTCTCTCTCCCTCCTGCTCTATCTGAACAAAAAATGGAAAAAATGTCCTCGGGTGAGGATTTAAAAAAAAATTGTGTTTTAATTTGGCTAGTCTTTTTTTAATTAAAAATTTTTAATTAAAAAAACCAGATCCTTTATTAGTACTTGTCTATGAAGTAGTAACCTTCTAATGAAGGTATCATCTTGGTATTATTTGGTGGGTACTTATATGAATGTAATCTAAATAAAGTACAGTATTCCTGTAACTTGATAGGTCTTGTGAAATGCTATCTAGTATAGGCACCCCCCCCCTTTTTTTTTGGAGAGAAAGTACTTTTAGAAGGAGTAAACTGGTCATGATAATGAAAGGCTTTTCAAGGGCAAGGAGGGTAAAGAACCATAAGGTAGCTGCTGAACTAGGGTTTTGGGTAAAGACAGGGTTTAGAACCAAGAGAGTTGGAGCAGGACAGATGTCTGGAAACTACCATAGGCAATTAAATACTTTTTCCTTCCTGACTTTAGTTAACCTGAAAGAGAACTGTGAATATACCACATAATTTTTAATGTTTAATGTTCAAGAGTTCACCAGTACTCATCTTTTCCATTGGCAGATTATATACAAAGAATAGCAGATAATATTGTGGTTCCCTTGTCAACCAGCCCTGGGTTTAGGGGAGTTCAACCTTGTCCACCAGCTGCTTGAGTCCTGACCCTGCCCTCAGCAGCTGTGGAGAATAAAAGTATCAGCTTGGTCAGCTCCTGGCATGCAGGACACAAGCAGTTGAGCTGCATGGAATTGGATTTCATACTAGAGTTTCTTGGCACTCTAGCTGCTTTACTCTACCTTGGGTTGGGGATATAGACTCCTCTTGTTGGCTGCTCTGGGCCTCCCAAACCAGTTGAGATTCTTAATCGAAACTAAGCCGGTTCACTGTAGGAATGAATAAGTGAATTTCCTCTTCAGAAAAAGATTGAGAATAATGGGTATTTTTTTCCCCAAACATATTTTTTATCTTTCAGACAGTTGACATACAGTATTAGTTTCAGGTGTATTTTCTCAATAGAATAGGGTATTTTCTTAATAGAAAAAGCAAGAACACAGATTAGAAGTTAAATAATAATAAAAGCCCCCCCCCCCCCACCAGTTTCCCATATGTATCCCAAGGATAGGGGTGGGGATTTATCAGACTCTCTGAAATTCCTAAAGGGTTCATGGCACAGCCTCCTTCCTACCCCAAAGTGAGGAATCTTCCTCAGGCAGGTGAATTAATGAGTTGCAGGTTGGCTAGGAGGCACCATCTTTGCCTGGTAGGAGCTAGAAGGTGTAGAGGGTGGGGAGGGCTGGAAGACTGGGAAAAACCTTTTCTGCTTTTCTCTATACCAACCAATCTGTGAAAGTCCCCATCAGGGGCAGTGACTTGCTCAAGGTCACCAGCACCTTGGAGGCTGAGTCAGGGCCATGGAGCCAGTCTCCTGTCAGGCAAGCCACATAACCCTTCTGAGCTGCAGTGGCCTCACTGTGAACTGGGGACTCTTATGCTCACTGGCAGGGCATGGGGTGGAGGAGCCATTGAGGCTGGGTCTGCCACCCCCAGTAGGCACCTGTTTGCTTCCTAGTTTCTTTCTTCCTGGGCCCGGCTGTTGGTTTCTTCACCCAGTACTTAGAGCCCACGTCTGGTGCCTGGGATGTCAGGGACTCTCAGAGCTCAGGCCTCTCCCACACTTTCCCTCAGCTTATTCTCTAGGGTGGACGGTGATCACAACCCCTGCAGCTTTCCACCTCAGATCAGTTGGAAATTTCACAATTGTAAATTTTCACACTACCCTCCCTCCCTTTTAAAAAAAATAAAATAATAAAACAGAACTGGTAACAAAAACATTACAATATAGAGCCAAAAGGAGCACCTATGGGTATCTGAAAGGTTGGGGTGCTAGGTGAGATTCTGACTTAGAACCAGATCTTTTGCATCAGATATGAACTATACAGGTGATGCCAATAGTAATTAGGTGGTCTTAAAGAAGAAGAAGAAGCTGAATTAGAGTCTATTATATATCTATAATTGAGCAATTAGCCTTGTAGCATAGCATAGTGGGTTAGGACCAGACTGTGGAGCCAGATGGCCTGGGTGTGAGTCTTGGCTTTAACCAGTTACTAGCTGTGAATCTCTGTACGTATTAGTTTCCTGTTTGTAAAATGGGAGTAATATTATTTTGTACCTCAGAGTGTTATTGGGAAGGCTAATGACTTAATACTATGTATACTATAAAGCACATAGTAAAGCACATGGTGTCTGGCACATAGTAAACAGTATGTGTTTGCTTCTACTAATACTTACTGGATTTAGGCTTTTGGGAATGAGCGAGTAAGTCCTTCATTGTTGCCAGAGAGTCCCAACACCACTGGCTTCAGTATTGAGTGAACAGCATCTCTGAGCATTTTTAAAATAGATTTTTAGAGAGAGAGAGTGAGAGACATGGATTTGTTGTTCTACTTATTTATGCATTCATTAGTTTATGTGCTCTGCCAGGGGATTGAACCCACAACCTTGACATACCAGGATTTACTCTAATGAACTGTGCTACCTGGCCAAGGCCTCTCTCTCTGAGCATTCTTTTTTTCCTCACCCAAGAACACTTTTGCATTTATTTTGAGACAGAGCGGGAGAGAGAGAGGGAGGAAGAGAGAGAGAAACATCGATGTGAGAGAGACACATCAAGTGGTTGCCACTCACACGACCCCAACCGGGGCAAGGGACAAACTGCAACCGAGGTACGTGCCCTTAGCGGGAACCGAACCCAGGACTCTGGTTCACGGGCCGACACTCTAACCGCTGATCAAAACTGGCCAGGGATCTCTGAGCATTCTTGATGGAGACTTGCTTCTTGAACATAAATTGTATATTCTGTTTTTAGTGATAGAATCCTTGGCTGAAGAAGTATTTCATGTAATTTGGATTAATGATATTTGTTTGAAAGAAGATGTTCATATTCTGGGTTGTGAATTTATTTGAGGTAGTAGATGAGATATGCTGCTCCATTGTGTGAACCTCCTGGTTTTAGAGGTATCTTTCATTGTTGACATTTTGTGACACTATCTTAAATAAAGTCCTTTGGTGCTTTCACCAAAATCTTTTCAGTTCCTCAGCATGTTAACAGTGTTCTGTAGCTTTTCAGAAGGATCAAATGTGCCCTTGCTTTTGTGTGTGTGTGTGTGTGTGTGTGTGTGTGTGTAGGACTATGATATTATTATATGGTTTTTAGAAAAAAGTTTTCCTTACCTGTGTTTTTCAGTGTCTTAAAGTTAGGGTCAACAGCCCTGGCCGTTTGGCTCAGCGGTTAGAGTGTCAGCCCGCGGACCAGAGAGACCTGGGTTTGGACCCTGCTAAGGGAAGTACCTCAGTTGCAGTTTGTCCCCGGCCCTGGTTGGGGTTGTGTACCCGGGTTGCAGCCAGTCGATGTGTCTCTCTCACATCGATGTTTCTCTCTCTCCCTCCCTCCTGCTCTATCTGAAGATGAATGCAAAAATGTCCTCAAGTGAGGATTTAAAAAAAATAATAAAAAAAAGAGTTAGGGTCAACTTATGAATTAATAGAAGTTTAGGTGACTGTTAACTGTTATTTTCAGTTCATTCTAAACTCTGGAATCACTTGAAAACTGCAGCTGTTTCAATGAGGCATTTTATCTTCAAAAAAGTTCTTGAAAAAATAGCAGTCGATAAAACATTTTCTAAAAATGTCCCTCTACAGAAAAAGTCTTCGTAGTTTAATCAGGTTGGTTTATTCTGCTGGTGTACTTTTCTTACATTACAACTAATTGAGGCCATTCTTGCATTTAAATAATCTAGGAAGCTTTGTATAGTATTTTGCTGATTTCGTTTTTAGAAGTTAAAGATAAGAATTTGAGATCTTGCTCCCCTGGCATGTGTTGTTAAGTTTGGCTCAAATAAACTTATGAAAATAAAAAATAAAATAAAATAAAGTAAGAGGTTAAAGATGTAGTAGCAATTCTTACCTGTGTTAAATTCTGTCCTATCTTTTTAATTTAGTTTGAGGTGAGGGTTTTAAAATTTAGTTGGATAGATTGAAATAACCTGGTGCTTCCTTCAACTCAAGAACCTGTGGCATGCATGTTTGAGTTTCTGCTGAATTATTTTTAGAATCTCTTGCTCTTGTCTGTTTCTATTCTAAGAATTCTCTTGGAACCTGTTTCAGGGTAGTAGAACTCTTGGGGATGGAGAGGGATAAGAGGGGATGGAAAACAAGTGTAAACGGAATTCCTATGGTTTGGCAACTGGGTGCTTATTACAGAAGCATTCCTATTTACTGCAAATAACTCTGTTTCCAGAAAAGAAGACATAGAATTTTCCCATATGACAAACATGCTGATTTTTTAGCCTAGTTTCCATGCCATATTCATTGTCACAATTATTGGTGGCAGCAATTTTTAAGGGTATTGGTCATTATTTTGGTAACTTATGCTGTTACCTTGATTTATGAATTTACTGTCTGTAGAAGTTTTATATAAAATTAATATAAGAAAATTTATCTGAACCATACATCCTGTTAACTTGATATTTCTGAACTCTATTTTTGCAGAGGATTTTAGTACCCCCACCCAGGCTTGCACGGTGAACTCTCATTTTTTTTTTCTAGAACAAATACTCCAAAAGTTTATTTATTTATTTAAATTTTTATTGTTGAATGTATTACAGATGTTCCTCAATTTTCCCCTATTGACCCCCCACCTCCCCACTCCCGCCCCCCTCCCCCCTTTCCCCACACTATTGTCTGTGTCCATTGGTTATTGCATATAAGGTCCTTGGTTTATTTCTTCCCACCCCCCAACCCCTTTCCCTTTGAGGTTTGTCAATCTAGCAATGAATTTGTGCTTCTTAATCCCTTCACCTTTTTCACCCATTCCCCCAACCCCCCTCCCATCTGGCATCCAACAAAATGTTCTCTGTATCTATGAGAATGTTTCTTTTCTGCCTGTTCATTTTGTTTGTAGATTCCACTGTCGATAGATATGTATTCATTGCCATTTTGTTTGTTCATATATTTTATCTTTTTCTTCAAAAAGACCCTTCATCTCTTCATATAATAACGGTTTGGTGGTGATGAACTCCTTTAACTTTTTCTTGTCGGGGAAAGTTTGTATATGTCCATCGATTCTAAAAGACAGCTTTGCAGGATAGAGTAATCTTGGTTGTAGGTTCTTGCTTTTCATCACTCTGAATATTTCTTGCCACTCCCTTCTGGCCTGCAAAGTTTCTGTTGAGAAATCAGCTGACAGCCTTATGGGAACTCCCTTGTAGGTAACTAGCTGCCTTTCTCTTGCTGCTTTTAAGATTCTCTCTTTGTCTTAAACCTTTTGCATTTTGATGATGATGTGTCTTGGTGTGGGCCTCTTGGGGTTCATCTTGTTTGGGACTCTCTGTACTTCCTGGACTTGTATGTCTGTTTTCCTTCACTACGTTAGGGAAGTTTTCTGCCATTATTGTTTCAAATAGGTTTTCGATTTCTTGTTCTCTCTCTTCTCCTTCTGGCACCCCCAACATGCAAATGTTGGCATGCTTGAAGTTGTCCCAGAGGCTCCTTACACTATCCTCATTTATTTTTATTTATTTATTTATTTATTTATTTATTTATTTATTTATTTATTTTTTGCTGTTCTGACTGGGTGTTTTTTGCTTCCTTATATTCCAAATCGATGGTTTGCTTCTTGGCTTTACCTACTCTACTACTGAGTCTATGTAAATTACTCTTTCTTTCTTTCTTTCTTTCCTTCCTTCCTTCCTTCCTTCCTTCCTTCCTTCCTTCCTTCCTTCCTTCCTTCCTTCCCTCCCTCCCTCCCTCCTTCCTTCCCTTTCTCTCTCTCTCTCTCTCTCTCTCTCTCTCTCTCTCTCTCTCTCTCTCTTTCTCTCTCTCTTTGTTGGTATGTACCCCTAACAGGAACCAAATTCAGGTCTCTTTGGCCCGCAGGCCAATGATCCAACCGCTGAGCCAAACCAGCCAGGGCAATTATTCTTTATTTCAGTTAGTGCCTCCTTCATTTCTGACTGTGCATTCTTCTCTCTGACTGGTCCTTCTTAATGCTCTTGAGGCCCTTACTAAGTTCATTGAGCATCCTTATAAGCAGTATTTGAACTCAGCATCTGTTAGGTTGCTTATCTCCATTTCGCTTAGTTCTTTTCTTGGGGTTTTGTTCTGTTCTTTCATTTGGGACCTGTTTCTTTGTCTCCTCATTTTGGCTGCCTCCCTGTGTTTGTTTCTGTGTATTACTTAACAAGAGGTATGTGGCTAGCTGAGACCAGACGCTGCTTGTTTGAAAGCATTTAGGAAAACCTGAAGCAGGATCCAAGACAGGCCAATCCTGTGGTTAAGCAACTGGCAACAGCTTGGGTGGTCCTGAAAGTTGGGTGGGGCGGGGCCTCAGGGAATCACCAGGGCGGGGCAACCAGTGTGAGTCAGGTTGCTGGAATCCCAGATATGGCAGCTGTCTGCCACCCCAGGGAAGGGCTCACCAAAGGAACAAAGGCCTCTGACAGCACGCCTGTCCAGGAGAAAGCCCCTTCTCCAGCCCTTGCTCCAATGCCAAACAGCTTAGTTCTTCCCTGTATGTCTCTGGTGCCCCTGGAGCTGCCTCCCCTCCAAGCTTAGAGGAAGTGAGTTCGATAAGTTTGTTCACGGGCCCTTTAAGGAGCTGCCTGGGGCTCCAGCCTCATCAGCCTCCCTGAGCTTCAGTTCCCGCTGGTTTTTCCAGCCAGAAGTTATGAGGACTTCTCTTCCTGGCACCGGAACCCTGAGTGGGGTGTCTGGTGTGGGATGGGGACCCCTCAGTCCTCAGGAAGGACCTTCTTAGCCGAGGTATCCTCCTGATTTTTATCTGCCACACGTGGGTGTGGGGCCACCTCGTCCCCCTCCGCCCCTCCTACCAGTCTCGATGTGGCTGCTGCTTTAATTCTGTAGTTGTAGGACTTCCATTCAGCTTGATTTTAGGTGGTTTTGAATGATGGTTGTTCTGTAGTTTAGTTGTAACTTTGATGTGGTTGTGGGAGGACGCGATACCGTGTTTACCTACACCGCCATCTTGACCGGAAGTCTCTGAACTCTTAGTTTTATCTCTGGAAGTTTTTTGCTAAATATATTAAGCATTAAGACTTTTTTATGAATAGGAATTCAGCTATTCTGACATTTCATTGTTAGTCAGAATAGGAGAACCACATTGACAGAAAATAAGCTAGTCTGAATTTGTTTAGCAAGCATCCTTTTTTAAAAATTATTTTAATTTATTTTTGTTACGGATGTTTCTCCTTTTTCCCTCATTTTAGCAAGCGTCCTTTAGAAGCATGTTCTGGGGGTCATCACTATTATTATTTTTTTTTATCACTATTATTATTTTTTTTTCCCAAGGATTACATTTGCAATATTCATGGCAATGACCTTTCATAGTAACAATTTATGAATATATAACCCAGAACAATAAACTTCAATAAAAGAGAAAAATGAGCCCTGACCGGTTTGTCTCAGTGATTAGAGCATTAGCCCACAGACCAAAGAATCGCTGGTTCAATTCCAGTCAAGGACACATACCTTTGTTGCGGGAGGCAACCAGTTGATGTGTGTCTCTCTCATATTGAAGATAAATGGAAAAATAACTCGGATGAGGATTTTAAAAAAAGAGAGAGAGAAATGATTATTCCTAAAAAACGATATTTAAACTTAAAGTAAGTGATGTTCATGTTTCACAAAGCAGTTATTCTGGTTCAGCCATGGAACTGGGGCCATTATTATAGTCTAAGGACCCATTCATTATCCAGTGTGGATTGATGATTGGAATGGAGATATAAATTTTTATTTTTTTATTTTATTTTATTTTTTTTATCCTCACCCGAGGATATTTTTCCATTTTTTGTACAGATAGAGTGGGAGGGAGAGAGAGGAAGGGGAGAGAGAGAGAAACATCGACGTGAAGGGACACATCGAGTGGCTGCCACCCACACGACCAACCAGGGCCGGGGACAAACTGCAACCGAAGTACGTGCCCTTAGTGGGAACCGAACCCAAGTCTCTCTGTACCGCAGGCCGACGCTCTAACCGCTGAGCCAAACTGGCCAGGGCGAGATATAAATTTTTAATATCTATATTGAGGCAGTGAATTAGTAACATTTTAATAGTTTGAAACAAAATAGAGTTCATGGTTTTCCTGATTGACAAGTGAGGACTCAGATATATCAAAATAATTGGTTGGAATAGCAAGACTACATATATTAAAAGTCTGTACCTGAATCTTCAGGAAAACCATGAACTCTATTTTGTTTCAAACTATTAAAATATCAGAAAACTCAATCTTATTTAACTTTGGGTGGTGGGCACACAATGCATTATGCAGATGATGTTTCATAGAATTGTACACTTGAAATTTATATAATTTTATTAGCCAATGCACTACAGTAAATTTAAAAAACTCAATCTTGCATTCATTCAACTTAGCTGAAGTTTATTTCTGTACATGCAGATTTTCATCACCAGTTGACACTCCTGTAAGAAGAAATGTTTATTTTCATAAATGGGGGCACTGAGGAATAAACAGTTTAAAAGATAAATGAGCGCTGGCTGGTTTGGCTCAGCAGTTAGAGCATTGGCCTGTGGTCCAGAGACCCAGGTTTGGTTCCCACTAAGGGCACGTACCTCGGTTGCAGTTTGTCCCCAGCCCTGATTGGGTTATGTGGGTGACAACCACTTATGTGTCCCTTTCACATTGATGTTTCTCTCCCTCTCTCTCTCCCTCCCACTCTATCTGAACAAAAAATGGAAAAATGTCCTCTAGTGAGGATTAAAAAAAAAAAGATAAACGAGTCCGGCCAGTGTGGCTCAGCAGTTGAGCATCGACCCAGTACCAAGAGGTTGCTGGTTCGATTCCCAGTCAGGACACATGCGCAGGTTGTGTACCCAGTGTGGGGCATGCAGGAGGCGGCCAGTTGATGTTCTCTCTCATCGATGTTTCTCTCCCTCCCTCTCATTTCCTCTCTCTCTAAAATCAGTAAAAAGGGGGAAAAGAGTAAAATCCTGGAAAAAAAAGATAAATGAGAGAAGGGTTATATAATTCAATAAAAAAACAACTGTTGGAGATCTGTAAGTACAGTCGTGTGCCATTCTGAGAAATGCATTGTTAGGAAGTTTCATCATTATGCGAATATCATAGAATGCACTTACACAAACCTAGATGGTATAGCCTATGCTGCAAGCCTATGCAGCATGTTATTGTATTGACTACTATGGGCAGTTGTAAAATAGTGGTATTTGTATATCTAAACATATCAGATACAGTAAAAATACTGTAAAAGATAAAAAAAAAAAGGTATACCTCTGTAGGGCACTTACCATGAATGAAGTTTATAGGGCTAGAAGTTGCTCTGGGTGAGTTAGTGAGTGAGTAGTGAATGAATGTGAAGGCCTAAGTCATTACTGTACACTACTGTTGACTTTATAAACACTCTACACTTAGGCTACACTAAATTTATAAAGCAACATGAGATTAAACCAAGCACAAGAGAGGATGCTGCTGCTGCCAGTGTAATACAGCATACTGTTTTTGTTTTTTGTTTTTCTTTATTGATTTTAGGGAGAGGGGGAGAGAGAGAGAGAAACAATGATGAAAGAGAACATCAATTGGCTGCCTCCTGCATGCCCCCACCACTGGGGTTCAGGCCCACAACCTAGGCATGTGCCCTGACTGGGAATTGAATGGCAACCTCTTGGTGCATGGGTCCAACCTCAGCCATGTGGCCACAACAGCTGGGCATTAAAGTTTTTGTTTGTTTTTTTAATTCTTACGTGAGGATATTTTTTCATTGATTTTTAGATAGAGTGGAAGGGAGGGAGGGAGAGCGAGAAAAACATTGATGGGAAAGAGAGACATCGACTGGCTGTTTCTCACATGACCCCTACAGGGACTGGGGATTGAACCTGCAACCCAGGCACATGCCCTTGTCTGGGAATTGAACCTGAGACCCTTTGGTCCACAGGTGGATACTGTAACCACTGAGCCAAACTGGCCAGGCATGTTTTTGGACATTTTAAATGGACTTTGATAGAAACCTAAGGACTTGTTAGTGTGATCTCTTCTATTTGAATTATTTGCCTTTATATTTCTGTGTTACTATACCAAAAGGTAAAATGGTCCTGAAACTTTGTGTTTTAATTTTGCATGTTTGAATATGTTATCAGGGCAAATTGTTCTTTTTTAAGGTAATGTTTTTCAAGTATACATTACATTTTTTTTTTTGTTTTTTGGTTAATCCTCACCTGGGGATATTGGGAGGGAGTGGGAAAGAGAGAGAGAGAAACATTGATGAGAGAGACACCAATTGGTTGCCTCCTGAATACACCTCAACGGGGTGGGGGGGATTGAACCTGCAACCCAGGTATGTGCCCTTGACCAGGAATCAAACATGGCGCACTGACCACTGAGCAAAACTGGCCAGGGCAGTAGCATTGCCTTTTATTTTAACTGATGCTCCTCATTTCTCTGAAACATACACTTGGAAAACAAGATCCTTTCATAACTGTCTCTTTAATGTCTAATGGGTGACTCCAATATTTCTGGTTTTGATCTAGGGTGTTATCATTTATATTTTGTATTTTTCGTTAGGAAGTACCTCTTGTAGACCCAGAACCTTTAATTTTTGCCAGGAGCTGTAGATGCAAAGGTATCTCCATGTGGTGATGGTGGTAGAGTGCAAGGCTGAGGGAAATAAGAATTTAGGGCCTTGGTGATTATCTGAGTAGAGATGATCATAGGTACATAAGTGCATGCTTGCTCCCTGTCCAGTATGGCTCCATGGATTAAGTATTATTTCATGGACTGAGAGGTCCCAGTTCAATTCCCGGTCAGGGCACATGCCTGGGTTGCAGGCTTGATCCCCAGCAGGGAGTATGCAGGAGGCGGCTGATTGATGTTTCTCTCTCTCTCCCTAAAAAAATCAGTAAAAACATAAAAACATGTGCATGCTTGCTTATTATTTATTAACAAAGAAAAAAAGTTCTTGAGAAAATGATTAACAAGCCCTGGCCGGTTTGGCTCAGCGGTTAGAGCGTCCGCCTGCGGTCAAGAGAGACCCGGGTTCGGTTCCCGCTAAGGGCATGTACCTCGGTTGCAGTTTGTCCCCGGCCCTGGTTGGTCGTGCGGGTGGCAGCCACTTGATGTGTCCCTTTCACATCGATGTTTCCATCTCTCTCTCTTCCTCTCTCTCCCTCCCACTCTGTACAAAAAAAAAATGGAAAAATGTCCTCGGATGAGGATTTAAAAAAAAAAAAATGA
This sequence comes from Molossus molossus, assembly GCF_014108415.1. Taxonomy (NCBI): domain Eukaryota; kingdom Metazoa; phylum Chordata; class Mammalia; order Chiroptera; family Molossidae; genus Molossus; species Molossus molossus. The sequence goes on from NW_023425349.1 coordinate 35,554,251, forward strand.
TTAACAAAATTTCCTTTCAGCCCTGGCTGCTGTGGCTCAGTTGGTTGTCATCCCATGCCAGTTCAACTCCCAGTAGGAGGCAGCCAGTCAATGTTTCTCTCTTGTCAATGTTTTTCTTTCTCTCTCTCCTTCTCCCTTCCTTTCTATGTGAAAAAAAATAATCGATAAAAATATACTTAAAAAGAGGACTTTGATAATGAGCTTCTAGGATTTCCTAAGAGGGAGGATATAATCGAGCCTAAAGGAGAGGAGTTAGAATGGTTAGGGCAGCATAGTATGTATGCTGCTGCTTCTTTTATATCTATCTATCTATCTATCTATCTTTTTTTAAACCCTCACCAGAGGATATTTCTCTATCTTCAGATAGAGTGGGAGGGAGGGTGAGAGAAAGAGAAAAACGTTGACGTGAGAGAGACACATTGAATGGTTGCCTCCGCATGACCTTGACCAGGGCCTGGAATTGAACCCACGACTCATTGGTCCATAGGCCAATGTTCTACCCACTGAGAAAAACCGGCCAGGTCAGTATGTATGCTTCTTTCCTGGACATTTCATCCATTGAATCATCTTGTTAAGTGGTGTACAGTGTAAAATTTTCAATTTTAATTTTCAGTATAGTAGCCTCAACATTCAAAAAAGTTTCGATATGAAGTACATTATTTCATGTGCCATATTTAGGCCAGTTCATTCAAACATATATTTGTAGGTCACAAGAGGGTTAGTCTATATCCAGTTTATACGCTTAAATGTGGTTCAGAGAGAAGGATATATAGATTTTCCCATTAATTATGTTAATCTAAAATAGCAGACCTTTAACGTTACTACTAGTTTATTGGATCTGTACCATCTCAGTGAACCTTGATGGGAAACATTTTCTCTAGAAAGGACATAGATAGTATGTTGATTAAATACCAAAACTAAGTGAAAGTTTATCGAGGGTCAGAGAGTATGTGTTTTCCCTAACTGTTCCTTTGGGGATAACTTTTGTTTTTAGGGGAGTTGAGAACCCATTTTAAAAAGTTTGAATTCTAAAATTTTGTTTTATGATCAAATTAATAGTTATATTTTTAATTTTGTACAATCAGGGATACCCTTAATCTTTGCAGATATTGTAGAGTTCTACTAAATTTTTAGAGCTGGATGTTTAACCTGGGTGCTCATGGACATTGGAGTAGAGTGGGGTCTCTCATGCAGGCTTTGGGGAGGAGTATGGGATATATAAACCTCATGAGATTTCAGGTAGCATTTTCTGTGAATACGTATTTTTCTGAGGAGAGAGCACATAGTTTTCATCAAATTGTCTTAAGTACTTAGTGACCCAAAAGGTAAGATTCACCATATTAGAACAAAACATCTTTAATGAAAGACATTATTTTAAAGAGTTATTTTACTGTTAGTGAGATTGTAAAAAACAAATCTGACAGCCAGGATTGTAATAAGCTGGAGAGCATTCTTTTAGGAGGGATGCTCTTAAATATGTATTGAAGCTTAACACCTATGGGAAAGGCCTCAGTGAATAGCTCTTCACCTGGCCATGTTGTCTGTGCCTTGTATAAGGCACATGTTGTCTGGACCCTTTCGAGTTTAAAATTAAAATCCTTTTTATGTTGTGGGATATTTCAGCAAGGGATGTGTTTATCTTAATCCTCTTTTCCTTTGATGATTCAGTTAAGTTGTAACCTTGAATTGACATTACAGTTGCTTTCCTGGTAACATGTGGATTAGTGCCACTAGCTATTCAAGATTTTTTTTTTTTTATTATCCTCACCCGAGGATATTTTTCCATTTTTTGTACAGTTAGAGAGGGAGGGAGAGAGAGGAAGGGAGAGAGAGAGAGAAACATCAACGTGAAGGGACACATCGAGTGGCTGCCACCCGCACGACCATCCAGGGCCGGGGACAAACTGCAACCGAAGTACGTGCCCTTAGCGGGAACCGAACCCGGGTCTCTCGGGACCGCAGGCCGACGCTCTAACCGCTGAGCCAAACCGGCCAGGGCTATTCAAGATTTTTTTAAATTTAATTTAATTTTTTATCATCACCCGAGGACATTTTTGCATTTATCTTGAGATAGAGCAGGAAGGAGAGAGGGAGGAGGAGAGGAGAGGAGAGGAGAGGAGAGGAGAGAAGAGAGAGAGAGAGAGAGAGAGAGAGAGAGAGAGAGAGAGAGAAACATTGATGTGAGAGAGACACATCGACTAGTCGCCAACCACACAACCCCAACTGGGGCTGCGGATAAACTGCAACTGAGGTATGTGCCCTTATCGGGAACTGAACCTGGGCCTTTCTGGTCCGCAGGCTGATGCTCTAACCGCTGAGCCAAACCAGTGAGGGCGCTATTTAAGATTTTTGCTTTTAGCCCTGGCTGGTTTGGCTCACTGGTTAGAGCATTAGTCTGCGGACCAAACGGGGTTTGATTCCTGGTCAAGGGCCCATACCTGGGTTGCAGGTTCAATCTCTGGCTCTGGTCACGGTTGTGCAGGAGGCAACCAATCGATGTGTCTCTCACATTGATGTTTCTCTCTCTCTCTCTCCCCTCCCCCCCTTCCACTCTGTCTGAAAATCAGTGGAAAAATATCCTTGGGTGAGGATTAACAACAACAACAACAACAAAAAGTAAAGATAGATACAACAAACTCCAGACCTCCTAAAAATTTTACTGCTGCCAAACCTGTACATTTCTTCATTTTACTGGACTCTAAAGAGGGATCCCTCCTCTTGTCCAAATGAATCATTTCCCATTATTGCTGTCTCAATTTATTTCTTCTCAGTTATCTCCTCTTCAGCTTCTAGGCCTCTTTTATTCAGTAAATTAAACACTTATCCCATATTAGGCCCTGGAAGAACAAAGGTGAAAGGGTAGATAAAATTGCTCTCATGGGGCTTACAGCAGTGTATTAGACTTGCTTAGTGTACTGCACCCTTGGAAGATTCTACTTTTTTTTTTATTAATCCTCACCAGAGGATATTTTTTCCATTGTTTTTTTTTTTTTGAGAGTGGAGTGGAAGGAGGTGGGGGCGGGAGGTGGGTAGAGAATGAAACATCCATGTGATGTGAGAGAGACACATCGTTTGGTTGCCTCCTGCACACACCTGGACTGGAGAGCAAACCTGCAACGCAGGTACATGCCCTTAACTGGGAATCAAACCTGCGATCCTTTGGTGATCCTCTGGTGTGTGGGCTGTCACTCTGACCACTGAGGCAAACCGACCAGGGCGGCAGATTCTACTTTGATGCTTTGTATATCGCCTCTTGCAAGTACAGTTAGTTTGCCATCTCTCTTCCTCACTTGCCTTGGCATTTTCTTCACCATTGTACCAAAACCATATTGGCAGTGGTCACTGGTGACCTCTTCATTGCAGAATTCAAATGGATATTTGATTCATGCAGTAATTTTAACTTCTTGAAGATATAAAGGGTTTTTCTTCCATATTAAATGTTCATGTCGTTCAACATTGCTATTTTTTGAGTTCATGTGACTAGTAGGAAAAGTTAGGAAGAATGATGGTAAAATATGCTTCAGGAGGGCTGTAAATTGTGTCTCTTTACATATGTCTTGTGCTTTGGAGACTGCATTGTCTACAGCTGGATGCTATGTGGTTTGTTTTCATAATTAAAAGTTTTGTCTCTTCCAGCCTAGCCTCTAGCCTCTGTTTTGCTAGTTTAGGATTGTGAAGACAACAGTTATTTTATAATTTAGTACCTATTTAGGTTTGTAGATTCTGTATGTCAAGAAATAAGCAGTTAGGACTCACTATATAGTACATCTCATTGATCTGTATAGAACCTTTCTAAGTTTTATTTCTCTCTGGACCGCAGGCTGACGCTCTAACCACTGAGGAAACTGTCCAGGGCGCAAGTTTTATTTCTGATTCTTAAAATGGGGATTATACCAAGTTTTTTTTTTTTAATCCTCACCAAAGGACATTTTTGCATTTATCTTCAGATAGAATGGGAGAAAGAGAGAGAGAGAGAGAAACATCGATGTGAGAGAGATACATTGACTGGTTGCCACCCACATGACCCCAACTAGGGCCGGGGACAAACTGCAACCGAGGTACGTGCCCTTAGCGGGAACTGAACCCGGGACTCTGGTCCGCAGGCTGACTCTCTAACCGCTGAGCCCAACCGGCCAGGGCTATACTGTTTTATAGAGTATTGTTCAGGATTACAGGGATTCATGTATATAAAATATTAATCTTGGTGATCAGCACATAGTACATTTGAATAAAAAGTTGTTTTCCAAAAAGTTCTGTATGTCTACAGTAATTCCCTACCTGTTTTAACTTCTTCCTGGATGTCATTCTCCAGAGGCAATCATTTTCAAGAAACTGTTAGGTATTTCTTCTGTTATTTATGTTTTCCCTATCTCCCTTTTTTCTCAGTTTATATTTATACTTTCTTTTCTATCCTTCCAGTATTTTATAATAATTTGTGGCTAGATCAGTATGATAATCATGTAAATGTTACAGTTGAGCCATGTTGTCCTTTTTTTTGGACTTAACTTTTTTTAACAGTTGCTTAGATTTCTATGTACCCATCACTGATTAACATCTAGGCTTTATTTCATATGTGAAAATTAACTTTGTAGGGTGGTCAGAAACATTTTCTTGGAGGCATCTCTTTGCTAGCCCTCTCTTATCCTCCTGGTCTGATTAGATTTGGTTGTGCTGAGGCCTGCTGCACAGCTATCATCTTGATCTTTTTTCGCTGTCATTTGTGAGAGCCTCCTCTCCTGTGTTGGACCCCCTTGTTATTCTCCATTAATCCGTTTTCTGTCCCTATAGATTTGTCTTTTACAGAATGGCATAAAAATGGAATCATACAGTATGCAGCCTTTTGAGTCTGGCTTCTTTTTATTTATTTCTTTATTGATTTTTAGAGAGAGAGGAAGGGAGCGGGAGCGGGAGCGGGAGACAGAGATAGAAACATCGATGAGAGGGAACATCGATTGGCTGCCTCCTGCATGCCCTCATCTGGAGATTGGGCCCAGAACCTGGGCATGTGCCCTGACCAGAAATCAAACCGGCGACTTCTTGGTGCATGGGGCGACGCTCAACTGCTGAGCCACACCAGCCGGGCGAGTCTGGCTTCTTTTACTAAGCATAATATATTTGAGAATTATCCATGTTATGTGCATCAGTGCTTGATTTCTTTTTTTGCTGAATAATATTCAGTTGTATGGCTGTGCTACAGATTACTCACTCTTTGAAGGACACTTGACTTATTTCCACTTTTGGGGGACTGTGAATAAAACTTAGACAGTTTTTTGAGAAAAGTGGCCCGTGGCTATTCCAAGTTACAAGGGAGACTGAGAAATTGTATTTAGCTTTTTGCCTTCTTTACCAGAGGAGGACAGAAAAATAGTATGTTGTGAATGGATTTTGGTAGTTAATTCATGGTGTCAATTGCCAGCGGCTGCCTCTTGGTTTGCTCTCTTGTTTTTGTTTTGTTTGTTCCATGAACTTCCTGAATTTGAGATATTGTATATGTGAACTAAACTTGTTTCTGTAATCGCATTGATTAGTATTTTGCTGAGTGTAGAATTCTAGGTTGGAAATTAAACTAAGGTGTTGCTGCACTGTTTTTTTAAAATTGTAAAATTTATATTAAACAATAATTGTCCATTTTCCCCTACTCCCAGTCCCTGGTAACCACCTTTCAACTTTGAATTTGATTATTTTAGATAACTCATATAAGTAGTAATACAGTATTTGTCCTTTTTTGACTGGCTTATTTCACTTAGCATAATGTCCTTAAGGTTCATCCATGTTGTAGCATGTGTCAGAATTTCCAGCCTTTTTAAGGTTGAATAATAAGTAGTTCATTGTATGCTTATCCATTCATCTGTCTATAGAAACTGGGTGGCTTCCACTTTTTAGCTATTGTGAATAATGCTGCTATGAACATGGGCATGCAAATAATCTCTTCAAGACCCTGCTTTCATCTCACTTATATGTGGAATCTAATGAACAGAATAAAGTGATGGGATAAAAAGGTCCATAGATATGAATGCATAGAACAGAATGACAAATCTCAGAAGGGAGGGGACGGGAAGAGACTAACCAAAGAACATATATGCATAGCCTATGAGCACAGTCAAAATACTGTGGGGAAGGCCTGGGGTGGGGTGGAGGCTGGTTGGAGGCAGGTATAAAGTGAGGGGAAATGTGGGATGTGTAATACTGTCAACAATAACAAAACAGACCCTACTTTCAATTTTTTTTATATATATTATTAGAAGTAGAATTACTAGATCATATGGTAATTCTATTTTTAATTTTTTTGAGTAACTATTTTATTGTTTTCCATAGTTGGCCACACCATTTTCAATTCCTACCAGCAGTATAGAAGGATTCTGATTTATTTGCATCCTTGCCAAAACTTGTTATTTTCTATTTTTAATTTTTTATTACAGTAGCCATCCTAATGGTTGTGAAGTGGTATTTCATTATTATAATCATGTTTTTATGGCATATTATATTATTTTTTATTAAAACACACTTTTTTTCCTTTATTGATTTTAGAGAGGGAGCAAGAGATAGAAACGTCAATGAGAGAGAACATCGGTTGGCTGCCTCTTTCATGCCCCCCACTGGGGATTATGCCCACAACCAGGCATGTGTCTTGACGGGGAATCGAACCGGTGACCTCTTGGTGTATGAGTTGACGCTCAATCACTGAGCCACACCAGCTGGATGATGACATATTTAGTTATATGCTTGACACTTAAGTAGCTATTCAGTAAATATTTGTTGAATAAATAAAGTAAAAATATATGCACGATTGTTTTGTCTCTTTGGAAGATTTGTTGTTTATAAGTGGCTTTTGCCTTTAGGTATGGCTTGCTCCTGGACATCACATTTTGAATTGGATTATTGCCAGGTAAAATCTTGGCTGGACACAGTTTTTGTCTTTGCGTTCAAATACCAACTGCAAATGGGAAGAGCAAATAAAACCACGTGTAGTAGTAACTATATGTAGTATAGTGGTAAAATAATTGCTGGTTAAAATTCATGGTTTTTGAGATTTTTATTTAGAATTGCTATACTTAAAAACCTTAGACTTCTTTTTTATCTTCACTCGAGGACATTCTTTCATTTATCTTTAGACAGATTAGGATGGGGGGAGAGAGAGAAACATCAACGTGAGATAGACGCATCGACTGGTTGCCTCCCATGCGACCCTGGTATGTGCTCTTGGCCGGGTCTCATTGATCCGTGGGCCGACGCTCTAACCGCTGAGCCAAACCAGCCGGGGCTAAACCTTAGACTTTTAGATTGCATTAGTAAAATTGGCTTAAGAATTGCCAGGAAAATCTAAAATCCTGCAGGATTGTTTTCTTGAGAAATTGTATTTTAGAGAATCTTTGATTTATCTCATGTTTACTCCTTATCCCTGTATTTTATCCTTGCTTTTTACTATGATTTGCAGGTTTTGCTCACCATGCCTGCTTTTTTGCAGATTTTCTATTTTGTATACACGTTATTTTGTATATACTGTATATGATGACTTCGGTGAGCAGTGACCGTTCCCGAGGTGCTCGGGAAAAAACACAGATTTCAGCGGCACAGGCAACACAACTACAGAAACAAGTAGTACAGGTAAGTTTTTGTGGAACTCTTGTTTGCTTTGTTTAGAATTATGGAAATTAAGGGAACATATGTGTTTTAAATGTTGTCCTTTGTAGGAAACCTGAGAATTTTAATTCTTATTTTTTAAAAGTAGATAGTATTCCCCGATCGGGTGGCTCAGTTGGTTGGAGCATCGTCCTGTATACACCAAAAAAGGTTTCGAGTTTGATTCCCAGCCAGGACACATACCTAAGTTGGGGGTACAATCTTCGACTGAGGCATGCATGGGAGGCAACCAATCGATGTTTCTCTCTCACATTGAACTTTCTCTCTCTCTCTCTCTCTCCCTTCCCCTCTCTCTAAAATCAATAAAAAACCTAAAAACATATCGTCAGGTGAGGATAAAGAAAAAGTAGATCGTATATAATAGGAAAGAGGAAATAACACTCAGGTCCAGTTAGATGTTGTTCCTTAGCTTTTTAATCCTGAACTTTTTCCTGCTACCTATTAACATCTAAGCCATCTCCTTTTCTTTATTATTAATCTAGGTGTATGCCTGGGTTATAATATGAAAGTTGAAATATACAGAGAAATACTACTCTGAAATAGATATATGTCTGAATTATAAGAGACTTACAAAAAGCTGTCGTTTCTTTCAAGCATTGTTACCTGGACAGAGTGTTTTAATTTTAGAATGTCTTTTTTTTTTTTTATGAATTTTTTATTTATTTTTTGTTACAGATATTTTACCTTTTTACCCCATTGGCACCCCCCACCCCACCCCCCCTCCACCCTGTCCCCGGCTTAGTTGTCCATGTCCATTGGTCATGCATACATGCATATAAGTTCTGTGGTTTATCTCTTCCCACCCCCCCACCCCCCATCCCCTCTTCTGAGGGATGTCAGTCTGTGCCTTACTTCCATGTGTCTGGGTCTAGTGTATTCCTCAGACTGTTATGTTCATTATATTCCGTATATAAGTGAGATCATGTGGTATTTGTCTTTTTCTGCTTGGCTTCTTTCACTTAGGATAATACTTTCCAGGTCCCTCCATGTCGTCTCAAAGGATAAGAGATCTTTCTTTCTTACCGCTGCATAGTACTCCATTGTGTATATGTACCACAGCTTTTTGATCCATTCGTCTACTGGTGGACACTTGGGCTGTTTCCAGATCTTAGCTATTGTAAATAGTGCTGCTATGAACATGGGGGTACATATATTCTTCCTGATTGGTGTTTCAGGCTTCTTAGGGTATATTCCCAGCAGTGGGATCACTGGGTCAAATGGAAGTTCAATTTTTAATTTTTTGAGGTAGCACCATATTGTTTTCTATAGCGGCTGCACCAGTCTGCATTCCCACCAGCAGTGTATTAGAGTCCCCTTTTCTCCACACCCTCGCCAACACTTGTTTGATGATTTGTTGATGGCGGCCATTCTGACAGGTGTGAGGTGATACCTCATTGTTGTTTTAATTTGCATCTCTCTGATGATTAGTGATGTTGAGAATTTCTTCATATGTCTCTTGGCCATTTGTATGTCCTGTTTGGAGAGGTGTAGAATGTCTTAATTAACAAGATTCATTTGTGTAAATATTTTATGTTAATAGTCCCTCCTTCTCTCCTTCTCAAATTTTTTATATTATTATTTTAAAAGAAGTATAACAATCCAAGTGAAATGCTAAGCACAGTACCTGGAATGAAATTGAGCACTTTATAAATGTTATTCATTAGATTCTCAAACCTTTTTTTAGAGGCAGTATAGAACTAAGTAAATAAACCTTATGCAGTCTATTATAATTGAGATTGATGATTGATTTTACTTTGATAGCTAATTACAAATACCTTTTATAATTATTTATACTGAAGTGCCCTGTTGATACTAAGGTACATAGGAAGTGGACTATACTTTTTATTTATTTGTTTATTTTTATCCTTACCTGAGGACATTTTTCCATATTTTGTTCAGACTGAGTGGGAGGGGGAGAGAGAGAGAAACATCGACGTGAAAGGGACACATCGAGTGGTTGCCACACGCACTACCCAACCAGGGCCGGGGACAAACTGCAACTGAGGAATGTGCCCTTAGCGGAAAATGAACCTGAGTCTCTCCAGACTGCAGGCCGACACTCTAACCGCTGAGCCAAACCGGCCAGGGCAGAAGTGGACTATACTTAATTGTTGCATCACATTTTAAAATATAAGGTTAGTCTTATATTTTGCTGCTATCAACAGATGTACATCTCTGTATTCAGTGCTTGCTCCTAAATACACCTGTCCTGATAGGTATTTATTTATAACTGACCAAGAAAGACTGTCTTGAGCCCTGGCCAGTTTGACTCAGCAGTTGGAGCGTCGGCCTGTGGACCAGAGAGTCCTGGGTTTGGTTCCCACTAGGGGCACGTACTGAAAAAAAAATGTTTGCTTCATGAATAGCCTCTCTCTCTTTTTGTTGTTGTTAACCCTCACCTGAGCATATTTTTTTTATTGTTTTTTTTTTTTTTTTTTTATCCTCACCCGAGGACATTTTTCCATTTTTTGTTCAGGTAGAGTGGGAGGGAGAGAGAGGAACAGAGAGAGAGAGAGAAACATCAATGTGAAAGGAACACATCGAGTGGCTGCCACCCACACAACCAACCAGGGCCGGGGACAAACTGCAACCGAGGTATGCGCCCTTAGCAGGAACCGAACCCGGGTCTCTCTGGACCGCAGGCCGACGCTCTAACCGCTGAGCCAAACCGGCCAGGGCAATTTTTTTTTATTGATTTTTAGAGAGAGTGGGAGAGAGAGAAACATTGATGTGAGAGAGACACATTGATTGATTGCCTTTAGCAGACCCCAACTGGGGCTGGAATGAGACCTGCAACCCAGATTTGTGCCCTGGACCAGGAATCAAACCCAAGACCCTTCAGTCTGCTCTAACCACGGAGCAAACTGGCCAGGGTATTTTTTTTTTAACAATCCCCACCCAAGGATATGCCTTTTAAAAATGGATTTTAGAGAGAGAGGTAAGGAGAAGGGGGGGGGGGAGAGAGAGAGAGAGAGAGAGAGAGAGAAACATCTATTGGTTGCCTCCCATACTCGTTCTCACCAGGATCAAACCCAAAACCTGGGTATGTGCCCTGATAGGAAATCAAATCCTCAACCCTTCAGTGCACGGGACAGTGCTTCAGCCAACTGAGCCACATCAGCCAGGGCAGGAATAGCCTCTTATCAAAGAAGAGATATAGTTATGAGCAATTATAGGTGCAACCCTGATAATAATGCAATATAAATTAAGCCCTGGCCGGTTTGGCTGAGCTGTTGGAGCAGCGGCCTGTGGACCAGAGAATCCTGGGTTCGGTTCCTGCTAGGGGCACGTACCAAAAAAGAATAAATAAAATAAAGAGGTGGGTTTGTTTTTAAAAAAAGAAAAGATATTTTGTTTTCTTTTTTTATCAAATCAGTAAGGATTAAACACATGGTCTTTTGAAGGAGAGTCAAATGAAATGGGAATATAAACTGTCTCCCACTCAAGTAAAGTCCTTGGGCTGATTTCCAAACAAGCAGTCTCCAGATTGGAGGAGGGAGGACTCCCTTCCTCCTACGGGTAGTCACTAAGAGTTTTTCCATGGACCTTTTGAGAATGGCTCATTTTCTCTCATTAGAAGAAAAACTGCCAACTGAGTTGTGGGAAGGATTCCTAGACCCTTAGTTTACTAATTTTTATTTTTATAAAAGTACTGTGAGAATTTCTTAATATTTACATTAGAATTTTTCATGTTCATTAATCCATTAATCTCATTCTGGGAAATAAATCCTAAGGAAAAACCTTAAAGGGGAAACTTTATTTTGTAAGATGTTTATGGCCCAATTCTAAATGTGTGTAGAGGAATTCTGAAATAACCTATCTAGGTAGTGGGATGAAGAGAGAAAACCATGAGCTCTTTGAATCTGAATAAACCTGGGTTTGGGCCCGGTGTCTGCCACTTTACTAGTTAGCTGAATTACGTAAGTCTCTTTGAACCTCAGTTTTGTTTTTTTAATTTATTTTTTATTGTTGACAGTATTATAGATGCCCCTCATTTACCCCCCTTTGCTCCCCTGTACCCAGGCCCCACCCCACTCCAGGCCTTCACCACATTATTGTCTGTGTCCATGGGCTGTGCATATATGCACATAAATTCTTTGGTTAATTTCTTCTTGTGTCCCCCACACCCCTCCCCTCTAAGATCTGTCAGTCTGTTCCATGCATCCATGTCTCTGGACCTATTTTTTTTCGTCAGTTTATTTTGTTCATTAGATTCCACATGTAAGTGAGATCATGTGATATATATATGTTATTTATTTATTTATTAGTTTGTTTGTTTATTTATTTATTTTCTTGCCCTGGCTGGTTTGGCTCAGCATTTAGAGTGTTGGCCCATGGACCAATGAGTCCCAGGCTTTGATTGCAGCCAAGGGCACTTACCTAGGCTGCGGTTCTATCCTTGGCCCCAGTTGGAACGTCTGGGTGGCAACCAGTCAATGTGTTTCTCTCACATTGATGTTTCTCTCTCTCTCTCAACCCCTTCCCCTTCCACTCTGTCTGAAGATAAATATAAAAATATCCCCATGTGAGGATTAAAAAATATATATATATTTTTTTCTTTATTGATTTTTGTTTTTCTAGAGAGATGAAGGGAGAGGGAGAGAGAGATGGAAACATCAATGAGAGAGAACATCGATTGGCTGCCTCCTGCATGATCCCCACTGGGGATTGGACCCACAACCTGGGCATGTGACCTGACTGGGAATTGAACCTGCGAATTCTTGGTGCATGGATCCTTGCTCAACTACAGAGCCACACCTGCAGGGCAAAATCATGTGATATTTGTCTTCCTCTGACTGGCTTATTTCGATTAGCAAAATAATCTCCAGGTCCATCCATGATGTTGAAAAGGCTAAGAGATGAACCTTAGTTTTAGTTTTTTAAAAACATGCTTTGAGAATTAGAAAAAAATTTCAAGAGCTGTACATGTTATTCCCGGATATCTTTTGCCCATATTCCCAGATGTTAACATTCTTACCATTTTTACTTTATCTTTTTCCTCCTTCCTACAAAGGAGAAACTACACGAACCTTTTCCTCTAAACCTCTTGAGAATAAGTTGCAGATATGATGCTTCTATACCTGTAAAAACTTGAGTGTGTATAGTATTTTTTTAAAGAAAAAACAAGGACCATCTTTGACACAATCACAGCACAATTTTCTTTTTTTAAATATGTTTTTATTTTTATTTTTTAATTTTTTTAATTAGAGAGGAAGGGAGAGAGATACGTATCCATTGGCCGCCTCCTGCACGCCCCCTACTGGGGATCTAGCCCACAACCCCAGGCATGTGCTCTGACTGGAAATCCAACTGGGACCTCTCAGTCCATGGGATGATGCTCAATCCACTGAGCCACACTGGCTGGGCAACAACACAATTTTCAAAAATCAGGAAATCACCTCATTATCCAACCTAGTCTGCAGATCGTATTTATATTTTCCCAGTTCTCCAAATAATATCCTTTTTAGCTAATTTAGTCTTTTTTAATGTGGAACTTCCTATTTCATGACATTGACATATTTGAAGAATATAGGCCAATTATTTTGTAGAATGTCTCCTAATTTCGGCATGTTTGATATTTCCTCACGATTAGAATGAGGTTATGCATTTTTGATAGAGATAGTACAGAGGTGATGATCTGTTCTTTTTTTTTTTTTTGGTACCTGCCCCTAGCAGGAACTGAACCCCGGACTCTCTGGTCCGCAGGCCAACGCTCCAACCGCTGAGCCAAACCAGCCAGGGTGATGATCTGTTCTTAATGCATCATATACTGGTGATCAATTTTTATCATTTGGTTAAAGTGGTGTTTCTCTAATTTGTGTGAGGAGAGGAAAAATTTTAGTTTTTAAAATTTTAATATGGTGTAATATATTCTTTGCAGAGAATGGTTGTAAGGAATTAGAAATTGCAATGAGGTATGATCAGGAAGTGGTAACCTTTATTTGTATTTTATATTTCACATGTTATGAAATTGCTATAATATTTGAAATTATGCTGGGAAATGCCAGGTTTTTTTTCAACTGAGAAAGGATGCAAAATTATACTTACAATATAGCATAACTGTTAAGACATTTAAGAAAAAAGTCTAGTAGCCCTGGCCAGTGTGGCTCATTTGGTTGGAGCATCATCTCATGCACCAAAAGGTTGCTGGTTCAATTCCCAGTCAGGGCACATACCTAGGTTGTGGGTTCGATCCCCAGGGGTGTGCATACGGGAGGCAACTGATCGATGTTTCTCTCATATGTTGATGTTTCTCTGTCTTTCTCTCTCTCTTTCTTCCTCTCTCTCCCTCTCTCCCCCTTCTTTCCCTTATTCCTCCCTCTCTAAAATCAGTAAAACAGCCTGGCCGGTGTGGCTCAGTGGTTGAGCATCGACCCATGCACCAAGAAGTCACCAGTTTGATTCCCGGTCAGGGCACATGCCCAGGTTGTGGGCCAGTCCTCAGTGGGGGGGCATGCAGGAGGCAGCTAGTCAATGTTCTGTTTCATCGATGTTTCTATCTCTCTCTCCCTCTCCCTTCCTCTCTCTAAAATCAATAAAGGGGAAAAAAATCAGTAAAATATATCCTCTGGTAAGGATTTTAAAAAAGAAAAAAGACTTGTAGATTATGTAAATAATTTCTTTGGTTGATGGGCATATTCCTACTTTATCATATTTTCCAAATTTTCTGGCTGACAGGTCCAACAAAAAACATTTGAGTGTGCTATAAAAGCTATCAACACTTTCTTTATTATGACAGTAGCTTAGCTCAGTATAAGCCAAGTGAATGGAATAGAGATCCAGAGGAAGAAATTAATAATGTTGCTTTTCTTGGCAAGACTTTTTCAACCTGACAGTAGTGTCATAGATGTCACTAATGCTTATTGTAGGAGAGAGTGCACTAACGCTGTTTAACTTTGAATTACCAGTTGATTCTGCTTATTCCTTTGATTTCACAAGCTGCATAGACTCCTCAGTTCTTTGAGCTCAGCCTGGCCTCTTTCCTATCATACTCTAATTAATGTTTGGTGCTTTGTTTAACTAATACTTTTTTTTTTTTTTTCTTTTTTCTGGTTGAAGGAGAATTTTTATTACTTTTATGTACAAAAAACTCAACATTGTATACTTAACCCAGCTTGGTGGCCAGTTATTTAGCCTTTGCCTTTTTCAGCTTAGCAATGTGAGCCACCAACTTTGGACCCAGGATATTGCCTCCCCAGAGGTGGCGGATCTCATCATATCTGTTGTAATTGGTCTGGATAGCCTCTACCAGCTTAGCCAGAGCTTCTTTGTCTTCCCAGTTAACCTGTGTGAAGGTGACAGTGGTGCAGGTCTTCCTGTGGTCTAAATGCCCCAACTTGGCCTTCCCCTTGATAATGCACTAGGGAACCCCCATCTTATGGCATAGGGCAGGCAGGAAGATAGCCAGCTCAATGGGATCCACATTGTTTGCAATCACTACCAGATATATCTTATTCTCCACCAGGGTGGTGACAGTGTTAACTCCTGCTCAAAGGACAGGTGGCCTCTTGATGGGGACATCTCCTTTGCCCACAGTTTTTTTCTCAACCTTGGGCAACCATATCTGCTTTTTTCTCTTGCTTTGTCTTTGGTTTGTACTTGTGGAGAAGTTTAAGCAGTTGAGTAGCTGTTTGGTGGTCCAAGGCTTGGGTGAACTGGTTAATGGCAGGAGGCACTTTCAGATGCTTATAGAGAATAGCCCTTTGCTACTGCAACCGAATGTAGGGGGGCCATTTGACAAAGTGGGTGAGGTCCCTTTTGGGCAGTATGTCCTGTCCAATGCCAAAATTCTTGGGCCTTTTCTCAGACAGGGGATTTACCATCTTCTTGGCCACCTGCTTCTTCAAGACAGCAGGGACTGACATCACCTTTTTCCCCTTAGCCTTCTTTCCTTTTGGCATCTTGGGCAGCAGGAGGAAAGAGCTAATTTTCTTCTTGACTCTAGGGTAGCTGGCAAAGATAAAAATATATAAAGGTCTAATTTAAAATGCTCTGTAATTCACCCAGCTGGTGTGGCTCAGTGGTTGAGCATCAACCCATGCACCAAGAGGTTACCGGTTGATTCCTGGTCAGGGCACATGCCCAGGTTGTGGGTCCAATCCCCAGTGAGGGGCATGTAGGAGGCAGCCAGTCGATGTTCTCTCTCATCGAAATTCTCTCTCATCAATGTTTCTAGCTCTCGCTCTCCCTCTTCCTTCCTCTTCCTTTCTAATATCAATAAAGAAAAAAAAAGCTCTGTATTTCATTAATATTCTGTGCTAGTATTGCAAAACTGGACTTGTTAAAAACTGTTGAGCCCTGTCCCGTTTGGCTCAGTGGTTAGAGTGTTGGCCTGCGGTCCAGAGAGACCCGGGTTGGGTTCCCGCTGAGGGCACGTACCTCGGTTGAGGTTTGTCCCTGGCCCTGGTTGGGTCGTGTGGGTGGCAACCACTTGATTCCTTTCACGTTAATGTTTCTCTCTCTCCCTCTCTCCCTCCCACTCTATCTGAACAAGATATCAAAAAAAAAAAAAAAATCCTCGGGTGAGGATAAAAAAAAACACAAAAAACTGTTGAGTGCATCAACTGCTTTTTCAGAAGTTATGTCTAGATAGTCTACACCCTTTCGAGAATACAACAAATTATATAATTGAAGAGAAATACAAAGAATGTTTGAGTCATAGTACTTAAGCTTAAAAAGCTATATCTGAATAAATTAGTAATTGTACTTACCTTACATATGGTAATGAATAGTGATTTGTAATGTAGGGGGAAACCAGTATAAAAATGAAAATATAGAAATATGTAGAAGTCCCAGACTTTTGGCCTATAGCAAAATATATATATATACATGTATATATGTGTGTGTGTGTGTGTGTGTGTGTGTGTGTGTATACACACACATTTTTTTAATCCTCACCTGAGGGTATGTTTTCACTGATTTTTAGAGCAGGAGGAAGGGAAAGAGCGAGAAACATTGATGTGAGAGAAACTTTGATTTGTTGCCCCTCTCATGATGCTCCAGCCAACTGAGCCACTCAGTCAGGGCTTCTTGTTGATATATTTGTAATGTATTTTAATGGAGTCAGGAGACACTTTTTTGTTTCTGTGATTTGTGTACATTTAGGAAACACAGGCAGTTCTCAGTTTTCAAGTTTAAATATTGCTATCTTTAGTGTTATTATTTGTGGCTATTTACCCCCCTGTTCCATTATTTTTTATTGATCCTACACTCTTTATCAGAAAGATATTAAAGACAGAGTCCCTGAGTTTGGTCTCTCTTGTATTCTGTGACATTACTGTGTGCTGAATTTTCTGTCTGAAATGTCTTGAGCTAGGAACATTCTTCTAATACACATTACACAGAGAGTGATTGTGTCCACCACTGGTCTGCAATTCACTTTCTTGGATTTTTTTTTTATCTTTTAATTTTAGCTCCTGTTTAACATCTGTTTCTTTCCCCCTTCTTTTCCTTTGCATTTTCTTTTTTACCTCCTCCATGGCTTCTTTTGATCTCTTGACATTTTTCCCCCTAATATTTTATTTTGAAAATGTTCAAAGACAAAGAAAAGTTGAGAGTTGTACTTTGAGCACCCATGTAACTCACTATGCTATATTTGCTTTATCACATTTCAAAATAAGTTCAAGACAACACTTTAGCATACATATCATCAATATTTGTTTAGGTCTCCATTTTTTTTTTTGAGAGAGAGAGGGTGGAAGGTGGGGCGAGAGAGAAACATCGATGTGAGAGAGACACACTGATTAATTGCCTCCCACATGCACCTCAACCTGAGCGGGGGATGGAACCTGCAACCCTTCAGTGGGTGGTCCGACGCTCCAACCACTGAGCAGTACTGGCCAGAGATCCTTTTTTTGTAAAGGTGAAATATACATACAGACACATTTTAGGTATATGAGATCATTTTTTGTTGTATGCATATACCTGTGTAACTTAGTTTCCTGTCAATATACAGAACATCATCCTCATCCTGGAAAGTTCTGCTGGTTAAATTTTGTTTTCTTGGTGCAGACATCTTGACTGTTTCAGGCTAGTGATTTTCTTTATGTACTGCTTTCACTTTCCCCCCGCCCCCAGCTCCCCCGTCTCATTTCTTTGTACCTCTTCACTTCAGACTCTTGTAGGTAGCCCATAACTCTAATATGGACTGTGTTCTAGTTTGCACATGTTGTATAGTCTCTTTCCTCAGTCTTTAAGTATAAAATGACACACAGAAAATCATCTCCCTTTACATTCCTTCCTTTTAATGGCAACCACGCTAGTCTAGAACTTCACTGCTGCATTCTTTGTTAAAATAGCTTCCTCCGCCACTGGGACGCAGCATGATATATATATATTGTTCATCTGGTAGATAAGAGGCCTATATGCCATTAACACCCACCATAAAAGTGTGAGTAAGGTACTTAGCACAGCACAAATTTGAAATGGATTACTACCTCTAAGATCCTTCCCATCAATAAACTAGAAGCTCTATTTTGTGATTTAATAATTTTTGTAATAGAAACTTTTTTTATCTTTTAGAAAAATGACGCTTCATGGATGAGTAATTTTGTTTTGTTTTGTTAATCCTCACCTGAGGATATTTTTTCCATTGATTTTTATACAGAGTGGAAGTGGGGGAGAGGGAGAAACAGGGATGTGAGAGAGACACATTGACTGGTTGCTTCCCACATACCCCAGCTGGGGCCTGGGATTATATCAAATCTACAGGCCAGCTCTCTAACCTCTGAGCCAAACTGGCCAGGGCTATGGTGTAAATAATTCCATAATGGTTGTTTTCCAGATTGTTGTTGGCCCTATTCTGTATACACTTTTAATATGTTTTTCTCAAGTTTGCATGCATATTGCAAGGGTGTATATTTGGATATTTTCTATTTTAAAGCCACAAGAAATTAGTCTACTTTTCCTTGCCTAATTGCCTAAGGACTTTTCTTTTTTATTGCTTTAATTAGACTGCCCAGTTCAAATGGCTAGAATAGTCATCCTTGTTTTGTTTTGGTCTTAGTGGGAAGGTTTTCAGTTGTCTTTCACCATTAAGTGTGATATTAACTGTGGATTTTTTGTAGTTGTTTTTATTAGATTGAGGAAGTCCCTTTCTAATTCTAACTTATTGAGTGTTTTTATCTTGGAAGGGTATTGGACCTTACCTACTTTTTCTGTGTCTATTGAAATGACTGTGTGGTTTTAACATGTTCTACTTATATGGTATATTAGATTGTTTGATTTTGAGATGTTAAGTTAACCTTGTATTTCTGGGATAAACTCACTTGGTCATGGTGTACAACTCATTTTGTTTGTTACTGGTTTGCTAAGATTCTGTGGAGGATGTTTTACCTATAATGATGAGATATTTTTCTGTAGTTGTCTTTTCTTGTGATGTCTTGCTTTTGGTATCAGGGTAATATTGATAGATTGAGTTAGGAAGTGTTCCCTTTTCTGTTTTTGGAGAAGTTTGTAAAGAATTGGTGATTTTTGGTGTTAATTCTTCTAATTCAAGCATTTGTTAAAGATTTTTAATTTTCCTTTAATCAGTTTCAGTAGTTTGTGTCTTTATTAATTTTTGTCTAGGTTCCCTAATTTTGTGGCATACATTTGTTCATGGTATTCTCTTATAATCCATTTTATTCCTCTGAAGTTGGTTGTAGCATTTCCTATTGCATGTCTACTTTTAATAACTTCATCTTCTCATTGTTTTCTTGGTTGTTCAAGCTAAAGTTTTGTCAACTGTCAATTTTGTTGACCTCCCCCACCTAGGACCAAGTTTTGGTTTCTTTGATTTTTTCTCTCTCTTATTTTTCTGTTCTCTATTTCATTATATCCTACTGTAGAAAATTTTGAAATAATTTTAAGATTTTCCAAAAAGTTGGAAAATATTACAGAGAGATCTCTTTAACTTTCACCCAGCTTCCCTTAATGTTAACACTTTATATCATGTGTTGGCACACTTTTTCTATAAAGGGTCACGTAGCACATATTTTATGCTCTGTACCACATACCATCTCTGTTGCATGTTCTTTGTTTTTGTTGTTTAACAACATTTAAAAAAAAATCCTCACCTGAGGATTGTTTTTATTGATTTCAGAGAGAGAGGAAGGGAGAGAGAGAAACATCAATGTGAGAGAGAAACATGGATCGGTTACCTCCAGTGTATGCACTGACCAGGAATCAAACCCACAACCTTTTTGGTGTACAGGACAAAACTCCAAACAACTGAGCCACCTGGCCAGGGTTTAACGACAGTTTTAAAATGTTAAAAACTTTCTTAGCTAGCACACTGTACAAAATCAGATCCCAGACTGTAATTTGCTAACCTCTGTTTTACATAACTACTTGTTAAAACTTAAGATAATAACATTGGTGCAGTATTTTTAAATAATAGATTTTATTTGAGAATAAAGTCTATTGTTTATTCATGTGTTTTTATTTTTTATTTATTTATTTGTTAATTTTCACCCAAGGATCTTTTTCCATTGATTTTTAGAGAGAGTGGAAGGAGAGAGTAAGAGAGAGAAAGAAACATTAATGTGAGAGAGAGAGACACATCAAGTAGTTGCCTCCCGACCTGGGCTGGGGATCAAACCTGCAACCCAGGTACGTGCCCTTGACCAGGAATCAAACCCATGGCCCAACACTGTACCTCTGAGCCAAACTGGCCAGGGCATAGGATATTACTATTTTGTTTTTAAGGACATTATAAGGGATACATACAGATGAACATTGAGATGAAGAGGCTCTAACCACTTAGCAAAACTGGCCACTAGTTTTTAGCGGGAACTGAACCCAGAACTCTCTGGTCCACAGGTCAACGCTCAACCGCTGAGCCAAACTGGCCAGGGTCACTAGTTTTTAAACTAAGATTCCTTTTCTGTTTCAGGATCCAATCCAACTAGTCCCTTTAGTCTCTTGTGATCTGCCATAGTTTTTATTTTTATTTTTTATTTATTGATTTG
Organism: Molossus molossus; assembly: GCF_014108415.1. Classification (NCBI taxonomy): domain Eukaryota; kingdom Metazoa; phylum Chordata; class Mammalia; order Chiroptera; family Molossidae; genus Molossus; species Molossus molossus. The sequence goes on from NW_023425349.1 coordinate 35,574,842, forward strand.
AGAGAGAGAAAAAAAACATTGATTTTTTTTGTCCCACTTATTTATGCATTAAGTGGTTGATTCATATATGTGCCCTGACCAAGGATTGAACCCATAACCTTGGTGCGTATCAGGATGACTGTAACCAACTGAACTACCTGACCAGGGCCCACAGTTTTTTCAGTTTTTGCTTGCTTTTCATGACCATCACACATTTCAAGTGTATATTTATTAGTTTTAAAAATAATTAGTACCTTTATTCTCTGAAAGTAAATAATTAGTATTTTTAAAAACCATTATGAATTTATGGATTTAAACATTTGATTGGTTTCAGTTATTTCTAGTTATTTTCCTTTTTGAAGTTCAAATTATCCCATCATTGGCCAGTGCAAGTGTTTTCAAGTTGACTCCTGAGTGGGTTTTTTTAAATTCATTTTTAATTATAGTTGACATAAAATATTCTTAGTTTCAATTGTATAACATAGTGACTAGACATTTTTATACTTTGCAAAGTGATTACTACAATAAATCTAGTAACCATCTGTCACTGTACGTAGTTATTATGATATTATTGACTATTCCCTATACTGTATATGACATCCCTGTGACTCCTGAGTCATGGCTTCTGAGTGCTTTCTTACTTGGTCCTAACAAGTTTTTGATAGTTTCTTCATAAGCTGGTGTGACAGGGTATTTCAGACTTACCTTGTACACTTCCTGCTTTATGCTTAGAGTCAGCCATTGCTTTAAGAAACCCTGCATTCTTTTAGTGGGAAATTTTATTTAGAGATCTCAGTCTACTAACTGATGGATGATGTTTATTATTACTGGGTTGGTCATTGGTCATAGGTCTTCTCAGTGGACAGAACTATGAAAAATTGCCTCTTGAGTTAATGCTTGTAGTTCAAAATCAGGACCACTTTTTTTTTTTAATCCTCACTTGAGGATATTTTTTCATTTATCTTCAGATAGAGTGGGAGAGAGAGAGAGAGAGAGAGAGAGAGAGAAACATTGACGTGAGGGAGACACATCGGCTGGTTGCTTCCTGTAGGACCTGATCAGGGCCGGGGACGAACTGCAACTGAGGTATGTGCCGTTGGCTGGAATTGAACATGCGACTTTTTGGTCTGTGGGCTGGCACTCTTAACTGCTGAGCCAAACCAGCCAGGGCCAAATTCAAGACTACTTTTATGTCACATGTTTATCACCTCCACTCTGAGAATCCTGGTTCCCTGAGAACTGGAGATGGTAAAATTAGGATATGCCAAAATCACTCATTGTATATAAAATCACTTTATGTATATAATACAGCACCGCCATCATGTTTTCCCCATTCTTACTCTGATTTCTCCTGAGCACAGTCTTTAACTTTTTTTTTTTATCCTCACCGGAGGATATTTTTTCATTTTTTTGTTCAGATAGAGTGGGAGGGAGAGAGAGGAAGAGACAGAGAAACATTGATGTGAAAGGTACACATCGAGTGGCTGCCACCTGCACAACCCAGCCAGGGCCAGGGACAAACTGCAACCGAGATACGTGCCCTTAGCAGGAACTGAACCCAGGTCTCTCTGGACCGCAGGCCGACGCTCTAACCCCTGAGCCAAATCGACCAGGGCTCTTTAACATTTTTAAAAGAAGTAGAAGCCCTGACCGTTTTGGCTCAGAGGTTAGAGCGTCAGCCCGTGGCCCAGTGAGTCTCTGGTTCTATTCCAGTCAAGGGGACGTACCTCCGTTGCGGTTGTCCCCAGCCCTAGTTGGGTTGTGCGGGAGGCAACCAGTTGATAATGTCTCTCTCACATTGATATTGCTCTCTGTCCCTCTTTCTCTCCCTCTCTCCTACTCTATCTGATGATAAATAGAAAAATATCCTCGGTTGAGGATTAAAAAAAATTAAAAAGAAGTAGATGCTCCTTTTTCATTCCAGAGACCTCCATAATTGTTGGCTTGTTTTTATAAAATATCTTGGTCATTGGCATCAGAAGTTGACAAGCTCAATATAAATGTTTAAATTCTCTGCTGGAATAGCAAGGTGTGCATCAAGCTCTGTATAAGAATTTTCTGGATTTAGGATTTTCAGCTTTACCTTCAAGTCAGTTGATAAAACAAATGTCTAATCAAATATTTTCTGCACACTTATTTCAAGGAAACTGCTTTGTTCAATTGATTTAACACCTTTCTGTAGTAGCTTTTAAACCCACAACAGTAACATGCAGGTTGATCACATTTGTAAACCCAAGGGTCTTGGTCTTTATCAATATTGGTGAAAATCATTCAACAACCAAGAGGCACTCTGTGTGTAGACCTGGGAAGTAGACCTTTTATACAACTTGTTTTTACTGTTGACTCTCTCATAATGTTTCCCTGTATCTGGGAATCATTGTCAGCTGCAACTCCATTATTCTACTACATAGCCACTATTTTTCTTTTTTTTTAATTCTCAAGATATGCTTACTGATTTTCAGAGAGGAAGGGAGGGATGAAGGGAGGGGGGGAGAGAGAGCGCGCGCACGACATTGATGTAGGAAACATTGATCGGTATGTACCCAACTGGGGATCTAACCCGCAGCCTAAGCATGTACCCCTGACTGGGAATCGAACTTGCAGCCTTTTGGTGTATGGGACGACGCTCCAACCAACCGAACCACCCAGCCAGGGCACCACTGTATTTGGTTATCTAGAATAAATTAGTCACTCTGCTAGAGTTGAGTAATTTGTCTTTTGCTTTCTTCTGTGTGATAGTTACTACATGGTTTTTCCCTATGACAGCCTTAATATAAGGCCCCTCAATTAATAGCCTTAAAAACATATTTTACTTAATAGAAGTGGCCCTTAGTTGAAAAAAATGATAATGTGACAGCCAATGCCAGACTGAAGTACAGATAGGTGTACCCACTGCTTCAGGGTACTGCTTTGGTACCTATGGCACCTGAATCTGCTATCAGGCCATCTGGAAGTTACAGAGATTTTTAAATAGTACTATGTCTACATGCTTTGTTCACGTACACATTGTATTTTGTACTTTCTCCCTTTGAGACATCATTTAGTTATTTATAAAATTTATTGATTTTAGAGAGAAAGGAAAGGGGGGAGGAGAGAGAAAGAAAAAGAAAGAAATACTGATTTATTGTTCTACTTAGCTATACATTCATTGGTTGCTTCTTGTATATGCTCTGAGCAGGAATCGAACCTGCGACCTTCTGATGCACTGGATGATGCTCAACCAACTGTGCCACACCACCCGGGCAGGCTCATATTTTATTTGCTTGAGTATCTTTTTAAAAAAACTTTTTTTTGTTAATCCTCACCCAAGGATACTCTTTTCCTTTGATCCTTTAGAGAGAGTAGAAGGAAGGGAGAGAGAGAGAGTCAGAAAGAAAAACATCGATGTGAGAAAGACACATCGATTGGTTGCCTCCTGAAGGACTCTGACTGCAACCCAGATATGAGCCCTTGACTGCAATCGAACCTGAGACCCTTCGGTTTGTGGGCCAATACTCTCACTACTGAGACAAATTGGCCAGGGCTGCTTGAGAATCTTTCTTTTTTTTTTTAATAATTTTTTTCTTCATTGAGTTTAAAGAGAGGAAGAGTGAGGGAGAAAAAGAAACATTGATGTGAGAGAGAAACATCAATTGGCAACCTCCTGCATGCCCCCCACTGAGGATCAGGCCCACTACCTGGGCATGTGCCCTGACTGGGAATTAAATGGGTAATCTCTTAGTGCATGGGTCGACGCTCAACCACTGAGCCACACCGGCAGGGCTGCTTGAGTATCTTAAATGTTACTGTATTTTATTTTTTCACAAAGCTTTTGACACATTTATTGATGCTTTTTATGTGGGAATTTTTTTCTTGTATAAGTCTCTTGCCCATTCTGCCTAATACCCAATGAATAGTTTTATTTTCCTAATTCAAATCTTTTACTAGAAAATGTCCAGTGTGGGTTGTTATGGGTTGATATTCTCAAGTATATGATGTGATTTGTTTCATATATTGAACATTGTTTTATTTACTTTCCAGACATTTTTCTTGAGTTGTTGTTGTTTATTGGCTTTTAGAAAGAGGAAGGGAAAGAGAGAAATATCTATGTGAGAGAGCTACATCAATCAGTTGCCTGCCATATGAGCCTCGGCCGGGGATCAAACCCACAACCTAAGTATGTGCCCTGACTAGGAATCTAACCCACAACCTTTTTGGTGTATAGGATGATGCTCCAACCAACTGAGCCTCCCAGCCAGGCTTGAGTTTTAGTTTTAAGCATTTGTACTGTTGTTCCCTTTCTGTCTTTTTCTTCTTTTTTTAAAAATGGTTTTGTTGATTTTAGAGAGAGAAGAAGGGAGAGTGGGGGAAAGGGAAAGACAGCCATTGATTGGTTGCTTCTGATATACAAGGGGACAGGGAATTGAATCTGCAACCTTGTTATGTGCCCTCCTGGGAAGCAAACCAATGACCTTTCTGGTGCTCAGCCAGGGCTGTCTTTTTCTTTTAAGAGATTTATATTATTCACAGGTTCAAGTTGGATTGTATTATGCCTATGTTCAATATTTAACGCTTCCTTTTCTCTCATTCCTTATCTTTTCATTTCTTAAAATTACTTTAAATATATTCCCCTTTCACTTTATTTCTCTGGAGGCATTCATTAACTGTTAAAAGTTTGTTTTGTGTTTCCTCTAGTTTAGTCTTCATTTTCACTTCTGAATTAGAAAAATCTAGATAGTCTTTTATGTCTTGTATCATTTTCTTCATGTTAAGTATCTTTTAGTACATTTTGAAACAAGATAGCAGTTTTGCTTTGTTCTCTAGGCACTTTTTTTTTTTTTTTTTGCCATGTTTTTATTGACTATAGGGGTATTATCCTGCTCCTTATTCTTTTTTAATTTTTTAAATTTTTGTTACAGACATTTTTCCTTACCCCCCCAATTGACACCCACCACCCCCAGCATTGTTGTCTATGTCCATTGGTTATGCTTATATGCATAAGTTATTTGTTTTGTCTCCCCACCATCCCCTCCTCTGAAGTTTGTCAGTCTGAACCCTACTTCTGTGTCTCTGAGTCTGTTTTGTTCATCACCTTATTTTGTTCATTATATTCCACAAATAAGTGAGATCATGTGATACTTGTCTTTCTCTGACTGGCTTATTTTGTTTAGCATAATACTCTATAGGTCCTTCCATGTCGTCTCAAAGGATAAGAGATCTTTCTTACAGCTGCATAGTATTCCATTGTGTATATATACCACAGCTTTTTTATCCACTCATCTGTTGATGGACATTTGGGCTGTTTCCTTTATTCTTTTTTTATTTCTCTTGTAATAAGTTTGCATGTAATTTGACCTTTATTTTTTTTTGCTGCTCATTTAAAAAAACATGTTTTTATTTATTTTTTAGAGAGAGAGTTAAGGGGGAGAGAGATGGAAACATCTATGTGAGAGAGAGACACTGACTAGCTTCCTCCTGCATGTTCTGTACAGCGGATCAAGCCTGTAACCTGGGTATGTGCCCTGTCCTGGAATTAAACTGGGACCTCTCAGTCCATGGGACGATGCTCAATCCACTGAGCCACAGCGGCTGGGCTTCTACTGCTCATTTTCATGTGAAATGAGTTTCCTTGTAGTTTTAGACAGCAATATGGTTCAGAGTGGCTTTCCCAATATCAGAGTGTTTCTTCTTTTTTGTAATTAGGTTGGCTTACTTTGTGAGATTTCCTCGCTCTGTTCTCCCACAACATGGAGTTTTTTTTCCCTGCGTATGTGGCTCAATCATAATTCTGTCCCTAGTTGTTTCTCTTGATGGGAGCTCTAGCTGGTTAGTTTCAAGAGTTTATGATGATAACAACCCCAGCTTTTTGAAACCTTTCTACAGTCCTGGCACTTAGTTTACTATTGGAGTTGTCAGCCCTGCCCAGTTTGGCTCAGCGGTTGGAGTGTTGGCCTGCGGACCAGAGAGTCCTGAGTACGGTTCCACTAGGGGCACGTACCAAAACACACACACACACACACACACACACACACACACACACACACACACACACACACACCCCCCCCCCCCCTACAGCTGCAGTTCTCAAATTGACCCACTTTACTTTCCAGTGAATACTTAACTACTTGGGTTTTTTCTGTTCTTAGATCAGTCAGACTCCCTAGTGTCTGCTGACTTTGCATGGACAAATTGATACCAGGCAGATCTTGTATCTGTTGGTGGTTTTTCTTTACTTGTTTGTATTTTGAGGTTTGTGAGGGATACAGTGTCACCTAGTTTTGTTGTTTATTATTGTGCATGTGATTTTGGTTTTGCTGTAAAGTTGCAAGAGTAGTTTAGAGAACTCTCATATATCCTTTATCAGACTTTTAACATAGTGCCACTTTTGCTGTATCATATTCAGTTTTCTATATTTTAATATCTATCTATACACATACACACATGCATTATTTGTTCTGAACCATTTGAATTTATTAAATACATTTTGTAGTATTTCCTAAGAATGAGAATGTTCCTTTGTACAGACACAGTTGCACAATAAAATTTTATGAATTTAGCATTGCTACAATGTTCTCTACGGTTCATATTCCAGTTTTGTCAATGTGGAATTGTTACTCATTCCAATAATATTGATTAGTTTTTTACCTCCAGTACAGAATCATCACATACCCCATTTTTTTGATACCTCTTTAGTCGCATTAATCTGGAACAGTTCTTAGCCTTTTTGTGCTATCCATAATGTTAGTGCTTTTAAAGAAATATAGTCCAGGTATTATATAAAATGTTCTTCAATTTTAGTTGTCTAATGTATCCTCATAATTATATTCAGGTTGTAGATCCCTGATTGCATTTATCTTCGGATAGAGCTGGAGGGAGAGAGGGAGGAAGAGAGAGAGAGAGAAACATCGATGTGAGAGAGACACATCGATTGGCTGCTACCCACATGACCCCAACTGGGGCCGGGGACAAACTGCAACTGAGGTATGTGCCCTTAGTGAGAACCAAACCCGGGACTCTCCAGTCCGCGGGCCAACGCTTTAACCACTGTTCCAAACTGGCCAGGGCTAGATCCCTGATTGGAATACTATATAACTGATACTGAGTATTTCTCAAAGTACCACACGTGGTATCACATATCTATCGGCTCTTCATGGAGGATGTTGATTTTAATCACTGCAGGTTTTGCCCATTTCCTCTGATTTATTGTTACTATGTTTTGTCTAGCAACTAAAAAACAATCTTGTGGAGGCACTTAGAGACCATGTGCAAAGTGCCTGCTCCTCATAAAACTTCCCCCCTAGCATTCATTGATTATTCTTTCCTGAACTAATATTTACGTTGTTGGTTGCAAAATTAAAATGTCTGTCTCTTTGTAGTCTTTTTATCACTGCCATATTAGTAAGTATATTTTTTAAAGTTTACCCTTCCTTCAACACCCTTCCATGGGCCACCATGGGGGTGAGCCTTACTGCTGCCTGTACCTGCTAGGACCTGTTTCTGACTGCCCCCACCTGAGCTGCTTTAAGTCCCAGACGTTAGGACAAAGTACAGTTCAAATACTCTGGAAAAATTATAAATTATTTGCTAAAACAATAAAATAAAATAAAAGTTTACTCTTACCAGTGATATAAGAAATTAAAAAAGAAATAAAAATTAAACCAAATACAGAACATTTTAAAATTATTAAATTGGCATTTGTTAAAGTTAGAAAAATTTTGAGGAAGCAGACTCTTTATTTTAAGATATGCTTTTATTGATTTTTTTTTTTTTTTTAAAGAGAGAGGTAGGGAGAGGGAGAGAAAGAGAAACTTTGTTTGTTTTTTATCCTCACCCGAGGACATTTTTTGATATTTTGTTCAGATAGAGAGGGAGGGAGAGAGAGAGAGAGAAACATCGACGTGAAAGGGACACATCGAGTAGTTGCCACCCGCACAACCCAACCAGGGCCAGGGACACACTGCAACTGAGGTACATGCCCTCAGCGGGAACTGAACCTGGGTCTCTCTGGACCGCAGGCTGACGCTCTAACCGCTGAGCCAAACCGGCCAGGGCGAGAAAGAGAAACTTTGAACAGCTGTTTCCTGCACACCCACCACTGGGCATCAAGCCTACAACCGGGCATGTGCCCTGACTGGGAATTGAACCAGTGACCTCTTGGTGCATGGGATAAAGCTTAACCAACTGAGCCACACCAACCAGGTGAAGTAGACTCTTTTAAACTGCTGGTGGAGTATACATCTTTGCAGACTTTGTGAAGAGTATTTTTTTTAAAAATATGTTTTTATTGATTTTAAAGAGGAAGGGAGAAAGAAAAACATCGATACGAGAGGGAAACATTGATCAGCTGCCTCCTGCACTTCCTCTGCTAGGAGTCCAGCCTGTAACCCTGGTGTATGCCCTGGCCAGGAATCCAACTGGAGACCTTTTGGTACATTGGATGACATTCAACCAACTGAGCCACACTGGCCAGCGCTGTGCAGAGTATTTTTGAGTAGATGGTATGAAGTTTCTTTTAATGTTTTTTTGGACATTTATTTCCCATCTTTATATTTATTCTAAGGAAGCTACTGTATATCCTTTTAGAGATATATATCCATATAGTATGGATATAGATACAAATTAGATATAAATTGGTTCTTTATAGTGTTTATAGTATATAGTGTATATCTATCTGTTTATATATCTTCCTTTGGAGATAGATATATATGTATACACACACACACATATACATACATATATCATGGCTATATATTACAACTTAGGTATAAATTCGATCTCTAGTGTTTAGGTAGTAATGAAAAATTTATAGATAAAATGCAGGACCTATCCAGTAGATTGGTAGGTAGCCAATAGACATTATGCTATAGATATTCACAATAAATTGTGTGTGTGTGTGTGTTTCCCTACAAAGTAGTATGTTTAGTATTCTGTTTTTTATATCAGAGAAATATGTATGTACCAAGTAACTAGTTTTGGTACTAGATGGTTATATTATGGATCACTGTAATTTTCTTACGGGGTGTGTGAGAATTTTGTAATTTAAGGAAATTTAATTGTTTGAAGCAATGAATATTGGTGTGCTTGGAACATAGCAAGGTTGAATGAATAAGAGTAAGAGACAACTTTTAGATTTGAGATTCAGAGAGTGGAAGATATTGTTATTAGGGAAAATGGATAAAAATTAATCATGTAGGCTTTCAGCTTCAGGGGCACCAATGGTTTACTTTCATTTGTAAAAGGTTGCCATTACCCAAAATGTATAACGGGGCAGTGCCATCTTTCCACAGCTCATCTTCCCTTTGATTTTTTCATTTTCAGTCATTTCATGCCTTTGGTACTTTTGGCTCTAGCACTGGGACTTCTCAGTTGGTTATGGGTCAGGGAAATGATTGTCTAATGTGCAGGTAGTTATAGTGAAAGTATATATGTAAGGGCCTGTATACGCTGGGTAACATTTGAGGTTAAATTGGCCATATGTGTAGACACTGACTTTGTGTACAAACATTTTTCTGGTTGTAATGGTGTAGCATTGTAGCAGTTCAACTGAGGTCACAACGGATAGGCATAGGTTGGTTTGAAGGGATTGGCCATTAGATTGGAGAGAACAGGACAAAGCTAGCTGAATCTTGTATAATCAACCACCCACATGGACTAGAGATTATTTGAAATATATATGTATTTAAAGCAGAGAAGAAAAAACTTGTTTATTCTTAGCTCTTGTGGGGATCATTCAGTAATTTGAACTGTTTAACTTTTTAACCATTTATTTTGGGAGTTAATATAAATTTTAGCTAACAAGAGTCATAAATTTGGGGGGGGGGACCATTTGGGAGTATTTTTACATTTATCAGAAAGTTGTAGAGATAGAACAGAGAGTTCCTGTATACTCCTCACATAGTTGCCCTGTTGTCATAACCATGAAATCTTTGTCAAAGCTAAGAAACCAAATTGCTATATTACTATTAACTCACTGCATAAAAGAGTAGCTTTTTTCATACCTTTCTAATTTATTACTCTTAAAAACACCACAAAACAGCCCAGCCGGTGTGGCTCAGTGGTTAAGCATTGACCCATGCACGAAGAGGTCACTGGTTCGATTCCCAGTCAGGGCACATGCCCAGGTTGTGGGCCCAGTCCCCAGTCGGGGCATGTAGGAGGTGGCCAATCGATGTTCTCTCTCATTGATGTCTCTATCTCTTCTCTCCCTTTCCCTTCCTCTCTCTCTAAAAGCAATAAAGAAAATAAATTAAAAAAAAAAAAATCACCACAAAATGAAACCTTATAAATTAAGTAATTTAATTTTTTAAAAAAGAGTTTTCAGTTAAAAAAGCAAATGGAAAAGAGTTTTCTCTCCCACTTCTAGGAGTATACCCTAAGAAGCCTGAAACACCAGTCAGAAAGAATATATGTACCCCATGTTTATAGCAGCACTATTTACAATAGCTAAGATCTGGAAATAGCCCAAGTGTCCACCAGTAGACGAATGGATAAAAAAGCTGTGGTACATATACACAATGGAGTACTATGCAGCTATAAGAAAGAAAGATCTCTTATCCTTTGAGATGACATGGGGGGACCTGGAAAGTATTATCCTAAGCAAAACAAGCCAAACAGAAAGACAAGTATCATATGATCTCAACTTATTTGTGGAATATAATGAACATAACAGTCTGAGGAATAGGGTAGTCCCAGAGATGTGGAAGTGGGGACTGACAATCCCCAGAACAGGAGGTGGTGGTAGAGACATAAACCACAGAACTTACATGCTTGTATGCATGAACAATGGACATGGACAACAAAGCTGGGGACAGGGCGGGGAAGAGGCGGGGAATCAGTGGGGGAAAAAGAAATATCTGTAACAAAAATAAATTAATTAAAAAAATAAAACAGTAAAAAAAAGTTTTCTGCAGAACTGACTGATTTCATATTTGAAAGTTTCTTTTTTAAAATTTTTGTTAAAACTCTTTTTTATTGCAATTATAAAAGAGTAACTGGCCTTGGCTGGTTTGACTCAGCAGCTAGAGCGTTGGCCCTTAGACCAAAAAGTGTCGGGTTTGATTCTGGTCAAGGGCACATACTGGGTTGCATGTTCTATCCCTGGCCCCAGTCGGGGTCCTGAGGGAGGTAACCAGTCGATGTGTCTCTCTCACATTTATATTTCTCTCTCTCCTCCTCCTTCCCTTCCACTGTGTCTAAAAATCAATGGGAAAATATCCTCGGGTGAGGATTAACAACAAAACAAACAAAAAAGAGAGTAACTTTAAAAGTAAATTTTATTTAGATGAATATAACCTTTTTTTTTTTTTTTTTTTTTTTTTTTATCCTCACCCGAGGATATTTTTCCATTTTTTGTACAGATAGAGTGGGAGGGAGAGAGAGAGAGAAACATTGACGTGAAGGGACACATCGAGTGGCTGCCACCCGCACGACCAACCAGGGCCGGGGACAAACTGCAACCGAAGTACGTGCCCTTAGCGGGAACCGAACCCGGGTCTCTCCGGACCGCAGGCCAACGCTCTAACCGCTGAGCCAAACTGGCCAGGGCCATATAACCTTTTTTCTTCAGAACTGACCATGATACTTTTTAGAGTTCACAGCAGAGCTTTTTTGCCTTTTTGACAGTAAGGCTGGCTCTAAGCCTGTGTCCTGGCAGTTGTTTATTTTCAGTTTCCTATTCTTCCACTTACTCTTGTGTTGGTTATTCCTATCTCCCCAGGGGAAAGAAAATTCAAATGAGTCAATGAAGATGAACAACAACTTTAGGTCATTTAGCCAAGTAAATAGAACCTTTACATTATTTAATTTGATACTTATTTACTTTATGCGTGCAGGTTGTATATGTTTTATATTACCATAGTGCTGGAGTGCTTGAGAGCTTTTATCTGTTTTGCATCAGATATTTGGCATCCAACATATTTTTGGTACTCAAATCTTTAACAATTGTTTGTACTTTTTAGGCAACAGCTGAACAGATGCGTCTCGCTCAAGTGATCTTTGATAAAAATGATTTGGAATTTGAGGCTAAAGTTAAACAGGTATGTTTCTGGCAAAGGATATTATCATCTTTGTAATCTATTTTTGTTATGTTTTAAAAGATAATTTTATTAGAGATTTTAATTTTAAAATATGCTTCTTGCTTAACTCTAACTTAATTGTATTTTGAACTTGTGATTAAATACCTGTATTGGCTAGAATGAAGGAATTGAGTATGTACCTCCTCTTGGCAGCAGAATCTTTGAGTTACTAGTGTTAAATATGAACAATGAGCTAGACTTTTGTGAAAGCACATTGACATTGTCTATACTTTTATATAGAAAGTATATTTAGTTTTTGGCAAGTTCTCAGAAAATTTCGTTTAATGTTAAAGAAGAATTTAATTGCCCTTTCAAACATGGTGGCGAGTGAAACATAGAAAAGTATAAAATTAAATTTTAGGATGATGTCTACATTTAGAATTTTAATGAGAGGACTTTTGGATAACATAATCTTAATTTCAAAATTTTTTTTCTGATAACACTTCTTTTCCCTTCAAGATTTTAGAAACCAAGCTACTATAACCCTTACCTCAGTTCAGACCTTGATGGAGGTCTACTAATAATTGTTCCATGAAGTGAATATGCTGCAGTGAACTCTTTAGCCTTTTACTGTGTAAAATCTTTGTTCTTATAGTTTCTGTCATCAGACTAATGATAATATTTTTGGAAGGGCACAAAAGAATTTATTAAAAATTATAGTACTTATTCTCTGGAATGAGATTTATGTACAATTTGAGACACACTATAAGTTATATTGCTTTTTATCTGAATAGCATAGCAGATACACAAGAGAAGTCACTGGTTCAGGAGTTCAGAGTTTTAAGTGCTAATTTTAGTTCTGTCTGTTACTGATCCAATCACTGGAGGGATTTTGATACTTAATGTGCTTCTTAGCAATTGCATATTGGGTTAGTCCAGATCACTGATAAAAATCTGACATTAGTAGTAGATATCTAAGGACCGAAGTATAATGGAAAGCTCTAAGAGTATATAGAACTTTTTGCTGTTTAATATAGGGAGGAAACGAGAGAGACAGATGGTGTAGTACAAAGAGCAGTATTTATGAGATCAGGAGACCCGGATTCTAGGTAGGCTTTTCTATTAATTAGTTTTTTGACTTCAGAGAGGTAACTTCAAATGTTGGGGTCAAACTATTTGGAACTGCAGCTAGTACATACTAAAATAGTTAAACACAGTTAAAATACAACAGATACTTAAATCATACATTTGTTAATTGATGATTGAGAAACCTGTATTGTGCCTAATCTGATTGTTCCTTGTGATGAAAATGTTAAGTAGCTTAATCTTCCGTGTTAAAGAGAATGCACCAAGGAGATTTCTTTGATTGCTTCAAACATAGCACCTTGTGGAATCTGCTCGAAAACATAATATATCTAGGAGTGAGTTTTGTGATAGCTGCAGAATTCCTTGTGAGACCTTAGGTGTTGACATATGTTATAATCCAAACAGTAATAGCCTATGTGAGGAACTTTGTCACTGTGCAAAATAGTTGGACTGGATGTTCTTTTAATGGTGGCCATATACACTTGGTCTTTGGGAAACATATAGTCCCACTTAATATTTGTGTAGTTTAGAATTTTAGGAATCCAGGCTGTGGAATGAGTTTGAGTAACTGATCCAGAGTATTCTGAAGATGTTGGTCTATACATATGTGTGTGCTGCTGATTAATAATCTTATATTGGTCAGCTTGAAGGAGGATTGATTCATAGTTTGACTCTTCTGATATTGGTGAAAAGACATGGGGTGGCCACAGACAAAACAGATAAAAGTTCAGAGTATAGAAGAGGCCATCTTCACATGGAAGAATGAAATGATTTCTGTCTTTATGGAGAAGAATCTTAAAATTACTATAAGTACCATTTTTTGGGTCTCCCTAACCCTTTTCTTATAATTTCAACAGCTTATGGAAGTGACAGGAAAAAATCAGGATGAATGCATAGTGGCTCTACATGACTGTAATGGAGATGTGAACAAAGCTATCAATATATTGCTAGAAGGGAATTCAGACACGGTACGATTATTAAGTGTTATTAATTGATTTGCACTGCTAAGATTTGTTCCCAATCCCATATTGCATTTTAAAATTAACCTTATTTGGGGTGGAGGTGGAGGGTATTGTGGGTGCCATTCCATATTTTAAATTCCAGAAAGAACACTAACCTGAAATGACTGTTTTGTTATATATGGTTTCTTCATGAAGTTGTAGAATCTGAGGACTCAAAAGAGAACTTGGTCATCTGCTCCAGTCTTATATGGTTTCCAAAAATCTCTGGGCCTGTGGACATTTTCACCACCTGAGAAAAACTTCTCTTGGATCCATTGCTCATATTTGTTTCTTCATCTCACTGGTCACCTCTTACTATTCTCTTATATCTCTAGACTAATAGAAAACCAGGATTTGCTGGTATATCTATTTACATATGTGTGAATATTCTACAGACACATTTTCATGACAGTTTGACAGATATATAAAAGGAGAAAAGTTTTTTGTTTGTTTGTTTTAAGCTTAGTAAAATTTGAGGACAATTTGCCCGGCTCATGTGGCTCAGTGGATTGAGTGCAGGCACCGTAGAGCTCATGTCTTTTATTTTAGGAAGGGTACAACTAAAGCCACACCAAGCAGTTATCAGCCCTAATCTTTTGATTCCTATGTGGAGACTGCACAGTATTTCATTTGTATTTTTACATTGAGTAGATCACTTCAGAGCAGATTAAAACAAATAGTAATTTATCGAAAAGGGGGTACAAAGATGAACACAACAAAAAGTGCCTACTTTGCCTGGCCAGAGTGGCTCAGTTGGTTGAGTGTCTGTGCACTGAAGGGTTGCCAGTTCAATTCCTGATCAGGGTACATACCTGAGTTGTGGATTCAGTTCCCGGTCCTGGGTGGGGGTATGTATGGAAGGCTGTCAGTTGATATTTCTCTCTCACATTGATGTTTCTCCCCTCCCCCCATCTCCCTCTCCCTTTCTCTCTCTCTAAAACAAAAAAACCCCATGTCCTCAGGTGAGGATTAAAGAAAAAAATTTAAAAGTGCGCCCTGGCCGGTTTGGCTCAGCGGTTGGAGCGTCGGCCTGCGGACCTGAGAGACCCGGGTTTGGTTCCCGCTAAGGGCGCATACCTCGGTTGCAGTTTGTCCCCGGCCCTGGTCGATTGTGCGGGTGGCAACCACTCGATGTGTTCCTTTCACATCGATGTTTCTCTCTCTCTCTCTGTTCCTCTCTCTCCCTCCCACTCTACCTGAACAAAAAATGAAAAAATGTCCTCGGGTGAGGATAAAAAAAAAAAAAAAAGTGCCTTCCTTGTCAGTGCTTAGGTTTAATCAGGTTCTCAGTTTTAGGGATAGGCTGTATAAAAATGAACTGCTGCCCAGCTCATGTGGCTCAGTGGATTGAGTGTCGTACCATGCACCAAGAGGTCGCCGGTTTGATTCCCGGTCAGGACACATGCCCAGCTTGTGGGCCCGATCCCCAGTGGGAGGCATGCAGGAGGCAGCCAATCAATGTTTCTATCTCTCTTTTCTTCTCACTTCCTCTCTCTCTAAAATCAATAAAGGAAAAAATAAAATTAAAGGTAAAGCCATGAGCCCGGCTTGTGTGGTTCAGTGGATTGAGTGTCATCCTAGTCAGGGCACATGCATGCAGGAGGCAGCTGATTTATGCTTCTCTCTCACATCAGTGTTTCTATCTCTCTCCCCCTTGCGCACACTCTAAAAAAAGCAATAAAAACATTTAAAAAAAATAAGTCATGAAAACAAACTTTGTCCTATTGACTAACTTTACTTTGTGCCATAGTCTTCTGAAATGAAATTATTACTTTGAAAAAATGTCAAGTGGACCTGTTCATGATTTTGTTGTTATTAATCCTCACCTGAGAATATATATTTTGTAAGTTAATTTGTTTGTGTTTTGTATGAGGGGTAGGAGAATTTTTTTGAATGAGCTGGTCTGGAAAAGCTGCTTTTCTGATTATTAAATGTGATGTCTGGGTGAACCATTTCTGTTGGACTTTCTTCAGACCTATTCTACAAGTAGCCAAATACAGATGACGAAGGTTGACAGTTATGTTGAAAATCTACGTAACTTTTTTACTTTGAAGGCCTGTATGCTTGTAGACTGTTGTGCAAAAATAAGTGATATTCTCTTTGGCATTTACTGTGGTGTTAAACCAATTGCCCCTTAAAGGTTCCTTTTCTACTTTCCCCCACAAATAAGTTCTTAGTAGACTCTTTGTAGAGTTCACAAACCCATCCTTTGCTGAATGAAATGGAGTAAGATGTTTCTCTCTTTCAAATGTTTTACATAGAAAGTCTGTCCCTTTATAATGATTATGTACTTTTAGGTCTGGCAGTATAAAGACATTTTAAATTCATACACACACACACACACACACACACACCCCTACCTTATGCTCATCCCTACTGTGTATAAATTTTCCAGGACCTCTTGTTAAGAGGACAAGATTCTGTCTTACATAATTGTCTTGTTTATTCATATTAGTGAGCATAATAAATTGTATTTGTACACTGGAATATTTTCTGGAATAAATAAGTTTTATTGTTCTTTCTAATTAAAAAAGCAATGCAGAAAGCGATAAAGGTCAAATATATTTAAATGTCCTAACTTAGCCCTGGCCGGTTTCACTCAGTGGTTAGAGTGTTGGCTGATGGACCAAAGAGTCGCGGGTTTGATTGCGGTCAAGGGCATGTACCTCGGTTGAGGTTCAATCTCTGGCCCTGGTTGGAGTTGTGCGGGAGGCAACCAACCAATCTCTTTCTCTCTCTCCCCTCTGCTCCTCCATCTGGAAATCAGTGGAAAAATATCCTTGGGTGAGGGCTGAAATAAAAAAGATCTTTATCAAACATTGGAGGTGGAAAATAACTTGTTTTAATTTGCAATTTTTCACATCTGATCATTTTCACATGAGTTCATCAGAGGTTTATAGATATCAAAAGTTTTTCTTTTAAAAATGTTTTAAATTTGACCTCCACTGTTTTGGAAATAATTTAGCTATATCTCTTAATTTCAGTGTATTAATTTCTAGTGCTTATGTTTATTTGGATCTACAATGTTAGTAATTTCTTTAGCTTTTTTCTTTTAAGCTTAAAATCGCTATTGCTCATACTTTGGGGATTGAATAACTTCAAATCTTTTGTGAAATAAGGTAGATTATGAAAAACAAAATAATAACAAATGGACCAGTTTTGCAATTTTCTAGTAACACATCCTGATTGATATCCTGCTACTTACATTCACAAGAACATATTGTCTCATTCTTTTATCAGCAATTTTTAAATACGGGGTGGGGCAAAAGTAGGTTTATAGATGTTCGTATGGAAAATAATACAATGATTAATAATAATATACAAGAATAAACACTTTTGTGTACTCATAACTGTAAACCTACTTTTGCCCTATCCTGTATATGGTATGATTTGATTTGGTATCACCGTTAGAGGAGAGGTAGAGAAGGGAGGTTATATAAATAATTGACTTCTCATTAGAACAAGTCTTTGAGGTTAAACTTAGGATACTTAACTTTATATAAAAAAAAAAAAAACTAACCCAAAATTTTATTCATCTATTAAAATTTTTTTGATGGTTACTTTGTATAACTGCATAGGGAAAGCTGTATTCCTGAGAATTTAGGGCATCATTTTTTTTTATCCTCACCCGAGGACATTTTTCCATTTTTTGTTCAGATAGTGGGAGGGAGAGAGAGAAAGAGAGTGAGAGAGAGAAATATCGACGTGAAAGGGACACATCAAGTGGCTGCCACCTGCACAACCAACCAGGGCCAGGGACTAACTGCAACCGAGGTACGTGCCCTTAGCGGGAACTGAACCCGGGTCTCTCTGGACCGCAGGCCAACGTTCTAACCGCTGAGCAAAATCGGCCAGGGCTTAGGGCATCATTTTATGTAATTTTGTAATCTTTGAGCTAATCTGTGTATTTAATAGATTTAAACCTTACTACTGAGGTATGTGAGGGTGGCATAGAGTGGAACTTGGGGGAATTACATTTACTTTATCCTGAAGTCACTATACGAAAAGGCTTTTTGGTGAAACAACATATAATATGGTGTCAATTCAGCTAGTTGCTGTAATCTTTTGTGCTCTATATAGCAAAGGAGCTTAGCAAGAGGTTTGCCGTCTTTATCATCAGAAAGGAGAACTATATGGAAAAGAATTAAAATGATAGGAAAGCAAGCTGCAAGTCATGGGTTATTAGTTTTGGAAGATGCATGCACCTACTCTTGATAATTGCACGTACTTTGAATGACAACTCTGAAAATGACAACTCTTATTTTCGGTAGACTTCATGGGAGACTGTAGGGGGGAAGAAGAAGAATTTTGGAAAAGAAAGTTCAGAAAACAAAGAGAATAGAGAGAAGAAAAGTGAGAAAGAAGTGAGTCGTGGACGTGTAAACAACAACCGGAAAGGAAGAGGTGGCAATCGGAGAGAGTGTAAGTATAGACCTTTCTACTCAACTTTTTTTTTTTTAATTCTCACTCGAGGATATTTTTCCATTGATTTTAAAGAGAGTGGAAGGGAAGGAGGGAGGGAGGGGGCGAAAGAGAGAGAGAGAGAGAGACAGACATAGATATGAGAAAGAAACATGAATTGGTTGTCCCCTGCACTCGCCCCCACCAGGGCCAAGGGATGGAACCTGCAACCCAGGTTCATGCCCTGACCAGGAACTGAACCTTTGACCTTCACGTGCATGGGACAATATTCTTAACTCACTGAGCTACACTGGTTTGGGCTCTCTTCAACTTTTTATGATGAAAATTTTCATGCATATTGAAAATCTGAAAAACTGGTCCAATGAATGCCCATAAATCCACTATCTCAATATGCCATTTGTTTTTAATGTTAACATTTGAATTCTTATGAACTACTTAGTTAACTTAGTAACTGATGCAATTTTATATCAGCATTGACCTGGGCTGCAGGTAGTTGTATTGTGTATTAAGACTGCCTTCTGTTGTGACTCAGGTTGTGAATCCTCTAATTTTAAAGGAGGATTTTCATTCACTGATAGATGAATCTGTTTATTCTTCCCCACCTAGAGATACTCATGGTATAGGCAAAGGTTAAATTAAGTGTGTTGTTGAATAGGGAAGATTTTCTCTAAACTTTACATTTGACCCAGATTTTGTCATGATTTTCTGAAAATGACAACCTCCTGTATAGACATGCCAAAGTAGCTAAATTATGAATGAGTAAAATGTAAGTTTTAAACATATCACTGTAGAAACTGTTTTTCTTATCCTCACGTGAGGCTATATTTATTGATCTGAGAGAAAAAGAGAGAGAGAGTAAAAGAGAAACATCGATGTGAGAAACATTGATCCGTTGCCTTCTGTATGTGCCCTGAGCGGGGATCAAACCCGCAACCTAGTTATGTGCCCTGACTGGGAATCAGACCCACAACCTTTTGGCATACAGGACAATGCTCCAACCAACTGAGCCACCCAGTCAGGGCTCACCTTATAGACTTTTGCTAGTTTATTCCATGAATATTTATTGAGTACCTACTAGTAGCAAGTTCTCTTATAGGCATAAAGCAATGAATGATTCAGAAATCTTTGCCCTCCTAAAACTTACATTTTAATGGAGGTAGAGTGAGATGTAACAATAAAAAAGTAACATATTTCATATTAATATATTTTAATGGTGTTTTGTAGAAATTATGTTAGGGGAAAAATAAGAGCAGAGGGGTGGGGATTATAGGGAGAGGTGTAGCAAATTTATTTAAATTTATTTTTATTGATTATTTTTTTTTTTTTTAGAGAGGGAAGGGAGAGAGCGATAGAAATACCGATGTGAAAGAAATACATCATTTGGTTGCCTCTTGCATGCCCCCAACGGGGACCAAGTCCGCAACCCGGGCATGTACCCCAACCAGGAATCAAACCAGGACCTCCCCATCCATGGGACAAAGTTCATTCCACTGAGCCACACTGGCTGGGTGTGGTGTGGCAGATTTAAATGGAGTGGTTCCTCAATGACAATTTATAGGAGTTAATCCCTGAAAGAGATCAGGGGAACAAGCTGTGCCAATATCACTCATAAAATTTCTGTATTATGTAGAATCATTAATGCCAATATAGGTATGAAAAGAAGAAAAATCTTTTAGCATCTTCTGGACAGAAAAACCTATCTCTAACAGTGATTTCTTCAATAGCTCTATATTTTCTTGGTGGTGTTATTTTGCTATTCTATGCCTTTCCAGACCTTAAACCTAACCAGTGATTAAATTTGTGGTATATTACATAGTTGAATAATGAAAATGGCTTTTTGAAGGAAACTTACTTTAGGGGAGGGCAAGTCCAAATTGAAGAAAGAAAAAGTGGTATGTCATTTTAATTTCTTTTTAGGATTTTTCACCTATGCATTAATTAGAAAGATGTGCTATTACTCAGTTTTTGAGCCACTTTTGTTTTTCCTCTATTTTTTTTAACCCTTTGATTACATTTTAGCCTTTTTAAAAAAGTGTTTTTGTTCTTGCCTTTGATAGCCATCTGGTATGATTATAAGAGGTGCTCTTTTATTTCTTAGTTAGAGGTGAAGAGAATGGAATTGATTGCAATCAAGGGGACAAGATTTCGGACCGTGGCAAGCGAACCCGTGGTAGAGGTAAGACAATGAAGGAGAAGGAGATGCTTGTGATCGGAAGAAGGAG
This sequence comes from Molossus molossus, assembly GCF_014108415.1. NCBI lineage: Eukaryota > Metazoa > Chordata > Mammalia > Chiroptera > Molossidae > Molossus > Molossus molossus. The sequence continues at coordinate 35,595,545 of NW_023425349.1, forward strand.
ACAGGCTGTTTGCTGTACTGGGCTTTAAGGTGACAGTGTACTCTGAGAGAATGGTTCAACTTCTGAAATCTTTTGATTCATTTACTGGTGTATAAATGAATAAAGTGTTTGGATCATGTAATTTTGAGGAAACCTATTGGTTATTTTCAAATGAGCTGTGTATAGGACAACGTTCCACCCAGCTGTGCCACCCTGCCAGGACTACCCACTGGTTTTAAAATTAAAATTATTTGCCCATTGATTATTTCCTTCCCTCCTCCCATTTTCTGTTAGTGATCATTTCTTAACATTTATTAATTTGGGATGTCACTTTAAGAATATGGTTTTGGCCCTGGCCAGTTTGGCTCAGCGGTTAGAGCATCGGCCTGTGGACCAGAGAGTGCCGGGTTCAGTTTCTGCTAAGGGCACGTACCTCGGTTGCAGTTTGTGCCCACTCTGTTTGGGGTCGTGTGGGTGGCAACCAGTCACTGTGTCTTTCTCACATCGATTTTTTTTTCTCTCTTTTTTCCCCCTCTCTCTCTCCTGCTCTGTCTGAGGATAAATGCAAAAATGTCCTCGAGTGAGGATTAAAAAAGAATGTAGTTTTGCCCTAGCCAGATAGCTTAGTTGGTTGGAGCATTATCCCATACATGTAAAGGTTTCAGGTTTGATTTCTGGTCAAGGCACATACTTAGGTTGTAGTTTCAATCCCCAGTCTGAGTGGTAGGGAAGGCAACTGATCGATGTTTCTCTCACTCTCCCTCTCCCCTTCCCTCCCCCCCTCTTCTCCTCTCTCTCTCCCCCCTTTCTCTCTCCCTAAAATCAATAAACGTCTTCAGGTGAGGATTTTTTTAAAAAAAGAATGTAGTTTCATATACCTTAGAGTCCTTACTGAATTTCCTCAAGATTCTGAAATCAAATACATGACGTAATAATGTATAGACCCTGTTTTGATTCAGTGGAGGGGCTACCTGAATTAACTCACATTGTGTTTGATCCATTATTCAATGCACTTGTGACTCTTCTCTAAATGAGCATTTTATAGTGACAGACTTTTTCAGAAACACTATGCATAGAAATAATGCAGGTAGTACATATACTACCAACTCTCTTATCTGTTTATTCATCTAACAATAATTTACTAAACCTCTACTCTATGGGCCAAGGTAAATGATTTCCAGAGATCAGAAAAGGACAAAATTATGTACGAATTTGCCAGGCACAGTCAAAATAAGATTGGAATTATCAAATAGATTTTAATTATTATTCCCTGTTCTGGACTTTTTTATTATGACCAATTTTAAATATAGAAAAAAAGTGGAGAGAGTAGTTAAATGAACCCCATGTCCCCTCACTTTTATTTAACAGTACTTAAAGTTTTTAGCTATTTTGCTTTGTATGTTTCTTTTATTCCTTCTTTCTCGGCAGAAATATTTTATTTATTTTTTTATCCTCACCCGAGGATATTTTTCCATTTTTTGTACAGATAGAGTACAGGAGGGAGAGAGAGGAAGGGAGAGAGAGAGAGAAACATCGACGTGAAGGGACACATCGAGTGGCTGCCACCCGGACGACCAACCAGGGCCGGGGACAAACTGCAACCGAAGTATGTGCCCTTAGCGGGAACCGAACCCGGGTCTCTCCGGACCGCAGGCCGACGCTCTAACCGCTGAGCCAAACTGGCCAGGGCTCGGCAGAAATATTTTAAAGTAGGTTTTTGTTTGTTTTTTAATCCTCACCTGAGGACATTTTCCCATTTTTTATTCAGATAGAGCAGGAGGGAGAGAGAGGAAGAGAGAAAGAGAAACATCGATGTGAGAGAGATACATCAAGTGGCTGCCACCCGCACGACCCAACCAGGGCTGGGGACAAACTGCAATCAAAGTACATGCCCTTAGCGGAAACTGAACCCGGGTCTCTCTGGACCACAGGCCGACGCTCTAACCGCTGAGCCAAACCGGCCAGGGCTATAGTTCATTTTTTAAAAATGTTTTTCTTTGCCCTGGCCGGTTTGGCTCAGCGGTTAAAGTGTCGGCCTGTGGTCCAGAGAGACCCGGGTTCAGTTCCCACGAAGGGCACGTACCTCGGTTACAGTTTGTCCCCAGCCCCAGTTGGGGTCATGCGGGAGGCAGCCACTCGATGTGTCCCTTTCACGTCGATGTTTCTCTCTCTCCCTCTCTCTTCCTCCCACTCTACCTGAACAAAAATGGAAAAATGTTCTCAGGTGAGGATAAAAAAAAAAAAAAAAGATTTTCTTTATTGATTTTTAGAAAGAGAGGGAAAGGGAGAGAAAGATGGAAACATCGATGAGAGAGAACATCGATTGGCTGCCTCCTGCATGCCCCCCTCCCACCTGGGATCAGGCCCACATCCTGGGCATGTGCCCTGACTGGGAATCGAACTGGTGACCTCTTGGTGCATAGGTTGATGCTCAACCGCTGAGCCACACCGGCTGGGTGAATATATATTTCTTTTATAAAACCCTCTCTTCTCTTTTATGCACATCTTGCTTTCTGGTTCAAGTATTTTAGATATCATTTAATCATTTAATGATTTCTTATCAGAATCCCTTTTTAAAGTTTTGCCGATATTTATTTAATATTTAACCACTGTTAGCGCAATTTGCCACATGAATACCATTGAAATTAATTCTCTTTCGTCATGGGTGCACACGAACCCGTTTATGAAGAGCAATTATGTTTTTTCTTTTGCTTTCTTTCTTGGTAACAGTGTTCATTATAGCAAAAAAGAAACTATTCTTGAGATATTATCTACATACCATATAATTCATCCATTTAAATTATATAATTCAGTGATTTTCAGTGTGTTTATAGAATTATGCAACCATCACCATCATCAATTTAAGAATATTTTGATTGCCCTGGCTGGTTTGTTTCAGCAGTTGGAGCGTCGACCTGCGGACCAGAGAGTCCTAGGTTCAGTTCCCACTAGGGGCACGTACCAAAAACAGAAAAAAAAAAGAATATTTGATCACCTCAAAAAGAAATTCTGTACACTTTATCAATTTCCAGTTTCTCTATCGTCCTCATACCACACCCTAGCAATAAACAGCCAGTAATCAACTTTCTGTCTGTATAGAATTCCCTATTCTGGACATAACATGTAAATAGAATCCTATAGTGTTTTTTGTTTGTTTATTTCACTTTCTTTTTTTATCCTCACCCGAGGACATTTTTGCATTTATCTTCAGACTGAGTAGGAAGGAGAGAGTGGGGAAGAAAGGGAGAGAAACATCGACATGAGAGAGACATGAGTGGTTGCCACCCGCACAACCCTAACTGAGGCGGGGAACAAACTGCAACCGAGGTACGTGCCCTTAATGGGAACCAAACCCGGGATTCTCTGGTTCCCAGGCTCTAACCGCTGAGCCAAATTGGCCAGGGCATTTGTTTCACTTTCTTTCACCTAGCTTAATGTCTTAAAGGTTCATCATTGTTGTAGCATGTATCAGTACTTCCTTTTATGGCTAAATAACATTTCATTGTATGGATATATGGACAAGGTAGTGTTTGGTTTTTTTTAACCATTGCTTTTTGGCAGTGTTACAATAGACAGTAGCCACTGATAGGCATTGTTATTAGGATTCTTTTACTTTTTAGGGCATTTCCCTCTATTCCATCTCTGGGAATAGAGTAGATTTGTTAAGACCATATTTTTTAATAGTTTAACTGAAACTGTTGGATAAGTTAACTATACATGATTAATATACATTTTAGTTATATTTGCATAGCTTATATAGCTCCTGGCAACTGCCTTTCTCTGAATTTGAAAGGTATTCTTATATACCTCATATACATGGAATCAAAATATGTGTCCTTTTCTAACTGACCTGTTTCACTTAGCTCAATGTCCTCAAGGTTCATCCATGTTGTAGCATGTGTCAGAATTTCCTTCTTTTTAAGGCTGAATAATATTCTACTGTATGTATATACCACATTTCACTGATCTATTTATCTACTGATGGACACTTAGGTTGTGTCTACCTTTTGGCTATTGTGAATAAGGCTGATATTAGTGTTCAGATATCTTGTTAAGACCCTATTTTCAAATCTTCTTGGATATATAGCCAAATATGAAATTGCAGAATCATGTGGTAATCTATTTTTAATTTGGGGGGGAACTGCCATACTGTTTTCCATAGTGACTGCAACATTTTGCATTCCTACCAAAAACAGAGCGCAAGGGTTTCAATTTCTCTACATCTTTGCTGTTATGTTCTATACATTTTCTCTCTGTTATCAGGTTTCCCTAATGATTAGTGATGTTGAGAATCTTTTAATAATGCTTTTTGACCATTTGTATATCTTCTCTGAAGAAATATTCAAGTCCTTTGCCCATTTTTGAATTGGGTTGTTCATTTTGTTGTTGAGTTGTAGTTCTTCATATAGTCTCTTTATCACTCCTTTTCAAATATATGATGCGCAAATATTCTGCAGATTGTTTTTGTACTCTATGGATAATGTCTTTTTAAAATTTCTTTTTCTTTTTTTTTTTCCAGTCCGTGTTTTATTTTATTTTTTTATTTTTTTAAATCTTTATTGTTGAATGTAAAGTGTATTACAGCTGTTCCACATTTTTCCCCCATTGACCCCTCTCTCCACTCCCGCCCCCCTCCCGCCTTTTCCCACACTATTGTCTGTGTCCATTGGTTATGCATATAAGTTCTTTGGTTTATTTCTTCCAACTCCCCCAACCCCTTGCCCTTTGAGGTTTGTGAGTCTAGCAATGAATTTGTACTTCTTAATCTCTTCACCTTTTTCACCCACTCCCCCAACCTCCCTCCCATCTGGCAACCAACAAAGTATTCTCTGTATGTATAAGAATGTTTCTGTTATACCTGTTCATTTTGTTTGTAGATTCCAATGTCGATAGGTATGTATTCATTGCCATTTAGTTTGTTCATATATATATATATATATATTTTTTTTATCCTCACCCGAGGACACTTTTTCATTCTTTGTTCAGATAGAGCAGGAGGGAGAGAGAGAGAGAGAAACATCGATGTGAAAGGGACACATCGAGTGGCTGCCACCCGGACGACCAACCAGGGCCGGGGACAAACTGCAACTGAGGTACATGCCCTTAGCGGGAACCGAACCTGGGTCTCTCCGGACCGCAGGCCGACGCTCTAACCGCTGAGCCAAACCGGCCAGGGCCATATATTTTATCTTTTTCTTCAAAAAGACCCTTCATCGCCGGCCTGCGGTCCAGAGAGACCCGGGTTCGGTTCCCGCTAAGGGCACGTACTTCGGTTGCAGTTTGTCCCCGGCCCTGGTCGGTCGTGCGGGTGGCAGCCACTCGATGTGTCCCTTCCATCGATGTTTCCCTCTCTCTCTCCCTTCCTCTCTCTCCCTCTCACTCTATCTGTACAAAAAATGGAAAAATATCCTCGGGTGAGGATAAAAAATAAAAAAAAAAAACAAAAACAAAACAGACCCTTCATTATTTCATATAATAACGGTTTAATGGTGATGAACTCTTAACTTTTTCTTGTCTGGGAAAGTCTTTATATGGCCATCGATTCTAAATGACAGCTTTGCAGGATAGAGTAATCTTGGTTGTAGGTTCTTGCTTTTCATCACTCTGAATATTTCTTGCCACTCCCTTCTGGCCTGCAAAGTTTCTGTTGAGAAATCAGCTGACAGCCTTATGGGAACTCCCTTGTAGGTAACTAGCTGCCTTTCTCTTGCTGCTTTTAAGATTTCTCTCTTTGTCTTAAACCTTTTGCATTTTGATGATGATGTGTCTTGGTGTGGGCCTCTTGGGGTTCATCTTGTTTGGGACTCTCTGTGCTTCCTGGACTTGTATGTCTGTTTCCTTCACCAAGTTAGGAAAGTTTTCTGCGATTATTGTTTCAAACAGGTTTTCGATTTCTTGTTCTCGCTCTTCTCCTTCTGGCACCCCCAAGATGCGAATGTTGGTACACTTGAAGCTGTCCCAGAGGCTCCTTACACTATCCTGATTTTTTTGGATTCTTTTTTCTTTTTGCTGTTCTGATTGGGCATTTTTTGCTTCCTTATATTCCAAATCGATGGTTTGCTTCTTGGATTTACGTACTCTACTATTGAAGCTGTGTAAATTATTCTTTATTTCAGTTAATGCCTCCTTCAATTCTGACTGTGCATCCATGATTTCTGACAGGTCCTTCTTTATGCTCTTGAGGCCCTCACTGAGTTCATTGAGCATCCTTATAAGCAGTATTTTGAACTAAGTATCTGTTAGGTTGCTTATCTTCATTTCGCTTAGTTCTTTTATTGGGGTTTTGTTCTGTTCTTTCATTTGGACCTGTTTCTTTGTCTCCTCATTTTGGCTGCCTCCCTGTGTTTGTGTCCGTGTATTACTTAACGAGAGGTATGGGGCTAGCTGAGACCAGATGCTGCTCATTTGAAAGAATTTAGGAAACCTGAAGCAGGATCCAAGACAGGCCAATCCTATGGTTAAGCAAGTGGCAACAGCTTGGGTGGGCCTGAAAGTTGGGTGGGGCGGGGCCTCAGGGAGTCACCAGGGCAGGGCTACCAGTGTGAGCCAGGTTGCTGGAGTCCCAGATATGGTGGCTGTCTGCTGCCCCAGGGAAGGGCTCACCAAAGGAACAAAGGCCTCTTACAGCATGTTTGTCCTGGAGAAAGTCCCCTCTCCAGCCCTCGCTCCAATGCCAAACAGCTCAGTTCTTCCCTGTATGTCTCTGGTGCCCCTTGAGCTGCCTCCCCTCCAAGCTTAGAGGGGGAGGGTCTGATAAGTCCGTGCGTGGGCCCTTTAAGGAGCTGCCTGGGGCTCCAGCCGCTTCAGCTTCCCTGAGCCTCAGTTCCTGCTGGTTTTTCCAGCCAGAAGTTATAGGGACTTCTCTTCCTGGCTCTGGAACCCTGAGCGGGGCACCTGGTGTGGGACGGGGACCCCTCAGTTCTCAGGAAGGACTTTCCCAGCCGAGGTACCCTCCTGATTTTTATCCGCCACACATGGGTATAGGATCAGCCTGTCGCGCTGTCCCTTTCACCTCCGCCCCTCCTACCAGTCTGGATGTGGCTGCTGCTTTAATTCCATAGTTGTAGGACTTCCATTCAGCTTGATTTCAGGCAGTTTTGAATGATGGTTGTTCTGTAGTTTAGTTGTAACTCTGATGTGGTTGTGGGAGGATGTGGTACCACGTTTACCTATGCCACCATCTTGACCGGAAGTCCTAAAATTTATTTTTCATAGTGTCTTTTTATATTGATATCTAATGTCTGTTTTATTCTTTTTTAAATTAAATTTAATTTATTTTATTCATTTTTTCCTTTATTGATTTTAGAAAGAAAGGAAGGGAGAGAGAGATAGAAACATCGATGGGAGAGAACATTGATTGGCCTCCTCCTGCATGCCCCCCACTAGGGATTTGGCCCACAACCTGGGCATGTGCCTTGACCCAGAATCAAACTGGTGGTCTTTTGGTGCATGGGTCGATGCTCAACCACTGAGCCATACCAGTCGGGCTGTTTTTTTCTTACTTGCCTGTGCCATTGGTGTCATAGCCAAGAAATCATTAACTGGATGCTCTGAAACTTTTGCTCTATATTTTCTTCTTAGAGTTGTATAGATTTAGATCTGTAGGTATTTAATCCACAGGTTAGGATTTTGATCAAGAAAGGCTAATGAGTTATGGAATAAAGCTTTTTCTTCTTGCTAGCTGTCTTGCTTGCTGGCACTTTGGTTATAGGTTAAAGTCCTGGTATTAAAAATGGTGTTGAGTAGTACAGTACCCCCAGCTTACTTAACAGTTTCCTCTATGTTTTTCATTTCATTTTATAGTAGAGGCTTTACAATGTCATGTTTTTTGCACTAGCTTGTTTTAAAAGACCCATGCTATTTTTATAATATAACCTGCCTATGTTAAACTGCTACATATCACAAATGGAATACAAGCAGATAAAATTTTTTCTATCCTTTGAAATCAATAACGGTAGGTAGTTTTTCAGTAGGGACCAGCAGATTGAGTGCATTGGAGAAAATTATGGTGCTGTTAGGAACAATGACAATATTGAGTAGGTGTACATAGAACAAAGTTGGTCAAATTGTTGTTATATGGGACATAAGTATTATTTTACACTATACTTTTTTTTAAAGGATTTGGACGTGGCAGAGGGAGAGGGGCAGGAAGATTCTCAACCCAAGGCATGGGGTAAGTGTAGCCATCTTATTTTTGTAGTTATTACCTTCTCTAGTTGTTACTCTCAGGCTTTCCTTTTTCTGTTCTATACCTAATTTAGTCTGGTGAGTCAGAGAAAGTAGTACAGAAGTAAAGGAGTACAAATAAAATTGTATTGCAATGGGCCTTAGAGCAGAGTTTCTAGCCTTGACTCTGTAGACATTTTAGATTAGATAAGTTTGTTAAGGTGGTTGGGTGTCCTTTACATTGTAGGGTGTTTAGCAACATCCTTAGCCTTGTCCTATTAGATTCCAGTAGCACCCCTTCTCAAGTTGTGACAATCAAAACTGTCTCCAGACGTTGCTATATGTTCCCTGGGAGGGAGGTGCACAATCACCCCTTGCTGAAAACCACTGCATAAGTTATGTGGGTTAAATCCAGTAATTGTCTTTGAATGGTAAGTAAATGCAATGTTTATCTATGTAAAAGTGATAGGTTTCTCCTGAATTGTAATGGTGAATGGTGACCATACTGTGTTATTTATTAAATAAAAGGTATAATCAGTTGTTTTTTCATTATTTCTTATTGTTCTTTTACTTTTTGCTGCTTTTAAAATATTAGCTCCCCCAAGATTTTTAGGAGAAAAAAAAGCTTTTAAGCATTTTACAGAAGCCGTTTATAGATTCCAGTCAAGAAAAGAAGGGAATTGGTTCCTGGAAAAGCCCTTTGTTTCTCCATAGCTTTAGCACTGTTGGGGGCCACTTCCTTCAGGTGGTACTTCTTGCTATCTGTTTTCTGCCTGAGTTCCCTGTAGACAAAGGAAGAATTGAAAAGACAGGGAGTAAACACTTAAACATGCATGCCCAGCCCAATAGCTTTAAACCAGTGGTTCTCAACCTTCCTAATGCTGTGACCCTTTAATACAGTTCCTCATGTTGTGGTGACCCCTAACCATAAAATTATTTTTGTTGCTACTTCATAACTGTAATTTTGTTACTGTTGTGTCTTAGGCGACCCCTGTGAAAGGTTTGTTCCACCCCCAAAGGGGTGTGACCCACAGGTTGAAAACCACTGCTTTAAATTGTTTTGGGAATATTGCTGTTTACTTAAAAAAAAAAAATTATTTTGTGATTTCTTAAAAAGTTAATATTATCACAGTTAAGCCAGAAAAAAATTCTGTGAAAATTTTAGAGATAGTATTTAATTTGACTCTAGTTATTAGACCTGAGTCATGGGTGTTTGGGATAAAGGAGGTATTTAACAAAACATTTTTGTTTGTTTGTTTCTTTTTTTTTTTTTTCTATCCTCACCCGAGGATATTTTTCCATTTTTTGTACAGATAGAGTGGGAGGGAGAGAGAGGCAGGGAGAGAGAGAGAGAAACATCGACGTGAAGGGACACATCGAGTGGCTGCCACCCGCACGACCAACCAGGGCCGGGGACAAACTGCAACCGAAGTACGTGCCCTTAGCGGGAACCGAACCCGGGTCTCTCCGGACCGCAGGCCGACGCTCTAACCGCTGAGCCAAACTGGCCAGGGCCGTCTTTTTTTTTTTTTTTTATCATTTTTCCATTTTTTCTTCAGATCGAGTGGGAGGGAGAGAGAGGAAGAGAGAAAGAAACATCAACGTGAAAGGGACACATTGAGTGGCTGCCACCCGCACAACCAACCAGGGCCAGGGACAAACTGCAACTGAAGTACGCGCCCTTAGCGGGAACCGAACCCAGGTCTCTCTGGACCACAGGCTGATGCTCTAACCACTGAGCAAAACCGGCCAGGGCTTTGTTTCTTTTTAAAAACACTTATGTCCATTGTTTCTATACAAAAAGGGTCATAAATAACTGTTGTAAAAGGTTCAGAGCCAAACTTGGATTCTGACTTGGGAAGGAAAGACTTGTTGCCTGTTTAAATGTGTGTTTAGTTTTCGGGGGGGCTTTCCATAGAGCCCTCATGCTGCCTAGAATGATTATGTCTCCACACTTGCTTTAGGATTCAGAGGACAGCAATTTAGGGAAACAGTGGTATCTTATAAGAGTGCATGGAAAGTTTCTAGGCAATTCTGCTTTTCAGATCTACATCTTAATGGCAAGAGGAATTAGTTATAATTAAATAGGAGAAGGAAGGTGAAGTTTCTTAGTGTCTCTTAGAAGGGACAGGACTTATTTTGTAGAAGATGATGTACAGTTAATTTTGTGACTTTGGTGATTGCTTCATTTGTCTTTATTCTTCATTTCAAACCCCAGGACATTTAATCCTGCAGACTATTCAGATTCTCCATCTATAGATGGGTGTGGGACAAAACCAGTAGGTTGGGAAGCTGCTCAGAATGGTGCAGATGAGGGAAGTGGTAAGTGTTTATTCTTTTTTTTTTCTTTCTTTTTTGGTTAATCCTCACCCCCAAGGATATTTTTCCATTGAGTTTTAGATAGTGTGGAAGGGAGGGGGAGAGAGAGACAAAGAGACAGAAAGAAAAAGAAACATCAGTCAGCCACCTCCCGCAGGACCCCAACCTGTGCTGGGGACCGAAACCAAAACCCAGGTACATTCCCTTGTCTGGGAATCAGATCTGAAACCCTTCATTCTGAGGGCCAGTTTTCTAACCCGCTGATCCAAACTGGCCAGGGAAAGTGTCTATTCTTTTTTTTTCTCCCCTTTATTGATTTTAGAGAGAGAGAAAGGGCGAGGGAGAGAGAGATAGCAACATCAATGAGAGAGAACATCAATTGCCCCCCACTGGGGACCAGGCCCATAACCTGGGCATGTGTCCTGACTGGGAATTGAACCGGCGAGCTCTTGGTGCATGGGTGATGCTCAACTACAGAGCCACACTGGCTGGACAAGTGTCTATTCTTTATCAGAGATGTATTTTCAGTGTTTGAATTAACATGCATATAAAGATGACATCAGAGTGTGCTGGTGGAGAATAATGAAAAACAGTCTGTTGTCCTACCTCTGTTAACTTGTTCTTATGCCTCCAAAGTCTCTCACTTATAAATCTCATTGATTGGTCGGCTGGTGTGGCTCAGTGGTTGAGCATCGACCCATGCACCAAGAGGTCGCCAGTTCGATTTCTGGTCAGGGCATATGCCTAGGTTGTGGGCCCAATCCCCAGTCGAGGGCATGCTGGAGGCAACCAATCGATGTTCTCTCTCATCGATGTTTCTATCTCTCTCTCCCTCTCCATTCCTCTCTCTCTAAAAATCAATAAAGAAAAAAAAAATCTCAATAATAATAAGGTATCCCTTTCTACACTCTGAGAAATATATTAAATGTATATTTTAATTACAGTCAACATTCAATATTATATTAGTTTCAGTTGTACAGCATAGTGGCTAGACATTTATATAACTTACAAAGTGATCCCCTTGGTAAGTCAAGTTACCCCCCACCCCCATCAGTGTGTCAGGGATTTATAGAATTTCTTAGCAGAATACTTGTTACTGAAAATACTTACCATTGCTAATGGTAGACACTAAAATTTGACCAGATAAAGTGGTAGTTAATAGATGGGTTTGGGGCAACACTTGTTTTTGCGGGTTTTTCTGTGTCCTGCTGTTTTTGGATTCTTTTATAATATTCATTGGTAGATATTTGTTCATTAGTCATGTTTATTTAATATAGCTCTTTGGATAATTCGTTTATGATAATAATTACTGTGATTGTATTTATAAAGACATAATTTAAGCCTGGCTGGAGTGTCTCAGTTGGTTGAGCATCATCCCATTTAAAGAAAGGTTGCCTGTTCAATTCTGGGCAGGGCACATGCCTGGGTTGCAGGTTTGACCCCTCGTCAGGAGTGTACAGAATCAGTGGATCTCTGTTTCTCACATTTCTGTTTCTCTCTCTCTCTCTCTCTCTCTCTCTAAGCATGTCCTCAGGTAAGGATTAAAAAAAAAATTAAGATATAATTTGACACTTCTATATAGCATCAACCATGGTAAAAAAAAAAAAGATTACATCACAGAAGCACAATCAATGAACTAGAAATCAAAGATACTATAGAGATGATCAACAAAAGTTATAAATGGTAATTTGAAAAATTGATAAACTTATGAGAAAAGGAATATTGATATTGCAATTATAGTTATTATAGATGTTAAAATATCATAGGAAGATACTTTATGTCAATACATTCTGTGTTAACATTTGAAATTACACATTAATCTTACACAAATATAAAGTCTTAAGCCAAAATACTGGAAAACAGAATTCAGTAACATAGAAAACGGATAATACACATCATGGCCATGTTAAATTTATACCTTGTATTTAAATTTGTTTAACATTTAAAAATAAATCAACTCCTAGACATATATTCAAGATAATCGAAGACTTAGGTTCACACAAGTGTGCATAGAAACATAATTCATAATAGCTAAAAAGTGAAAACTAAATGTCTTTCAGTGGATATATGGGTAAGTGTAATGTCTATCATCCATACAATGGATGGATTCCATTCTACCATAAAAAAGAATGAAGTACTGATACATGCTGCAGCATGGATGAACATTGAAAACATTATGCTGAAAGTGACAGAAGCCAGTCATAAAATACCATATATTTTATTTTGTATGATTTCATTTATGTGAAATGTCCAGATTAGACAAGTACATAGAGACAAAAAGTAGATTGATGGTTGCTGAGAGCCAGAAACCTTTGGAAAAAATAGGTACTGACTACTAATGAATTCAAGATTACTGTTTGGGATGGTGAAAATATTCTGGAATAGATCGTCATGATGATTGCACAACTTGTGAATATGCTAAAAACTACTCAATTGTGTACTTTAAAAGGGTGGACTTTATGCTGTTTAAGTAATATCTCAATAATAAAAAATGAATTCTATGTATTACTTTAACAGAATAAAGGAGAAAAGTCATATCATTTCAATAAGGAAAGCATTTTACAAAACCCAACATTCATCCTGATTTATTTTAAAAAGCCAGGCAAATCTGGAATATAAGGAAATTTCCTTAATCAAATAAAGATATCTACAAAACTTACTGTAGGCACTACAGTTAGTGGTGATGTGTTGAATGTTTTTTATCTGGGACAAGATAAAGGGGCTTACTCTCATTATTTCTATTCACTACTGAACAAGAGGTGTTAGTCATTACAATAAGGAATATAGAAGGAAAATGAGAGATGGAAAGGAAGGAAAAACACGTTTCATTTCTGATAATGTTACAAAAGAATCTATAGATAAATTATTAAAATTAGTAAGGGAGTTTTATTTATTTATTTATTTTTAATCCTCACCCGAGGACATTTTTCCATTTTTTGTTCAGATAGAGCGGGAGGGAGGGAGAGGAAGAGAGAGAGAGAGAAACATTGACGTGAAGGGACGCATCGAGGGGCTGCCACCCGCACAACCAACCAGGGCCGGGGACAAACTGCAACTGAGGTACAGGCCCTCAGCGGGAACCGAACCCAGGTCTCTCTGTACCGTAGGCCGACGCTCCAACCGCTGAGCCGAGCCAAACCGGCCAGGGCAGTAAGGGAGTTTTAAAAGGTACTAGATAGAAGTTCAATAAGCCTATATTTTTTTCCTTTTTATTGAATTTATTGAGGTGACACTGGTTAACAAAATTATACAGGTTTCAGGTATACAGTTCCACAACACATCATCCCTGTACAATGTGTTCACCACCCCAAGTCATATCTCCTTTCATCACCATTTATTCCCCCATATCCTCCTAACCGCCTCCCCCACAATCCCCACACTGTTGTCCATATCCATGAGGGTTTTTTTTTTGCAGTTCATTTTATTTTTGTTATAGATGTTTCTCCTTTTCCCCCCATTGACACTGTCTTCCCAATCCTGCAAGCCCCGCCCCAGCATTGTTGTCTATGTCCATAGTTACACATACATGCATATACATTCTGTGGTTTATCTCCCCCCACCCCCACCCCATGCCATCCCCCTCTTCTGAGGTTTGTCAGTCGGTACCCTACTTCTATGTCTCTGGGTCTATTTTGTTCATTAGCTTGTTTTGTTCATTATATTCCACAAATAAGTGAGGTCATGTGATATTTATCTTTATATTACCCTGATTTGCTTGTTTCACTTAGGATAATACTCTCCAGGTCCCTCCATGGCATCTCAAAGGATAAGAGTTCGTTCTTTCTTACAGCTGCATAGTATTCCATTGTGTAAATGTACCACAGCTTTTTTTATCTACTCATCTACTGATGGACACTTGGGGTGTTTCCAGATCTTAGCTGTTGTAAATAGTGCTGCTATGAACATAGGGGTACATATATTCTTCCTGATTGGTGTTTCAGGCTTCTTAGGGTATATTCCTAGAAGTGGGATTACTGGGTCAAATGGCAGTTCAATTTTTAATTTTTGGAGGTAACACCATATTGTTTTCCATAGTGGCTGCACCAGTCTGCATTCCCACCAGCAGTGTACTAGAGACCCCTTTTCTCCATACCCTCTCCAGCACTTGTTCGATGATTTGTTGATGGCAGCCATTCCGGCAGGTGTGAGGTGATACCTCATTGTTGTTTTAATTTGCATCGCTCTGATAATTAGTGACAGTGAGCAATTTTTCCTATGTCTCTTGGCCATTTGTATGTCCTCTTTGGAGAGGTGTCTATTTAGGTGCTCTCTACATTTTTTAATTGGGTTCTTTGTCTTCCTTTTGTTGAGTTGTATGAGTACTCTTTGTTTAACCCCTTATCTGATTATCGTTGGCAATTATGCTCTCCCATATAGTGGATCCCCTTTCCATTTTGATGCTTATTTCTTTTGCTATGCAGAAGCTTTTTAGTTTGATGTATTCCCATGTGTTCATTTTTTCCTTTTCTCTTGCATTAGGTGTTTCAGTGAAAATTCTGCTGCATGTGATGCCTGAAATTTTGTTGCCTACATTTTGTTCTCAGATTTTTATGGATTCACGAGTCACATTTAAGTCTTTTATTCATTTTGAGTTTATTCCTGTGTATGGTGCAAAAAAAAAATTTGCATGTAGCTGTCCAATTTTCCCAACAGCATTTATTGAAGAGGCTGTCTTTTACTCCACTGTATGCTCTTGCCACCTTTGTCAAGTATTAATTGAGCATAATGATGACTTGGGTCAATTTCATGGTTCTCTGTTCTGTTCTATTGATCTGTATGCCTCTTCTTATGCCAGTACCAGGCTGTTTCAATTACTATGGCATTGTAGTATAACCTGCTATGGCAGTGTAGTATAACCTGATATCCAGTATTGTGATTTCTCCTACTTTGTTCTTCTTTTTCAAGATTGATGTGGCTATTTGGGGTCTTTTTTGGTTCCATATAAACTTTTGGAGTATTTGTTCTAGTTCTATGAAGTATGTCGTTGGTATTTTGATGGAGATTATATTGAATCTATAGATTGCTTTGGGTAGTATAGACATTTTAATCATGTTAATTCTTCCATGAACAAGGTATATGCTTCTGCTTTTTTATATCTCCCTCTATTTCTTTCTTCAGTGACCTGTAGTTTTCTGCAGATAGGTCCTTTATTTCTTTGGTTAAGTTTATTCTTAGGTATCTTAACTTTTTTGCCTCAATGGTAAATGGGATTGCTTTTTTAGTTTCTCTTTCTGTGAGTTCATTGCTGGTGTATAAGAATGCCGTCAATTTCTTGACCTTAATTTGGTATCCTGTAACTTTGCCAAGTTCATTTATTAAATCTAGAAAGATTTTTGATAGGTTCTTTTTTTTTTTTATCCTCACCCGAGGACATTTTTCCATTTTTTGTTCAGATAGCGTGGGAGGGAGAGAGAGGAAGAGAGAGAGAGAGAAACATCGACGTGATAGGGATACATCGCATGGCTGCCACCCGCATGACCAACCAGGGCCGGGGACAAACTGCAACCAAGGTACGTGCCCTTTGTGGGAACCGAACCCAGGTCTCTTTGGACTGAAGGCCGACTCTCTAATTGCTGAGCCAAACCAGCCAGGGCTTGATAAAGTGTTTAGGGTTTTCTATTTACAGTATCATGTCATCTGCAAATAATGACAGTTTCACTTCCTCCTTTCAAATTTGGATTCCTTTTATGTTTTCTTCATGTCTAATTGCTGTGGCTAAGACTTCCAGTACTATGTTAAATAAGAGTGGTGAAAGTGGACATCCCTGTCTTGTTCCTGTTCTTAGGGGAAATGCTTATAGTTTCTGCCCATTGAGTATGCTGTTGGCTGTAGGTTTTTCATATATGGCCTTTATTATGTCAAGACATAATCCCTCTATTCCCACATTGCTGAGTGTTTTTTTTTTTATCTTCACCCGAGGACATTTTTTGATATTTTGTTCAGATAGAGTGGGAGGGAGAGAGAGAGAGAGAAACATCGATGTGAAAGGGACACATCGAGTGGTCACCACCCACACAACCCAACCAGGGCCGGGGACAAACTGCAACCGAGGTACATGCCCTTAGCGGGAACCGAACCCGGGTCTCTCGAGACTGCAGGCTGACGCTCTAACCGCTGAGCCAAACCGGCCAGGGCCATTGCTGAGTGTTTTATCAGAAATGGTTGCTGGATTTTGTCTAATGCTTTTTTAGCATCTATTGATATGATATGATATAAAAATGGTTTTTATCGTTCATTTTGTTTATGTGTTGTATCACATTTATTGATTTGCAAATATTGTACCATCCTTGCATCCCTGGGATGAATCCCACTTGGTCATGATGAATAATTTTTTTGATGTCTTGCTAGAACCAATTTGCTAATATTTTGTTAAGGATTTTGGCATCTACATTCATCAGGGATTTTGGCCTGTAGTTTTCTTTCTTTGTAGTGTCTTTATCTGGTTTTGGAATTAGGATTATGCTGGCCTCATAAAATGAATTTGGAAGTCTTCCATCTTCTTGGATTTTTTTTAAAACAGTTTGAGGAGAATGGGTGTTAAATCTTTATTGAATGTTTGGTAAAACTCCCTTGTGAACCCTGCTGGGCCTGGGCTTTTGTTCGTGGGAAGTTCTTGATCACATCTTCAATTTCCTTAATTGTTATTCATCTGTTCAAGTTTCTTAAATCTTCCTGGTTCGGTTTTGGGAGACTGTGTGTTTCTATAAATTTGTCCCTTTCGCCTAGATTTTCCAATTTGTTGGCATATAATTGTTCGTAGTATGTTTTAATGATCCTTTGTATTTCTGTGGTATCAGTTACTTCTCCACTTTTGTTTCTGATTTTGTTTATTTGGGTTCTCTCTCTTTGTTTCTTGGTGAGTCTGGCTAAGGGTACATCAACCTTGTTTATCTTTTCAAAGAACCAGCTTTTGTTTCATTGATCTTTTGAATTGTTTTTAAAATTTCTATGTTGTATGTTTCTACTCTGACTTTTACTTTTTCTTTCCTTCTACTTGCTCTGGGTTTTTCTTTTTGTTTACTTTCTAGTTCTTTAAGTTGTAGGGTTAGAAAGTCAATGAGGAATTTTTCTTGTTTCTTGAGGTAGGCCTGTAGTGCTATGAACTTCCCTCTCAGGACTGTTTTTGCTGAGTCCAATAGATTTTGTGTTACTGTCTTTTCATTTTCATTGGTTTTCAGAAAGTTTTTAATTTCTTCCTTGATCTCCTTGGTAACCTATTCGTTGTTTAATAACATGTTATTAGCATTGTGATCTGAGAAGATCTTGATATGATTTCAATCTTCTTGAATTTGTAGACACTTGCTTTGTGTCCTAACATGTGATCTGTCTTTGAGAATGTCCCGTGTGTACTTGAGAAGAACGTATATTCTGCAGCTTTAGGGTGAAATGTTCTGTAAATATCAATTAAGTCTAACTGATCAAGTTTGTCATTTAAGAACTCTGTGTCTTTGATTATTTTTGTTTAGAAAATCTATCTAGTGGTGTCAGTGGGGTGTTAAAGTCACCCACTGTGATTGAATTGCTGTTAATCTCTCCCTTGAAGTCCTCCAGAAGTTTTTAAATATATTTTGGTGCTACTATATTTGGTGCATATATGTTTACCAGGGCTATATTTTCTTGTTGGATTGATCCTTTAATATTATGTAGTGACCTTCTTTGTGTCTTATTATCATGAAGGTGTTTTTTTCCCTCTCTTTTTTTTTTAATTCCTACACCCCGAAGCCCTACAGCCCAACACACCTGACAACTATCAGTCTGCTCTGTCTATGGGTCTGTCTCTATTTGGCTTGATAGTTCATTTTGTTCATAAGATTCCATATATGAGTGAAATTATATGGTACTTGTCTTTCTGTTTCTATAAGCCATTAACAAAGAGAAAATGGGAAAAAAAAAATTGATAGCTTCCAAAATACCACATGACTCTGAGGAAGTCTAATGATATGCAAGCTGATAAGACTTCTACCTATGCAAACATAAAATATATACATTCATGGTAAAATATAAAATTGAGAGAGTCAAGAAAACAAATAAGTGGAAGGATTTATCATTTTTAGATATTTCAAGTCTCACTTTTGGGAAGCTTAGTTCTTACTGACTCACTCTTTGGATTTATTAATGCATGGTAGTCCACCACATGAAAACCAGCCCCACTGCTTTGGTTGGTGTTGTTCAGTTGGTTGAAGCATCCTCTCATTCACCTAAAGGTTTCGGGTTCAATTCCCAATCAGGACACATACCCTAGGTTGTGGGTTCGATCCCCAGTTGGGGCATGTATGGGAGAAAACAGATTGATGTTTCTCTCTCTCTCCCTTCATGTCTCTCTAAATATTAATTAAAACATATCCTCAAGTGAGGATTAAAAAAAACAAAGCCCTGGCTAGTGTGGATCACTTTATTGTAGCATTGTTTTATATACCAAAAGGTGACAGATTTGATTTTCAGTCAGGGCACATATGCAGGTTGCAGGTTCGATCCTTGATCAGAGCACATATGGGAAGCAGCCAATCAATGTTTCTCTTTCACATCAATATTTCTCCTTCTCTCTCTCTGTCCCCCTTTCTCTAAAATCAAAGAGGTAGAAGTGAATTCCAACAAATACATGTAGGTGTATAAACACTAAAATACACTGTTTCTATACTAGCAGTGAACAATTGAAAATTGGAATAAAAGAAAAAAAGCCCAGTACTATTTATAGTAGTACAAAAACATGAAATATTTAGGTGTAAATCTGACAAAGTATATGCAGGGTTTGTATGTTGGAAATCATGAAACATGAGAAAAAAGCAGACCCCCCCACAAAAGGGAGATATTCAATGTTTATGAATTGGACGACTCAGTATTATTGAATGTCATTTCTCCCCAAATTGATGCATGGGTTTAGTACAACTTTCACCAAAATCCTAAAAGATTATTTTTGTGTAAATTGACAACTTGAGTCTGAAATATTTATAGAAAAATTTACTAACTAACATTGCCCAAACGATTTTGAAAAATAATAACAAAGTTCAAAGACTCAATATTCCTTCATTTCAAGAACTTATTCTGAAGCTATGGTAATTAATACTATAGAATTGACAGAAGCACAGAATGTCATCAAGTTGCACTTGATGTCTTATAACAGCTTTATTCATAATCACTGCTTTTCTTTAAAAAAGAAGTGTTCATTGATATTTAGAGAAAAAGGAAGGGTGAGGGGGAGAGAGAAACATTGATGTGAGACCACAACCTCATTTGGATGCCTTGACCAAGAATCGAACCAGCAATTTCTTGGGACATACCCAACCAACTGAGCCATACCCTTCAGGGCCATAATCACTCAATTTTTTGTTTTTGTTTATTAATTTTAGAGAGAGAGGAAGGGAGAGGAAGAGAGAGACATCCATGAGAGAGAACATCGATCGGTGCGTCCTACACACCCCGACCAGGAATTGAACCCTTGCATGGCTTGATGCCCAATCACGGAGCCACACCATCCAGGCCATAATCCCTGATTTTTACTCTTTTTTTTTTTTTTTAATCATAATCCCTGATTTTTATTTATTTTTTTATTATTTTTAATTTTTAATTTTATTTTTTGGTACCTGCCCCTAGTGGGAACTGAACCCGGGACTCTCTGGTCCACAGGCTGACGCTCCAACCGCTAAGCCAAACCTGCCAGGGCATAATCAATGATTTTTATTTTTTTTGCTTTATTTATTTATTTTTATTGATTAATTTTTGTTACAGATGATTCTCCTTTTCCCCCCCACTGATTCCCCCCTCCCCTCCCCTTCCTGCCCCTTCCCCAGATTGTTGTCCATGTCCACTGTTCATGCATAATTATTGATTTTTAAAACAAGTGTTAAAACAATGTTGACTTAGTTGATTAACTTTTTTTTTTCTTTCTCATACCCCTTCTTCTTCTTTCTTCTGTTTTCTGTTTTCTCTCTCTCTTCATGCTTCTTCCCCTCATTTTCATTTAGAGTAGCAGATTCCTTGCTGAAAAACATTTGGATAATCAATTGTATTTGATGCAGAATACAATTGAAGGATGTTTGTTTAGCTGATGAAGTGCTGGCTATTTTTCTAGAGATGTCACGGAATGGTTTTGTCTTGTTGATAACGCAGAGTTGAGTCTAGTCCTCAGTCTTACAGGTTCAGAAATAAGACTCTTCTTAAAAATGTTTAAATGGATTTTTGAGAGAGGAAGGGGTGGGGGAGAGAGAGGAGCATCAATTTGTTGTTCCTCTTATTTATACATCCATTGATTGATCCTTGTATGTGTCCTGACTAGGGATTGAACCTACAACCTTGGCATATTGGGACAAAGCTCTAACCAACTGAACTACCTGGCCAGGGTCCAGAAACATGACCCTTGACAGTATAATAATCACATCCATTCCTTAGAGTCACATTGACACTAACCAGAATAGAAAGAGTGAAGGATAGTTAGAACGTTTACTTATAAATGTACTAAAAACAATATAAATGTTAAATAGTTTGGAATGCTCTCCTTAACAAGTGGGAAAGGAGCCTGGTGAAACTTGAAATGAGAAAAGCATAGCTGATGCAAATTAAATATTCAAGGGCCATCTGGCTAATAAGATTCAGACTTAAGTCATAGTTGACTGTCACAGTAT